>NW_027223761.1:30937526-31537526 GCF_028538775.1 Myotis yumanensis
CTTAGGGGAAATGGTGTTAGTTTTTGTCCATTGAGTATGATGTTGGCTGTGGGCCTGTCATATATGGCTTTTATTATGTTGAGGTATGATCCTTCTATTCCCACCTTGCTGAGAGTTTTTATCAAAAATGGGTGTTGGATTTTGTCGAATGCTTTTTCTGCATCAATTGATATGACCATGTGGTTTTTTTCTTTCAATTTGTTTATGTGATGTATTACGTTTATTGATTTACGGATGTTGTACCATCCTTGCATCCCTGGGATAAATCCTACTTGGTCATGGTGTATGATCCTTCTGATGTACTGTTGGATCCAATTTGCTAAGATTTTGTTGAGGATTTTGGCATCTATGTTCATGAGGGATATTGGCCTGTAATTCTCTTTCATTGTGTTGTCTTTACCTGGTTTTGGTATTAGGGTGATGCTGGTTTCATAGAATGAGCTTGGAAGTGTTCCTTCCTCTTGAATTTTTTGTAGTAGTCTGAGGAGGATAGGTTTTAGTTCTTCCTTGAAAGTTTGGTAAAACTCCCCTGAGAAGCCATCTGGTCCTGGGCTTTTGTTTGCTGGGAGCTTTTTGATGACTGCTTCAATTTCCTCCATAGTTATTGGCCTATTGAGATTTTTAGATTCTTCCTGATTGAGTTTTGGAATGTTGTATTTTTCTAGGAATTTGTCCATTTCCTCCAGGTTGTCTAGTTTGTTGGAGTAGAGTTGCCCGTAGTATTTTTTTAACAATCATTTGTATTTCTGTGGGGTCTGTTGTTATTTCGCCTCTATCGTTTCTGATTTGGTTTATTTGGGACCTCTCTCTTTGCTTCTTGGTGAGCCTGGCTAGAGGTTTGTTAATCTTGTTTATCCTTTCTAAGAACCAGCTCTTGGTTTCATTGATTTTCTGTATTGTTTTTTTGGTCTCTATGTCATTTATTTCTGCTCTAATCTTTATTATCTCCTTCCTTCTGCTCACTCTGGGGTTTTCTTGTTGCTCTCTTTCTAATTCTTTGAGTTGAAGAGTTAGATGATTTACTACCATTTTTTCTTGTTTTTTGAGATAGGCCTGTAGAGCTATAAACTTCCCTCTCAGGACTGCTTTCATTGTGTCCCAGAGGTTTTGGATTGTTGTGTTTTCATTGTCATTAGTGTCCAGGATGTTTTTAATTTCTTCTTTGATGTCATCAGTAACCCAATCAATATTTAATAACATGCTATTCAGCTTCCAAGTGTTTGACTATTTTGGGTTGTTTTTATTGTAGTTTATTTCTAACATTATGCCATCGTGGTCTGAGAAGAAGCTTTTTATGATTTCAATCTTCTTGAATTTGTGGAGACTTTGCTTGTGACCCAATATATGGTCTATTTTTGAATATGTCCCATCAGCACCTGAGAGGAATGTATATTCCGTGGCTTTGGAGTGAAGTGTTCTGAAGATGTCAATTAAGTCCATCTGATCTAGTGAGTCATTTAGGATTGCTGTTTCTTTGCTGATTGTTTGTCTAGCGGACTTATCCAGTGATGTCAGTGGTGTATTAAAGTCCCCTACTATGATTGTATTGTTGTCGATCTCTCCTTTGATATCTTCCAGGATTTTTTTTATGAATTTGGGTGCTCCTGCATTGGGTGCATATATGTTTACCAGGGTTATATCTTCTTGTTGTATTGATCCCTTTAGTATTATGTAGTGGCCTTCCTTATCTTTTGTTATGGCCTTCACTTTGAGATGTATTTTGTCCGATATAAGTATAGCTACCCCAGCCTTCTTTTCCTTTCCATTTGCGTGAAAGATATTTTTCCATCCCTTCACTTTCAGTCTGTGTGAGTCCCTTCTAATGAGGTGTGTCTCTTGTAGGCAGCAGATGTATGGGTCATGTTTTTTTATCCATTCAGCCACTCGATGTCTTTTGGTTGGAGCATTTAGTCCATTTACATTTAAAGTTATTATTGAAAGGTACTTGTTTGTAGCCATTTCTTTTTTTGTGTGTGTGTGTGTGGCTGTTTTCTTTCTGAGCTTGTTATTTCTTCTTTTTACACCAGTCCCTTTAGCATTTCTTGCATGGCTGGCTTGGTGGTGATAAACTCCCTTAGCCTTTTTTTGTCTGTGAAGCTTCTTATTTCCCCTTCAATTTTGAATGATAGCCTTGCTGGATAGAGTATTCTTGGATTCAGTCCTTTGCTTTGCATCACTTTGTAGATTTCCGTCCATTCTTTTCTGGCCTGATGTGTTTCCGTTGAGAAATCATTTGATTATCTAATGGGAGATCCCTTGTATGTTACTTTCCGTCTCTCTCTTGCAGCCTTTAAGATTCTCTCTTTGTCCTGAACATTTGCCCTGGTAATTATGATGTGTCTTGGTGTGGGTCTTTTCGGGTTCACCTTGTTTGGGACTCTCTGGGCTTGTGTGACTTTTTTCTTCCCCACCTCAGGGAAGTTTTCTGATATTATTTCTTCGAATAGGTTTTCTAATCCATGTTCATCTTTCTGTTGTTCTGGCACCCCTATTATTCATATGTTGTTTCGTTTCATGTGTCCCAAAGCTCCCTTAGGCTCTCCTCCTGTCTTTTAATTTTTTCTCCAATTGCAGAACAGTTTGAGTGTGTTTTGCTTCCTTGTCTTCTAATTCACTAATTCGGTCCTCCGCTTCTCCTAGTCTACTGTTGATACTTTCAATGGTGTTTTTTATTGCAGCTATGTCGCTCTTCATTTCTTCTTGGGACTTACTTAAGTTGTTTATTTTTTCATCTGTTTCCTCTAGCTTCTTGCATATGGTATTGATTTTTTCCTCCGTCCGGTGCATGTACTCTAGGACCCTTATTCTGAATTCTTTTTCCGTCATGTTGCATGCCTCTGCCTCACTTAGCTTCTTTTCTGGCGAGTCCTCCTTTTCTTTCCTTTGGGGGTTTCTTTGTCTACCCATGTTTGATCTCACTGACATATCTAGTTGTTGAGTCGTTCAGTGGCTGCTCCCTGGGTGGCAGTGGCTCCTCGGGCTGTGGTTGCTCCTTAGGGGGTTGTGGTAGCAGCGGCTCCTCCGTTGATAGCAGGGCCTCTGTTGGGTGCTGTTCACAGCTGTGGTGGCTCTTGTGGCTGGTGGAGGGAGGCTTCACATACAGTAACTGTTCCCCAGACAGAGCGTGTGGTGATCAGGAGACCGCTGTTGCTTGAATCTGCTGCGTTGATTTAAAGGCACAAAATACAACACAACAAGGCACAACGTACCAGGCACTGAACACGAATGTATTTACGATATTACTAACCCCAAATAAAGGTGGCCCCCCGAGCTAAGAGAGTTAGGAGATAAGGAAGAAAGAAGTGAAAAAGGTAGAAGAGAAAAAAGAAAGAAAGAAAAAAAGAAAAAAAAAGGAGTGCAAAAATGAAATTGGAAAAAGGGAGGGAAAAAAGGAAGAGGAGGAAAAAAAAAAGTAAGAGAGAAAAGAGAATGAAGTATAAGAGGGGAAAAGACTATTTATATGAGGAGAAAACTCCTATAGAACCGCCACTAATACCAACAAATTACAGCAACAGATTCCTGGAGATGAATACAAACTACAAACAACCAATAATATCAAGCGACGCAAGGGAAAACAGAAGCACAGAAATAACCGGGAGGGGGCAGAAAAATAAAAAGAATAAGCAGACTAACCTCACAAACAATCCTAAAAAAAAAACCCCAATATACTCGTCAATCAAGCAAACAACATCAAAACAGTAGAGAGAGAAAAGAAGAAGAAGAAGAAAAAAATTTGGATAGTGAAGGAAGATAAGGGAAAGGTGTATAAGGATTTAGAGCAGGGGATTGGACATAGGATATATAAGTAGGGTGAAATTTTGACGGGGTAAAAAGAATAGGGAAAATCTAAAGCTGGAGTAAGGTAAGAGAAACAGGACAACAAAAGGAAAAAAGTGGGGAAGAGGGTTTAGCACAGAGGCAAATTGAGGTAGAGAAAAATGTTGCTAAAGGAACGATGAAAATAGAATGGAGAACATTAGTCCCAAAATCAAATAAAGACAAAATAAAATGACACTTTAAAAAATGGTAAAATGGTAGCGGTAATACTAGTTAAAAATAAAAATGTAGTAGTTGAAAGGGTAAACTCAGGTGATGGGGAAGAAGAAAAAAAAAAGAAAATAAATGTTTTCTTAGTTAAAAGGTGAAAAAGTAATTTAAAAAAAATAAAAATAAAAATGTGCAGTAATGCAGGTGCTTCAGATCTTCTACTCTTCTTTTTGCCACGCCCGGAATTCAGGAGAATGATGAATTTCCCTCTGATACACTGTTCCTCCGTGTTGTAAGCCACAGTCTTGATTTTAAGGCAGGCCGTGTTGGTTCCCCTTACTGCCTTATCTGTATTTACAGAAGAGTCAGTTCGTGGCTCTGCCTCTGGGTGGCAGTGTGTCTGGATTGACCTCCGAGGCTTTAAGTCCTCTCTGACCAGGAGTCCTCTATTGTACCTGAACCAGCTCTGCCCAGAGCTGGCTCCCCAGGCGCCACTCCCAGCTCTGTTTCCCAGGCTCCCCAAAAACAATCTTCCTCTACCAGCTCCGCTAGCGACCCCAACTGGGCAATCACATGCACTGGGATCAACAATCAAACTCACAGATTTAAGAGGAAGTGTGTAAACAAGAGCCTGGGAAGCTGTGCGAACTCGCAGGGCTCTACCTTCCAGAACTGCGTGGAGTCTCTGCGCGCGCTCTGGCTGCTGGCACCAAGTAGCTGGCCACCTGGGAGAATCTGAGGTTGCCCCTTTGCATCCAGTCCAACTATGGGCTTATTTATAGTGTTATCTTCTGCCAGCAGCCCTGCGGGAGCCCTCCCCACTTGCGGGTCACGCTGGCCTCTGTGGGCGCAGATTTTGGGGGGGGGGCGCAGATTTCCCCCTGCGCACGCGCGCGCGTCCCTCGCTCCAACCTGAATTGCAAACTGTACCTTTGGGGGAGGTCTAACCTTTCCGTGGAGGGAAGCAGGTCTCCTCTGGTTCATGTAGTCGCGCTGCTTGAGAGCCGTTGCCTCCGGGTTAGTAGCCGATCTCTGGATGCGGATAACAGCTACTCAAGATGGCTCAGTCTCGTGGCTGAGCTGGCGCCCAGGGGGAGGTTTCAGCCTCAATCTCTAACCATCCCCATTTTCTAGGAGTTCTCTGTCTTTCCTGGCTGCAGACTGTCTCTCAGCTGAATCTCCTCTGCTTGTTCGGGCTGTATGTTACCCGTTTCAGCTGCTCGCCCTTATCTGCTCTGGGACAAAGCACCAACACGTCCGTCTAAGCCTCGCCATTTTTTCCTCCCATTTTTGTAAAATAAGGGCTAGTCCTTTAATTTCATTCAGCTGTTAACTTTGTGTTTGTTTCAGGAAGTATTTGAATGAAAATGTTTTCAGCATTCCATTCTCTTTTTTTTTTTAAATATATTTTTATTGACTTCAAAGAGAGGGAGAGAGAGATGGAAACATCGATGAGAGAGAAACATTGATCAGCTGCCTCCTACTGGGAATCGAGCAACCCAGGCATCTGCCCAATCGAACCTGGGACCTCTTGGTTCATAGGTCAACACTCAACCACTGAGCAACATCGGCCAGGCTAGCATTACATTCTTACTAACCAACACAAAGAACAGCATCTTTCTACTTTTTGAGCAAATAAAACCAATGAACTTTAAAATAAAGCTTAGTTGGCATTACTTTTATGGATAGAAAAGTCCATAATTTAAAACTGTACCTAATGTCATTTATTTTACCTCCATATCTTTGTAAAAATGTGTCTGTTCTATGCTGCTATTTAGCATTTTGGGTATCTTTTACTTTTAAAATAAAAATACTTTTTTGATTACAGAAAGACCCAAATGGGACCAGTAGTTTGCCAACTGGAAGTTCTCTTCTACAAGAAATTGAAGTGCAGAACGAGGAAGTAGCAGCTTTTTGTCAGTCCATTACAAAGTAAGGACATTTTTTTATAAATTGAAGATTATTTTTTATTAAATGCTTGCTTAAATATTTATTGAAAATTAACTTAGCGCTAATAATTCTAAATTCTTTAAGTTTTTAATAATTTTCTCCCTATGGCTTAAAATTTCAATTGGCACATAAACAAACTACAGTTGAACGTGTATTTTTATCTGTTAGGTTTTTGAGTATTTAGAAGAAAGATTTGAGGTCATGCAGTAGACATCTGATAATCTATTAACCAGTGAAACTATGGCTTAAACATTCAAGTTTCAGTACACTTAGATAATGCTTTTTTTTTGTTTTAGGGACACTTTGTTTTGCTACATACTTTTCTAGCATTCAAAATACTGTCATACTTCTGTAAGAGATAACAGGCACCATTAGAGGAGCAAGTATATATTCTGAAGGTTTAAAAAAATGCATTTCTAAAACGTTCTTTGAATCTTAAATCTGTCTCATATTTATAGATGAGAAATTGAGACTCAGAGAAGTTACCTACCAAGCTTACTGAACTATTCCTCCAGGTTTCTTTTGCCTCTGGTTCAGTGTGTTTTCTTTCCATTATATCACTGTATTAGCTGGACTTGCATTATAAGTACTAAAAACCCACTTCAAAGTAGTTTAAATCAAGAAAGATTATGTACTAGGATTGGTTTACAAGCTGATATAGCAGAAAGAGGAAGGAAAGGACAGAGCTAAGTGAGAGCCAGATCCAGGAATTCGTACACTGTAAGGATCCCTCCTCCCTTTAGATTCTGTTTTCTAATTTTCTATCTTTCTGTCTTCCTTTTCTTCCACTGCAGATGAGGTTTTGAAGGCAGGAAATAGAACCACTGATAGGTTAGATTTCATAATCTAATGTTCTTGCTAGCAAAGATGAAATGGAGTCCTCTCGGTCTACACCGGATAGAAAAAAACCCTGAAAGGAAAAAGTGGAAGTGGCTAAGGGGATGAGATATGTTATCAAAAGAAGGGAAAGTAGATCACCACCATGGGAATTTATTCTGAATCCCATATTTTCCCTAGTGTGATTTGCTTTAAGCAAAGCAGAGTTTGAGATTTGCAGATAATTTTTGAGTAGGTACATTATTTTAATGTTCAACTAGATTTTCTAGACTCTTGGTAATATTTCATTAAAACTGTCTTTCTTTATGTTACCTTTTAACCAGAATTTCTTTCTGCAGAATACCCTAGGGGAAAAAAGAAGAAAAATATCAGTAGAGCCACTTTTTCTTCCTTGCAAAGATGACTCTTAACTGGATTTTTTTTTAATTTAATTTTTTTTTTTTAATTTCTTAAAGTATTACAAAGAGTATTACTTATGTCTCCTTTTACCCCCCCTTGACATTCTCCCGGCCTCCCCTACCCCCCATTGTCTTGTGTCCATTGGTTATTCTTATATGCATGCATACAAGTCCTTCAGTTGATCTCTTACCCTCTCCCCACAAACTTCCCCAGGCTTCCCATTGTAGTTTGACAGTCTGTTCAATGCTGCTCTGCCTCTGTATCTATTTTTGTTCATCAGTTTATGATGGTCTTTATTATCCATAAATGAGTGAGATCATGTGGTATTTTCCTCAGCTTCCCAGGGGCTGTTTCAACCTCACAGGGGCCGTTTCAACCTCTCAGGGGCCATCTCAGCCTCACAGGGGCCGTCTCAGCCTCACAGGGGCCGTCACAGCCTCACAGGGGGCGCCGCATCCCACATTGGGGGTGAAGGTGCGAGTCAGAAGCTCCTCTCACTGACTCTCCTGCTGCTCCCTTGCGTATCGCTGATGCTGAAAGTTTCTGAGAGCAGTCTGCAAGTGCTGGACATCATACTTTAACTGGTCAACGAAGTTTGGCATTCTGTCTTTTGTTGGGCGGCTCCTTGCTGGACAAAATCTCCAGGCGTTCTTGGTGGCTGAATATCTGGTATGCTTGCTTGGATTTCGTTTTCTACTAAGTGCACAGACTGCTTGTCTGCCGTCTCCCAGCATCCCATGTGAGACTGATCTGGTGGACCTGCTTGTGCGTTTACTGGTACAGCGGTTCCATGTCGCCGGCCCAGCCAGGTCCAGCTCCGGCTCCTCTGAACCTGATTCTGCCTCTTGAGTGTGTCCCTTATGTATGCGAGGAGTTGAAATCTACAGTTTGTTGGGTTAGGCTGCAAAAGCGCAGGTGGTTCCTTTTGTGCCACTGGCACAGCTTGGGCAGGGATGTAAATTGAGTAGGGTGGGATCTCCAGGAATCACCAGGGCGGAGCAAAGAGCAATGGCGTCTCTGCGACTCCTTGCCTCTCCGCGACTCCGCGTCTCTGCGTCCCCTAGTGCCAGCGAGCAGCTCCGCAAGAAAGTCACCCTTGCTCTCCCACCCACTGCAAGGCGTTCCCGCCTCTCCCTGTAGGGGTCTGGGACCTCAGAATCCCACCCCAAACAAGCTCAGTGGATTCAAGAGTTTGTAACCCCTTCCGATTGAAAAAAACTGCGTATCCAGTTGCAGCCCGCCTGGCCCGTGACTCCGTACCTCTGTTCTTGGCGCCTCTGTACATCCTACTCAGTCTCAATGCTCTTCTTTCTTTCCTTTCAGTTGTAGAGCTTCCACTGGGCCAGCTTTCCCATGGTTCTGAATGATAGCTGTTTGTCTTATAGTTGGTAGTCTCGATGTTGTTGTGGGAGGCAGCACACACGGGTCTGTACCTTACGCTGCCATCTTGGTTCCTCCTTAACTGGATTTTTAAAACTCATATTTTTCATTATGCATTTAAAATATGAGACAATTTGGATGACTTAGTATGCAAGTTGCATTTACTAGAAATTACCTATGCCATTATATCATTATGTTTGTGTGGTTAACAATTTGGGAATAATCTTTTACTTTTGTGATTTGGAAATAATCTGTTATGTGTTCATCTAGTCCAGTGGTTCTCAACCTTCCTAATGCCGTGACCCTTTAATACAGTTCCTCATGTTGTGGTGACCCCCAATTTCATTGTTACAAATTAACATAAAGAATAGTGACTAATCACAAAAACAATATGTAATTGTATATGTGTTTTCCGATGATCTTAGGACACCCCTGTGAAAGAGTCGTTGGACCCCCAAAGGGGTTGTGACCCACAGGTTGAGAACCTCTGATCTAATCCCTTTAATTTTCTCCAGAAGTCTTGTGTGTTTTCTATGAAACTGTTGAATGACTATTGCATTAAATTTAAGAAATTAGGCTCTCTATGATCTGCCTTTTCTCACTACTTGAATCTTTGAGTTATTTACAAAGACTGCCAATAATCTACAATGATTTTTTGGTCAAACATTTGTTTGTTTGTTTGTTTATTTTTAATCCTCACCAAAGGATATTTTTCCATTGATTTTTAGAGAGCGTGGAAGAGAGAGGGAAAGACAGAGAGAAACATTGATGTGAGAGAAACACATTGATAGGTTGCCTCCTGCATGCTCCCGGCCTGGGGAGGAGCCTGCAACCAAGGTATGTGCCCTTGACCGGAATGGAACCCAGGACCCTTTGGTCCGCAGGCCCACGCTCTATTAAAATGATTATTTTTTATTTACACACACACACACCCTGGCTTGTGTAATATGAAACCCAAAAATGAACTAAAGAAAGAATGAGTTCTTATTGTAATTTTATTTTTATTTTCTTTAGTAGAGAATGATTACAACAAATATTTCAGAGCAGTAGAAAGCAGAAGTGCGTTTTTTTTTGTGTGTGTTTTTAGGCTTCACAAATGTATGTGTCATCCTTGCACAAGGGTCATGCTAATCCTCTATGTATCATTCCAGTTTTAGTACATGTGCTACCAAAGTGAGCACTGAAATAGAGGTGCTTTTGAAACCCTGTTCTAGGAACTTCTCTTGTTCTCCTGTGACCTTGGAGATTGAAGTCAGGAGGAGATGTCCCTTGAAGAAATGAATGGCTCTTTTTTCCCCTGTGACTTAATTGTTTTAATCTCTACAGAAGCAAATAGGCAGCACTTCCAGTATTCATTTCATTTATAGCTCTGTGAAAAAAGTAGATGGGAAGATTGGAATTCATCTTCTAACCTCCAGAAAAAAAGTTAAAAAGAAGCCCCTTAGTTTAAAGAAGGCATCAAATCCTCTTTTGTCTTCTGATAACAGAAGTACTGTCTGGAGATGAGCTATACACCGTGCTCATATATTTAAATTTAAACTATATTGCTCCTCCGAATATCTATGAATGTTACGAGTACTTTTATAGGAAATTCCCTGTGATTTAGAAATTACTTTGAGGAAATTAAGGCCTCATAGCACTGTAAAATCCATTTTCTGTGTTGTGTGTGTGTACTTTTAAATCATTGTCTAACAACCAGAAACAATGTATAGGAAAAAGAACCTTAGAAAAAAGATGTTTTAAAAGACAACAAACCTTTTATTCCTCTGGCAGTTACAATTTAGGGCTGTATCACCTATATTATCAGTATTTGTTAAAAATGTACCATTTTTGTGTAATTATATTGTGTAGCAAAAGAATCTGAAACAGAGCACCTCATTTAATGTTATGTGTCCAGTGTGTGCTCGGTTAATGTTGTTGATAATGCTACCAAAGATATCCTGGCAGTACTTTATCTCTTTCCTTGAATTCCTTTGATTTAAAAGGCAAATTCTGGTATTTGGAGTTTTGACAGGGGTCCATTCATTGCAGTTCTCATGAACTGCTCTAGAATTGAACAAAGGCACAGAATTGAATAGCTGTAAGCATGCAAAGCCTTGTTCAGGGCTCAAATAAATGCAGCTTTAAAAAAGAATTTAATTTCTTCTTTCTTGTGAACAGATTAAAGACCAACTTTCCATATACCAATCACTGCACAAATCCAGGCTATTTGTTAAGTCCAGTCACAGTGCAAAGAAACATATGTGGAGAAAATGCTAGCGTGAAGGTCTCCATTGAAATTGAAGGATTTCAACTACCAGTTACTTTTACATGTGATGGTAAGTTTGTAGTTCCCAACCATCCTGCTTTGCTCTGATTAGAGAGGAAATGTTTAAAATGTTAATAATTTTCATTCTCTTAAGAAAACAACTCTGTTTTAAAAAATGTGTGTGTGTGTGAATATGGTAAAATACTTAACATTCATTAGTTATCCTTTTCAAAAAGTTGGCATTTCATTTGGATACTTTCCTGGTTAGGACCAGTGGGAAGACAGTTTACCTTTGTAACTACTATACATATTTCTCTGAAAAATACTGAGTAACTTTGGTTAGTCAGTGGCTCTTGGCCAACGCCCAAAAACATTAGATAAAAAGGCCAATAGATAGCTAATTAAATAAAAAATCAAATTTTTTATTTTTTTGTTTTATGGCAAGAAGAATGCTTGTTTATAAAAAGCTGTCAGTGAAATTGAAATTCCAGTTATCTTGCTAAGCTCCTCTCTTTTAAGGCAATGATTTTCAACCTTTTTTCATCTCATGGCATACATAAAAATGTATTTTTTACCAGTTTGCCAAAAAAAAGTATAATTTTGATTCATTCACTCCAGATGGCTATTGTGTTGGTTTTTATTTTTTCTTAAACATTTTTATTGATTTCATAGAGGAAGGGAGAGGGAGAGAGAGATAAAAACATCAATGATGGGAGAGAATCATTGATGGACTGCCTACTGCACGCCCCTCACTGGGGATCAAGCCTGCAACCCGACATGTGCCGTTGACTGGAATCAAACCCAGGAACCCTCAGTCCGCAGGCCGATGTTCTAGCCACTGAGCCAAACTGGCTGGGGTGTCATTTTTTAAAATGACAATTTAAGGGAAAAGAGGTCAGTGCCTCCGACTAAATAGTCAGGTATAGCATGTTTTAAAAATTCTTACAGCACACCAGTTGAAAATTGCTGCTCCAAGGAGAAGATATTTCTCCTTTAGTTCTAAGCCTTCCTTCAAAATTTGATGTAGGAAATTTTTTGTTATAGTTTTAAAAACTGCTTTTCTTTTCTTTTATAGTTTATTGCTTTTCACAATGTATATTATTTTAATGGGATTCCAACAGTAGAATAAGATCCTATATTTCTATAGCACTTTGGCCTAAAAATTATGCCATTTTTTTTCTTTAGTGGTTATGACTAAGAATATGTCTAATATTGGATACTCTGTAGCTGTGTACTTTTAAAGGCCCTTTGAAAAAAATCTGAAACAAAAAACGTTAGCCAACTATAAACCGTCATTCTTTAGTTTCTAAAGGAAGAATTATTCTTTTTAAATATACCTCACATTTTGGTTTGAAGAAACACTTAACTCTATGCAGTAAGAGTTAATACTAAAATTGAAGAAAAAAAAGACAATAGGTCTCTTGACTGAAATAAGCATGAGTATCAATGCTTACACATGGATGATAAATGTTTTAATTTGTATCACATTTTGATTTGCTATATCAAGATCTGATTGCTTAAAAAAATTTCAAGTGCCTAATGTTTGGTTCTTCATAAATGTGCAGATTTATAATGTACATTTCTGCTAAGAAATGTAACCATATTATGGTACAAATGGTTTGTATGTTCAAATGATATATGTTACCACATATTTAACTATTCAGAAATGTAGCCATTATATTAAATAGAGGTTTTATGGCCTTTTCGGCCAAGTTGATAATTTTCATGAAGTTTTAATGTAATCAGTGTCTTCTAAATCTAGCATTGGAGCTTGAAGTATAGAAATAGGTTACTTTAAAGGTTACATTAGTTTTTAATGTGCTGTGATCTTAGTATCTAGCTGTTTCCCAGAATGATAATTGAACAATTCTTCCTACTTGTTAGATTTTTATTCTTTATCAGAAGATTTACCAGGCAAATGTCAAACATTTAAAATGGTGATTCTTTTTCTTAATGGTGGTTTAAATTATTGTTTGCTAGATACTGCTAAGTGCCATCCTTTTTGGAAGTGTCTGTAATAGGGAGGTAACTTGCTAAGCCCTAAGATAGTAATCAGTAGACACATGTGGTTATTGAGCACTTGAAATATGATTAATTTAGTTTGAGATGTGCTGAAAGTATAAAATGCACACTGGATTTTAAGAGAATATAAGATAATCAGAAATTTAAAAATCTTGATATATTAGGTTAAGTAAAACATTAAACTTAGCTTCACCTATTTCTTTTTACCTTTTTCATTGTGGCTACTAGAAAATTTTAAATTATAGATGTGACCTGCATTATATTTTATTACATAGTGCTGTCTTAGGTAATAAATAAAATCTGAATAAATGTATATTTAGAGTTAAATAAGCAAAATGAAAATGATGACTAACTCTTTTACAGTGAGTTCTACTGTAGAAATTATTATTATGCAAGCCCTTTGCTGGGTGCATGATGACTTGAATGAAGTAGATGTTGGCAGCTATGTTCTGAAAGTTTGTGGTCAAGAAGAAGTACTGCAGAAGTAAGTTTATTCATTTAACTACTGAGCAACATCATTGGAAATTCATTTTTAACAGCTTAAATTAGAAAAATTTCAAGTTCAGTTTGTAAATCAATAATACGTTGGATCCTACTAAATTGATTAATTGTATCAAATAAACTTGTATTGAGATTTATTTTGTCTAAGAAATCATGTCTAAGATAGTGGAGGGATTTCAGAGATAATTAAGACATGGTATTTCCCTTAAAAAGTGTATATCTCAGCTCTGGCTGGGTAGCTCAGTCGGTTAGAACGTCATCCCAATATACCAAGGTTGTGGGTTCAGTCCCCTGTCAGGGCACATACAAGAGTCAATCAGTGAATGCATAAATAAATGAAACAATAAATCTATGTTTCTCTCCTCCCCCTCTCTATAATCAATAAGTTAAAAAAAAAATTTTTTTAAAGTGCTTATAGTCTCAGAAGGGAAGAGTGGTGGGCATTTGATTGATAAGTGAATTTAATGTTTTCTTTCTGCAAAGGGTCACATCATTATAGACTCCATTTTCCTTTTGTACATGCACTACTTATACATAGTAGTCAGCTGTGATTTCTTTTTTTAAAATACATTTTTATTGATTTCAGAGATGAAGGGAGAGGGAGAGAAAGATAGAAATATCAGTGATGAGAGAGAATCATCAATAGGCTGCCTCCTGCACGCCCCCCACTTGGGATGGAGTTCGCAACCTGGACATGTGTCCTGACCAGGGATTGAACTGTGACCTCCTGGTTCATAGGTCAACGCTCAATCACTAAGCCACACTGGCTGGGTAATAATAATAATATGATTATTATTACTGAAGTAATCATATGAACCAGGTAATTATTACCTCTGGAATTTGGTCTAGTTAGTTATATTACAGATTTCATTCTCTTAAGCTAATAAAAATGTCCTGTCCCTATTTTTCTTATTTTCTTCATCTTCTTTCTTCTTTGCTTTGATTCTTCTCATGTAGAAATACTCCTCTACTTAAATGCTCCCACTGGTTAAAAAGCTCTCTCTGTATTTTACCATTCTCTTTAGTTTCTGATGCAGATACAATTTTATATTTTACTCTCACCTCTATAATTTCTAGTTTGAAGAAAATAACATTGATGAATCATTAATATATTTTAACAGTAATCATTGCCTTGGAAGTCATGAACATATTCAAAACTGTCGAAAATGGGACACAGAGATTAAACTGCAACTTTTGACCTTAAGCGCAATGTGCCAAAATCTGGCCCGAACAGTAAGTGTTTACCTTATAACTGCATTGTATTTAGTTAAATCTGAATAATTCTGCTAATGAGCCAGTTTGCAGTTTGCATATTTTCCAAGATTTATGGGTTTGTCTGGAAATGATGAACCCTGTATCTCAACAGTAGTCTTTTCAGCAGATGTGTGAGATTTTTAATCATGAAGGTGTAGTAGCATACTACTCAGAGCTGGGGACCTTTATGAAAATCAAAGTGGAGAGATTAAACATTTGGTTTGTAATTGTTTTACACAAGGATGAAAACATTAGGGTCCAGCCAAGGAGAAATGAGGAAGAGGGAAAGATTTTGAATACTAAATGTGGTTTGAGGGGAAAAAAAGATCCATATTGACCTTTGCAGCAAACTGAGAAAAATACATTATTTTTCACCAAATAAAAACTAATTTTGTGTTTTAAAATACAGTACTTTCTTTGGAGCTTTAAGCAAAATAGCATGCAGAAAATTAGGCCATTTATTACTGTATATACTCTTGATGAATTTTAATGTCTAAGGAGAATTATTCATTTGGTAGAATTTGGGGTGGGAAAATATCAGTCATTTCTACTTTCTCTTCTTTATTTTCTTAAATTCTACTGTTGTGTTAGGTTAGAATTTATTAATTGGGTGGAAACTATTTCACAAAATTCAGTACATTTTAGCAATCATTAGTAACTTCTCTTTTCAGTTTCTTAAGGAATGATATTCTTGAGTAAATTTGCATAATAAGAATTTATGGTAGGAGAGACTAGTATTTCATTTATTGGGGGTAAGGTAGAGGGAAACTTGATAATCAGTAGAAAGAAAATGCAGAAATTCAAATGATCTCTTCCCCCGTCTGGCTCTCACTCTACCTTCATTTGGCTGTCAGCCATCTTTAAAAGTATTTTTAGCTTCCTAGTCTCTGTATAGAACAGACATAGTTTTTGCTTTGGATCTATTTATATATGAAAAATTAGACTTAAAAGAATTTATGTTTATCCATTTAAAATATGTTTTAGGATATTGATTCACTGTTTTGGAGTCAATTATAAATAATATTTTAGCCTCAGTTCAGAAAAATCACTTTAGTTTCAAGAACAGTATATTCAACCATACTTAATTTGGCAATAGAAAGACCAAAGAATGGATTTGATTTTTTGGTAAACATTTGTGTATATATGTTTTTTTAGGCAGAAGATGATGAAACACCTGTGGATTTAAACAAACATCTGCATCAAATAGAAAAACCTTATAAAGAAGTCATGACAAGGTGTGGCATCTAAAGCATTAATTGCAGGTTTTCAAACTTTGCTTTTGGATGTGAATACATTGATTTTTGGTAAATGACACAGTCATTTTTGTATATAGTTTCCTTCAGCCACAATAACTAGCTGTTCTTTATTTCAGACACCCTATTGAAGAACTTTTAGATTCTTATCACAACCAAGTGGAGCTGGCTCTTCGAATTGAAGTACGTCTTAATTCACAGTTTGGCATGGTGACTTAAAGATTCTTGTCTCTGTCCTCTTTTAAATACTCGTGTTGGCTTTGGATAAAATGTTTATAAAGGGCTACTTAAACTATACTCTTGATGTTGATGTTTGATGACTTGTTTTCTGACCCATCTGATTAACGAAAGTTGTTAGTAATGCTGAGTCAACATGTCTATTCTCACTTCAGCTTTATTACTAAGAGGAACCTTCAGTTCAATTCAAATCATTTATTGAGTGCTTACTATATGCTAATTATTGGAGTTATGAAAATGAAAGACCTAGTCCCCATCTACCAGGGATTTGAAACTAGTGATGGGGGCTGTAAACAAAATTGTAATATTAAATGTAAAATAGAGGTATGCATTGGGGTTCTTTGGGAGATCAGAGAAGGACACGTCTCTCTACTTAGGGTAAGTGTGAAGTGAAGGTTGAGAGATGACATTGGAGAAAGCTAGACATAAGTTACCACCTTATAATGCATGCTAAAGAGTTTTATTTTATCCTCTAGATCAGGGGGCCATATCTCGTCCACTTACTATTCTTGTAAATAAAATTTTTTGGGGGACACAGCCATAGCCATTTGTTTATATAATTTTCTATGCTTTCATCTGTGCTTGAATACTAGAGTTGAGTAGTTAGGACAGAGTCTATATGTCTTGCAAAGCCTAAACTGTTTACTTTGCCATTTTACAGAAAAAGTTTGCTAATCCCTGCTCTAGCTATTTATGGTATTTTTAGCTGAGAATAGAAGTGGGGTGGGATGGGATGTGGTGTGTGACATGGTTAGTCCTGAGCTCTGAAATCACTTGGGCTAAACTGTGGAGATTAGATTTAGGGTTGGCAAACTTGCTATAGTAGTATAGGAATGCTACTTAGGAAAGTTTTGTTTGTATAGTACAGTAGGTCCTCAGGTTACGGGAGATCTGTTCCTGCGGCGCGATGTAACGCGATTTTCGCCGTCAGTTGGAACCCACCTATATAAGCACCTACGTCACTCACATGGAGCACATACACAGCAGTAATGAAGTGAAACAGTAAAAAAAATTTAAAAGAAAGGTAACAATTCCTGACCTTTACTTGTGGTAAATAAATAATAAAAAACATAAAACACATATGTACATACATTGAAATGATGGAACTTTTTTTTTTAATAAATGGAGAGGGCGACGTAACCACGAAACGACGTACGTTGAGTCCAACATAACCCGAGGATTGCCTGTAGTCCAAATGAAAGATAATGACTATGGTGAAGGTTGAAAAGGAGGGAACTAATTAATAATACTTAGGAGATAAAATTGGTAAACTTTTTTAAAAATGTATTTTTATTGATTTAAAGGGAGAGGGAGAGATAGAAATATCAATGATGAGAGAGAATCATTGATCAGCTGCCTCCTGCATGCCCCCTCACTGGGGATCGAGCCTGCAACCTGGGCATGTGCCCTTGATCAAAATGGAACCTGAGACCCTTCAGTATGTAGGCCAATGCTCTATCCACTGAGCAAAACCAGCTAGGGGCGGTAAGGTTCTGACAGGTAATGAGATGTAAGAAGAAGAAGAAATAGTGCCAGTTAACTTCCATATTTCTAGCTAGTAGTACATTCTTATCAGTATACTAGAGGCCTGATGCACGAAATTTATGCAAGAGTAGGCCCTTCCCCTGGCTGCCGGCACTGGCTTCCCTCTGGCACCCTGGACCCGGGCTTCCCTTGCAGCCCCGGCTTCGTCTGGAAGGTCGTCCGGAAGGACATCCAGTCTAATTAGCATATTACGCTTTTATTATAGATACACATCTTCATTTATTCAATAAATGTTGATTGAGTATTTCCTCATTGCGAAGCACTGTTGTAGGTGCTAAGGATATGGGAGTGAACAAAAGAAACTGTAATCCCTGCCCTTTAATTCTAGTTGGAGGAGACAGACAATAAAATATACTAACGAAGTATATGTGATATCAGGTGGTAAGTGATACAGAGAAAAATAAAGGAGGAGAGTAATGTTGCAATTTCAAATAAGGTAATCAGAGAAGGCCTCATTGAGAAGATGATTTGCGTAAAGATCTTAAAGAGTAGAGAAAGAAATTACTGATTATCTGGGAGAGGAGTGTTTTTGGTGTATTTTAGGTCCATCAGGTCTTTATAGCTGGAATAGAATGAGAGAGGAAGGCAAGAGTGGAAACAAATCAATTAAGAAAATGTTTTGCTAGCTTCAGGAGAGATGATGATTGCTTGGACCAGGGTGATTATAGTAGAAGTGGTAAGAAGGGGTTGAATTCTGTGATATATTTTGAAGTTTATGCTAGGATGGTTTACCCATAAGTTGGATGAGGAACATAAGAGAGAGAGGAAGAGGGGAAAGGACGGAGGTTGAAAGAAGAGAGAGCACACTCAAGAGCGAGCATTTGGAACTTTGGAATAGCCTTTTAGTGAGATGTTGAAAATTGTAAGAAGAGCAGGTTTGGGCAAAAGATCTGGTACTCAGTTTTGGACATTATGTTTGATATGACTATTATTCATCTAAATAGTGATGTTGAATAGACAGTAGGATATAAATCTGGAATTTAATGGAGGAGATCCAGGCTGGAGATGATGATAACTTGGAAATCATCAGACTATAAGTGGTCTTTTTCAGCCATAAGACTGGATGAGATGATCATTGCAGGTAGAGGGAAAAACTAAATTTAAAAAAAGATATAGGACTGAGTCCTGGATATCTCTCCCATCTTGAATAAAAAGTCCACATTTCCCTGCAGCAGCCACCCCACTTCTCTATTCTCCTTGCAACAGAACTCTTGAAAGTTAGTCTGTTTTGCTGCTTTCACTTCCTCTCTTCCCATTCTCTTATGAACCCTCTCCCGTGAAGCTTTCAATGTCAGCACTTCCCCAAAACTGCACTTATTAGTCTTTATTTTTCTCAAATTTTCTATAGTGTTTGATGGAGTTTATTGTTTCTTCCTTCTTAAAATACTCACATGGCCTCTGTGATATCACCTTCTTGGTCTCCTACTTCCAGTGTCTGCTCTGTTTGCACTCTTACCTGTGGCTTCCTCCTGATCTCCTTATCTTCCTGACCTCTAAACATTAGAATGCCTCAGAGCTCGTTCCAGCTCCTCCTCTCTTCTCTCTGTATCACATCCTGGGTGATCTCACTTAATCTCATGTCTTTAAATATCCTCCATGCTCACGGTTCAAATTTATATCTCCAGACTTAACCTCTTCCCTCAACTCCAAATTCAAATATGTATTACTTGACATCTCAAATTTAAGATTTAGAAAACTGAATTTTTTATATTATCCTTCATATTTATTTATCACAATCCCCCTTCTTAATAAATGGCAACTCTGTCCTTTTATTTGCTCACACCAAAATCTTGGAATCATATTTGATTTCTCAAGAAAAGGATCTTTCACATCCCATATGCATCTAATTCCTGCCTTTTCTACCTTGAAAATATTAAGAATAACCACTTTTTATCACTATCAAAACTACAGTCCTTGTCAATTATGATAGTTATAATAGTTTCTTTACTGTTCTCTTAGCTTCTACCTTTGTATAGCCTGTCTTCCACAGGCAACCAAAATGATAGTTTAAAAAATAAGTCATGCCCTGGCTGGTGTGGCTCAGTTGGTTGGAGTATCGTCCTGGGCACCAGAAGGACATGGATTTGATGCCCAGTCATGGCAATAAATAAACAAACAAACAAATAAATATAGGTTACTAGATCAATGTGGTATCTTGGATTGTATCCTGGAAGAGGAAAAGGAAATCAGTGAAAAAACTGGTGAAATCTGTATAAAGTCTATAGTTTAGTTAATAGTAATGTAACCAGTATTAATGTCTTAATTTTGACAAATGTAACATGGATATATAAGAAGTTAAACTAGCTTCCTTTAATGCTATACAATTTTTTCAGCTTTTCTATAAATATAAAATTATTATAAAATAAAAAATTTATTTTAAAAATTAAAAATAAGCACAGGAAACAAATGTAAAATAAAAGAAAATGAAAGCTAACAGATGGTTATTTGAAAAGGTTAATACAATGTATAAACCTTTTAAAAATGTTAAATTGTGCCACTCTTTTGCTCAGAAATTTGTTTGCTATCTCTGTAAAATTCAAAGCCCTAATTGTGGCTTCTATGCATTCTGACCCACTACCTCTCTGATCTGGCCTCCTACCCCTTTTCTCCTTTGTTTTGGTTGATCTGCAGGTGTGCTCCCCAACTGGGCCCCTTATGCTTATCCCCCCCCCCTTTTTTTTCTTTTTTTTGGTTAATCCTCACCTGAGGATATTTTCCCATTGATTTTTAGAGAGTGTGGAAGGGAATAGGGAGGGGGGCAGAGAGAGGAACATTGATGTGAGAGAGGTACATGGATTGGTTGCCTCCCACACATGCCCCAACCAGGGCTGGGGGATTGAACCTGCAACCCAGGTATGTGCCCTTGATGGGAATTGAACCCAAGACCCTTCTGTGTGCAAGCCAATGTGCTAATCATTGAGCAACATTGGCCAGGGCTACTTACCATATTTTTTATAGCTTTATTGAGATATAATTTATATACCATAAAATTTACCCATTGGATGTGTACAATTCAGTGATTCTTTTAGTAAATGAAAAGAGTTGTATAATTATTACCACAATCCAGTTTTAGAACATTTTCATTACTCCCAAAAGGTTTCCATGTGCTACTTTGCAGTCTTCCCCATTCCCTTCCCCAAACAACTACTGTTCTGGTTTCTGTTTCAATGTATTTGCCTTTAATGGAGATTTCATGTGAATGGAATCATACACTATGTAATCTTTTATATCTGATTTATTTCTCATACCATACTACTTTTAAGCTCTACTCATGTTATAGTATAAAAGTTGTAGGATGTATCTATAGTTTGTTTCTTTTTTTATTCTAATTTTTAAATGTTTTTAAATGATTTCTAGAGGAAGGGAGAGGGAGAGAGGAATAGAAACATCAACGATGAGAATCATTGATCAGCTGCCTCCTGCATGCCTCACACTAGGGATCAAGCCTGCAACCCAGGCATGTGCCCTAACTGGGAATCGAACAGTGACCTCCTGGTTCATAGGTTGACGCTCAACCACTGAGTCACACCAGCCAGGCAAAAATTGGAGACTCTTGAATCTGTATGGTTGTGAGATTTTAGTTAGAAGCTGTCTGGTAGAAGAAGCAGAGAAGTTTCAGAGCTTAAATAACATGCTTTGTCAGAATGAGGGTGCGAGGGCTAGAAGCAAAGGAGATTGTGATCAGAGTATGACATTGTAGGTGAGATTTTGAAAGGGTGCAGTTTTGGGGTTGAAGATATTGTGAGTTTTCCACACAGACATTTATGTAACTGACGGTTATTATAGGATAGTGGTCGGCAAACTCATTCGTCAACAGAGCCAAATATCAACAGTACAACGATTGAAATTTCTTTTGAGAGCCAAATTTTTTAAACTTAAACTATATAGGTAGGTACATTGTTATTAACTTAATTAGGGTACTCCTAAGGCTTAGGAAGAGCCACACTCAAGGGACCAAAGAGCCACATGTGGCTCGCGAGCCGCAGTTTGCCAACCACGGTTATAGGATATAGGGTGAAATAGAAAGTCAGATAAATATTTAGAGCAAAAATGTGGCATGCAGTGGGGGAAGTGACCACATGTCAGTGGCAAGGCAGATAACTCAGACAGAAATTATATAATTATTTGAACAGGGAAATTTAGTAAAAGGTAGTTAATTACTACAGGGGGTTAAAGAGGACTTTAAGGCAGGAGTTTGCATATCATTGGCATGCCAGATCTAGCCTGTCGCATGTTTTTATAAAATTTTATTGGAAAATATTCATGCTTATTCATATATGAATTATCCATGTCAACTGTAATGCCCTAATAGCAGAATTGAATTGTGACAGAGACTGTGTGGCCCACTAAGCCTAAAACATTTACTATCTGGCCTTAGAAAAATGTTTGCGAACCCTGCTCGAAGGGATCCAGAAGTAATAGGTGCAAAAAGAGCAGCTATCACCTCTAGATTGAGGAACAGTGGGTAGTGAAAGAACTCTAAGAACTTATGATAGAGCCTCTCCCCCACCTTAAAATTTATGGCTGTCACAGGAACACACAGGTTGCCTATGGCAAAGAAACTTGCCGGAGTTGTCAGATTGGGAGAGCATGGCCTGAGGGTGCCTGGTCTTTGAGGATCATTAGGCTACCACCCTGAATTTAAAAAGGACTGGAACCCTGATGAGAGTTACCTTCATGCTGCTAGCCTTCGAGTGTCCCTTTGGTGCCCTCTATTGACAAATCCTAACATTGTTTTAGAAATGTTTATATAGGGTCTAGCTCCAGTATCACAAAGTAGACCGTAGAAGAATGGATTTGAAACTGACACATAACAATTTGATCATTGGCACATAAAAAATGATGAAGGATAGTATAGGAAAATGGCATGAGCCTCAAAACTGAAAAGGCTTTGCATGAAGGTGGAGGAGTAAAAGTAAGCAGAAATATAAGTAAGTAAAAATAGGGAGCTAGATAATAGACCTTCAGCCCCTGAGGACTGCCAGGTAATTGAATATTTGAGAAAATGAGGTGGCTTCATTTAAGCATGAAGGTGAAGGGAACATTCAGTTTATGGTAGCCAAGCTTCAAGAGTGGAAAATTTTAAATTTTTAACGGATTGTACAGTACTGAGTTTCAGCCCATTCTTACAGTACTTGGCATGTAAGTTTGGCATAAATGTTTGATGAATTAATACATTATATAAGAATGTTTTTAATGAGGTAATGTACTTTAAAACAATGATGGAGTGGAGACATATTTTTAAATCATTAACATCAGGTAAATTATTTTATTACATATTTGTACATATACTTTTGAATCATGGTGAATAAACTGTACTTGAATAGTTCATAGGGATTGTCCTCAAGGAAGTTTTTTCTTCTAACAGAATTTTTTTTTTTTTAAATCTTTATTGTTCAGATTATTACATTTGTTCCTCTTTTTTCCCCCCATAACTCCCCTCCTTCCAGCTCCCACCCCACCCTCCACCCTCACTCCCCACCCACTGAGTTCATCCATAGGTGCATGATTTTTGTCCAGTCTCTTCCCGAATCTCCCATTCCCCTTTCCCCCCCAAGAATAGTCAGTCCATTCCCTTTCTATGTCCCTGATTCATTATAGTCACCAGTTCATTCTGTACATCAGGTTATTTATTCACTTGATTCTTAGATTCATTTGTTGATAGATGCATATTTGTTGTTCATAATTTGTATCTTTACCTTTTTCTTCTTCCTCTTCTTAAAGGATACCTTTCAGCATTTCATATAATACTGGTTTGGCGGTGATGAACTCCTTTAGTTTTTCCTTATCTGTGAAGCTCTTTATCTGACCTTCAATTCTGAATAATAGCTTTGCTGGATAAAGTAATCTTGGTTGTAGGTTCTTGGTATTCAGCACTTTGAATATTTCTTGCCATTCCCTTCTGGCCTGCAAAGTTTCTGTTGAGAAATCAGCTGACAGTCGTATGGGTATTCCCTTGTAGGTAATTGAGCCTCTTTCTCTTGCTGCTTTTAAGATTTTCTCTTTGTCTTTTGCTCTTGGCATTTTAATGATGATGTGTCTTGGTGTGGTCCTCTTTGGATTCCTTTTGTTTGGGGTTCTCTTCGCTTCTTGGACCTGTAAGTCCATTTCTTTCACTAGGTGGGGGAAGTTTTCTGCCATTATTTCTTGAAATAGGTTTTCAATATCTTGCTGTCTCTCATCTTCTGGGACTCCAATGACTCTGATATTAGTCCGCTTAAAGCTGTCCCAGAGGCTCCTTACACTATCTTCACATTTTCGGATTCTTTTTTCATTATGCTTTTCCAATTGGGTGTTTTTTGTCGAATCTTTGGTTTGATTCTTGCACTCCTCTGGTCTGCTATTGGGTATAATATTCTTTATTTCAGTCCGTGTATGCTTACTTTCTAATTTCTTTATCGTAGCATCGAGGGTCTCATTAGTTTTCGTGAGGCTCTGCACAAATTTATGGCAAGCCCTCAAAATTGCGATTCTTAGCTCCATATCCTCCATTTCTGTCATGTTTTTTTGTCTCCGCATCTTTTATGCTTTCTTGGTGCACCCCCTTGTGGTCTCTGTGCGCAGTCTTGTTCTAGCGAAGCCTTAATTGTTGTAGTTAACACTAGAGGGATTTGACCAACAGGCCGACTGGCGGTGGAAATCAGCTGTGGGAAAACTTCAGTCCTCAGGGGAGGTGCTAGTCCAGCCCTTGCCTGAGGCGGTCGGCAAATGGTTGTGCAGCAGGGTTTGGGCGGGGCGGGCTCAACAGGGCGGGGGGGAGGGAGCAGCTATGGCCGCTCTCAGTCCGTCCCCAGGGGCTCTGCCTCTCTGTCCCAGCAATCGCTGCAAACCTCGGAGGGGCCGTAGCCAGACAGTCCCGGTTCTCCCGTTTGAGTCTGGGTCCCTAGAGACTCGCCCCGATCTGTAGCCCAGAGTCTGAGATTCGCTCCTGATTGAAAACGACAATCGCGCCCTCAGCCACCAGCCCGCTTTGCGCGCGCACCCTCACCACCGCACCGCCGTACCTTTAAATTTTCCACACTGCGCCTCCGCTGAGCATCGGAATGCTGTTGTTTTTGCTTCTAGTTGAAGAGACTCTCCTCAGCCAGCCTTCCCGTGGTTCTGGTTGATGTCCGCTCCGACTTTTAGTTGTATTTTTGAAGTGGTTGTCCACGGCGGCAGTCTCCGGTGTTTTACCTATGCCGCCATCTTCGATTCTCCTTCTAACAGAATTTTTAAAATGATGGTTGTATAAATGCAAATGATGCTTAAAAAATGGCTAATTTCTAGTAACTGTTGTCCAATGTTATTAATATGTAACTAACCTGTAAAGAACTTGGTTTTTTTATACCAAATTTTCATAGGAAAGAGAAAAGGGTTAATTTTTTTTAATGTGGAAATTATTCCCAATGAAAATTTAAAAAAGATAACTGGTTTTTTTTAGAGATTTAGTAATTTGTTAGTAATTTATTGCTATTATTTCTGATTCTAATATGAAACTAATGGTATTTGCATATAAATAATTGTTAGGCAAAGTGAAAATTAACCAACCCTACTTTTTTCTACTTTAAAGTGAACTATAACTTATATTGAAATAACTATATTGAAACAGCATAACTATATTGAAATGCTGGGTTTTTTTCTTTTCTTTTTCACCACAAAAGAGTAAAGAATATCTGTTCTTAGGTACATCAGAAATGTCTAGTTTCTGACTTTATGTCTGAAATTGATCCTTTAAATTCCACATACTTATGTTTATTTTACTTTTTTTTTTTAAAGAACCAGCACCGAGCAGTAGATCAAGTAATTAGAGCCGTAAGAAAAATCTGTAGTGCTTTAGATGGTGTAGAGACTCCTGCCATTACAGAATCAGTAAAGAAGCTAAAGAGAGCAGTTAATCTTCCAAGGAGTAAAAGTGCTGATGTGAGTATTTTCTTAGTAATTAGCATTTTATTGCATGCAGATATGTAGTACTTAAGTGACCATCTATTGCTTATACTGGCAGCTTTTTGCCTCTCCTGGACAAAATGTTATTTTAATTTTGGCTTTACTCTTTTTTGTGGGGTTTTTTTGTTTGTTTGTTTTTTGTTGTTAATCCTCATTTTTTCCATTGAATTTTTATTTTTAGAGAGAGAGAGAAAAATATGAGAGACACATCAATCAGTTGCCTCCCACACACGCCCCGCCAGTGGCCAGAGATCAAACCCATAACCCAGGTACGTGTCCTTGACTGGGACTTGAACCCGAGACTCTTTGGTGTACAGGCCGACACTCTAACCACTGAGCACACTGGCCAGGGCTTTGCTTTAAACTTGAGTTGATTGGGTGACTTACCTGGTAAGGTAGGGAATTCCTAAGAGGAGATGGGCTGCCTTGGAAGTTTTGTGAGAGTTGACATTGAATAGGTGGATGCCAAACTGAACCTTTTTTATGTAGAGTAGGAACTCTGGCATAAATGATTTGGTTGGCATGAAGGACTGAGATGATACTAGGTACCATTTCTCCCTTTGGATGGAGTTCATGACTGCCAATAGGGGAAGTCCTATTTTGGAGTTGAGAAGACCCAAATGCCTTAGTAATAGTGACTTACTGCCTCAGTGGAAACCAGGTTAGGAGCCCTCTTTTGATAGGATACCTTTGCTTTTAGTAAAAGCTCTCCCCAGGCTCTTTTTGTTCATAGGGATGTTCATAGCTTTTACTGGAAGGATGAGAGAAAGTGGATGCAAGACACAATAAGTTATGTTGATAGTTAAAAGTTATGTTGATAGTATGCCCCTCAACAGATATCTAGGAGATAGCTCAATCCATTTATTCTCAGAGAGCCAGCCTGTCCATATGGTATACAGAAATTTGTGCTTGTTTTAAAATTTTTTTTAAATATACATGAAATCACTTGGAGGTGGTCAACTACCATCGTCCTAATGTTTGAGGTTTCTGTTCATTATATTAATGAATAAAGGAGCAAAGAATATGAGGAGAGCTCAATTTAAATAATTATAAGAGCTATTTTGAGACACAAAATTGTAATAGAGTTCTAGTTTCTTTTTTCTTTTTTATATTTTTAAAATATATACTTTTATTCATTTCAGAGAGGAAGGGAGAGGGAGATAGATAGAAACATCAATGATAAGAGAGACTCACTGATTGTTGGCCTCCAGCATGCCCCCAACTGGGGATCGAGCCCGAAACCTGGGCATTTGCCCTGACTGGGAATCAAACTGTGAGCTTCTTGCTCATTGGTTGGATGCTCAACCACTGAGCCATGCTGGCCAAGCGAGTTCTAGTTTCTTTAAGGCTATTCTTATCATGCTAATAATAGAGCAACTAATGGAAAATAAAATACTGTATTAGAATATTTATCGCTTTGGGTTTCAAATCTTAATTTAGTTTAATGAGGCAGATTTTGTTGAGTTTATATATTTTGCAGTAATTTTCAGTTACTCTGTGAATTTCTTTTTTATTGAATTTATTGGGGTGACATTGGTTAATAAAATTATACTATGATTTTCTTGATACCAAAAATTATCTGTTATTTGGTTGGGAGATTTTATTTTTTTGATTTATTAATTCTGCAGACATTTTTGGGAGGTTTCCCCTGGGAAAGGTTTCTTTGATATAGCATTTAATTAATGTATTGAAGTGAAAGGTAAACATTTTATGTTATGTCATAGGCAATTGTTTTACTAATTTGTATGTGTATGCAGGTGACTTCTGGGAAGGGAGACCCTAACAAGAGTTCAACTAGGGGTATGTATGTCTTTAAGTTCTTTAAATTTTAGCAATAATTGTTGCATTTTCAGAGAATTATATTAATAATTTCTTTACATCTAGGCTCACTAAATCCCGAAAATCCTGTTCAAGTAAGCATGGATCAATTAACCGCAGCAATTTATGATCTTCTGAGACTCCATGGAAATTCTGGTAGGAGTTCTTTGGACTGTGCTCAAAGTAACAGGAACATCAAGGAAGCATGTACCGCAACAGAACAGCTCCAGTTTACTATTTTTGCTGCACATGGAATTTCAAGTAACTGGGTATCAAAGTAAGTAACTGTTTAAAAGAATATATGTACAAAGACCTAGAAATTATTCTAGTCGTAATGTCAGCATCCACTGTCATCTTGGTATTTACATGGATGAAAAAAGAACCACCAGATACCTTTGTGGATTTTATAAAAATTACAGGGATTTTTGAAGCTGTTCCAGTAAAAAATATCACTCCCGCTTCATGCAAAAAAGGCAAGAAAATGTTTAAACTTACTAGGGCAAATGTTGAGTAATAAATTAGTCTAATTTATGACTGGTATTCTTTTGCCTTCAACCAGGGTAATTTGGAACAGTATAATGGGACTAGACTTTATCCCCTTCTATTCTTTTTAGTAGTTTATTGATTGCTAGACTTTGATGTCTGCAAGAGCAGATTTCTTCAAATTTTTTATTTTTATCTTACTTGAGGACATACTCATTGATTTTTAGAAGGAAGGGAAAGGGGAGAGTGAGGGGGGCTACATCGATGTGAGAGAGAAACATCAATGGGTTGCCTCCCGTACATGCCCCAACTGCAGATCGAGCCTGCAACCTAGGTGTGTGCCCTCACTGGGAATGGGACTCCAGACCTTTCAGTGTGTGGGATGATACTCCAGTTAATTGAGCCACATTGGCCAGGGCTCTTCTATAATTTTTAATTTAGGTTTTCCCTTTCTGATTTTTTGTCAATGCCATCAAGTTTGCCAACTTCAATTTATTTGCAAATGACTAATATAAACTGAAAAGTCTGAACTGAATATTTAAAATGAAATTGTTTCATAATAGCTTAATGCTATAAAATAAGGTAAAGCCTAGTAAAGAGATACCAAACATAAATTCTGCTTAAATTGAGCTTTATATAAAATTTAAAAATGAAATGTAAAAAAATAACATAATAAGTTGAATGTGGTGTATTAATTCATTCAAGAAATATTTACTGAGCTCCATCTGTGGGCAATGTTCTTCGTGCTACTAGAGATGCAGCAGTAAAAAGGCAGGAAAAATCTGCCCTCCTGGAACTTGCATTTAAACGGGTACTGACATGGCTGGGTAGCTCAGTTGGTTAGAGCATCGTCCCGATATGCCAAGGTTTCGGGTTTGATCCCCAGTCAGGGCACATACAAGAATTAATCAATGAATGCATAAATAAATGAAACAGTAAATCAATGTTTCTCTCTCTCAAAATCAATCAATAAAATAAATACTTAAAAAATAAATAAATGGATACTACTGCTGTCTGAAGGTATTTCATTCTTTTAACTAGTTACAGGGATAATACCCTCCATAGCTTCCATACACACACAAATAAATTTAGGGACACTATTAATAGAAGACAATACAGAAAACTACAATGATAGTTAAGATAGAAATAAAGTTAATAAAATGCTGAAATAAAGAGGGACAAGTGGTATGAAGTTGAGAAAAGCAATCAAATCATTAGCTAGTGGTGTTTTGTGAACCAATGAGATTAAATTAAAAAAAATACTTATAGCCCTGACCAGTGTGGCTCAGTTGACTGAGCACTGTCCCATGCACCAAGAGGTCACTGGTTCAATTCCTGGTCAGGGCACATGCCTGGGTTGTGAGCTCGATCCCCAGTAGGGGACATGCAGGAAGTAGCCAATCAATGTTTCTCTCTCATCGATGTTTCTCTCTCTCTTCCTCTCTCTATAAAATCAATAAAAACATATCTTTAAAATGTTATATTTATAATATATTATGTATATTAACAAAATGGTTAATGTGTAAGCCTACCAGTAAGTTAGAATACTAGTGCAGTAGTTTTATTGAACCTAAGACTTCTCTTCTACAAGATTGCCTGATTGTATGTAATCAGCTACTTGTGGCAATTAGGAGCTAAATTGTTGCTATGTAATTCGAGAATATAACAGCATCTGTCCCCATTGATGGAAGCCTCCTAATAAAGACTGACTCAATGCAAATCAGGCCAATGCACTATTCATATGCTTAACTGACTCTATTTCAGTGCCTTTGCAAAAGAAAATGGCACCTAGAGATGATCATGTTTGTACTCTCTCTTCCTAGATTCTAGAAATGAAGAATTGCTCAGTGTCATTCAACTAAAATCTAAAGCTTATAACTGAGCACAAAATTTAGATAAATTCTCCAGCTGGTATCATTGCCCCCTTAGACTGGCAGCTAGGAATACATGTTCCCTTCTGTATACCCTTTGCTATGCCTCTCTCTATTTAACAGAATTTGTAGTAGTTAAATTTCAGATTTTTTTATAAGTTCAAATGAATGATGACCAAATTATTTTAGATAATAGTCATTTTTAGGAAGGATGGCTAATGATATATATTTGTATTAGTTAACTAATCTGTATTATCAAATACAATGAAATTAAACTCTTTTTTTCCCCTCAGTTATGAAAAATACTACTTGGTATGTTCCCTGTCTCACAATGGAAAAGACCTTTTTAAACCTATTCAATCAAAGAAGGTTGGCACTTATAAGAATTTCTTCTATCTTATTAAATGGGATGAACTGTAAGTGAAATTTCTGGCTTTTTATGTTTTTTTAGTATAACCTGTTTACTTTTTTTCCATGTATGCATCCTAGTTTTTATTTTATTTCAATTTTCATTAAAATCTATAAAATGCTTACTGACATCTTAAAGTCTCTTCTAGATATGATTCTATAGAACAGACTGAAATTCTGATTTCAAAAATCTGCAATACTCTTTTATATCTACATGGTGTTAAATTGCAGAAATACGCCATTCTTCCTAGACTTTGTCAAGTTAAAAGTACTATAAATTTATGAGTAATTCTAGAAAGGTGGTATGTTATAACATTGTTTAGTTTGGTATTTATTCTATAACACTGTATATGAAGCCTTGTTTTTGGTTAACAGATAAAATGAAATTATCTTGAGTCCATGTACAAGATGATATTTGCACTGTTAATATTTTTTAAATATTGTTTAGGGAAATGCTTTTCATTACTTAGGCAGATAGGCCATTGCAGAGCTTTTTATTTTTTATTCTGCATTTATTAAATGTTTTCCTATTCTCCTATTTTTTTTAATTATAAAAATAACACATGTCTGTGAAACTAATCCTATAAAACAAAATGCATATAGGTGAAAAGTGTCACTTTCTTTTCAACACTTAACCATCTCACGGCTCCTCAAGGTGACTACAACCGACCTTATGTGTCCTTTTAGACAAAAAAACAAAACAAAACAAAACAAAAACACCAAAAATATTGGTAAACATACATATGTCTGTTTGTGTACATAGGTGCACACATATATCCTGAATCAGAAATACTCATATTTATCTACTTTTTCCTAAAGGAAATAAAAATGACTATTATTTTGCCTAGAAATTAGCATTGCAAGTCTTGAGTAAAGGTGCTATCAAATTTTTGAAGAAATAAATGCTATATATTTGAAATTTTAATAAAATCTGTCTAAGCTTTTTAATAGTATGGGTTAGCCAAGCTTGCTACTTAAGTAAAGGAGACTCAGGATTAAAGATTATTTGATACATCAAATAAAATAACTAAAATTATCATTTTCATTAAAGAGTTAATCTTCATGTTTGACCTAATTTGTTTTTTTCTATTAATACTTTTTCCTCCCCATAGAATTATTTTTCCCATCCAGATATCACAATTGCCATTAGAATCACTTCTTCACCTTACTCTTTTTGGAATTTTAAATCAGAGCAGTGGAAGTTCCCCTGATTCTAATAAGCAGAGAAAGGGGCCAGAAGCTTTGGGCAAAGTTTCTTTACCTCTTTTTGATTTTAAACGGTAAGTGTTACTGAGTTGTGATGGTGAGTTATGTGGACACATCTGCAGTCTCAAAATTGACTAGAGAACAGGGTGGGAAATTATGACAAACATGAGATAATGAGCTGCCTCAAATTTTTCAATAAAAGGAATGTCAGATCAGAGGAAACCAAAGTTATTCTACTATGGTTTGATCATATCTATATGGGTATTCAAAGGAGTGTTTGTCACTCATTGTTTAGGAGAAAATCGGCAGTCAGTTCACTGTCATTTTGTGCAAACACTGTATTATTAACATAATATTTGTGGTCTTTTAGGTATCCTTGATATTACAAAAACAATTCCACTTTCCTCTTCTCATCCCTATCCCATACTTGTCAAAATTTCAGGGAGTTTACAACTGAACATTATTCCCATCTCTTTCCCTGTCCACCTGACTGATCTATCCTTACTGTTATGGGCCCCTGGCCTTTAATCACCAAAGGTTCTACATGGGTACAAAAACTTAGAGGAAAAGAATTCCTTAAAGCTTTGTGTCTACCAACAGTCAGTAGGAATAGTGTAATCAACCTGACTTTTCAGCTGACAATTTTAATTATGTTTTAAGTAACAATATGTTTCATGAGATCAAGAGTCTTCCAAAATGAAAAAAATCAATTAAATGAAGTTTGAGATATGTTTCATACAATACATGGTAAAATTTTGGAGAGCGATAATGCATGTTAGCATATTAAAGCAGTAAGCAGATGGCATTAAGTTTGAGACTTTGCCAAGCAGTGTAATCAGTCTGGGTAATGTTAGTACTTAATGTTAAAAAAAGACTCAGAAATTAAGAGGAAAGATGATTTTACGTTAATGCATACACCAAAACAAAGTGTCAGTTATTTAGTTCAGTTAATGTGCTATAGTATGGTAATCAAAAATCCTGGTCTTGAAATTATTTTTAAATATTTTATATTAAGGTGCAACGTGCATACAACCTGATGAAGTCATGGAAGCCAAGTGACTTAGAGGCATTTCGGTCAGCCTCAATAACAAATGAGTTCTTAACTCATATTTTAAATAAACAGAATCAAGCATTTAACTTGCCTTTCCTTTACAGTTATATCTCAGGGTTACAAGATAATTGATGTGAGAATATGCTTTATAGAAACATTTCAGCTAATCATTGCAGAGGGAATGGTAGAATATCACAATTTTGCAACTCTTACTGAAATAATTTAGGTCAGGGTTAGATTTAGGTCAGTGTCAGCACTATTGATATTTTGGGCCACATAATTGTTGTTGTGGGAGATTGTCCTGTGTATGTAGGATGTTTGGCAGCATCCTTGGCTTCTGCCCACTAGATGCAGTAGCACCCCATTTGCCAACTGAAAATGTCTTCAGACATTGCCAGATGTATACTGGGGACAAAAATCACTCTTGGTTGAGAACCGTTGATTTAAGTAGTGATTATGAATGCCTGCTTAAAACGATTAAGTGATTACCTTTTCTGGAACTTTATAATGGACTAGAGGCCCAGTGCACAAAAATTTGTGCACTCGGGGTGGAGAGGGGGTCCCTCAGCCCTGCCTGTGCCCTCTCGCAGTCTGGGACCCCTCAGGAGATAACGACCTGCTGGCTTAGGCCTGCTCCTGGGTGGCAGAGGGCAGGCCCAATCCCTAGGTGCAGGCCCTGGTCGGGCTCAGAGCAGGGCCGATTGGGGAGTTGGGGCGCCACCCCCTGTCATGCACAGAGCAGGGCAGATCGGGAGGTTGTGATGCCACCCCTAGTCACGCTCAGGGTAGGGCCGATTGGGGGGTTGGGGCACCGCCCTCTGTCACACTCAAGGCAGGGTCGATAGGGAAGTTGCGGCGCCACCCCCTGCCACGCACAGAGCAGGGCCGATCAGGGGGTTGGGGCGCTGCCCCCTGTCACACACAGAGCAGGGCCCATCAGGGGTTTGGGGAGCTCCCCCTTGTCATGCACAGAGCAGGGCTAATCAGGGGTTTTGGGAGCTCCCCACTGTCATGCACAGAGCAGGGCCGATCAGGGGGTTGGGGAGCTGCCCCCCGTCACACACAGAGCAGGGCCAATAGGGGGGGGGGGGGTAGTTGAGGTGCCACACCCTGTCACACTCAGGGCAGGGCCGATGGGGAGGTTATGGCTCTACCCCGTCTCACATAGAGCAGGGCCCATGGGGGGCGGGGGGGTTGGGGTGCTGCCCTCTATCACCCACAGAGCAGGGCCGATCAGGGGGTTGGGGCGCTGCCCCCTGTCACACACAGAGTCGCAGGACAATCAGGGGTTTGGGCGCTGCCCCCTGTCACGCTGATCCTGGTGCCGGGAGGCCTCGCGGCTCTGCTGATCCCGCCTGGCAGGGTCACAGATCCGGGTCCCAGACCGCAGACAGCCTTGCCTGCTGCCGCCTGCCTTCAGTGTGCAAATTAGCCGCCATCTTGTTGCTTCAGGGTGGGGGTCCCCACTGGGGTGCCTGGCCAGTCTGGGTGAGGGGTTGAGGGTCGTTTTCAGGCTGGTGGGCGACTGAAGCTCCAAACCTCTCCTTTTTTTCTTTTTTTTTTTATTCTGGCATTTATTTACCTTCTATGGCTGTCACTGGAGCTGAGAGCCGGTTTTCTCTCTGAGGCTCGACTGAAAGCAGGTTTCTGGCCTTTGTTTTCTGTATTCGAAACAATGTTGCGACTCCAGCTCTGAGATCCCGGCTGACTGACAGGAGGTTTCTGGAGTTTTGTTTACCTTCTATAAATGTTACTATGTTTCCAACTGAAGCTCAGAGGCCGGCAGGGAACGTTGGAGTCCACAGCAAGCAAGCCTCCTGTTAGCTTCCAGCTGCCTGGCTGCCGGCCGCCATCTTGGCTGACAGTTAATTTGCATAAGGATATGCTGATTAGCCAATGGGAAGGGTAGCGGTCGTATGCCAATTACCATGTTTCTCTTTTATTAGTGTAGATGATTTAGATTGAAAGCATCTAAATAAACTGATTATATTAACCCCACAGAAAGAAAAATAAATCAAGCATTTGTGCCTCTATAGTTGAGGCAATAGGAAGTAGTATACAATCCCATCTAGAGTATTAAGTATTCTTGCCAGATAACTACACATGAATCAGGTCAAGCCTCTCTAGATCTAACTACTACTTACATCAATGTGAGAGAGACACTTCGATTGGTTGCCTCCTGCTCGCACCCCAACCAGGCCGGGAATCGAACCCTCAACCCTTTGGTCTGTGAGCCAGTGCTCTAACCACTGAGCTAAGGCCAGGGCTACTACTTTACTACAGAAAATATAGGAGATAAAGGAACATGGTAAATGACCAGAGTAATGCAATTAGTAAAATCCAGGATAAGGAAAATTCTCAGAACAAAAGACCTAGTTTCTTCAACAAACAGCAGGAGGGGAAAAGATAGAAAGAATGTATAGATTAAAACAAGAATTGGCAAACTTTATGTAAAGGGGACCAGATAGAAGTAATTTAGGCTTTGCAGGTCATGTGGTCTCTGTCACAAAGGCAAAAGCAGTGATAGACAGTATGTAAGTGAATGTGTGGCTTTGTTATAAATTAGAAGCCTGATGCACGAAATTTGTGCACGGGGTGGGGAGGGGGTTCCCTCAGCCCAGCCTGCACCCTCTCCAATCCAGGAACCCTCGGTGGATGTCCAGTCGGACATCCCTCTTGCAGTCTGGGACTGCTGGCTCCTAACTGCTCGCCTGCCTGCCTGCCTGATCGCCCCTAACCACCTCTGCCTGCCGACCTGATCACCCCTAACAGCCTCTGCCTGCTGGCCTGATTGCCCCTAACTGCCCTGCCCTGCTGGCCTGATCACCCCTAACTGCCCTCCCCTACCGGCCTGATCGCCCCCAACTGCCCTCGCCTGCCGGCCTGATCACCCCTAACTGCCCTCCCCTGCTGGCCTGATCTCCCCTAACCACCTCTGCCTCAGCCCCTGCCACTATGGCTTTGTCCAGAAGGATGTCTGGAAGATGTCCGGTCTAATTAGCATGTTACCCTTTTATTAGTATAGAAGTTTATTAATGAAACCAGGTGATAGGCTGAAGTTTTGTTGATCCTTGTATTAAAAGATACTTAAAAAGACATATCAACCACATGCAAGTGTTGCTTGGATTCTTATTCGAACAAACCAACTATAAAAAGAACTTTGAGACAATCGGGAAATTTGAATACTAGATAACTGATTATTTTAAGTAGTTATTGTTAATTATTATAGGAATGGTAATGGTATTGTACTTATTTTATAAATTTATTGGGGTGACATTGGTCAACATGAACATACAGGTTTCAGGTGTGAGTTTCTATGTTATAAGATCTGTATATTGCACCATGTGCCCACCACCCAAAGATTATACTTATTTTTTTTAAAAAACTGTTTATCATTTTGAGATATATAAAAGTATCTACAGATGAAATAATGTGATAGCAATTTACCTTAAAGTAACCTACTTGGGGATGAGAGTGGTTCTAAAAAAAACAGAATATAATGTGTCGAAGATTTAAAGGTTAACCTGTAAGAGAAAACATTAGGACTAGAGTCTAGCTTTGGAAAGGATATTTGCTATTTTAATAAAATGAACAAAGTTTAATGAAGTTTGTAGTTTTCTGCTTTTATATATATCTCATGTTAGCTTTCAGATATTTCTTCTGTGTAAAGATACATCAATATCTTCATTGCCATAAACTGGTTGTCTCAGGCAAATGTCAGCATACTACAGCCTCCTGCCTGCTTTTTATAAATACAGTATTGTTAGAATACAGTGCACATATTTATTTATATGTCGTTCATGGCTACCTTGCACTATAATTGCAGAGTTGAATCTCTGCAACAAAGATTGCCCAGAAAGCTCAGAGTATTTACTGTCTGGCTCTTTAGAGGTAAAGTTTGCTGACCCCTGGTCCAGGGCACCGATAAAACTTCTCAAATGATTGGTGCTGTCACAAGTAGGTACTGGTTTTTGGGCATATGTTTTTGTTCTTTATGATAAAAGTCAGGGAGCAGCTCTGTAATCCAAATTTCCTTTGTAGATGATCTTCAAAGACTGTCTTTCACCCTCCTATTTATAGAATTGTTTTGAGGACAGTGTGTTCTGTTTTATCCTCAATTCCTCCTTAGATATGTTCATTCTCTTTTCCTTGATTCTAATCCCCACACTTTAACTGATTTACCTAAAGATTAGTACACTATGGAAAGTGATTCCTCCTGATATGTTTTTAAAGTGGACATTCTTTTTATACAGAAGATGATTCAAAAATGTTTGAATACTAACATTTCAAATTCATTACTATGTGTTGTGAGTTTTGAATTAATTTTTAAAATGCAAACCACAGTATTCTTCTATCTACATTGTGTAGGTTTTTAACATGTGGAACTAAGCTTCTATATCTTTGGACTTCATCACATATAACTCCTATTCCTGGAACAACCCCCAAAAAAGGATATGTGATGGAAAGAATAGTGTTACAGGTAATGGTACTTATTTTTTTTTTAATCCTCACCACAAGGTATGTTTGTTGACTTTAGAGGATAATGCTACTTCTTGATATGTGGAGAGGTTTACATTTAAATTTCTTTATAAAAAGTGTATGTATACCATGGTTTGGGTTGTTATTAGAGAAGCCTAATCTATCTTTAAGTGTCAGTAAATCACTTCTTATTTCTGAGAAATAGTAAAATATACCCTTGTACCCATCCCAAGCAATATATGTGCTATTGAGGATTACCAACAATGGTAATCACTTTCAGCAAAAGGACATTGACTTAATATACAATCTAAAATTCACCCCGATGGCTAAGAAAAAACAATTTTTTCAAAGACAAATAAGTTAATGTGGTAAATATGTGTTCTATTCGGCTGTAATTTGATCAACTTCTATTAAATTTTTAAGGTTGATTTTCCTTCTCCAACATTTGATATCATTTATACCACTCCTCAAGTCGACCGAAATGTTATACAGCAACACAACTTAGAAACATTAGGAAATGATATAAAAGGGAAACTTCTTGATATTCTTCACAAAGACTCATCACTTGGGTATGCTCCTTTGATTCTGTTTTGCCTGGTTATCTCTTACAATGTAAAGCTCAAGTTAATGGTGTATAAAGTGCTCCGATTTAGTTCATGATTTAGCAATATTTTTGGCAACAGTTTTCTATATCTGTTTTTAATTATATAAAAAGATTACATGACTACATCAAACTTCAGAAATTTGTACAGGTCCAACTTTTTACATGATCAAAAGATAAACAACAGATAGGGACCTATATTTACAGTAAATAGCAATAGATTAATTTTCTTTTTTTGTAAAAGAATAGTTTATTGTTTTTTAGAGAGAGTAACAACCATCCGCTGCCTCCACAACCTGGGCATGTGCCCTAGACCAGGAATTGAACTGGCAATCTTTTGGTGCGCAGAACTATGCCCAACCAACTGAACCACACTGGCCAGGGCTAGATTAATTTTCGTAATGTATAAAGAATCTTTTCATACCAGTATAAAAACAAACAACTCAGTTGTAAATTAGACAAAGAATATTAATAGGTAATTCTTTAGAAAAGAAATACAGTGTCTTTTTAAACATCTAAAAAGATGTCAACCTCTCAGTATGCAGAGAGGTTTAAATTTAAGTTTAATCAAGGAAATTTAATACAAGATACCATTTCATATACATCAAATTGTTGAAAATTAAAATGTCCTATCATAGAAAGTGTTGATGAAGATACAGAAAAGGGATTATATTGTTGGCAGAATTCTCAAAAGCTTTTGGAGCAATTTGGCAAAATCTAGCAGTGGTCGGCAAACTGCGGCTTGGCAAACTGCGGCTCGCGGTATTAAGGTCACAATGTGTATAGCCTGTGACCTACCAATTCCATTTCCAGTTAGTTATATATCTTAGAGGAAAGAAACCTTTTTGTATTTACTTATGGAGACAAGGATGCTCATTGCAGTATGCATTTGAATTATTGTAAAACTGATAGGAAATGTCCATCAATGGGGGTCAAATTATGGTACATTTATCCAACAGAGCACCATGTAACTACTAAAAATGAAGTTATAGCTATGTACTAATGTGTCAGATATGTTAAATGAAGAAAGCAAGGACCAGAATAGTGTATATAGTATGTTACCATTGAAGAAAAAAGATCTACATACACCTATGTATATGCTTCTATACAAATGGACTCTGGAAGAATATACAAGCATAGGCAGTTGCTACTGGTAGGGGAATTAGAAGAAGGGAGACCTACTGTGTACTTTTTTCAATATTTGAAATTTTTTCAGTATTCCACATGATATGAATACATTTCAGTGCATGTATTATATATACAAGCGGAGATGGATGGGTAGTAAAATAGTGAAATCATTCATTCACATAAACATTTGTTATTAAGGTTAAATTAGAATCTCCAAAACAAATCTTTCTCTTTTTAAATATTCCTCAATTGAGCTATATAATCAACTTCTAAAATTTTATAATAGCATTTGTGTGTTACATGGCATTTCATTTTACTTGTATAAAATGGATAAAATCCTTGCTCATAAGGTGGATTTTGCTTATCAACTGATTTCTATTGCATGGCATCTGATTAGAGCTTAATAAATACTTATTGTACTGAATTATCCTTCATTTTTGTAACTGAGACTCTTTTATTAAGTCAAAATGATTTCTTTCTGTTCCCCAAATTAGGGTAAATTAGTGGTGTTTATTGTACATTGTGTTTTTCTATCCCAAATTAGTATTAATGATTCCACCAAGAAGTGGCTGCCCTAAAATGAATAAATTTCTTCTTTGCATTTTAAACCGTTGAAACTATAACTATTATTATGATATCATTGAGGAGTAATTTAGTTCTGTTATGTATGCAGACTTTCTAAAGAAGACAAAGCTTTTTTGTGGGAGAAACGTTATTATTGCCTCAAACATCCAAATTGTCTTCCTAAAATACTAGCAAGTGCCCCAAACTGGAAATGGGTTAATCTTGCCAAAATTTACTCATTGCTTCAGCAGTGGCCTCCATTAGACCCACTGACTGCATTGGAGCTTCTTGATTCGAAGTAAGTCAACTATGAATGAATTTATTTGCTTTATTTTATTGTTAATTTTTTCAGTAAAGTATTATGTTGCAGGAATACTTCCCTTTGTTTTAACATGAAAGCAATTCAATATAATATAAATGTGTAAATGTGTATTTCTACTAACATACCTTTTCATTGAGGTTATTAAAAAGGCATGTCATATTTAAAACTAACCTAAAGAGAGAATACGGTAAATTGAGAATAAGGTAAATTTAGAATAATTTGTTACATTTTTATGATGTGGGCCAAAGTTAATTTTCATAAGCTTAAAGTTTCTAAACCAGTCCCTTAATAAAATTTGTATAGCATGGTAAGATTTTCTTCCTAAAAAAAGAAGAAACACATTGCTTTTGAATAAAGAGCTGTTTGAGCATTCATTGTCAAGAATAGATTGAGATTGTGTTTTCAGGAAATATAGCTTCATTAGAAAGAAGTTACGGTCAAATCTTGATTTTAGTGATACTTTTCTAGATTTGCTGATCAGGAAGTGAGGTCCCAAGCTGTGGCCTGGATGGAGGCTATTAGTGATGATGAGCTGACAGATCTTCTTCCACAGTTTGTACAGGTGTGTTTTTTACTCCGTTTCCTACTCTCCCTACTCTTTCCCCGGTTTTTATGAGTAGGGAACTTGCTGAGGGATTCCCTTTTCTGTTTGGATAAAAAGTACTTCTGTAGTGGGAATGTTGAGGTGCATTACATTTGGAGTTAGTGTGAATTTTGTTTCTACTATTGTCAGCTGCTCCACTAGAAGAAAAAAAAAAATTCACTAGAAGAAAAAAAAAATTCATATATATATATATATATATACACACACACATATATATGTATTTTTTTAATAAGTTTTTGATTTTTAAGGAAAGAAAGGAAAGGAAGAGAGAAATAAACATCAACTGGCTGCCTCCTGCATACCCCCTACTGAGAATCAAGCCTGCAACCTGGTCATGCTCCCTGATCAGGAATTGAACCCGTGCATAAGATGGTTTTCAGTCCACTGAACCACACCAGCCTAGCTGTACCTGGATTTTTAATTGTTTGACTTTTTAGATTCTCAGAACAAATTAAACTTAAACTTTTCTTTTTCTTTCCTGGCCATTTAAATATAGCTAATGAAAGTAATTCCCAGGTCTGTACTTTTCTGCTTGATTTTATTAATTTAGCCTAAGTTAATTTATGTTTCATTTTTATCAGTATCATCTTTCATCAACAAGAATAAACTTTATATAATTTCTTTTTTGATAATTTTATCCTAACAGTGTAGTATGGGTTTGACCATTAGTAATTCTTATTTTTTTTATGTGTAGGCTTTGAAATATGAAATTTATTTGAACAGTTCATTAGTACGCTTCCTTCTGTCCAGGGCATTGGGAAATATACAGATTGCACACAATTTATACTGGTAAGATTTACGTTTTCTTTAGTACTTTATTTCCACTCCTAGTATTTATACTCTGATAGTCTAAATAGTATGGCCAGATCACTTACTATGGAACTAGATGTTTTATAAAGGCATTATTATAAAGAAGCTAAATGTTTATGTTCTTAGAAATAAAACAACAAAAACCAAACTCTCTATTATAAAGATATTTGGCATGTTAGAGCTCTATGATAATGAATGAATTTTTACTTATATGGCTTAAAATAAATTTCTAGATAACTAAAATTGAACCTGTTGAATTGATTTTTGAGAGATGTTCATCCAGTTTTCAGAAGTGGCTGACAAATATTTGCTCTGTTAGGCTCCTCAAGGATGCCCTGCATGATGCACAGTTTGGTGCCCGATATGAACATGTTTTGGGTGCTCTCCTCTCAGTAGGAGGAAAAGGACTCAGAGAAGAACTCTTGAAGCAGACAAAACTTGTGCAGCTTTTAGGAGGAGTAGCAGAAAAAGTAAAGCAGGCTAGTGGATCAGCCAGACAGGTATGTACCCATAAGAGGGAACATAAATATTCTGATATTAAAGGATCTTTCCATGCTGATAAGTGAAGTTGTCATTCTTTGTCAGTAAACATTCAGTAGAACTCTTAACTTCATGTATGCTCTTCGGGGCAGATGAGTTTAAAGGTTGTTTAAAATCTTTAGGAAAAGATTTCACAACCTAAATAAGAAAATCAGTGCTTTTTAATTCCCATGCTTATTAATTCCTTTCTGGTTAAAATTGTTCTTTTGAGTTTTTCCAATTATTTTGCTTTTTAACTTTTGTAACTGTAAAAATAATGAAACTATGACTGGGTGCCAATGTTTAAAAAATCCAAATAATGAAGAAGTTTATAGAATAAAGAAATTAAGACTTTTTCAGATTTTTTTTTCTCCTTGTAGTTATCTATTTTTCAGTTTGCTGTGTTTCCTTCTTGATCTTTTTTTTTTATTTACACATATATACACTTAAGTATATATAAAATTTGGGGGGGGTTAAAAACATTTTTACAAAAATATGTGTATATGTTGTTGTTGAGGTGAATTTTGCATAACATAAAATTCACTATTTAACCATTTTAAAGTGTGATTCATTGACTTTTAGTACATTCTCAGTGTTGTACAATCACCAACACAATCTGGTTCCAGGACATTTTCATGTACCCACTGACCACTCACTCCTCATATGGCATGAGATAAGGGTCCAACTTCATTCTTTTACATGTGGTTATCCAGTTGTCCTAGCACCATTTGTTAAAAAGACTATTCTTTTTCCATTGAATGAGCTCAGCATAGTTTTGAAAATCAGTTGACCATAGGTAAATGGGTTTAATTCTGAACTCTCAATTTTGGTCCATTGATCTATATGGCTGTCCTTATGCCATACTGTTTTCATTACTGTAGCTTTGTCATATGTTTTGAAATCAGAAAATATGAGTTCTCCAACTTTGTTCTTTTTCAAGATTGTTTTAGCTCTTTGGAAGTCTGTAGCAATTCTTTAGGATCAATTTGTCTATTTCCGCAAAAAAGCAGAATTTTGATAAGGATTGTGTTGAATCTGTAGATTGATTTGGGAAATACTGCAATCTTAGTTTCAGTTCATGAATATGGGATGTCTTTCCATTTATTTAGATCTTTAATCTCTTTCAGCAATTATACTTTTTTTGTGAATTGCTTTTTTTACTTTATGTTGGAGAATTCATGTCAGTATGTAAATAGTTACATTTCATGTTTCTTAATGGGTACATAATATTACAAGGTAACTGTAGCATAAATTATGAACCATTAATTCCTCTTTGTAGATTGTTTATATATTTTCTTTTTTTTAAACAGTCCTGCAGTGCACTTTAGTGTGTAAGTTTTTGCCCTTTGCTAGTATTTCTTATAAGATATTCCTACAGGTAAAATAACTATAGTTAAGAGCTTTGTATATTTGAAGTTATAATAATTCCTATTAGATTATTGTACCAAAAATTTATATAAATATATATGCTGGTATACACCTCCCCCCCCCCCCACCAGTATATTATGAAAGTATCTGTTTCCCACCCTGTTGCCAGCACTGGATATTATCTTAAAATTTTTGTCTTATGAAAATTATATCTCCCTTTTGTTTAATTTCTGTTCATTTGGCTATTAGTGAGTTTTAACTAATATATTAAATATGAACATACGCTCTTTCCCTCCTATGTTTATAGCCTTTGCCCATTCTAATTTTATTTTTATAGTAAAAATTAACCCTCTTTAGTAATGTTTGACAAATGGGCATTTTAAAAATTAGGTCTGCTTCTTAATTTTGTTGTCTTAAAAATAGGACTTCATTTTCATTATGTACTTACAGTATCAATCTCTTTTCCTAGGTTGTCCTTCACAGGAGTATGGAACGAGTACAGTCCTTTTTTCTAAGAAATAAATGTCGTCTCCCTCTCAATCCAAGTCTTGTGGCAAAAGAATTAAATATTAAGGTAACAAATAAAATACTTATAAGTTCATATTACATTTCAAAATACTATATAGGAAGAAGAGAAATGGGCAGGTATGCTTAAAGCAAATGAGTATAAAACCTGCATAGATTGGTTATAATTATTAGTGGATTTCTGTGATATAAGATCCATATTTATGTCAGTACATTTTTACTAATCATTCCTGAAAGAAATTAGTGTAAAATTATTTACTACCTCAAATTACATTATTTCTTTACAGTTGTATAATAGCTACATGAGAGGCATATGTTGTAATTCCAATGATAAAACTACCCACTCACAGATAGGCAATTTTTTCCTTTCCTTGTGAGTAGCCAGATAAACTCTTCCTGGATTTATAGCACTCTTTATTATTTTAAAAACCCATTTTATTTTTTTAAAGTATGTTTTTATTGATTTTTAGCGGGGGGGAGGGGGTGGGAGGGAGAGGGAGAGGAAAGAGAGAAACATCGATGGGTTGCCTCCTGCATGCCCCCTACTAGGAATCAAACCTGCAATCCAAGCATGTGCCCTGACCAGGAATCGAACCAGAGACCTCTCGGTACACAAGACAGTGCTCAACCAACTGAGCCACACAGTCAAGGGCTTTATAGCACTTTCTAGAGCCATCAAAAAGTAGTTCAGTAAGCCCAGGTCAGTGTGGTTCAGTTGGTGGTTGAGCGTCTTCCCATGTACCAAAGGTAGCCAGTTCAATTCCTGGTCAGGGCACATGCCCAGGTTGCAGGTTCGATCCCCAGTAGAGGGCCTTCAGAAGGCAGCCCATTGATATTTCTCTCTCTCCCTCTCTCTAAAATCAAGAATAACATATATTTTTTTAAAAAATTAAGTAAAGTTCAGTGGTCATCAAAATTGAGTAATTGTATTTTGAACGGGGCTAATAGTAATACAAATAGTGGGTTTTTCTCTACCATGAGTTCAGCAAAATCAACCTATTAATTCATTCATTAGAGTTTGTGGTTTTGAAAGGCTGTATCCTTAATGAAGTTTCAGATCTGAATTTTTTTGTTTTAGTTGACATGGCTATTCTTCACTGAAATTTAACAGTGGATGCCTGACTTGTATATTATGTCATTTGGAGACAGAATGATTATATTTTCCCCTTTGGTTTTGTTTTATTGTTTACCTTTAAGGTGGTCTCACTGTCTTTTTTTTAAGATATATTTTTACTAGAGGCCAGGTGCACAGATTTGTGCATGGGTGGGGTTCCTCAGCCTGGCCTGCAGGGATATAGCCAAAACTGGCTTTCCGACATCCCTCAAGAGGTCCCGGATTGCGAGAGAGCACAAGCCTGACCAAGGGACCACACTGGTGCACGATTGGGGCCAGGGAGGGACCACGGGAGGTTGGCCGGCCAGGGAGGGGCCATGGGAGGGCTCCAGGGGATGTCTGGCACATCTCGCCCAGTCCCAATTGGCTGAACCCCAGCAGGAAGCTAACCTACCGGTTGGAGCGTCTGCCCCCTGGTGGTCAGTGTGCATCATAGCAACTGGTCTACCGGTCAAACGAATGGTCTGACACTTAGCATATTAGGCTTTTATTATATAGGATTGATTTCAGAGAGGGAGAGAGAGAGATAGAAACAAACTTTTAAAGTTCAAACTTTTAATAAGTTTAAGTTTTTGTCTTAAGTTATTATTTTTAATTCTCACCCGAGGATATGTTGAAAGAGAGAGAGAGAGAGAAAGAGAGAGAGAGAGAGAGAGAGAGAGAGAGAGAGAGAGAAAAGAGAGAAACATGGATTGGTTGCCTCCTGCACGCACCCGGACCCACAACCTAGGTATGTGTCCTGGCTGGGTATTGATCTTATAACCTTTTGGTATATGGGAGGATGTTCCAACCAAGCCCATGCCAAGGGCTGTCTCAAGTTTTTAAGATTTTGCTTCTCTGCCCAAAAAGTAGTAGATGATCTTTTACTCATATATGCTATGTTTAAGTTTCAGAAAGTATTTTTATATGCCTCTTATCTGCCAGATTATCTAAAAAGCAAGTCTCCTGTGTTACTTCATTTGCCATAATTCAGAGAAACAAGTGAAAGGAGAAATGCCTAGGGCAAAAATAAATCTTATACCCATTTTTATTCCAGTGTTATATTTCTAATACTTAATGTGTTGTATTTGTAGTCATGTTCCTTCTTCAGCTCTAATGCTGTGCCCTTAAAGGTCACAATGGTGAATACTGATCCAATGGGGGAAGAAATTAATGTCATGTTTAAGGTGAGCAAAATAAGATTCCTTTATTTTTAAATGGTAATTTAAAAATTCTTTTATCAAATTCCTTTTCCAGAATTATAAAAGTAATTTTGTTTATTTAATATTTAATTAAATTAAATAAGTATGTGTAAGGTTGTCACTGACATAAACTGTTCCCAAACAGATTTGGGAATAAATGCAACTGTGGGCTAGAGCTGCTGCCATGCTGGTTGAGCACATCATAATTCCCGGCAGTGCCTTTCACACAGACTATGTGAATGGTACCCCCTAAAGTTGTGTAGTGCGAAACTGCAGCATCATGAGCAGCCGGGCATGTGCCTCTCGCCAGAATTGAACCTGGGACCCTTCAGTCCACAGGCCGACACTCTATCCACTGAGCCAAACCAGCTAGGGCCATATTACTCTTTTTAAAAATTGAATATAGCCGAAACCGGTTTGGCTCAGTGGATAGAGCGTCGGCCTGCGGACTGAAAGGTCCCAGGTTCGATTCCGGTCAAGGGCATGTACCTGGGTTGCGGGCACATCCCCAGTAGGAGATGTGCAGGAGGCAGCTGATCGATGTTTCTCTCTCATCGATGTTTCTAACTCTCTATCTCTCTCCCTTCCTCTCTGTAAAAAATCAATAAAATATATTTAAAAAAAAAAAATTGAATATAATTCACAAACCATAAAACCCAACCTTTGAAGTATACAGTTAGGAAACTTAGACATGAAGAAGTTAAGTAACTATCTCTAGAATGCTGCAGAAAAATTAAAAGGCAGTTGTGTTAATCTCATTCTTTTTTTTAAAAAAAATTCTTTATTGTTGAAAGTGTTACATATGTCCCCGCCCCCCCCCACCCCCCCTGCATTGATACCCTCCAGCCCTGCCCTGGAACCCTCCCCCACCCCCACCTCAGGCCTTCACCACCCTATCATCTGTGTCCATGAGTTATGCATATATGCATACAAGGTCTTTGGTTGATGTTAATCTCATTCTTCACTCTTTTCACTATTCTCCTGTCCTCCTCTATAGTATGTGAGTTTTTTGGAAAGGTACAAGTTTCATTTTGTTTTCTTGATTTTAAGGTTGGTGAAGATCTTCGGCAGGATATGTTAGCTTTACAGATGATAAAGATTATGGACAAAATCTGGCTTAAAGAAGGACTAGATCTGAGGATGGTGATTTTCAAATGTCTCTCAACAGGCAGAGATCGAGGTAAACTTGTTAGCTGTGTCCTGGTGTTGTGTTTTTTTCTCTTTTTTTCTTCTTGAACTTAGCTCAGTGTACCTGCTCTAAGGATTCTGATGCTGGTGCACTATGATCTCAGTTATTTCTTACTTTAATTTAGTGTTTTTTTTATTGATTCATTTGCTCATGATTAAATAATTCAGTGAGTAGCCCTAATAAATGCTATGCAGTAACCAGAGGTGTTTATTCATTGACCCAACAACAACTTTATGGTCTTTAGCTTTGACCTATAATTAAGGCCATCTCTAAGATAAGCCAACTTTGATTTCATTACTGCAAAATGAAATAATGGTTACAAAGTATTTTTCTACTAAGAACAAACCTCATCTTATTATTTATTGAATACTTTTTTCCTTTCCACATATATTAAGTGTGAATAATAATGGTACTACACTCATAGAAACATTGTGATAATTAAATGAGATAATGAATGTAAAATACCCTAGTATCTGATGCATATTAGATGCTCAATAAATCACAGCCATTATCATTATTCTTACTCAACAAATGTTTGTTGTGGATCTACCATCTGCAGAATGCTAATTAAGACCATTGTGCCAGCTCCTGCTAAACCATGTCTTAGCTATTCTATACTTGTACATTTTGATTCTTAGACCCAAGTGTGGGACAGTCACTATTAACTTTTTTATTATATTTTATCTATTACTTTTTAGCCTGTTGGTTCTTTTTAAAATCTGAGTTTTGTTATCTGTCATTGAACCTCTTAGCTTGTGTTATGAATGGATTTGAAGAACAGATACTTTGTTGCTTTTGCTAAGTCATTCAAAAACATGTTTACTAAGAAAGGGCCAAGCACCAAGCCTGAGGCAGAGTCACTAGAGATCTCCAAGTGATTGCTCAATCTGTGGGTATTATATTTTATTTGGTTACTCATTGATTTCATTGTGGCATCAACCACTCCACATTTTGTCATTTTATCCATGAGGGCCACATGAGAGCCTTGTAACTTTCCCCCTTCAGGTTAGGATGTACAAATTTTATCTTGTCAAAAAGGAAATCCAGTCAATTTAAGAATTCTTGCTGTTTGTTTTTCCTATGCCTTGTAAGACGGAAGTTTTATCAAGTAAGATTCCTCAACAATAGCCTACCATCTTATTAGTTTTTCTGTCACACACTTATTGCATATAGTTGAACCTCTTTCTTTTTATGGAATTCCATGTAACTTTGGAGACAATCAGATTGTTCTTATTTTTTATGTTGTTTCTAACTAATGATTGAGTGCTTACTTTGTGTCCTGCTCTGTGCTAAGCTTTTTAAATATATGTGTGGTGTGTGTGTGTGTGTGTGTGTGTACACATACATGTGTTCATTTTAAACAGAGGGGAGAAGGGAGGTGGGGAGGGAAAGAGAGAAAAGCATCGACGTGAAAGAGGATCACCAATCAGCTGTCTCCTGCATGCCCAGGGATTGAGCCTTCAACCTGGGCATGTGCCCTCACTGGGAATCAAACTGGCAACCTTTCGCTGCATGGGATGATGCCCAACCAACTGAACCACACCAGCCAGAGCTGAAAGCTATAAATATTTTAAAGGCTTACTTTTGGAAGATATTTTCACATAGCTTAATGTTTTGTTGTTTAAGGCATGGTGGAGCTGGTTCCTGCGTCAGATACCCTCAGGAAAATCCAAGTGGAATATGGTGTGACTGGATCCTTTAAAGATAAACCTCTTGCAGAGTGGCTGAGGAAATACAATCCCTCTGAAGAGGAATATGAAAAGGTGATTAGCTTGTCTCCTTATTCTAAATAGTTTTGTTAACTATGTATTACATGGGTCTTCAATGCTTTTCTTTGTCAGCTCTGGTGTCAGCCATTTAGTCTAAGTTATGAAAACAGTGTATTTCTCCAAGTAAAGAGAAGAATATAAAAACAGAATGCATTTAATGGCAGGAATCTGAGTGAAACCAATGCTAAATTACCCAAAAAACTTTCCAAACATGTATTTAGAGGGCAGTAAAACAGCTGTTTTTATAATCCAAAATGTTATATTTCACAGAGGTCTTGGGAAAAGTTATGGAAATGAGTAGAGTGGCTGCATCATGTGGTCATTAAGAACATGATTATGGGTCAGACTTTCTGGCTTAAATTCAGGTCCCAAGTCACTCACCAGCTATGTAGCCTCGGGCAAATTATTTAACCTGTTTGTGCCTCAGTGACATCAGCTATACAATGTTACAGTATTATATTTTCATGGTATTATAGTATATATTGTGGCTGTAATAAAATACTATAGGTATAACTAAATAAATTGAGATATATAAAGTGTTAATAGACTACATTCTATAACTATAGCTATTATTGGAGGCATCAATTTTTTTAGTATTCATTTGTTTTACGAGGAAAGGGAAATTTCTTAGGACATAAGGCCTGTAATGATCCTAAATTGGCTGAAGGAAGACTCAAGAATACTTTCAATGGTGGTGTAAGAAGATCCCAGTTAATGTCATTTGCCTGCCTAGTTTATGTCAAATAATTACTATATCACATTTGCAGATAGATATGTACAAATGTTATCTGTTGACTAAGAAAATAAAGTAGAGGAATTTGGTTGGTCTTTTAAAATGTCTAAAAACACTTCCTTTTCTTTATGGTTTGGGGAAAGCAGTGCAGCAGATGCCAATACTTGTTTATAGTAGTGCTGGTTTTTTGTGTGATTCTGGGTAAGTTGTTTGACACAAAATAATGGTCAAGTAACATACATTGAGTGCCTTTTATGCATTTGGCTCTTTTATTTGGGGAATATAATATAGTGGAGTCACATTGCCTGGGTTTGAATCTTGGCTCTGCCACTTAACAATTATATGACCTTGGGTAAATAATGTCTCTGTGTTTCAGTTTCATATGTAAAAAGGCAATAATAGGCCCTAACTGGTTTGTCTCAGTGGATAGAGTATCGGCCTGTGGACTGAAGGATCCCAGGTTTGATTCCAGTCAAGGGCATGTACCTTGGTTTTGGGCACGTCCCCAGTAGGGGGTGTGCAGGAGGCAGCTGATTGATGTTTCTGTCTATTCCTCTCCCTTCCTCTCTGTAAAAAATCAATAAAATATATATATTTTTAAAAAGGCAGTAATAGCCCTGGCCGGTTTGGCTCGGTGGATAGAGCGTTGGCCTGTGGACTGAAGGGTCCCGGGTTCGATTCCGGTCAAGGGCTTGTGCCTTGGTTGTGAGCACATCCCCAGTAGGAGGTGTGCAGGAGGCGGCTGATCGATGTTTCTCTCTCATCGATGTTTCTAACTCTCTATCCCTCTCCCTTCCTCTCTGTAAAAAAATCAATAAAATGTATTTTTAAAAAAGGCAATTAATAGAACCTACATTATTGGCTTGTTATGAGGTTTTAAATGAATTACTGTACACATCCATCCATCCATACATACACATACGCACACATATACTGTTAGTGTGGTGGGGCGGAGAAAGAGAGAGTAGTGCAGTACCTGGTTTGTGATAAGTGCTATGTAAACATTTGCTATTATCATCACCATCAGTAATGATTTCTGGGGGTTTATGGAATAAAATTAGCACATGGCCCTGGCCTGTATTGCTCAATGGTTAGAGTGCTGGCCTGTGCACTGGAGGGTCTCTGGCTCAATTCCTGGTCAAAGGCATGTACCTGGGTTGCAGGTTTGATCCCTAGCACTGGTCGGGGCATGTGCGAGAGGCAACCAATCAATCTCTCTCTTTCTCTCTCTCCCTCCTCTTCCTCCCTCCCTCCCTCCCTTCCTTCACCCCCTTCCACTCTCTAAAAATCAATGGAAAAAATATCCTCGGGTGAGGATTAACAACAAAAAATTAGCCACATGGACATGTAGTACCAAATGACTGCTTCATTCAGAAATGTTGAGTGAGAATAAACTAAATGCACATGCTTTAGCTTAAAATATTCATTGTATGCATCTTGCTGTATCCTGTATATTATATTAGTAATTTAAACCCAGAACAGGCAGGACTAGTGTCCAGCTTTAAGAATATAACAGATGAGCCCTAACCGGTTTGGCTCAGTGGATAGAGCGTCGGCCTGCGAACTGAAATGTCCCAGGTTCGATTCCGGTCAAGGGCATGTACCTTGGTTGCGGGCACATCCCCAGTAGGGAGTGTGCAGGAGGCAGCTGATCAATGTTTCTCTCTCATCAATGTTTCTAACTCTCTATCCCTCTCCCCTCCTCTCTGTAAAAAATCAATAAAATATATTTTTTTTAAAAAAAGAATATAACAGATGACACATAAAAAGTCACCAACTGGGCAAGCAAATACATTAATTATATTATTGGATGTTTAAAGATAAAAGCTGCCGAAACCGGTTTGGCTCAGTGGATGGAGCGTCGGCCTGAGGACTCAAGGGTCCCGGGTTCGATTCCGGTCAAGGGCATGTGCCCAGGTTGCCGGCACATCCCCGGTGGGAGATGTGCAGGAGGCGGTTGATTGATGTTTCTCTCTCATCGGTGTTTCTAACTCTCTATCTCTCTCCCTTCCTCTCTGTAAAAATTCAATAAAATATATTTAAAAAAAAAAAAAAAAAAAAAAAAAAGATAAAAGCTAACTCTCTTTACACATGCCCTCCCTAGAAACACCCCCCTCAAAAAAACCAAAACAGAAACATATTCTTTTGTTCGGATTAACCTTGTCTCAGTGTTACCACCTGTGGAAAGCAGCAGAGCCTGTGAGGAGCAGGGTTCCACAAAACATGATGCTTAAAAGATGTTCAAAGGCAGTGCATATCCCTCAGGTCCTGGTGACATCTCTGCTTGTGAAAGGGCAGAGCTTGAGAGCAGGGGCAATAATCACCTTTAGAAGGGTGTTTCTGTTTTTGAATTTTGAAAAGATTGGCCTTTTTTTTTTTGAACCATAATTCAACTTATCGGCTGTTTACAATGTGGATTACAACAGTGATTTCAGAGAGGGATGAATTACATTAATCTTTAATCTTTGTAACCTTGCTTCCTTTAAAAATAATTTTTTCCTAAAATTTTATATCTTTATTATAGGCTTCTGAGAATTTTATCTATTCTTGTGCTGGATGCTGTGTGGCCACCTATGTTTTAGGAATCTGTGATCGACACAATGACAATATAATGCTTCGAAGCACAGGACACATGTTTCACATTGATTTTGGGAAGTTTTTGGGCCATGCACAGATGTTTGGTAGCTTCAAAAGGTACTAATACTGTAATTGTTATTGCTGAGAAAAAGAGAGGCACTTCTAATTTCACAAATTAATGTCCCAAGCCTTCCTTTTTTTTGCTATTCTTTGTCTTGTAGTTGTTTTTGAGCAAAACTGGGGTTGAAAAAGCCCTAGGAGATGACATAAGAGTGAGTGTATAACCTTTGCTGAAATGAATTAGGTATATTTAATTTTGACTAGCTAGTGGTACCTAATTGGAAATGTTCCCATTTGTATCATGTCAATGAGTACAGTTTTTCTCTCTGTATGTTTTGTAACTATAACTATGTTTGATTTCTAAGTGTGTGGATTTATAAATATCACCTTGGGAAAGATTTCATATATAATTTCTAAGTGATGAGATTAGATTTTTACTTTCCTGAAAATGAGAATTTTTGAGAACTAAGGAAATTCAAAACTGTCTTATACCAAGTTTGGAAATTGCTATGGCTCAGATAGCTTAGTTCAATAACCATGTAATAGCAATAACACTACTTGACTATCTTCTGTAAATAACACTTTGTATGTACTTTCCTTTTAAATAGGGATCGGGCTCCTTTTGTGCTGACCTCTGATATGGCATATGTCATTAATGGAGGTGAAAAGCCCACCATTCGTTTCCAGTTATTTGTGGACCTCTGCTGTCAGGCCTACAATTTGATAAGAAAGCAGACAAACCTCTTTCTTAACCTCCTGTCACTGGTAATTGTTCTTTATAAGCATTTAACTACTTTTATATTAATGCTTCTGTATTTTAGTAACTACAAAAAGGATATTGTGATTTTGGAGTAAGATTTACTGTAGTCTCAAATGTCAGATATATTATTACCAGCATATTCAAAAATTGCTACAGTGTGAAATATACCAGACACCATTTTTTAGAAAATATGTTTTAAAAAGTCACAGGTTACCCTGCGAGTGAGGAGTAATAGTAACTGAAAGGGACCGTGAGGTCATCTGGGATGCCGGTAGATGTATTGTGTCTTAATCTGGGGGTGTTCAGATTGTGAACATTCATTAAGATGTACATTTAAGGTTTCTGTACTTTTCTGGAAATATGTTAAGTAAAAACAAACCAAAAAATACCACTATGATTATTGTGACTGAAATTAATATAAAATTGTCTGGATTTTACAATTTATATTCCATAAACTGACTTTGTGAATTCCAACAATTAACTTCATTTTCCTCAATTTTTTTCATTAATAAGAGACTCCCCAAAACTGTGATCATTTTTGTTTACTTTAGTTCTGATTACCTGGATAGCTTTTAGGGAAGAATGGGGAACAGACTTTTAAAAAAATTAACTCACAGACTTTTTTTTCCCCTTTCTATAGATGATTCCCTCAGGGTTACCAGAACTTACAAGTATTCAAGATCTGAAATATGTTCGAGATGCACTTCAGCCCCAAACTACAGATGCAGAAGCTACAATTTTCTTTACTAGGTAATTCATGCTTAAGTATATTAGAGAAGGCACACAGTTTAGCTTTAGTTTGTTTTCCTTAGTATAAACAAGTGCTATATATCAAAATTCTGATTTACAGAAGAAAAATTGATTCACAGTATTAGCAAATAGTAGGTTGTCAAGTTTATTTACTGAATAAGCATAAAGGATTTGCAACATTAAAAAATAAACATTTCTCTCAAGGCATGATCTCAAGTTTTATTTAGTATATGATTTCAATTATAAAAATCCTATTTATGAACTATTTCTGTGAAGCATATTTTCTACAATGCCAAATACAAGGTGTTTTTTCTAATCTATTTTTGAGGATTCTGCCATAACAATTTTTATGGATATCGTAAGTGCTTAAAACAGCATCCTCTACAACACTGCTGTAGTAAATTGTTATGATATGATGTAGCACTTGAAACATATATACCAATGATTGCATTTGAACTTGTCATTATTGCTATGAAGACAAATATGTTCTGAATGTCTGGTGACCAGGTTAGTCAGTTCTCTCCTTGTTCTCTTGCCTTCTTCCTCTCATTGAAGAAGAGGTAGAAAACACTGTACTAGACTTTCTTAGTCTCAAGAGTCTGGGCTGAATTGAATTGAAGGAAGCTGACTTTTGTATAGCCTTCCAAACTAATCCTGGTAATTTAGGTATTGATGAGTTTTGTTTTTTAAAGAGATTCGTAGGCTTCTCTGGGTAAGGCTGTAAAGCAGGCATATATTAGTCTGCTTGATCTGCTATGGCAAAATACCATAGGTGAGGTAGCTTAAACAACAAATTTATTTTTCTGGAGGCTAGGAAGTCCAAGATCCAGGTGTCAGCTGATTTGCTTCATGGTGAGGGCTCTAGCTTGCAGACTACTATATCATCACTGTTTTCTCATGAAAGAGGGAGATAGAGCAAGATAAGAAAGGCTGTGCTTTCTTATCTCTTATGAGAAGAATAATCCTATTGTTTCAGGACTCTACCTTTAACCTTAATTTCTAACTCCATAAAGGCCATACCCATTGGGGCTTGAACACATGAATTTTGGGAGACACAAATGTTTAGTCCATAGCAAGGCAAACATCTTTGTGTGAGGTTTTTTCACTTCCCTATTGAATCCTTTTTCTCTTTCTGGATTCCTTTATCCTGGTTCTGAAACTTCTTTTTCCTTTGCTTGCCTACAGTGTTTTATCCAGGCCTGCCTTCCTAATTGATTCTCACCAAACTCCCCATTCTGTCGAGACTTCTTTTCCAAATTGAGGGAAGTTGTCGCTGTCCTGATTTATTACAAGGGACTAAAATAATAAAACCATCTTTTGGCATTATACCAGTCATCTTCTATCGCTAAAAGCCTTTAATTAGTATTGGACCCCAGAGGGCTCAAGAAATAAAAGCATCATTTCTTGGACACAATGGGATTGAATGGAATAGAGACTCTTGTGCTAACATTTTTGTTGGGGTGAGATGTATTTTAATGGGTTTTTGGCTTATAGAACAAAGGGGATCTTTGACAGAGTGAGAGTCTGCTTAATATTTTTAAAGGAATGAAAATATTTTTCACCTTATATTATGTTAAAAGAATTGAACATGTGTTCTCATGAACATTTACTGTTAACACATTTTCTGCTTATTTTACAGGCTGATTGAATCCAGCTTGGGAAGCATTGCCACAAAGTTTAACTTCTTCATTCACAACCTTGCTCAGCTGCGTTTTTCTGGTCTTCCTTCCAATGATGAACCCATCCTTTCATTTTCACCCAAAACATACTCCTTTAGACAAGATGGTCGAATCAAGGAAGTCTCTGTTTTCACTTATCATAAGAAATACAACCCAGATAAACATTACGTAAGTTTGGTTTGATTTGTAGAGACTGGTGCCTGCATTTTTATTGTCCTTTCCCACTTCTTTCATTGACTCTGCTGAAGTTTCAAGCATTTGTTCTTTTCATACTTCTTTCTTCCACGAATGGTCCAAAAATAAATAAACGTACTTGGGGCTTCCCTAATTGTTTTTTGGTATTTATTTCTTGGTAGATTTGCTCCAAAACCATGAGGGACAAATGATATTCTTCTTTTCAGAGACAAGACTAAAAGGGTAGTGCTTTTTCTCCTTCCTTATCTTCAGTTCGTTTATAATTTCAAAGGTAAAGCTTGCTCATTGTAACAAATTCAACCAGTATCGAAGCATGTAAAGTAAAAGTCTAAGTTCTTATCCTACTCTTCAGGAATGATGAAATGTTATCACACACACACACAGTTTGTTTTTTAAAGACAGGATCTTCAGTGTGCTTCCTCCCTAATAGTATATCATTATCATCATTTTTGCTGTCTTGTTCACCCTTGTGCTAATATTTTTGTTGGATAATACTTTGTAGCACTGTCGGTCTTTAAATATTTGACATATTGATAAATTTTAGAAAGCAACTTTACTATTTTAATTTTCACCTATTTTATTTATTAGTAAATTTTTGTATGTTTACTGGTCATTTTACCCTAACACCATTTACTGAGCAGTCCTTCCACCCTTCCCCCTTCCCCCTCCCCCCAATGATTTATTATGCCACCTTTAAATACACTAAGTTTATACATATTTCTGAATTTCTTCTGTAGCTGTATCTGGCTCTGAACCAGTATTTTGCTCTCTAAAGTACTCTGATATTATAATAGTTTAAATATCCAGTAAGTTAGGTTTTTCCTCATACCCCAGCTGTCATAAATTTTGCTTTTTTTTTCCTTATTTACTCTCAAATGAACTTATTAATATTTTTATTGAAAATGTACTATATTTATAAATTTGGGAAATAAATTTATTTTATTTAATCCTGGAAATAAAATGACTTCACTTTCCAGTTCATTTTTCTGTAAGATCACTCTTAGATTGTTAGTAGATGTGCTATAAATGAGTTTTATATTTGCTGTTTTCTATTGGGGACATATATATTTACAAGCTAAAAGCACTTGGATTATATATAATGATCAAACTCTAAATTTTCTTTCTGTCAGGAAAGGTTTTATTATGAATCTAATGTGTTTGGGTGTGATTTCTTCAGATTTATGTAGTCCGAATTTTGAGGGAAGGACAGCTTGAGCCATCATTTGTGTTCCGGACATTTGACGAATTTCAGGAACTGCACAACAAGCTCAGTATTATTTTTCCACTTTGGAAGTTACCAGGGTATGTTTCCATTCATGTACATTAATCCTTTTTTATAGAAAATAACTTATTTATTATTAAGTGTAGGTCAAAAGTTTTGTGTTAATACTTATGGTTTTGTGAACCATATGTGACTTATTTTCCTTTATATCACAAGGGCCTAATACAGTACTAGATTCAAACAAGGAACTGTAAGTTTTTGATTAATGAGTTAATAAATGATTAAAATCTGAAATTGCCCTGGCCAGTGTGGCTCAATTGGTTGGGCATTGTCCTGTGCACCAAAAGGTTGCCAGTTCGATATCTGGTCAGGGCACATGCTCAGGTTGTGGGATCTCCTGCAGGAGGCAGCCAATTGACGTTTCTCTCTCTCCCTCTTCCTTCCTCTCTCTAAAAAAAAAATCAATAAAAACATATTTTTAAAAAAATCTTAAACTTAAATTTGGGGATTTTCCAGCTTTCTCTAATTATAGCGGAAGCTTTAAAATTGCTGTCTCTACCATAGTACGCAACACAAGATAATAATTTGGAATCTTGGTTTTAAAAAAACAGATTTTAAATAACTGCAGAAATAATCTATTATGATCATACTGAGCTCATGTGGATGAAAAAGAGCTGAGGCACCGAGATTGTTTGTCAGAATCTTAGTGTTTAGTTTTGTATTCGATACCTTTTGGAGACCCTCAGTTTTAATTTAGCTGAGTTTATTTCCAGGTGCAATACTAGATTCAGACATTTTTCCACTGCCACCAAAATAAGCACAGTTAAGATTATCTTGATGTGGGGCCTTTGCCATTTGTGAATTTTACTGGTCTCCACAATTGCTATGGCTGGTTAATGATTATTTTGGAGGTTAAGATCTGCATAAAATATCTCTGAATGATTAATCCTGAGAAGAAATAAGTAGAAAATAAGTTTAAAATATAGCAAATTAGAAAAACAACACACCTTTTGTACCAGGGTTCATAAAAGGATAATGGATACTTGAACTATTTCATCTCCAGTACTTTGAAGAGAAATCGCAAAATTTACTTTATAGTGGATTAAGAATCCAGTTTGTATTTAAGTATATAAAAAAGTGTATTTCTAAGTAAATATTAGACTTGATTCTATAAATACTTTCAGATGAAATAATTTAAATCCCACTTGTTACTGTTTTTCTTTTGTAGCTTTCCTAATAGGATGGTTCTAGGAAGAACCCACATAAAAGATGTAGCAGCCAAAAGAAAAATTGAGTTAAACAGTTATTTACAGAGTTTGATGAGTGCTTCAACGGATGTAGCAGAGGTGATGGTCCTAATTGAAAAATAACATACTATATTTGTGCTACGTAATATTTAAACTAATGGATCTTTTTCCTCTTCTTTCTTAGTGTGATCTTGTTTGTACCTTTTTTCACCCTCTTCTTCGTGATGAGAAAGCTGAAGGAATAGCTAAGTCTGCAGGTGAGAATATTTTTTCTCTTTATTGATGGATCATGGCTTCCCTATGGCCCTCAAGTCTGTAACTAATCAGTGGATGTGGTGGAATCACGGTGGGGTTGCAAGCTGTGGTCCAGTGTGATGAGAGGAGGTATTCTTTCTAAGCTAGTCTATTTCTAGATAAACATAATTTTCCTAATAGAATATAATTACTAAAAAATATATATCCTGTGGCCTACCAGTGTCTTTACCCTTTGTTACTGCACATTCACATGGTCCTGGAGTTAAAGCAAAAGTTTTTTGTTGTGGCTTGGACCACTGCAGCAAGATAAAATTAAGATTAACATGTTTAGCCGAAACCGGTTTGGCTCAGTGGATAGAGCGTCGGCCTGCGGACTGAAGGGTCCCAGGTTCGATTCCGGTCAAGGGCATGTACCTGGGTTGCGGGCACATCCCCACTGGGAGATGTGCAGGAGGCAGCTGATCGATGTTTCTCTCCCATCGATGTTTCTAACTATCTATCTCTCTCCCTTCCTCTCTGTAAAATATCAATAAAATATATTTAAAAAAAAAAAAAAGATTAACATGTTTATATTTTCAGATGCGGGGCCCTTCAGTCCTACTCCAGGCCAAATAGGAGGATCAGTGAAATTATCTGTCTCTTACCGAAATAGTACTCTTTTCATCATGGTGATGCACATCAAAGATCTTGTGAGTGATTACAAATACTGGTGGTTGTAGAGGAAACCCATTCCTTGGTAGGAAGCATTACTGTTAAGGGAATGCTTTTCTTTGTAGGTTACTGAAGATGGGGCTGACCCAAATCCATATGTCAAAACATACCTACTTCCAGATCCCCACAAAACATCCAAACGCAAAACCAAAATTTCACGAAAAACTAGGAACCCGACATTCAATGAAATGGTAAGTTAAAATCATTTCTAAAAATTTCCTTGATTTGTTGTTTTGAGATTTTAAATTTAAAATTTTTAGGTATTGGTTGTTGTACTAGTAAAGTAAATCAGTAGCAGTCCAATGGTATTTAACAAAGTGATGCAGCCCTAGCGGATTTGTCTCAGTGGCTAGAGACTCGGCCTGCAGACTGAAGGGTCCCTGTTTGATTCCGGTCAAGGGCACATGCCTGGGTTGCAACTCGATCCCCAGTAGGCAGGCGATCAATGATTCTCTCTCATCATTGATATTTCTATCTCTCTCTCCCCCTCTTCCTCTCTGAAATCAATAAAAATATATTTTAAAAACACACACACACAAAAAAAAAAACCCCACACAAAGTGATGCAGAACTGAACCCTCAATCATAGACCTTAGGTTTTTAAGAAGATCTTAGGGGCCATTATTCAACTACCTTCCAGCTCGAACCCCTTCTACAACATTTTCAAAAAGGGGGGATGTTCAATCTGTGCTGAAGTACTTCCAGGCCATCCAGTTTGTTTTGGACAGCTCCAACTCCCAGATTATTTTTTATACTGAGCTGAAATCTTCCCTCCCTAGAGTTTGCACCTGTGGGTTTCAGTTGTACCTCTTGGAACCACACAGAACTATTCTTTTCCTCCTACATGGCAGCCCTCCATATAATTGAAGTTTAAATGCCCTTTCTGTTTATTCTTTTAAAATATCTTCAGTACCTTTACCTTTGCTTGGTAGGCTGTAGTTTCAAAAATCATCTTCCTTCTAACTAGTTTCAGCAACCCTCTTGAAATAGAGTGCTTTAAGCTGTAGCAGGCATCAGCTAAACAGTATGGAGCAGAACTGTGACTGCTCAGCTACTCATGGTCAACTTGTAAAATTCCTTATCTGTTAAAACCCACTAACTCTTAGTTAACTTCTTCTTTAGAATAAACACCATTTTATTTGTGCACATTAACATTACATCCACACAAAAATGCCTATATAGAGATTTGAAAGCAAATAGTTCTGAATTTTCATCAAGTTTATGAATTTATTAAATCCTTAGACTATCCTTTCAGCCCATTAAAAGCATATGAAATGTTTGGTGAAGACCAATTCATATCATTCTCAAAAGGCAGTATTGGCTTTTTTTCTAGTTAGTGTTGTGCTTTAAAGAAAATGAAATGTCGTCCGTTTTTTAGTTCTTACAGTCAGTGAGGACTAGACTAGGGAAATGTTTCTCAGAAGTTATATGAGGCTTTCTTGGAAGAAAAAAAATTCTAAGTGTTAAATGTAGCATTTGAAAGAGAGTAGCTTTTCAACACTCCAGATTTTCTGTGAATTACATTTGTAGTTGATGAGTTTGCATTGGATTATGGATAATTAGGAATTATCATATAAAATCCAACAGAAACAAAGACAACAAAAGAAAATTTTAATCCCTCGTTTTTTTGTAAAATACTTATAATTATGCTACCTCAACTTGCTTCCTTCTATTCTCATTAGATCATCTTAGTGCATGCTGCCTTTCCTCAAACTCCATCTCAGAAAAACCATGTTTTTAGTTTTAAGCCATAACAACTTTCTACTTTGTGCATTTCTATGTCAGACTCTCAGAGGACTGAGAATACAATTCAGGACTCCTGAAATATAAAATGTGTATCTAAAGCGTGAGACAAATTCCATAATCAGTGGAATAATCAGTATCATTAATTATAGTCACTTTGACTAATGATCTCACTTATGTTTTTACTTAAAATAATTCAAGAATTCAAAGAAATAATTTGTAACGTTGTTTTCTTTTTGCCTTTGCTGTAGCTCGTGTACAGTGGATATAGCAAAGAAACCCTAAGACAGAGAGAACTTCAACTAAGTGTACTCAGTGCAGAATCTCTGCGGGAGAATTTTTTCTTGGGTGGAATAACCCTGCCTTTGAAAGATTTCAACTTGAGCAAAGAGACGGTTAAGTGGTATCAGCTGACTGCAGCAACCTATTTCTAAGCTAGTGAATTTCTGAGCTTTGGAAGTAGAATAGTTATAAACATGTATGTACGCGCGCGCGCACACACACACACACTTGAGAACTTTATATAGTATTTTTATATTTGGATAGAAATTATAAAGTAAATGTACTTGCTGCATTTCAACACACGTGTTGGACCAACAGTCACATAACTAACTTTTATGAGTTTGTTGAAGCCATTGCCGTTTTAAAGTCACTATGTAGAATGCTGTAAACCCTAAACTTAATATATAATAAGTCTGCAAAAGACTTGGTGAACAATTTAATCCCCTCTTGAGTAATTCAGAGTAATAGCTTTAGTTTGGTCTTTTTTTCATTGTTTCTTACATAGACACAGTATGTTTGCTTTCCTGTTTTGCACCTTCTATAGCCTTTGCCACTGTGCATGTTTGCAAACACCAAAGGAAAGGAAAGGTGCAGATGTTACAGTCAAATGCAGCTGCTACTCACAGGGCCGAAAAGCAAAGCACAAATTATAGTTATGTTAAGAACTACTAAGTAGTTTATAGACATAGGGGGAAATAACATTGCTTTCTATTTTTCATGTCTTAAAGCCTTTTTCAGAATGAAGTGAAGTTACTGAAGTTGTAAATAATGGTGCCTTAACTTCATGCTTGCCTGGCACTTCATTCTGATTATTTTTCCTGACTTGCTAAGTAGTAAGTAGTTTCCTCTCACTTTCAGCTTACTCAAGACAAGAAGTTATTTACACTTATTAGTGTTTTTCCCACAGAAAGATCACTTTCTCTACTCCTGATATGTGACTTAGTTAAAGTCAGCCATTTAATTTATGTTTGTGTTATCCGGTAATTGAATGAGATTCATCAGTGTAGCTGTAAACTAAATTCCATCATTCCATTATACTAGTAGTCCTACATTTATTCCCAGGAGTGTGAGTTTGGTAGTTTCGCTTCCATGTATCTACTCCACTCCCTCATTAAACAAGTGAAAATTGTTTACCCATGTACCCATTCCTGTTTGGTAGAAGAACTCCAATGAGTAGGGCAGACTCTTCACAATGGGCCCAGGACAAAAATTCTAGGGTCCATACTGAATTAAAATATAGACTTTTATGGTAGAGTTGGTTTTGTAAGTGTCTTACTCCCATTTGTAAACATTGTACATTAAAAAATTATTTTCCTTAATATAATGTGACTTAGAATCATAAGGGACATGATTGAAATCATTTACAGTAACCATTAAGAATAAGATTCATTTTTATTAGTTGTTCAACTTCACACACAGTTTTGTGTTTAGTTTGGGTAAATATGTATATATAATATCCTCATGGCTAAAACAGAAAGTCACTTTTTAAATGACAATAGATTGTAACAATCTGGGTGCTGTAAGATAACTGACAAAACATGCAATGTAGAATACCAACACAGAAAGGACCGTCTGCAATTCAGTTGTCCAGAACAGAATGTTTATGAACTGTGCAAATATTTAATGTACATGGTGATACCTGCAGAGCAGAAATAGATGAGTCGAGGATGCATCAGTGGAACAGGCTTAAAAAAAAAAAAAAGAAAAACTTGAAATTTTTGGTGCCTAACACTAATGGTCCATTTGTAGGAAACCCCATGAGTATGGTATATGAATGTCTTTTTTTAAATGTTAAAATGTGTCGTCTATTTAATACAATAATTAAATGCACATCAAAGCATCACTGTTTATTTTCTTTTTCCAGATAGCATGTGTAAGTAGCTTTGCAAATGTAAAGAAGTAGTAGATATTTTCACTTAAGTTTTTGATACCTAATTCCATTCCACAAGTTGTCATTAGCCACTATAAAAGTACTGTTTTGGTAAAAGGTCATTGTTAATTGGACTCAATGTATACTGCCTATTTGCAGTCTGTTACTGCAGTGCCTCTCAGCATAAATAATAGAGCTAGAAAATGTGGTCACTTTTCAATTACAGGAAATCTGGATTCTTATCTAAAAGTGTATATTATGATTAATATTGTACAGTTAACCAGAGTTCAGAACAAGTGGTGATGTTTTCTCTTAATTTAACTCATTCTGTGCCTTCTTTGGTCATTAAAACACCACACACATACTTTATATATATTCTAATATAAGTTATTTCTTTGTGAAATGCTCATCTGCAGCCCTTACCAAAAAAGGGACTGGGGAACCTCTTTGCACTACTACTATCAATAGATTTTTAAATCAGTTGGTTTTTTAATCATTTTTTAAAGCTTACATTCAAGTAAATCAAACAAAAGTTTAAACAAGCTAGCCAAGACACTAATTTGTATGTATAATCACGTTTTATATCTACCTTTATTAAGTAAAAATAATTACACTATACGTAAGTCCTGCACCGGAAGAATTCTTTCCTCTTGGAGTGTTTTGGGATTTGAAAATAATGGTTTACTCCCAGAACCTATTGTTTTCTCTACTGAGGAACCCAATGTAGAACTTGCACTGATGTTTTTATTACTGCCTTTAAAAGAATCAATTGGTATCTAAATGTTAAGGCATGTATGGTCTTTGATAAAGTATTTTATCTTTTCAAATTAATGTTGAATAAAAGTTTCAATATCTTGCCTTAAATTGGTTAATCGGTCTTTTCTAGGACTCCATTACTATGGCATATAAAAAAGAAAACATTCAATTTTGATACTTAGACTGCAGATCAAAAAGGACTGAAGCCACACTACTATAATTTATAGATTAACTTACATGCTGTTTGAGTAGCAGTGCAAATATGAATGAATATGGTAGTTAGTCTGATCTATAAGAACCAAATACTTTAATTATGTTAAGGTAGTGAATAAAGATGTATAATTTTTTTATTAATACCTTGAATATATTCAGTGGATTGGTTGTGACTTCATAACTGTACTATAATTTTATTAAAATATTTCTGGAATAAAAGAACTCTGCTATCATTTCTTTCCTCGTCACCACCATATTACTGTTTTTGGTTCCAAACTTTGAGCTCACTGTTGCTGTTCTTTGCATTTTACCCAGGAGTTTATTAGGTTCAAATAATCCTGAATTTCAGAACTGACCTTTCAGTTGCCCCTAAAGATGTCCAAATATAGTGTGTCTGATTTCTAAGTGTGGTTCTTTGAAGGTCTGGATTGCCACTTGCCATTTCACAAATTGAATGCTTCTGTGGGTATGGTCCCTAGCCTTTGGTAGTTTATTTAAACATTAAATAGTGTAGTAACAGCCATGTTATAGACATATCTACACAACAGGAAAATGTAGATTCTTCTAATACCCAGAAACCAGGAAAAGCAATAACTTAAACAATTAGAGCCAGTGGTTGTTGTTTTTTTTGGGGGGGGGGGAGAGGTAGGGGGCTGATAAACTCAGTTTCTGTCAGAAAAGAAAACCTATTTCACATCTACTCTTTGAAAACACTTTATCATACAAATTTTAGACATACAAACTTAGACAACAGTAGAATGAATTCCATGAATGATTCCATCATATTCCTACAACAGTTACTACCTTAGGTCTAATCTTATTTGATATGTATTAACTAGGATGTGCCTAGATGTAGATATCTTTTTTTTCCATTTTAGAATTCTTAAATATATGGATCAGTAACTTGAGTTCTGAATAATTTAGTATGATTCTTCAATTAGCTATTCTATTCAACTGTTTAACCCATCCATTGAGTTTTAAATATTGGTTGTTGTATTTTTCATTTCTAGAATAACTATTTGGTTATATTTTTTTTATTTGAATCATGACCCAGGAAAGACACTCACAATACTGACAAGATCAATGGGGAAAGAATTATCTTTTCAACAAAGGACAATTAGATAACCACATGCAAAAGATTAAAGAATAAAGTAGAACTCTTACAACATATACAAAAATTAGTTCAAAATGGATCAAAGACCTAAACATAACTAAAATTTTAAAACTTGGGAGAAAACAAGTGTGCATCTTTGTAACAATGGGTTAGACAAGGGTTTCTTAAGCATGACAAAAAGCACAAGGGCCTTGGCTGGTGTGGCTTGGTTGAAGCATTATCTACACACCAAGGGGTGGTGGGTTCAATTCCTGGTTGGGGCACATGCCCAGGTTGCAAGTTCAATCCCTCGTCAGGGCACAACTGATCAATGTTTCTCTTCTCTCCCTCTCTCTAAAAAAAAGGCAGAAGCAACAAAAGAAAAACAGATAAACTGGGCTGCATCAAAATTTTAATATTTTGTGCATCAAAGGACACTATTAATAAAGTGAAAAGACAACACAGAATGGGAGAGAATAGTCACAAATCATATATCTGATATGACACAAATGGGCAAATAACTGAATACACATTCCACCAAAATGATCAATCACATGAAAAGATGCTCAACACACCCTAGCCCCATGGTCGGCAAACTGCAGCTCGCGAGCCACATGCGGCTCTTTGGCCCCTTGAGTGTGGCTTTTCCACAAAATACCACGTGTTGGTGCGCACGTACAGTGCGACTGAAACTTCGTGGCCCGTGCGCAGAAGTTGGTATTTTGTGGAAGAGCCACACTCAAGGGGCCAAAGAGCCACGTGTGGCTCGCGAGCCGCGGTTTGCCGAGCTGCAGTTTGCTGACCACTGCTAGCCGGTTTGGCTCAGTGGATAGAGCATCAGCATGTGGACTGAAGGGTGCCAGGTTCGACTGGGATCAAGGGCACATGCCCGGGTTGCGAGCTTGATCCCCAGTAGCGGGTGTGCAGGAGGCAGCTGATCAGTGATTCTCATCATTGATGTTTCTATCTCTCCCTCTCACTTCTCTCTGAAATCTGTAAAAATATATATATATATTTTTAAACAAGATGCTCAACTTCATTAGTCATTGGGGAAATACAAATACAAATTATAGTGGGTTACTAATTCACACCCACTGGAATAGCTAGAATAAAAAGTGTGAGGGTGGCCCTAGCCGGTTTGGCTCAGTGGATAGAGCGTCGGCCTGCGGACTGAACGGTCCCGGGTTCAATTCCGGTCAAGGGCACATGCCCGGGTTGTGGGCTCGATCCCCGGTAGGGGGTGTGCAGGAGGCAGTCGATCAATGATTCTCTCATCATTGATGTTCTCTCTCTCTCCCTTCCTCTCTGAAATCAATAAAAATATATTTTTTAAAAAGTTTGAGGGTGTTGGAGGCCTCATGTATTCCTGGTGGGATTGCAAAACAGTGCAGCTGCTGTGGAAAACAGTTTGGCAGTTTTCAAAAAGTTACTATGTGTAGATACATATTAAATCTGAAGAGAATTGAAAACGGGTATTCAAATACTTGTACACACATGTTCACAGCATTATTCATAATGGCCAAAAAGTACAAATAAACCAACTTGCCATCAACCAAGTGATATATCCATAAAATGGAATATTTACTCGTGAATGTACTAAAAGACACTGAATTGTATACTTTAAAATAGCAAATTTTATAGTATGTGAATTTTAACTCACTTTAAAAGGCTATACGATCAACTTTTAAAAACCATTTGATTATGGTATCTCTAATAGGTAATTGTGCTAACAGTGACAATTTTTTAGAAAGTAATTTTACCCTTTTGTCTTTAAAAAAATCAGGTTTCGCCAAAACCGGTTTGGCTCAGTGGATAGAGCGTCAGCCTGCGGACTGAAAGGTCCCAGGTTCGATTCCGGTCGAGGGCATGTGCCTGGGTTGCGGGCACATCCCCAGTAGGAGATGTGCAGGAGGCAGCTGATCGATGTTTCTCTCTCATCGATGTTTCTAACTCTCTATCTCTCTCCCTTCCTCTCTGTAAAAAATCAATAAAATATATTTAAAAACTAAATAAATAAAATTAGAAAATCAGGTTCCAATTTATGAAAGTTCTCAAAAGAAGCATGCCACATGTAAAGGCAATAGGGATATGACTATACGGTAAACATTTGATTAAAGTTCAACACATTTAGCTACATACAGGCAGTCCTTGGGTTACGTCAGACTCCACGTACGTCGTCTCGTGGTTATGTCGCCATCTCCCATTTATTTATATTTTAAAAAGTTCCATCATTTCAACGTATGTACATATGTGCTTTATGTTTTTTATTATTTATTTGCCACAAGTAAAGATCAGGAATTGTTATCTTCCTTTTAATTTTTTTACTGTTTCACTTCATTACTGCTGTGTATGTGCTCCATGTGAGTGACGTAGGTGCTTACATAGGTGGGTTCTGACTTACAGAGAAAACACCTTACGTCACACATAGGAACGTATCTCCACGTAACCCGAGGACCTACTGTATTTTGCTTTGATATTATTGATACAGACATGGCCAGATACAGTGAAAAACTAGTGGAGGGCTTAAACATGACTAAAAAAAAGAAATCTTGAAATACCTATTACAGTTTCTATGCCATAAATAAATATTTTAGTCAACATTCCTATATCCTTATTAGAAAAGTTGTACCGATTTTTTTCTTTTTTAACCAGAGTGGTATTCTCAAAACAATCCAGCACTGGGGTTGGTTACATCATAGACATCCCTCAGTATTTCCACTAGGAGACATAACTGGGATGTCAGGGGCTGAGGGCAGGCACGTCATTCCAAGCAATACTTAAGAAACTCGTGTAATTAAGTACGTAATTGACCTGACCCAAATTCGCTGGGGGCAGGGGCGCGGATAAAGGCCTTTCCTAGTGTAGGGTAAGTCCACCAACCTCTGCAGCTGTCTCCAGACCCCACTCCCAGGTCGGGATTCGAACCTGCACGCTCTTGACGCCGGCAGCACCTTCAGACGCGCAGTCTCGGCTGCAGGAGGACTTAATTTCCGGCTCCGGCCTCGAGCTGCCTCAAAGACGGATGCATGCCGGGATGTGTAGTCCTGTTGATCAGGAATCCACTACCCCGTTGAAGTGCATTTCGGGATATGTAGTTGTTAGGCGGACGCCGAGGGTTACGCAGTGTGGCTCCGCCTCCCGCGTGCGAGGAAGCGGGACGTGTGAGGTCACTTCCTGCGGGCTGGGTGGCTTCCTGCAGCGTTTCCAGTTCACGCTCTCTTTTCCACCGCCAGTCCGCCGCCATCATGGGTCGCATGCACGCTCCCGGGTGAGCTAGGGTTTCCCAGCGGGTGCAGGGCTCGGCCGCGGGGATGGGGGTGGGAAGGAGCGAGTGTGGGCTGCGGGTCGAGGGGATGATGGCCTTGGCCGCTGTGGCACAGAGCGCCCTTTCATCCCAAGACTGCTTCTCTCCCCAGGAAGGGCCTGTCCCAGTCGGCTCTGCCCTACCGCCGCAGCGTCCCCACCGTGAGTAGCTTGCAGGGACCTGGGGGGTCGGGGAGGGGCGCACCATTCGTCGCTCCGGGGAAGTGGCGCGGGGCGGGGGCCATCTGTGCGCGAGGAGCGCGACTTCCAGGGTGGCGGGACCTCCCTGCTTCGGTACCGTCCCAGGTTTGCCATCCTAAGGCCGCTTTCTTTTCTGCAAACAGTGGCTGAAACTGACGTCTGACGACGTGAAGGAGCAGATCTACAAACTGGCCAAGAAGGGCCTGACTCCCTCACAAATCGGTGCGTGGCCCCTTCCTCCTGCCCTCGTGTAACTTGCCGGAAGGAGTGGTGGTGGTGGTGGTGGTGGTAAATGGGTCCCAAACGCGCCTGAAAACCTTGTGTCCTTTTTCCTGGCTTTACTCTTGATGACCCAGACCTAATCTTCAGATGTTGAGGTTCTCTGTAGACGGTAAAGTTATTAAAACGCCCTCCAGATTTTAATGAGTATTTACGGTGGGCTACTCTGCAGAGTGCATGGTTCTGAGCACGTTACATACCCAGCCCTGTGATTTCTGACAGCAGTGCTTTGAGGTAAACACAAGTAGTTTTCCCCATCTTACAGCTGAGGAAACGGAGGCACAGTGTGGCTGTGTAACTGGCCTCAAATCACACAGCTATTGGCTACTCGAGTGCTTGTCACACTTTCTCAGGTGTGGCTCGGCCCTCAGCCGTGTGTGGCTTTGCAAGTGGCTTCATGCAGCAAATGTTTGTCTGCTGTGTGGTCCTGGACCCCGGGAATACATGCAGGAGTCAGAAAGGGGGCAAAATAATTGCCCTCCTGGAGCTGGTAGTATAGTGGAGGCATCCATCACACAATAGGAAATACAGACCAGACTGTTGAGTCGTCAGATGGTGCTGTTTTGAGATTTTTTAAAAAAATAAGGTACATTACATTTTTATAAGAATAGCTGATGTTAATAAACATTATTAGCTGGTTTTAATTGAGCAAATATACATACATAGTTGGAATCTTATTAATGGCTTTGATGTCCTTTAATCTGGCAAGCTCACTATGATGATGGTCTTCCAACATTTGCAGTTTCCACCAGAAGGGTTTTCCTTAGTGTTGGGTGAACCTTCCTTGGATGTCTGAGTGAGCTTTGCGTGGATTCTCACATTGGTTTCAGTGATGCATAAATATAAAAGTCAGTCCCATTTTACAGACAGGAAGCTTGAAAAGCTACTTAATCTCAGAACCCAGATGTCACATGCTCCAGGATGTGTGTTTGGTGTGGGAATTTATGATACACTAGAGGCCTGGTGCACGAAAATCGTGCAAGAGTAGGCCTTCCTTCCCCTGGCTGCCGGCACCAGCACTGGGGATTTGGGCTTCACTCGCAGCCTGGGCTTTGTCAGGAAGGTCCAGAAGGAGGTCCGGTCTAATCGGCATATTACACTCTTATTATATAGGATTGTTACTTTTACAGGTGTGATCCTGAGAGACTCGCATGGCGTTGCACAAGTACGTTTTGTGACGGGCAATAAGATCCTGAGAATTCTTAAGTCTAAAGGGCTTGCTCCTGACCTTCCTGAGGATCTCTACCATTTAATTAAGAAAGCTGTTGCAGTTCGAAAGCATCTTGAGAGGAACAGAAAGGTAAGAGAATAGAACTGCTTGTGCTAACTTATTTCGGTAAAATGTAATGCATCTGATTCGGATTAGATAAGGTGGTTTAGAATTAAAATTCTACCAGAAGAGACTGGTGGAGGAGGTTTGGCTCTCCTAGTTACAGTATATTCAGTTGGTTGAAAATGTTGAGCTGTTTGTTGAGTTTTACAAATCATTCCTGCTTAGTCTTGTGGAAGGAAGCCTTAAATTCCCTTAAGGACTTAATGTACCACATGAACACAAGCATGTTCTCTATTAATGTTAAAATGTGTTGAGTGGTTTTCTTGAATTCTATCCATTTTTATTTTTAGGATAAGGATGCTAAATTCCGTCTCATTCTGATTGAGAGCCGTATTCACCGATTGGCTCGATATTATAAGACCAAACGAGTCCTGCCCCCCAATTGGAAATAGTAAGTATCAGTCTTATTTGTTCCAAGAACCAGAGTTAGTCAGATTGTAAATATACTGAAAGGACTGATAGTAATAATGTTTTAGCTCATGGCTATTTGTTCAACTGCTTTTTCAACTCTGCCATTGTAACAGGAATACAGCCATAGGTGATACATAAACAAGTGGATGTGGCTGTTTTCCATTGAAACTTTATTTGCAAAGACAAGCAAAGGGCCATCGTTTGAACCCCTGAAAGAGAGGAAGGGATAGAGAGATAGACATATGGATGAGAGAAACATCATCAATCGGCTGCCTCTCTAGGGCCCCATCCGGGATCGAGCTGGCATGTACCCTGACCAGGGATTGAACCGGCAACCTCTTGGTTTCTGAGCCACACCAGCTGGGCCGAATCACTTTTAGGTAGTTGATAAAGTTTCAGTTCGTGCCATTGATCCTAGGTGTTGATGTTGTCTTTATTTTTGCATCAGTTGCTCACTGTGATGATTGATTTCCAAACATTCGCAGTTTCCACCAGAAAGGCTTTACCTTATGTTGGCCAGTTCTTCCTTGGATGTCTGAGTGAGCATCTTTAATTCATTATGCTTGAGCCACAATAAACTGACTCAAGAGCTTAGCAGTTTGGTGCCCTTGATACATTTGGGATTATTTAGGCTGTTTGGAAATCACTCCATTAGCTGGGAGACTGTACGAACGAATGTGGAGGACCTGTATTAACCCAGTCTTTTCCTTTTCCCCTTTTTTCCTTTTCAGCGAGTCATCCACAGCCTCTGCACTGGTTGCATAAAATATCTATGTACTCGAGCAATAAAGTCATTGTTTAACTAGAAGTGTGATTTGTATTTCTTTCCCTTAAAAAATTGTGTACCAGTGAGATCATACATGTTGATCTTTTGATAATGGGAGTATTTTAGCAGAATTAGAATTGTGAGGTTCCACAGAGAGCCATCTGTATCCGTTGCTTCTCATACATGCCCTGACTGGGAATCAAACCCACCACCCGTTGGTGTATAGGACAAAACTCCGAGTACACTGGTTAGGGCTAGGATATGGCTCTTATTTGTTCAAATTACGTATATGTGAGCACTTAGGATTTGAAGGTTTCCTTTAAGAACTGTTCTCTCCATTTATAAATCAAGTGGCAGGTGTTAAATTGAATTTTAATTTGAAGCTATGCATATATATGTGGCTTTAAAAGTCATACCAATTTACAAGACTTAATTGAAAACAGTCCCATCCCTTTTGCAACCTGAAGTCTAGGGTGACTACAATTCAGCTATTTCTCTGATATATATGCCTTATTTCTGAATAACGTTTTGTGGGTTAATTTGTTATTTTCCAAGAACAAGTGAAATTCGCATAAAATTCACCCTTTCAAAGTGAGTAATTCAAGGCATTTAGTATATTCATAATATACTACAACCATCACCCCTATTTAGTTGCACATTATTTTCATCACCCCAAAAGTAAAACTCCATAGTCATAAAGCAGTTACTTGTTCTTCCCTCCCCCAGGTCCTGGCAAACCACCCATCTGCTTATTGTTCCTGTGGGCTTACCTATTGGATATTTCATGTCAATGGAATCATACAATATGTGGCCTTTTTATGTCAGGCTTTCACTTAGCATGACTTTTTTGGGGTTCATTCATGCTGCAGCATGTATCAGTACTTCATTTTTATGATTGAATAATATTCTGTAGGTACATACCATAATGTGTTAATTGATGGATATTTGGCTGTTTCTAATTTTTTGCTCTTGAACAGTGCTGCTATGAACATTCATGTACATGTACTTGTTTTGAGCCCCTGTTTTCAATTTTGGATATATATTTAGAAGTAGAATTGCTCTAAATAATATCCTTGTACTATGATTTCTTGGTTTTTAATCTAGTAGCTTCCAAAGAAAAGGCTCAATCCTTGGACCTCATTTTTTCTGTTTATGCCAATTCCTAGGTAATTCCATCTAGTCTTGTGGCTTTAAAAGATATTTTTGAGGTTATTGCAGTAAAATTCATACCTCAGCACAGACCTTCCTTGAACTCCAGCCTTAGGTATGCGTCCTATTCAATATCCCTACCTGGATATCTAATAAACACCTGGACTTTATTTCAAACTGAACTCTTGATTTTTGATCACCGAATTCTCTCGGCTCTACCTTATCACCTCTACTACAACCACCCTATTCTGTCACCTCTTACCATTACTACTGTAGAAGCCTCTCTTCGCCACCTGTGATCCCCACCAGGTCTTTTCCACATCCAGCATCTATTTTTCAAAGTGCGAGTCACATGGTATTCCATATGCTCAAACACCTCCAGTGGTTCCCATGTCATTCAGAATAAAATCTAAAATCCTTATCTTGCCCTACAAGAAGGGTCAGGATCCTGCAGGAAACAGATGTACATCCCACTTAAATTGAGGGATTTGGAGTGTCTTAAAAGAATTCTAAAAGGTATGAGTGGTGCCAGCTTCCCAGGCAACAGAGCAGGGTAGAGAGTGGGTCTGGAGGGCCCCTGTGATCTGACCTCCATCTACCTTTGCCAGTTGTATGAGCCTGGCTTCACACTCTTCCCAGGGCCATTGCCCTTGTTAATTTCTCTGCCTGGGAGGCTCTTCCACCAGATGTCCATAAAGTTTGCTCCTACATAGGTCTCTAACCTCACCAGAAAGGCCCTTTAAAAAGCACCCTCCCACCCAGCACTCCATCTCCCCAATCCTGCTGTTCTTCAGAGTACTGAGTACTACCTAAATTATTATATCGATCTTTTCCGGGTATGAGTAAGCCCCATTAGAACAGGGATCTTGTTCACTACTATATCCCTAGTATTTAGAATGTGTGACACATAGTAGGTTCTTAATACATGATGGTTAAATTAGTGCATATAAAAGATGAAAATTTGAGATTCTGGAAGTTTTTTTCAACTGTCACTGTTGAAAGAGAATTGGACTGGGAATAGTTGCTAGGCTGGAAATAATCTATACTAAATAAAAGCCTAAGTGACCCTTGCATGTGATGTCACAAGATGGCCATCACGCGCACAGTGAAGGCCGGTCCTGGTGTCTCTGCCGCCTTGCGCAAAGGAGGCAGGACCTGGCGGAGGAGGCGGGTCACGTCAGGGGAGGGCAGTTGGGGGCGACCAGGCTGGCAGATGAGGACAGTTGGGGGCCATCAGGCCACCAGGGAAGGGCAGTTGGGGACAATCGGGCCGACAGGGGAGCAGTTAGGGGGCGATGAGGCTGACAGGCAGAAGCGGTTAGGGGCAATCAGGCAGGCAGGCAGACAAGCGGTTAGGAGCCAGCAGTCCAAGATTGTGAGAGGGATGTCCCTGAGGGGTCACAGGTTGGAGAGGGTATGGGCCGGGCTGAGAGCCCCCCCCTTCCCCCCCCCCCCCTGCATGAATTTCGTGCACTGGGCCTCTAGTGTGTGTGTGTGTGTGTGTGTATGTATGCCTAAGTGACCGTCTGACTGGTAGCTATGACACACACTGACCACCAGGGGGCAGATGCTCAATGCAGGAGCTGCTGAGCTGCAGTGACTTGGCAGCTGTGGTTCTCAGGGGACACACCCAGAACCAGAGAGGAGGGAGCCCAATTCCAGGGTGCATCACCCAAGAACTTCCCTCTTGCAATCCAGGACCCCTCGGGAGATGTCAGAGAGCCAGTTTCTGCCCAATCCTTGTAGGCCAGGCCAAAGGACCTCACTGGTGCATGAATCTGTGCACCAGGCCTCTAACCCATTGGCTCCCCACTTCGGGTCTGGCTCCCCACTGGGCCTCTAGCCCAGTGGTCTGCAAACTGCAGCTCGAGAGCCACATGCAGCTCTTTGGCCCCATGAGTGTGGCTCTTCCTAAGCCTTAGGAGTACCCTAATTAAGTTATTAACAATGTACCTACCTATATAGTTTAAGTTTAAAAAATTTGGCTCTCAAAAGAAATTTCAATCGTTGTACTGTTGATATTTGGCTCTGTTGACTAATGAGTTTGCCGACCACTGCTCTAGCCCATTGCAGAGGTCGTGGGTCTGGCCCTTACAGAAACTTTTCGACTCGATTAGCTAAATGAGACATGCAGGACCTACTGCCTGCTGCCCCAACATCTGGCACCCGCACCGGCCCATCCACTTAATACATACTGATTTCCAGTGGGGGCAGTGAATTTTCCTGCTACCACTCTCGGCTGGGAAATCAGCCTTGGCTTCCCTCCTTCCGGGTGGACAGGGTAGACAGTAGCGCCAGCAGGCAACCTTCAGGGAGGGAAGGAGGCAAAGGAGCAGCTCGGGTGGGAAGAAGGAGGTTCCTGCTGCCACAGGACTCCGCCTGGGCAGAAAGGCCTGGGCAGGAGCCTGACATTGAGCAGGGTCCTGCCCTAGGCCGACTAGATTCCAGGCCAAGTAAATCTTGTTTGCTAAATAATTGCATTTTGCAGCTAAATGCCCATAAGTCATCAGTTACCACCAAACACAGGGTAAAGTGAGATGAAAGAAGCAAGACAGATACAGAGAGAAAGTGACATAACATTGGGAGAAGAGAGGAGGGAGCCCGATTCCGGGGTGCATCACCCAAGAACTGCCCTCTCGCAATCCGGACCCCTTGGGGGATGTCAGAGAGCTGGTTTTGGCCCGATTCCCACAAGCCAGGCTGAGAGACCCCACTGGTGCACTAATCCATGCACCAGGCCTCTAGTTTTTCATAAAAATGTTATCACTGCTTATTGTATCTAGCGTAAAAAAAAACACACCAACCTGCTATTGAGAAGTGAGATGTCATTCTGATTTCCACTCCTTTTGTTTTTAACCTGATTTTTTCCCTAACATGATGTTTTTAGGGTCGTCTATTTGGTGTTTTGAGAGTTGCAATAATACTTTGGTTTTATCTTTTTCGTTTGTTCTGCAAGGTACTCAAGCTATTTCAGTTTCAGAATTGTCTTGCAGTTCTCGAAATTGTCTTGAACTATTCCTTTAATATTTCTTCCACTCTATTTTCTGTGTTCTCTTTCTGGAACTCATTATTTGCACTTTAGACTTTCTGGACTGATCCTCTAATGTTTTCTCATCTTTGAACAACCATTGTCCATCTCTTTTCCTACTTTCTGAGAAGTTTCAACTTTATCTTCCAGTCTTACTAAGTTTTTCCATTTCTGCCTTCATATACTTAATTTCCCAGAGCCAGTGGCATTTTGGTAAATGTATATGTGTGTGTGTGTATGTATGTATGTATATATATATATATATATATATACACATACTTATATGTTATTATGTTGTTAAATGTATGTTGGTATGTTGGTAAATGTTTAAGTCTCCAGTGGGGGTGGGGAGAAGACAACTTTGATTTGCAATGTTTATTTTTGCGATGTAAAAACTCTCACTATAGCCCTGGCTGGTGTGGCTCAGTTGGTTGATCATTGTCACATGCACCAAGAGGTAGCTGGTTCAGGTCCCAGAGAGGGCACATGCCCATGAGGGGCATGCAGGAGGCAGCCGATGGATGTTTCTCTCTCTGTGTCTCTCTCTTTCTCCTCCCTTCCCCTCTCTCTCTCCAAAATCAATAAAATATATTTATTTAAAAATCCCACTATGGCAGATTTCAAGCTACCAATAGGATGTCACAATGGAGTTGGGAGAGATGCTTGGTAGTAGACCATTATATGGTATTTCCTCTATACAGGAACAATAAATGTAAATGACTTTAAGACCTTGGATAATAGAAAAATGGTATAGCCCTGGCTGGTTTGTCTCAGTGGATAGAGCGTCAGCCTGAGGACTGAAGGGTCCAGGTTTGATTCTGGTCAAGGGCACATGCCCGGGTTGCAAGCTGGATCCCTGGTAGGGGGCGTACAGAAGGCAGCCCATCAATGATTCTCTCTTATCATTGCTGTTTCTACCTCTCTCTCCCTCTCCTTTCCTCTTTGAAATCAATAAAAATATATTTTTAAAAAATGGTGTGAAATAATTAGGAAATGCTGAGTTTTGAGTACTTATTACATTTGTTTTGAATATAATTTACCTTTGAGTTTGAATGTTTTAATTTTTATTTTTAAAAAATATATTTGTATTGCTTTCAGAAAGGAAGAGAGAGCGAGAGAGAGAAACATCGATAAGAGAGAATCATCCATCGGCTGCCTCCTGCATGCCCCACACTGGGGATCAAGCCCACAGTCCGAGCATGTGCCCTGACCAGGAATTGAACCATGACATTCTGGTTCATACATCGATTCTCAACCACTGAGTCATGCCAACCAAGCTGAATAACTTTTTAATAATGCCTCTGCTTAACTGGTTTGCAGAATTCCTGAAAATTTAACAGTTGGCTCCTATGAGCCCTTATGACCCAGATCCAGCTCACCACTCAGTGCTCATATTTTGTTCCCTGAATTTTCTTTTTTTTAATATATTTTATTGATTTTTTACAGAGAGGAAGGGAGAGAGATAGAGAGTTAGAAACATAAATGAGAGAGAAACATCGATCAGCTGCCTCCTGCACACCTCCTACTGGGGATGTGCCCGCAACCCAAGCACATGCCCTTGACCGGAATCGAACCTGGGACCCTTCAGTCCACAGGCCGACGCTCTATACACTGAGCCAAACCGGTTTTGGCTGAATTTTCTTTTTTATAGAAATCTGTTTTTTATAGATGTATTTTCTCATCTCTGAATACTTAATAATAATTTTTTTTTCTATCTCTACACTGTGTTTTCTCTGAGATACTTGTTTGTCTTTTTTAAAAAATATATTTTATTGATTTTTTTTTACAGAGAGGAAGGGAGAGGGATAGAGAGTTAGAAACATAGATCAGCTGCCTTCTGTACACTCCCTACTGGGGATGTGCCCACAACCAAGGTACATGCCCTTGACCGGAATCGAACCTGGGACCTTTGAGTCCGCAGGCCGACCCTCTATCCACTGAGCCAAACCAGTTAGGGCTTTGTTTGTCTTTTATGTTAGTCTTTCCTCAAATGCCAGTAATCCTTGTAAGGTTCTGAATTGTGATGCCCACCAACCATAAAGTGCATACAGTATTTAAATTGTATCTGGATGCAGTTACTCTTTTTCACCACTAGGTGGCATATATTATTGTTGCGGGTAATGTTAACACTACTATGTATATATCTGCAGCTTTTTAAAAGTACTCTCACATTTATATTTCTTTGATTTTTATACCTTCTCAAAAAACCAATTCCAGATTTCTTTGGAAGGAGGCTTGGCATAAGTTCATTTTAAAAAATACATATTTTAAAAAATTAATTTCAGAGAGGAAGGAAGAGGGAGAAAGAGATAGAAACATCAAGGATGAGAGAGAATCATCGATCTGCTGCCTCCTGCACATCCCACATTGGGATCAAGCCTGCAACCCGAGCATGTGCACTGACCAGGAATCGAACCATGACCTCCTGGTTCATAGGTTGAACCTTAACCACTGAGCAACACTGGCCGGGCAGCATAAGTTCATTTTTTAAAAATTACCTCCACTTTAAAGATGGGAAAATTGGAGCTCAGAGAAGGTAATCTCCGAGACTCAACCTAAGGTTGCGAGGATGCCCCGTGTTCCTATCACTATATCTCGATGCTTCTTATGTGCTTTTCTCTGTTTTGCTTTGCTTTTAGAGAGGGAGGAAAGGAGAGAGAGAGAAATGTTGACGTGAGAGAGATACATCAATCATTTGCCTCCCATACCCAACCCAACTGGGATCGAACCCAAAACCTAGGTATGTGCCCTGACGGAATCAAATCCCCGACTTTACGGATGCTCCAGCAACTGAGCCATACCAGCCAGGCCTCATTTTTTTTTTTTTTTTAAGAAAAGTGAAAATAATAATGACCCATGTTTTTCTAGACAGGTCAACTTAAAAATTAACAGAAACATACCTTGCTCTCCTTGGAGCATGTCCGTGCCCTTCCTTTTCTGGGGCATGTACTTTTGCTCTCTCTTTCCTAAACTCTAAGGGTCCCCACTAAACTAGCAACCAGGGGAACAGCAGGCAGTGGCAGCTCCTCCTGGGCTAACGCCCTGAACCTGTCTCCAAGTCCCCCTTTTCTCTGGCTTTTCAGTGAGCTAACAGCAGTCCCGCCTTGGCTCACTTCTTTTCTATAACATTTCTAGGGAGTCAAAGCAGCCCCGCTCGGGATCTCTGCTGTTGCTTCTACTACCCTAAGTCCTTTCTTAGGACTCAAAATAAAAGTAAAAATTAACACAAACATTTTGGCTAATCCCAAATGTATGAAAATATCCATTACAGGAGTCAAATTTTAAAATCTCCAGAAATCTCAGTAAACTTAGGCACTGTTCCCTTTTACATTGTTTCTCTTTAATTTTCTTACGTATAAGTAAAAATTAGATTTCTTTTAAGCTAACGATAAGAGTTGCCTTTCAGTAACAAGCTGTTCATGGCATCCCAGCCTCACCTGCAGCCACACTGCTGCTTACACTATCACCTGTTGCTGTGGCTACAAACACAGTGACACATACAGCAGAAGCTTGGGAATGACAACCACCAAATCAAGAGAGTGGTCCTCTCCAGCGGGAAGATGAGCAGGATTGGGCTACAGAGAGAGTTTCTACTGTGTTTGTAATGTATTTTCCCCCCATAAGGTAGGTGATATGTACAAGGGGACTTTTGCTATATTCTGTATTTTTGTATGCCCAACATTCTTTTAAAAATCTCTATGAGGTCTAGAATCGTAAAAAAGCAGTTCACTCAGCAATTATTTATGGCACTTTTGTAACATGCATTCTATACAGCGGTGAACAGCAATCTATTCATTGCTAATTAATTCAAAACACATTCACTAATTGCTTCTTATGGGCAAGGTGCTAGGCCAGATGCTAATAAGATGACTCATACCTGATCCTGCACCTTAAAAGACATGGGGGCATGTTGGCGAAGAAATGTGGCTCTATGGAAAGTAACTTCAAGGGTGATCATAAATTCCTAACTAGGCAGGTCATGGTGGGTAGTCACACCCCAGGCATATAACTTCTTTTTTTTAAAATATATTTTTATTGATTTCAGAGAGGAAGGGAGAGGGAGAGATAGAAACATCAATGATGAGAGAGAATCATTGATTGGTTGCCTCCTGCACGCCCCCTACTGGGGATTGAGCCCGTAACCCAGGCATGTGCCCTTGACCGGAATTGAACCCGGGACCCTTCAGTCCGCAGGCCAACACTCTATCCACTGAGCCAAACCAGCTAGGGCATAACTTCTTTACTAAAGCTTATCTTTGCCTTAAGCAAGCCCTGTCCATCGTCTCTGTGCATCTAGGTTAACACACTTTTGAAATGCCCTCTTTCAGACCCTTCTAGTACATGACCACCCTTTCAGACCCCTCCTAAAGTACCAGTGCACATCATCTTAACTAGCTTGTAATTCAATCCTCATCTTGCTTTCTCCCACCTCTGTGTAATCTTCCTACATCACCTCCTTAATTTCAAATGCATAGAAGAAATTGCAAAACTGTTATTCTCTGGAGCATTTGAGATCTTGCTCCCTGGCATATGTTGCCAGTTTTGGCTCAGATAAACTCATAAAAATTCTCTGCAGGTTTGGACATTTCTTACATCAACAGGCATATTGCATTATTCATTAAGTGTACAAACCACAATGTAGAAATTAGCCTCAGAAGAGAGGTGCAGATTAAGTGCTACGAAAAAAATCATGGAAGTTTTGGGAAGGTTTCACAAGGAGATGCAGTGAAGCTGGATCTGGAAGGATGCTTTGGGCAAGGGGGGAGAGGGAGCACCCCAAGAACAGAGTTTCCTGTGCGTGAGCAAAGTATGATGGTGGGAGAATGTGCAGTGTGCAGGACCAGTGAGTAATTTAGTTTGGCTGGTGAACTTGGGGGTTGTGAGAGAAGTCTGGGAAAGGAGTTAGGTCAGCTCCCAGAGGGCTCAGTCCAGGCCAAGCTGCTCCAGCCGCATGACCAGAACCGTGTGCTGTTAGCGAGGGCCAGTGGGGTGGGGAATGGCAGGTTGCTTCCTAGAGCCTGGGTGGGCACAAACAGGGCCTCTGGAGAGACGAGCAGGTGTACAGTCCACAGGGCCTGCCAGCTGTTAGGGTTTGGGTTGGAATCACCACTCGCAAGTGGCTCTTCTGTTTCTGCTTAAACTTCTCCAGGGATGGGGGGGTCACCGCTGAGAAGGAGTTTGTTTTTTTTTCTGCTGGGGAGTAGTTCCTCGTGGGTCTACTGGAGCCCTTGGTGAGGGGGGAGACAGAAAAAGAGAAACAAGTTAGAAAAATATAAAGTGTGCTCTCTGCCAGGGGCCTGTCCTCTGTTCTGGCAGTCAGTGTGCCTGAGGGTGAGCCCGGCTTGGGGGTCCATGTGAGGAAGGCTGCTTTGGGCTGTGCCCTTCTCTACTCAAGCATTGACCAACAGGCTGCAGGTTGGAGCTCCTGGTTTGCCTCTATGCTAATATGGGGCGGCCATGGTGCTGGGCCTGGAACATCTACCTCGTGGGGAGCTTGGGCCAGGGAGACCATTCAAGCTGGAGGTGTGGGAAGGTCCTGCGTCACCCTGGGGTCCTGCTCTCCTAGCATCTACTATTCTAGTCCAGGGGAAGGCACTTTGGCAGATCTGGGGTCTCAGCCTGGGCCCCCCCGCATTGGCCCTCACACCCCACCAACAGTGCTCAAAGATTGGGGCAAGGCTGGTCCTCCAGGAAGACTGACGAGGTATCTTTGAGGATCTTTAGACAGAGCCCCTCCTGTATTTCTCCAGCTAACAGGTTGCAGTGCTGGAGATGCCATCATCGGAGGGTCTGGCACATGATTTGAGAGCCTACACTAATATACTTATTAATGAACAAATACACAAAGATTCAAAGATCATTACTGGTTTTTGTAACTCGTAAAGCCCTAGGCTAACTAAAGTGTTATTATTTATGCAAATCACCCCTGAGCTCTAACCGCCTCTAACTCAGGATCAGGGGTTATGGGTTACAAACTCCTTTGCCTCTACAACCACATTGGAGCAACGCTGGAATGCAGAAATTATTAAACTCCTCTTTGTCTGTTTCCTCTTATAAAAATGGATGTCAAGTCCCTTGTCCAAGGTCAAATGGCCGATGCAAGGCCACCGTGGCTGGACACTAGATTTTAGAAACAGAAGGGTGTTATTTCTTCCCAATTTCTCAAAGCAGCCTGGGGCGCGACACTCTCAACCCCGCTGAAGGACTGTTCTCTGACCTTTGAAAGCAAGATGAAGAATGAATGGGTGGGGGCTGGAAAGGAAAGACTGAGTGTGTGTGTGATGAGGCCTGGAATACATGGCAGGAGTGCCACTGAGAAAGGTGAACTGGGATCGGGGGTGTGTTCAGTTAGCTATTCAGGTGATAAGACTCAGGTCCCTCACCTGGGGGAAGAGCCCAGGTCTGTCAGTGCCTCTGCCCTGTTTTCTCCATCCTGCACTTCCCCTCAGGGGTGCTGTGTGAGGAACCTTATCTAGAAGAGGAGGAGGTTGGGCCAAGTAGGCTCCAAGCCCCCGCTGGGCCTGCCACGCTAAGTCTGAAAGCAGGTGAAGCGCCTGGCCAGTGTTGGTTGAATGTCCACTCATGAACCAAGAGGTTCAATTCCTGAGATTGCTGGCTCCATCCCTAGTGAGGCGTGTGTAGGAGGCAGCCGATTGATGTTTCTCTCTCATCAATGTTTCTGTCTCTCTGTACCCCTCCCTTCCTCTCACACACACAAAAAATCAATTAAACAAAAGTGGGTGAAGCTATTCAAATCTCCAACACCTTCAGAAGAGGGACCCTGGGCAGGCAGGGTGTGTGTTTAGAGTCCTGGCTTGAGTCACTTTTCCTACATACAGACTCCTTTCTGGCCTTGTCTTGCTCGAAGATTGGAAATCAGGTGTAAATGTAAGTCATCTGGGCTGGGCCCAACCTGCTCATTTCTTCTTTCAGCAACATGCTCTAAACCAGTGGTTCTCAACCTTGGCTGCACATTAGAATCACCTGGGAATCTTTTTAAAATCCTGATTTCTGGGCCTCATCCTCCGGAAATTCTGTGTCTTTGTTATTAATGTTGTGGCCCCACCCCATAACAAAGACACAGAATTTCCGGAGGATGAGGCCCAGAAATCAGGATTTTAAAAAGATTCCCAGGTGATTCTAATGTGGAGCCAAGGTTGAGAACCACTGCTCTAAACCCTTACAATGGCCCTGGCTCCCCTCTTCCCTCCCACCCACCCATCCAATCCTTCCCTCCCACCCACCCATCCAATCAATAAGTATTTATTGAATATTTGTCAGGTGCTGTTTTACGCTTTGGGATACAACAGCGAACAAAACCAGACATGGTCTCTGCTCTCTTGGAGACTGTAGGACAAAGGAGATGTACCTGGTGCTACAAGAGCGAACCCTGACTGGGTCGGGGAATCTCACCATGGCGGGCAGAGAAGGCTGCCCAGAGGAAGTGACTCTTGAATTGTTATTTGAAGTGAGGGGAAATGAAGTGTGTGTGTGTGTGTGTGTGTGTGTGTGTGTGGTTGGGGGTATTCCAGGCACAGCAAATAGCTTGTACATAGGCTTGTGGCAGAAGGGAGCAAGGTGAGTGTTGGGGAAGGAGAGTGGGCTGAGGAGGAGGAATGGAGGCAGGGGCCAGAGCCACAGGACTTTGTAGGCCTTTTAATGTAACTTTTCTTTGGAGCAACAGGGATAAAGGTGTTTTGTTTTCATTAGCATTTATTTGATGCTGAATTGACTGGGTGGACCTGCCCACCCAAGGGGAGTAGATGCTACCTGGGGAGAGGCAGGCCCGAGAGAGGAGGGACTTCCATCCTGAGGGCGCCCCAGCAGGGCAGCAGGAAGCCAGCTCAAGAGTCCCTCTGCTGGGAGCACCCAGAATGTGCCCGGGGGTCTGGAGGCTCTAAGAATTTAGGTCAGGTTCTGGAGGGAAATGGGAAAACTACTTTAGGTTTGTGTGGGAGAATGCCTGTATAAAGCTGGCGAGGCAGGAATTAAGAAATTAAAATTGCCAGAGGTGCCAATGGGACTGGAAGCTCCAGGCAGGCAGGGAGGGACTGTGTCTGTTTTATGCAAGCAGCTATACTATTAGAGCAGTGCCTAGCACACAATGTGCATGAAATTAACATTTATTGATCAAATGCACAAATGGAGAACCTGTTAGGTGGGGGGAGGGAAGGAAGGAAAGGGGTGGCCAATGTTTTAGTGGAAGACAAAAAAGAAAGGAATTTTTACTTATTGAGCCTACTATTTGTGGGACAATCTATATTTATAAAAACCTAAGTGACCAAAGGACTGGTTGACCAATGGGTTGCTATGACATGCACTGACCAACAGGGGGCAGATGGTCAATGCAGGAGCTGCCCCCTGGTGGTCAGTGTGCTCCCGCAGCCAACCTCCCATGGTCCCTCCCCCCAGCCAGCTGCAGCCCCCACCTCCTGATCTGCCTTGATCGCTGGCCAGGCCGAGGGACCCCACCCACACAAGAATTCATGCACCGGGCCTCTAATATGCTAATAAACCCTTTAAATTCATGATGATGTTTTCAAGTTAGTTTTTTTTATTTTAAGGTTAAAAATATGAAACAAAACAAAAATCTAAAAATAAGTCTCACTGTCATAACAGACCCTCAAACTCCTTCTCAGAGGCTAATAAAGTTTTTTGCATATCTTTTTAGAAATTTCATATGTATATCCCTTGAGGGTCACCTGCTGCTCCCTGCTGCATACAGGATACAGGCCTGTAGTTTTCTTTTCTTTTCCTTTTTTTGTGTGTGGAATGCTTCATGAATCTGTGTCATGCTTGTGCAGGGCCTTGCTAATCTCTTTATTGTTCCAATTTTAGTATATGTGCTGTGAAGAGAGCACTCGTTTTCTTTTCATGTAGTGTCCTTATCTGGCTTTGGTATCAGGGTAGGACTGGCCTAACTAATTAAGTTCGGAAGTGTTCCCTCCTGTTACATTTTAAGGATTGGTGTTAATTCTTCTTTAAGTGTTTGGTGGAATTCACCAGGGAAACTATCTGGATCCTGGGCTTTTCTTTGTTGGGAATTCTTGATTACTGATTCAATCTCAGTACTCATTATTGGTCTGTTCAGATTTTCTATTTCTTCATGATTAAGTCTTAGGGGGTTGTATGCTTCTAGGAATTTATCAATTTCTTCTAGGTTACCCATTTTTTAGTATGTGATTGTTCACAGTAGTTTCTTATGATTCTTTGTATTTCTGTGGTATAGTTGTCCTGTCTCCTCTTTCATTCCTGAATTTATTTATTTATTTGAGGTATTTCCCTTATTTTTCTTAGTCTAGCTAAGGGTTTGGGAGTTTTGGTTATCTTCACAATACCAGCTCTTAGTTTCATTGATCGTTTCTTTTGTTTTTCTGTTCTCTATTTCATTTATCTCTGCAGTGATCTTTGTTATTTCCTTCCTCCTGCTAATTCTGGGCTTAACTTTTTTTTTTTTTACTAGTTCCTTCAGGTAAGGTTCGGTTATTTGAGCTCTTTCTTTTTCTTAATGTAGGTGTGTTATCTCTATAAACTTTCCTTACAATTGCTTTTGCTGCACCCCATAGGTTTTGGTATATTGGGTTTTTGTTTTCAATATATATATAATATATTTTTATTGATTTCAGAGAGGAAGGAGGAGAAACAGAGAGAGAGAAATATCAATGATGAGAGAGAATCATTGATCAGCTGCCCCCTGCACGCCCCCTACTGGGGATCGAGCCCGCAACCTGGACATGTACCCTTGACCAGAATCGAACCTAGGACCCTTCAGTCCACAGGCTGACACTCTTCCCACTGAGCCAAACTGTCTAGGACTTCAATATATTTTTAAATTTCCCTGTTGATTTAGTCTTTGACCCATTAGTTGTTCAGAAGCATGTTATTTAACTTCCACATACTTGCGAATTTTCCAGCTTTCCTCCTGTTATTTTTTGTCTCAAACCATTGTGGTCGGAAGAGATACTTAGTATGATTTCAATCTTCTTAAATTTGGTAAGATTTGTTTTGTCACATACCATAATCATCTATCTTAGAGAATGTTCCATGTGTTCTTGAGAATGTGTATTGAATTGCTATTGAATTTCTATAAATGTCTGTTAGGTTCATTTGGTCTAATGTGGCATTCAAGTTTATTATTTCCTTATTTATTTTCTGTCTGGAGAATCTATCTATTGTTGAAAATGAGGTATTGAAGTCCCTTAATATGATCATAGTCTATTTCTCCCTTCAGATTTGTTCGTATTTGCTTAATATAGTTAGATGTTCTGATGTCGGGTGCATGTATATTTATGACTGTTTTATCTTCTTGATGAATGGGCCTTTTATCATTACACAATGACCTCTTTGTCTCTTGTTAGCATTTTAGGATTAAAGTCTATTTGTCTGATATAAGTATAGCTATTCCTGTTCTCTTTTGTTTCCACTTGCATGGAGTATCTTTCTCCATTCCTTCACTTTGAGCCTATGTGTGTCCTTACAGCTGAAATGAGAATCTTGTAGGAGGCATATAGTTGGGTCTTATTTTTTTTTATTTATCAAGCTGTTCTATGGCTTTTGAGTGGAGAATTTAGCCATTTGCATTTAGAGTAATTATTGATAGGCAAGTACTCACTAATGCATCTTATTAATTGTTTTTGGCTATTTTAGAGTTCATTTGTTCCTTTATTCCTCTCTTGCTGCCTTTCTTTGTAAATCGATGATTTTCCATTATGCTTTGATTTCCTTCTCTTTATCTTTTGTGAATCTACCATAGGTTTTTGCTTTATGGTTACCATGGGGCTTACATATAACATCTTACAGATATAATAGCATATTTTATGCTGATAATAATTTAACTTTGGTCACATATAAAAACTCTACCTTTTTATCTCCTTTTTTGTTTTTGATGTCACAACTGACCTCTTTTTATACTGTGTATTAATAAATTATTGTAGTTAGTTATTTTTAGTACTCTTGTCCTGTCTCCTTTATATTAAAGTGGTTTACACACCATCATATTACATTATTAGAGTATGCTGAATTTGTATATATACTTACCCTTACCAGCATATTGTATGTTTTCATGTTACTAATTAGCATCTTTCCATTTCAGCTTGAAGAACTGTCAGCATTTCTTGTAAGGCAGGTCTAGTGATGATGAACACCCTTAGCTTTTGTTTTTCTGGGGAATTCCTTATCTTACCTTCATTTCTAACGGATAATTTTGCCAGACAGAGCATTCTTGTTTGGCATTTTTTTTTTCTTTGACCATTTTTAATACATCATCCCATTCTCTCCTAGCCTGTAAGGGTTTTGCTGAGAAATCTGCTGACAGCTTTACAAGTTCCTAATAAGTTACAGGCTTCATTTCTCTCCTTGCTTTTAAGATTCCCTCTTTGCCTTTGATTTTTGGCAGTCTTATTCTTTTTGACAGTCCTGGAGAGGACCTCTTTGAGTTTATTTGGTGACTTATGAGTTTCATGTACTTGGATATCTAAATCTTTCCCCAGATTTGGGAAGTTCTCAGCCATCATTTTCTTTAAATAAACTTTCTGCCCCCTTTTTCCTCTGGAACTCCAATAATTCACAAATCATTTCTTTTGATGGTACCCCATAGTTCATGTAGGCTTTCTTTTTTTTTTTAATATATTTTATTGATTTTTTACAGAGAGGAAGGGAGAGAGATAGAGAGTTAGAAACATTGATGAGAGAGAAGCGTGGGTCAGCTGCCTCCTGCACACTCCCCACTGGGTATGTGCCTGCAACCAAGGTACATGCCCTTGACCGGAATCGAACCTGGGACCCTTCAGTCCGCAGGCCGACGCTCCATCCAGTGAGCCAAACCAGCTAGGGCTGTAGGCTTTCTTTACTCTTTTTCATTCTTTGTTCTCCTCTGACTAGGTAATTTCAAAGTTCTTGTCTTCTAACTCACAGATTTTTTTCTTTTGCTTGATTCATTGATGTTTTCCATTGCATTTTTTCATTTAATGCATTGTATTTTTCAGCTTCAGAATTTGTTTGGCTTTTTTTATGATTGCTATCTCTTTCCTTTTTAAAAAATGGGTGGTCTTTTAAAATATATATTTTTATTGATTTCAGAGAAGAAGGGAGAGGGAGAGAAACATCAATGAGAGAGAACCATTGATTGGCTGCCTCCTACACACCCCTTATTGGGGATCAAGCCCACAACCCCGGCATGTGCCCTAACTGGGAATCAAACTGTGACCTGGTTTATAGGTCAATGCTCAACCACTGAGCCAACCGACTGGGCTGTTATCTCTTTCTTAAAGTTCTCATTTTGTTTAGTATTGTTTTCCTGATTTCAGTGAATTGTCTTTTTGTATTTTCTTGTAGCTCATTAAGTTTACCTAAAATAGCTAGTTTGAATTATTTATCAGGTAAATTGCAGATCTCCATGCGTTTAGGATGGCTTACTAGAAGATTATTGTGATCCATTGGTGGTGTCATGTTTTGTTGGTTTTTCATGTTCCTTTGTGTTGCTATGTTCACATTTGAAAGAGCAGTCACCTCCTCTAGTCTTTACTAACTACCATCTTCCATGCACCCAAACTTGTATTTTTTGCTCTAGTGGTATGCTGGAACTTTTCCACTGGAAAATTGGACTTCCACAAAGACTCCCTCACCTCTGGGGGATTGTCAGACGATGATTTGCAGGGGCTCCTCGACTGCAGCTGAGAGGGACTAGAGTCAGTTCATGGGCCATAGCAGTGTCCACAGCCAGGATCAAGGTCTGTGTGCCTACTGCCCGATGCATATGTGGGTAAAACTCCTCCTGGTTTCTTGGCATATGGTACTGGTCCCCACAGCTCCCACATAATACTTTTGTCCGTGGATGGATGCCAAATTTTATTGTTGAGGAGGAGACACAAACAAGGGAAATCTTAATCATGACGCTCCCTATATATAATAGTAGCATACCATATCATAGTTCCGCATCTTGCATTTCACTTAATATCTTAGAGACCGTTCTATAGCAGTACCTAGAGATCTAGCTCATTTTTTGTAACAGCTGCATCCTAGGAATATGTCATAATTTAATTAACCTGTTTTTTAAAATTGAGGTATACTTGACATACAAATATATAACGATGAGATGTTTGTACTAGCATATGTTATGAAATATCACCACGGCAAGTCTAGTTAACATTCATCACCATACAAACCTGTTCTTTTCTGAGAGACATTTAGATTGTTTCCAGTTTTTCCTAACTATTGCCAATGCTGCAGTGAATAATGTAGCACCAACGCCTTGGTGCCCGTGTGAGTATTAGTGCAGGATAAATTTCTAGTAGTGGAATTGCTAGGTCAAAAGGCATATGCATTTAAATTCTAATGGCTTTGAACAAACTATCCTCAAAGAGACAACCATTTTATAGTCCCACCAACAATAAACAAGAACGTCTTTCTCTGCAATGCCCACTTTTGCCAATTTGATACCTAAAAAATGTACCTCACCTTCATTTTAATCTGCCTTTCTCCTATTATGAGGTGGTTGAGTGTCTTTCCATTTGTTTAAAAGCCACTTGTATTGCTTTTTTTGTGAATTGTGTGTTCCTGACCTTTGCCCACTTAATGTATTATTTCAAAATAATGTTTAACAATAAAAGCATTATTTTACCATTGTCATTTGCTCAAGAATCTCCTCAAAGGCAGGAGACCCTCTCACAACCTGTCTGTTCTCAAGGAAGGGCATGCGTATGGCCTCCTTAACATCCCATAACCCTCCCACAACCCCGTGTTTGCTCTCCCCTCCCTCCCCTTCCCAGTCCAATGTGACCGGTCCTTCAGGTGAGCCGAATTCCACCTGTTTGGGATGGCTTTCTGAATAACTAATGCCCACACACTGCCTTGTCTCACTTCTATATGGGTCTCATCTCATCAACCATAGCCTCTGTCCCCAAAGTCTGGGCCTGATATCTCCCCGAGTCCAGCTTCGCCTCTGCCCCTGCTCAGTGTGCAGGGTGTCAGTGTGGAGTGTTTGAGGCACTCATTCAGCTTTTGACTACATGCATGCATCAGGCGCTGTTCCAGGCGCCATGGATATGGCACTGCATGACAGACCAAGGCCCCTCTCCTCCAGCTGACATTTTAGTGAGGGCGGGAGGGGGGTGCTAATAACAACAAACAAGGCAATACAGAAACACACGCGAGTAAGAACGCCAATTCAGTGTACACAGTAATGGAACTGATAGCGAAGGGCCGAGGGGAAGAGTCCCCTCTGGACAGAGGGGTCAGGAGAGGGATCCCCAGGCACTGAGATGAGAGCACAGACCTGACTATGAGAAGGCTCCAGCCCTGGAAAGAACCTTCCAGAGCCCCCACTAGAGGTCCCGCCTGGAGGATCTGCTTCAGACGGAGGAGATACAGCCCAGCCCTCAGCCACTTGATGAAACTTGCAGGCAGAGCCTGTGATCCCTGCAACTTTAGGGCTGTGCATGTGGCGTGTGGGGAGAGGGCTTGCACCCCTTTTCATATTCCAGCTGCAAACTTGGGTAAATGAAACCATGCTTGACCTGGCATTAATAGAGGACCTACTACTTGCAGGGTCCAGTTAAACACTTTACACCACTGTTACTTCATTTAATCTGCACTCCAATCCCGTGTAGTATTTATTATTAACTTTATTTTACAGAGGAAGAAACCGAGGCTCGGAATCTGGAAGGAACCTGTTTAGGTTTCCATGGTACAGAAAGAAGTACAGGTCCCAGAGACAGGGTGGGGTTTACAGGAACATTCGGGGTGCACCCCGTTTCCGGAGTTTGCCCCTGGGGCCCCGACAGCGGCCCCCGCCCCGCCCGAGTCTCTGGGGCCAAGGGGCGCACGGCGGGCTGGGGGCGGGGAAGTCCGGGGACAAAGGCCGCGGCCACCGCGTCGGGCGGGCCGGGGCGGCGGCGAACTGCTGCGGCCGTCGGGACCTGCGGACGCCGGGACCTGGCCACGCGCCCGCGCCGGGGGTGTCCGCACGGCGATGGAGCGCCCCGGGGGGCCGCCCGAGCCCGCGCAGGCCGAGCCCGCCGGCCCGCCGCCCGCACCGCCCCCTCCCCCGCCCCCGCTCCCTCCCGCCCGCCCCGCGGCGGCTCCGAGCTCGGCGAACATGGCGGCGGCGGCGGCGGTCGGGCGGGACACTCTACCTGAGCACTGGTCCTACGGCGTGTGCCGGGACGGCCGCGTCTTCTTCATCAAGTGCGGCGCGGGCACGCGGGGGCGCGGGGCGGGCGGGGCGCGGGGCCGGGCGGGCGCCCCCCGGGGGGCCGCGCGCTAACAGGTGCACCTCTCCCCGCAGTGACCAGCTCCGCCGCACGACCTGGCTGCACCCGCGCACCGGGGAGCCCGTCAACTCCGGCCACATGATCCGCTCAGGTGGGCGCGGGGCCGGCGGGATGGGGAGCCCCGGGGGGGCGCGCGCCTGGGCGGCCAAGTTTGACCTGAACTTTTCTCGCGTCTCCGCAGACCTGCCCCGCGGCTGGGAGGAGGGCTTCACGGAGGAGGGCGCCAGCTACTTCATCGAGTGAGTGACCGCGCCTCCGCCGCGCTCGCCCCCGTGCCGGGTGGGGGGTCCCGTGCGTTCCCGCTGCGCGTCCGCGCCCCCTCCTCCCGCGCGGGTCCCGGGCGAGTTGGCGCGCACAGCGCCGCGGCCGCCGACGCGTGGGTTTTGTTTGCCCGAGTGGTGAGGCGGGCGGCTGGAGGGAGGCGGGGTGCGGTACCCACCTCCGCGAGGGCTCCTGGGCGGGGGTCCGGGATCCGGCCCGCTGCGGGGGGTCGGCCTGCAAACTGCGCCCTGGACCTGGCATTTGGGTTGGCTTCGGGCGCTGGCGTGAGGGGTCGGATACGCCTCCCTTTGGGGGTCTCCCGTGGCACCGGGCTGGGAACGGGATGAGCAGGGGTGAGGAGAGTGGACTACGAGTTCCGTCCGGGCTCCGAGAGCCGGGGGTGGAGTGGGTGGTGAGGTGCGCGGGAAAGAGACGAAGGGACTCTCTTTGGGGTGCGGTGGGTTTCTCTGCAGCCCCGTTCTCGGCGATGGTAGTGGAGAGTTGCAGCCGCATCCCACCCCGACCCTCCTGCGCCGACCCGCGGGGCAGCGATGGGGGCGGGGAGGGGAACCGATGAGCCAATGATGTTACTCGAACGCTGCGCGTCTGCTGAGCAGAAGCTCAAAGAGGACGGTCACACGGCCTCCGCTTCGTTAAGCAGTAGCTTTTCCTAAAAAACCCAGAGCCTTGCCCCGCAAGCCAAGTTATCCCCGACCTGGGTCTGTAGAGGTGAAACCGAGGCGCCGTTCAGACGCTAACACCGGTAGAGTTTTTACTTTCCCGCCGCGGGCTATCCCCGTGTTGCAGCGCATCTGCCCCTGCCTGCTCACCACCGCGCTGCACGAGGTCAGACACCGCTTTTGATCCTTTGCCCCAGTGCCTGGTACGGAGTAGGCGCTCGGTAGATGTTTGTTCACTGAATGAGTGAGCTAGCTTCAGGTCTGTCTGGACGGACGGTGGTCTGGCTAATATTTAGTGTAATTTTGGGGACTGTGAGTCGGAAATCCTTTTTTTTCACCGACTTGAAAACTGCTAGTCGGCAGCGGGCCAGCATTTTGGAAGCTCAGATGGTCCCGTAAAGTCGTGGAGCCCCTCTCCCTCCTGGGCTTGCTTGGGCTCTTGTGGGAAGGTGAAATCCTGATGAACGAGATGAATAGAAGTGAGCACTAGGACTGTGGGTATGGTTGGCTGTCCTGTGTGTGTGTGTGTGTGTGTGTGTGTGTGTGTGTGTGTGAGAGAGAGAGAGAGAGAGAGAGAGAGAGAGAGAGGGAGAGAGGGGGAGAGAGTGTTGGGGAGCTGGTTGGGATCATTAGGACCTTTTATTAGTGGCCCTCTCTGGCTCATAACTGCATCTGCTGGGATTTATTAGCTATCTCCTGTGTACCACATATTGTTCTAGGCATTGGGACTACAGAAATGAATGAGGTAGCCCTGGCCGGTGTGGCTTGGTTGGAGCGTTGTCGACACTGTGCACCCAAAGGGTCTCGGGTTCGATGCCCTGTTAGGGCACATGCCCGGGTTGTGAGTTTGATCACTGCTCAGGGTGCATGCTCAGGGTACATGCAGGAGGCAACCCATTGATACTTCTTTTTCTCTCACTGTTGTAATGTACCCCGTGAATCACAGAAGGATGCCTCAAGAAGTCACATTTATTGCAGTCTGGGACTATGAGGGGCCATTTTGCTTTCCCAGATCTCATAGTAACAAGATGGTCGCAGCTCCAGGGTTATATAGGCAAAAAATCACAAGGCATTGATTACATCCCAGGGTTTGGAATGAGGAACGTAGTTCGAAAAAAAAGCAGTTTACAGAAGCAGAAACAGCATGTTATCTGGGGCCCTTGGATAACCTGGGTTAAACTTAGGCATGTTATCTAAATTACAGTTTTGGGTCTAGAGCCCTCTGACCTTGGGATAACTGTGATGTCCTTCCCAGGTAAAGGAAAATGTGTTTTCTAAGACCAGTATGACCACAACCCATGGGATATTCACATTACAATCAATAAGGCATTTAATCAAATGGGATGATTTATATAATTCAGAAAATCAAAATAACCTGTCCATTGTTAAACAAAGCAAATAGGTACATAAGCTGAACAGCAGGGTTAAAGTTAAACTATAATTTCTACCTGACATGGTTGCTACCATACTTCATCACATCCATGCTTCTCTCTCCCTCTCCCTTTCTCACTCTCTAAAATCAATTTAGAAACACAAAACACACATCCTAAGGTGAGGATTTAAAAAAATTTATTAAAAAAGGAAGTGAATGATGCAGACATGGAACTTACAATGTACTGGGGAAGGGAGGGAGTAGAAAATCCTATTTAATAAAAGGCTAATATGCAAATGCACCGAACATCGGATGACCAGTCGTTATGACAGGCGCTGACCACCAGGGGGCAGATGCTTAATGCAGGAGCTGCCCCCTGGTGGTGAGTGCGCTCCCATAGGGGGAGCATCACTCAGCCAGAAGCCCTGAGCCGGGTTCAAGGCTGGCAGCAGCAGCAGCAGCAGCAGCAGCAGCAGCAGCAGCAGCAGCGGTGGGGGAGCCTCTCCAGCCTCCAGGGCAGTTGGACATATCCCAAGGGCTCCCAGACTGTGAGAGGGCGCAGGCTGGGCTGAGGACCCCCCTTCAACCTCCCCTCCCCCCTCCAGTGAGTGAATTTCGTTTATCGGGTCTCTAGTCAGTAAATAAACAAACAATAATATCAGATAGTGAGCAGTAACTATGCAGAAAGTTAAAATAAGGTGATATAAAGTGTCTGAGTGGTTTGGTTGGATGGGAGGTTAGGTGTGGTGTTTCTGAGTAGATGACTTTTAAGGTAAAATATGAATAACAAAAAAGATCCATTGTTATGTTGAGGAGGGAACAGCCAGTGCAACGGCTTTAAGGCAACAAAGAGCTTCAAATTCAAGGAGCAGAAAGGCCAGTGTGGCTGGAAGGTGGTGAACAAGGGGGACGGTGGCAGGAGAAGCCCTTACAGACAGGAGGGAGTAAATGGTGTGAGGCTCAACCACCGAGCCACGCCGCCTGGGCCCACCTCTCCTAGTTATTGTTTCTGTCTCTTCCATGAAGTTCTAGGCAAAATCTTGAGCTGAGGGATCTGAGGGGTGTGTAGGATCCAAGGTCAGTTTCACAGCCTCTTGCCCTTCATCCCTTTTGTTGTCTCTTCTGTGGCAACTCTGTGAAGTCCCTCATGGTTATCCTTCAGCAAGCCCTGTCTCTACCTACAGGGCCTTGGCAAAGAGGAAAGCAGTGTGACTGTGCCCCTGGGACCCATGGCAGCTGACTTGTTTTCTACCTCATTCTGTGGCGAGTTCTTGAAGACTTAAAGATTTGGGGAGTAATTATTCTCCTTTTCCCCCATAAAAAATATTTTGCTTCAAGGGTGCTTTCTTGGATTTACCATGAGCATTTCTAAATTTTTTATTTTTTTGGTGTGGGGAGTTCAGTGAGAGGGCTCAGAGAGAGGGATAAAGCGTCGGCACCCCTGATTTTATTTTCGCCAGTGGATCCTTGCCTGGAAGTTGTGCGAGGGGTTCAGGATGCATCAGTTGCTCCTGATAGTTAGCAGATACTGGAATACTCTCCAGAATCCATTTCTTGAAGGAGAACACCAGAGCTAAGGCAGGTGGATTTTAGTTTTTGTTTCTGCACTTTGCATTCAACTGTGGATTAATTAGGGACAACATGTTATGAGGAATCTACTCCTGGTTCTCCCAGTTCTAGACTAGGTGATGCTGACTTGTACTTCAAGACTTCTCTACTTTCCCACGAGTCCCTTAGCCAGGTAGCAGGACATGATAGCAGTTGTGCCATTAACAGCAGCAGCAATAATAGTGGTAGCGATTATGTAATAGCATCATATTTTTGAGTCCTTGAAAAATGCCAGGAGCTGTTTTTAACTGTTACCTGATTTAATTCTTGCAACAACTTGATGAAGTAGGAACTGTTAACTAGTTCCATTTTTTCCTACGTGGAAACCTGTAATAATCCCAGTCATTCCAACAGCAAAGGCAGTTGGCTTTTTCTGGTATCTTTTCCTACTTTATCCTTATGACAGCCCCTAGAAGCCGCAGAGCTGGGGTTTGTCCTGTTCTTCAGATGATGAAATTCAGGTCCATGAAGGATCAGTGATTTTCCCAAAATGTCAGAGCTGGGACCAGAACCGTGGTCTTCAGTCTCTGGTATGGTAACCATGGTAGTCATGGTGGCTTCTACCCCAGGTCACAGATGAAAGCCAGCATTGATACCTGAAGGAGCTCCATGCCATGTACTGCTGCTCCGACTCAGGCTGCCTGAGGCTCAGGGGGCCATTCCCCTGCTTCGTTTCTGCTGGGGACTGAGGTGCCCTGGAAAGGCAGTGGCCCTTGGTCTCCTCTGCTGATTGGTAATGGTGCATGTCTCTGATTAGTAAGAAATGGAAGACATTAATTATTACCTAGTAAAGACAGTCTGGCAGACACAGCCTTTCAACAGGAGACCCCTGAGGGAGAAATTCTTACAGAGGCCTCAGGAACTAGAGTGCTATGTTGGACTGGCTTCGGGGGTTTTGGGGAACCCCATGGGTTGGGTTCTCCCTACAGCAGTTTTGAATAGATCCTGCGTCAAAAAGGAGAAGGAATGGCAGAGAGGAGGGGGTTTTGCTACCCTGCCTGTGCAAGGTTGCTTCTTGAAGGCAGAACCCAGTTCTCCACCTCTGAGATTGGCACCCATCCCAGCACCGGGCACTAAGTAGGCAATTGGCATTTATTGAAGCAGCAGTGTTTAAGGGACCCAGGGAGTTCAGCAGGTATCCCAGGTCTTGGAAAACTTATTGGGGAGAAGATCAGGATGGGGGTGGTGGTGGGGGGGAGACCAGGCAAGGTCAAAGAAGCGAAGCAGCCAGGAACGCACCTGTCAAGTCTGGTGCCTGGAGCCCAGGCTTTTTGTATGCAGTTTCTGGCTGTCAAGAACAGCACACAAAGCAGGAACCTGGCCTCTGGCTTCATAACCTCACGACCTCATGCTCTGTATCTGGGGTGTCTGTTGGCCACTGGACCTGGCTGCCCTCCCTCCCTGGTTGCCAGGTCTTGGTCCCCTATGACTTGGCTTCATGTTCCTTAGTTTCAGTTTTGGAGCCTGCAGGGCCACCATTGTAGGTGTCGGTCCCCTGTGGGTGCACATCCCCAACTGAGGGCAGTGAGGCGCTTAGGAAGGCATTTCTGAGGGCTGGAGTAAGGCTGCTTTCCCACTCCCTCCCCAGCCCTTTTCCCCACAGCAAGGCCTGGGGGCAGGACTGGCTCCAGAATTTGCATGGCCCAGTGCAGAATGAAAGTGCAGGGCCACTTGTTCAAAAAGCCAGAAAAATAAGGGCATTAAAATAGAAAACGTTCCCTTTCTCCTGCAGTCTGTCCCTCTGCTGGTCATGGTGTTTTTATTTACTATTTAATGTCTTTCGGAGTAAAAAGCGGTTTTTAATTATTAGCATAAATCTTGTGATTCATCTCTGTATTGTGGACTATAAAATTTTAAACCAGCTGTCAGGGCATTGACTTCATAGGCTGAATCACCACCACAGGCATCACTCTGAGCGGTGCTCAGGCCCCTGGGACGAGAGTGAGGAGCGGGGAGGCTGGGTGGGCCGTGGGGCTCCAGGAGGCTGGGAGTGGGCAGTTAAGAACCTGTCCCAGGGAGGCAGGGAGTGGGGACTGGCGTGAGCCAAAGCGTCACGTCTCCTTCAGAAGGGTTACCCTTCCAGAGATAATGCTAAATATCTAGAGTGTGTGTTTGCATTCAGCAAACCCATTTCTGAGTCTGACATTAGAGGGAGGGAGGAAGAGTTGGGGAGTGAAGGTTGAGCCAGGGGTGTAGAATGTCCAGGTTGGGACCCCACCTGGTGTAGACACCAGGTAAGTGTAGAAGGCCTTCAGGAAAGCCTCTGAACACTGGCGGCCCGGGAAGCCACCGCTTTAGGTTTAATTGTGCTGTCAGCCAAGGGACGGTCTCTGGGCCACCCCAGGGCCACCCCAGGAAGAAGTCCGTCCTGACTGCCACATTTTCCTCCCCAGGCAAATGTTGAACTTTACGTTAGTGAAATTTGTCTTGCAGAGTGCCAACCTGTTGGTTCATTTAGTTGTCATCTTTCTCATTGAAGTGCTTCTGGGAACAGCAGTCCCAGAAGCTCTATTTCAAACCAGAGAGCAACCATTCCACAAAGAAGTTCTGGGAAGCTCGCAGCTTACATGCATTTAAAAGGGAAATTCTGAACCCTCTTGTTGCAAGTTAAGAAGGTTCTCCCAGCTTGGCAAGTTTTGGCGGAATCCCACTTTGCCTTGCGTTTCCTGGTTGTTTTATCAAGGGTGAAAACTGACTCATGGCTTGAAATGTTAGTTAGGTTCTGTGCCGAAGGAACAAGAGCGGCGTTGTGCAGAAAGCCGGAGGAAGGATTAAGGGCCATGATTTGTACCAGGTCTTAAAACCCTCCTGGAAAAGATCTGGGAAACCTCTTTAAGAAACGGGTTGCCAGTTGCTTTTGAAGGCCCTTTTTTTTCTTTTTTCTTTTTTCAGAGCCAGACAGGAGGTGGGTTGGGGGGAAGAGGTGTCAGCTCCTGTTCGCAGTGCTGTGTGTGTGAAGAGGGTGGCTGTAGGTTTCTTGTGCACCGATGGCCATCTTTCCATTCTCTTACTTACAGAGAATTTTGGGTTTCTTAAATGGAAGATTTTGGAAAAAGGAGTTTATTTCAATTTTATTTTTCAATTACTGTTGACTTCAAGATTGTATTAGTTTCATATCAGTTCGGTAAAAATTAAATGTTGGATGAAATCTAGTGTTGATGAAGATATTGGGAAATGAGCAATTTGTACATTATTGATTAGGATGTAAATTTATGCAAACTTTTTTGGAAAAACAATTTACAATATCTATAACAAATTAACTACTTATACATTTTGAAAAAAAAGATATTGTATTCATTTCGGGTATACTGCATAGTGGTTAGACATTTATATGATTTACAAAGTGATCCTCCTGGTAAGTCTTGCACCGACCTAACACCATACATAGCTATTACAATATTGTTGACTATATTTTCTATTCTGTAGTTTACATCCCCATGACTATTATGTAACTGCCAATTGTGCTTCTTCTTCTTCTTCTTCTTTAACATATATTTTTATTCATTTCAGAGAGGAAGGGAGAGGAAGAAATAGAAACATCAATGATAAGAGAGAATCATTGATCAGCTGCCTCCTGTACACCCCACACTGGGGATCAAGCTGGCAACCAGGGCATGTGCCCTGACCAGGAATCGAACCGTGACCTCCTGGTTCATAGGTCGATGTTCAACCACTGAGCCAATTGTATTTCTTAATCCCTTCACCTTTTTCACCCAGTCCCCCAACCTCCCTCCCATCTGGCCACCATCAGCTTGTTCTCTATACCTGTGAGTTTGTTTCTGTTTTATTTGTTCATTTTGTTTATTAGCTTCCACATATAAGTGAAAGCATATGGTATGCGTCTTTCTCTGTCTGATTTATTTCACTTAGCATGTTGTTGCAAATGGTAAGATTTCGTCCTTTTTATGGCCGAGTATTATTCCACTTTGTCATGCACCACAAAGAAAGGAGCTTATTGAGAAACCACCTCATTGTGTGGACTGTTTGGAGATTTAATGAGGAGCCTGCTCCAGTTTTCTGCCTCTTCAGAAGAGAGCCTGGTTTGCATCTTTTGTTCAGCATGAGGCAGCAGCGTCTCAGTAGACTGGCATGGTGTCGTAAGTAAATATTGGCAGAGGGAAAAGCATGGAGGAATATGGTTTTATTTGCCTGTTGTTTTTCAGTGGCTGTCAAAACATTTTTATTTAGAATTTTTGGAACAAGAAGTGTTTTGGATGAATGTTTTATTGTTTACAGCGTGCTTCATGAACATTATCTGGTTGGAGGCTGACAGTTAGTGCAGACATATGGGCTCAGAGTGATGAAGTGACTTCCTAAAGCCCAGGCCGCATTCGCTCAGCTTTTTTAGGCTTCAGAGAAGGGATGGGCGTGTGGTGTCTCAGATCAGAGCTTCTCAGACTTTTCGGCCACAGCCCTAATGACAGAAGAGGGTGAAGCTCCACTCACCTGGCAGACTGGATGGTGGAAAATGTCCTTAAAATGCCCCAAAATTCATGTGAGCGCTATCCTCAATTTAACTTACAAACCCCCCTTCCATATGCCCAGTAAGATCAGTACTTGGGCAGGGATGCATCATGTTTGTTGTATGGCCCTTGTGTTTTCCTAAACAGAAACATGTGCCCTTAGGGGCACCAATTGTCCTCTCTAGTCTTTTTTTGTTGTTGTTATTAATCCTTACCTGAGGATATTTCTCCATTGATTTTTAGAAAGTGGAAGAGAGCGGGCGAGACAGAGAGAGAAACATTGGTGTAAGAGACAAATCGATTGGTTGCCTCCCTCACCGTTTTGACTGGGGCCAAGGATAAAGCCTGCAACTAAGGTATGTGCCCTTGACAGGAATTGAACCCAAGACCCTTTAGTCTGTAGGCTGATGCTCTAACCACAGAGCCAAGCCACCTAGGACTGCCCTGTTCCGTTTTAAGTGACAGGGAAGTATGGGGAGACTGCTCATTGGCTTTCCAGCCTCCCTGGGCCCTGCGCATCCAAAGGCCGATGTGCAGGCCTAAAGGAGACAGCATCTGCAGCAGTGCTGACCTCGCCCATTGCCTGGACTGAGTTGTGCCAAGCCAGCTCTCATTCTGGCGTGCAGCCTACCACAGTCTCCCGGATGCTGGCCTGGCAGCACGTTGGTTTTTCTGAAGCCCAAAGCACAGCCAGGCCACCTCATCATGCACCAGAATGCACAGGGTTGTGTATGTGGTGGTAGCGCATATAAGGACGCAGAGGGTAGGCGCATGGTCTCTGGATTCCTGGATTCTAATTCCAGCTCCACCGCGTACCGTTCCCTGACCTTGGCAGGTTACTCCCTTTAAGCCTCACTTCCTCACCAGTAAGATGGGGATAGATGTGAGAAGTCCATGAATTAACTGACGGAAAAGGGCTTAGCAAGTACCTGGCACATAGTAACTGCCCAATAAATGTGAGCTGCTCTTTTATACGTGCACACAACTCGGAGGTGGGGTGGAGACGTGAATTCTGGACCCTAGTCTCATTCAGCTGCTGCAGGACGAGTCTGGTGCCCTTGAACCGGAGCATGCACACTGTAGAACTACTCAGGGATTGGTTTGGATCCATAAAAATACATAACTGTTATGGTTATTAAAAAGCTGTCCTTGAAGTACTTGCTCTTAAGTGGTTGAGGAAAAAAACCTCCGTGTGTGTGCGTGTGCGCGTGTACAGGGGAGCAGATGGGGCAAAATGTTACCAGTGGGTCAGCTGCATGGGAGGGTGCATGGAAGTTCTTTGTGCTGTTCTTGTAACTTTTTTGTAAATGTGAAATGATTTCCAAATAAAAAGTTAATTTAAAAATAACACTATTTGACCTTGTCCGTCAAGGACATACCGTCCCAATGCCGTGGGCACCTTATCCGTGCTGCAGGGACCTGGGGACAGAGAGCCCTGGGTAGTGAGGTGTGAAAGCGGCTCCCGGTTTGCCTCTTTCCTGGGCATTTAGAGGGCTGCACAGATGTCCGCTCCTTAATCCGGGCGGCCACCTGGCTGTCGGCTCTGACCGCTGAAGGACAGGCTTACTGTCTGGTGTTGCCTGGGCCACAGATGTCAGCAGTGATAATCATCATGGTGCTGTTCACTAGTTGAAAACACATGTATTCCTTTTAGAGGCAGTTTTTTTTTTCTTTTTCAAAATATATTTTTATTGATTTCAGAGAGAAAGGGAGAGGGAGAGAGAGAGAGAAACATCAATGATGAGAGAGAATCATTGATTGGCTGCCTCCTGCACACCCCACACTGGGGATCAAGCCCACAACCCGGGCATGTGCCCTGACTGGGAATCGAACCGTGACCTCCAGGTTTTTAGGTTGACGCTCAACCACTGAGCCACGCCAGCCAGGCTAGAGGCAGGTATTTTTATTGTCCTCATTTTACAGATCAAGCAGTTGATCTCCCCATGGCCAGAGAGACCATCACGAGGGAGCTGGGACTTGAACACGAGTTTGTGTGATGTGGTACGAGGTATTCTCTGGTTCCCATGGCCAGGACTCCCTCTGTCCTGAATCCTCTTATAGTGTGTATTCCGCAAACCTGGTTTTCTGAATCTTTCCTGATGACACCGGAGCACCTCCCTCAGAAAGTCCCCAAGGATAGAAGGGTGATGGGTGGGTGGATGGCCCCCCCCGGGGGGGGGGCAGTGGGTAGGGTCCTGGTGCTCTGGGGAAGTGGAATCCCCATCCTGCCCCTGGATGTCAGCTGGCCACAGCTAAGGGGCTGATGAGCCTCTTAAGCCTTCTTAGAGCCAGACTGTTTCTTTCACGGTGAGTGCGTGGAGAGTGAGTGTGTGCCCGTCTGTGCTCCCAGCGTCATGGCCAGTGTTCTCAGGGCTTCTTGGGCCTTCCCTGCCGAGGCAGAGCCTTCACTCTCTGAGGTCTGAGAGCTGGGAGTTAGCGTGCAGCTCTTCTGGAGCCTCCTGTGCATCCCTGGACCGGGGCAGTGCAGGGAGGGCGGGCAGTGTGCTCGGGGCAGGGAGGCAGCAGTGGGCCCATTTCATCCCGGTACCCAGCCCCTGGCTGCACAGCCTCCTGTATTACCCCCTGCCCCCCACAAGGAGCAGATGAGACCACTCCTTGCCGGGACGAGTGTATTAGATTAATGCAGTAACCTCTGCAATAATCTTCACTTGCAAACTCAGTTGTCAGTGCACGTCCACAGATGGCATCAGTGTATCACCTTAAGGAGTGATGAGCCCCTTAGAGGAGGAACAGTTTACTCAGAGGCCTTTGGTTCAGGATTGATCCATTCAATCACCAGACTCTGATGAAGCATCTAACACTATATGCCAGTCTCCACACGGGGTGATGTGGAGAAATAGAAGTCTCCCCCCTCCAGCAGTGCCCAGACCAGAAGGGAGGGACGCTGGACAGTGTCAGATGGGTGACTGGGGCTGGGGGCCTGAGCAGGGAACCCTAGGGAGCTTCTGAAGGTGAGTGAGGAAGGCCAGGCAGCGGTGGAGCAGAGTGTGGGCAGCCCAAGGCAGGAGGGGCCAGGGGAGGAGCTGGGGGCGAGGGTGAGTGTGTGGAGAGTGAGTGTGTGCCCGTCTGCGCCTGGAGGAGGCTCGGGCTAAGCTGAGGAGTGGGGTCTGGTGCTGGATAGCTGGGCTTCAGGAGGGTGGCGTAGTCGGGAATATTGCCTAAGAGGTTTTTCCAACTCCTGTGTCTGAGGGGTGGTGCCACATGGGGTTATGAAACATGAATCCTGGAATCCAAGTGTCTGAGTTGAACTCTTGGCTCGGTGCTGGTTTGGGCAGGTCACTTAAACCAGGTCTTCGGATGTTTCTTCATCTGTAAAATGGGGATGATGACCGGACCGTTGCAGTGCCTGCCGTACCGTACATGCCATGTAAGCATGAAGTATTACCATGACTCCTCCTAGAACCAGAGCCCTTCCTGCGGTGACGTGTGGCACACCCCGCAGAGGAGCTGTGTGCTTCTCTGGGGAAACCTGAGGTCAGGCAGGCCGAGGGGGAACTGGGCTTTCCTGCTGAGACTTGCCTTTAAAAGGAAGCCGGCCACTTTGACATGGTTGGCACTAGATATCAAAGCGATGAGTCCTCATCTGCAAAGCCCCTTGTGGCTGTGCCCAACCAGAGAGAAATGCAGAGGCTTCCCATGTGGATGATAGACTTAGTTTCCAATGGGCAGTTTTGAGTTACTCCCCGACCCACTCCCATCCCCTCCTCCAGTGGGAGGGTTTCTGGGTTATTAGTATTAGGGTTTGCACTGCCTGGAAGGAAACCTAGCTCTTTTTTTTGCAATACCCAATGTGTCTGTATTAGAGCAGCTGGTGAGGGTAGACCTGAGGTAGAAGCAGTGTTCTAGAATGCTCAGTCGGAACGTCTAGAGCAGTGGTTCTCAACCTTCCTAATGCCACGACCCTTTAATACAGTTCCTCATGTTGCGGTGACCCCCAATTTCATTTTTACAAATTGAACATAATTAAAGCATAGTGGTGAATCACAAAAACAATAGGTAATTATATATGTGTTTTCCGATGGTCTTAGGTGACTCCTGTGAAAGGTTAGTTCGACCCCCAAAGGGGTTGTGATCCACAGGTTGAGAGCCGCTGGTCTAGAGGGTAGGGCTGGGAATGATCATGATTACAAATGCCATGGATGACCACAGGCACTGAAAGTGAAACTGTCTCGGAGCTTCAGCTTCCCTAACTGCAATGATGACAGCACTATTTGAGAATTAAATGTGATGGCCTCTCTGAAGCTCCTGGCATGCTATTTGGCACATAGTAGGTGCTTAGGCATTGTGAGCCCTTCCATTTACAGGAGGACATTTGTCAGACTTGATGGATGGGGCTGTGGGAAGGCCTGGAGACAGTGTCTGTAGGGTACAGCTGTCTAATACCCACCTACCCCATTACCCAGGGCAGATCCCGGAGAGCCAGGCTCCCCGATGGGCCTCTGGTTTCCTTCATAGAGTTTGGGAATGCTCTGCCCTCTCTTCCGCCCAGATGTTGCTGTTAGTTGCACAGGTTGGTAGTGGGGCTGGTCTTGTAGGTGACCACTGACTGGGGACTGTGCCTTCCTGGGGGGTGGGCGGCTGTTCCACATCTCAGAACCCCGTGACCACTCCGAGATCCTCCTGAGGGCAGAGGAGGGGCTGGGGCGGGGTGGGTTCTGAATGATTGACATTGATGGTCAGAGCAGGTAAGCCGGCTGCAGTTAATTGAGAAATGGGAATTCTTCCTCTGTGTGCGGGAATACCTGTGTCCCAGCAGACAGTGGGGTGATAAGCTGCAGAGGTGCCAGGCATTGGAGTCCTCCCTGAGCTGGTCCTGGGGGAGATGGGACAGGGGTAGAATTGGGACTCAGTGCCAGGACCCGCATCAGGTGCTGAGTCAGGTGCAGAATCAGTGCTCAAACAAACCGATGTAGGTTAGTTGATTTGACATTTGGGACGACCCTCAACACTGGCAGGCGTACAAGAAGAGAGGGTTGATTGGAGTTAGGGGTTAATTGGGGCTTGTAAGCTAAAGGGGTGATGAGGTACAAAGTCAGTGGTCAGGGTCCCAGGGAGGGAAAATTGTTTGCTTCCCTGCCCATGAAAGCGTTTGGAAAGATTTTCTTTTTCTCAACACATTTTGACCTGGGGATTCAAAGAAACAGACAGACGAGTGCTGTGAAGCTAAGTATCTGTAATCGCTGTACCCATTAATGCGTTTCTAAATGGAATTGGTAGTACCTGAAATTACATCCATTTACCAAGGCTTTGAAAATAGGTCTCCCCCTCCCTGTGCTTGGGTGGGATGGTGGTTTTATTTCATTTCATTATATTATAAATAAATTGATAATAAATAAGGGGGAAAGAGAGGGCAGGAGAGTGGGAGGAAAAGGGGCTAGAAAATGAGGTGAGAACTAGGTCCCACGGAGCCTAAAGGACACGGTGAGGTCTTTCCCCTGAGAATGCTGGGAAATCAGTGGAGGGCTTTAAGTGGAGGCAAGACAGGATCAAACTTTATTTGGAAACAATATTCTCAAAGAGTGGTCTGGGAATCATGAGCATCATGTCATCTGGGAGTTGATTAGAACTGCTGACTCTCAGACCCCACCCCAGACCTGAGCTGGAATCTGGTCTTTTTAACAAGATCCCCAAGTGGCTCCTGTGCACATTACAGGCTAAGCCTGGGCTCTTTGTGTCACTGGAAAGGGAGCTGGTCTGTCTTGGGCATATGTGGGCTTTTTTTTTTTTTTTTTTCAAATATTTTTATTGATTTCAGAGAGAGGAAGGGAGAGGGAGAGATAGAAACAAAACATCAATGATGTGAGAGAATCATCAATCGGCTGCCTCCTACACACCCCTACTGGGGATTGAACCCACAACCCGGGCATGTGCCCTGACCACGAATCGAACCATGACCTCCTGGTTCATAGTTGATGCTCCACCACTGAGCCACGTCGGCCGGGCCATGTGTGGGTGTTGACTTTGCGCAGGAAAAATTTCACAGCACCACTCCAGGTGATTTTGAGAGTGGGTTTATTAAAACGTGAACAAAGGAAGGGCTTAGGGTAGAGGAGGCAACAGGAGACAGCCTAGGCGGGGCTTGGCTCTCCAGAAACATCATAGGAAGTGGGCCATGCTGGACTGGGTGGACTCACTGACAAGTGAGAGTCACAGTGACAGAAGTGAGCCAAGGCGGGGCTGCTGTCAGCTCACTGAATAGTCTAGGACAAAAGAAACAACAGGAGAGAGCTGAGGCGGGGCTGCTCTGTCTCCCTAGATTCTAGGGCCTAGAAACATTAGAGGAAAGAAGTGAGCCACGGCGGGGCTGCGGTTAGCTCACTGAGAAGTCAGAGAAAAGGGGGCTTGGAGACAGCTTCAGGGGGTTAGCCTGGGACAGGCTGCCCCTGCCTGTTGCTCCCCTGGTTGTAAGTGTCGTGGGGACCCTTAGATTTTAGGAGAGAAAAGTGAAGATGCACACCTGAGAGGGAAGAAAGGCCTGGGCATAATACATGGTTCTTTTAGCTTTGGTGTGTGGGTGAGAGCTGGAGAGAGCTCAGTCGGCCTCTGCTTGACTTTTTCCCAGCCCTCCTCACCTGCAAATGCGTGGACGTCTTTGTGGCGTTTGGCACCAGGTGGTTTTTAAAACTCAGAAGGGATATTAACTCTTTGGGGAAGAGGAAAGTAATTGGCTTCCTGTTCTGTGTATAGATAGATATTCAAATTAGACTCCAAAGCACACACTTTTTATTTCAAACTCTCCGTGTGTCTGAGGAGCCAATGAGTTAAGGTGTAGTAACTGTGTGCGGTGGTCTTGCCGGGCCTTTCGACAGGGAGGGCCTGTTGGTGTTTACCGCCTCCTTGAGTCCGTGGGAAGGCTTAAGAATTTTTATCTCTGAGTCTGTGTTGGATTTCGCTTGGTGTTGGGACGCAGTAAGCTGAGTGTCTGCGCAAAGGGACTGTCGTACTGAGAGGCCAGTTGCTTTTGTGAGTTCTTATTGATTTGTTTGCTGCTAAAGGGTGTGAGTGGTGCTCGCCAAGTGCACCGTCCCGAGGGTTTAATAGGCCTGGGCTGGTTTAACCCTCCTATCAACCCTGTAAGGTGGGTCCCCGGTGATCCTCATTGTACAGACAAGGAAGATGAGGTTAGGAACTTGCCGAACAGGTTTTAGGTGGCCGGGCCAGGATCAACCCCAGTGGGTCCTTAATTGGGGTCCTCACACTCTGTGCCCTGCTGGGCCTGTCCCCAGCCTGCGCTCTGGTGGGCTGCGCTGCGAAGGCTGGCTCTGGTTTGTTTCAGGGAAATGCTCACATTTTACACGTCACTTCAGGGACTGTGGCCACAGAGAGGGAGGGAAGGGCACAGCCTGGACTGTTGGCCGAGGACTCACTGGGAGCAAACGCCGTGAGTGAGGCCTTCTGTGGAGTCAGCTCCTGGACAGAGCCCTGGCTGGTTGGCAGGAATTGTCACCCCCTGCCTTCAAGACACACACATTCCATTACCGAAGCCCTTGGGCTTCACGCTGGGCGGGGGAGGTTGTGGAATGGATGCGCCTGGAGGTGGCTTTCCCAGACTCCTCGCAGACGGCCACACCCTGAGCTCAGAGACAACTGAGGCGGTCCCGCCCCAAGTGGAAAGGAGATTTTGAAAATAACTTTTCATGGTGAGAAGATTTGGCCTTTTGAGGAGAGTTAGCAGGGAAGCCTCCCTCTAATGCTTTCCTGCAGCCTCTGGTTATTGCCCCATGTCCTTGTTCCTGTCTTCCTGGTGGAGGACAGGGAGGTAGTCTGTGAGATCAAGCAGGAGAAGGTGGCTGGTCTCTTCTGTCCCCACAGGTGCCTTGGGGTATTGTGAGGGGTGTGGTGATGGGAGCAGTGGCCACCTGGGAGGGAGTACAGATGTCCTTGGCTCAGAAGCAGAGCCTTGGGCAGTGGGTCCTGACAGATCCATCACCTGCTGAGGCCGGGGAGGCCCTGGGAGCTGGGGCCTGGCACCTACTGGCACAGAGCCAAGAGGTGAGCTTTTAACTTACGCTGAGCATTCTGTGGCCCAGGGTACTTTGTCCTTGCTGAGGACCGTAAGTTCTTTGTAAAAATTTAAAGAAGTTATATGCCTGGGGTGTGACTACCCACCATGACTTGCCCAGTTAGGACTGAATGATCAGATCACTTTGTGAGGTGACTTTCCATAGAACCCCTTTTTTATTCACAGTCCCCCCTTTTGGTCATAAATGAACCTGAAGGATGCATTGATGACCAATGACCAACCTTATGGTTAGAAAGACCTTAAGTTCTTGACTTACTTCCTGCAGGTTGGTAACACCCCCCTGGCTCTCCCATCCTGCCCACTTGAAACCTTCCTGGAAAGCTCTGCCGGATGGTGTGTGTGATCAGTGGGATGGGTGGAGGGACCACCACCCTGTGCTGAGCACCTCTGTCTCGACCAGTGATGGCAAACCTTTTGAGCTCGGTGTGTCAGCATTTTGAAAAACCCTAACTTAACTCTGGTGCCGTGTCACATATAGAAATTTTTTGATATTTGCAACCATAATAAAACAAAGATTTATATTTTTGATATTTATTTTATATATTTAAATGCCATTTAACAAAGAAAAATCAACCAAAAAAATGAGTTCGTGTGTCACCTCTGACACGCGTGTCATAGGTTCGCCATCACTGGCCTAGACTCAGCCTCACTCACACTTCAGCTGGTCGCAACAGGACTTTATTTATTTCTTTTATTGATTTCAGAGAAGAAGGGAGAGGGAGTGAGAGACAGAAACATCAATGATGAGAGAGAATCATTGATCGGCTGCCTCCTACATGCCCCACACTGGGGATCAAGCCCGCAACCCGGGCATGTACCCTGACCAGGAATTGAACTGTGACCTCCTTGTTCATAGGTCGATGCTCAACCACTGAGCCACACTGGCCAGGCCCCACTCCAGGCTTTAGATAGGGCAACTATGGGATCCAGACTGAGAACAGCCCGACTTGGTGGCTGGGGGACCCAGCTGAGTTATTTAACCTCTAAATAAAATGGGGCAAGCGCTGGTATCTGCCCTTATGGGTCTTTGCAGTGATTAAAATGAGAATAAAACATGTAAAATACTCAGTTCCCAGAACGTAGTATAGTTCAATAAATTTTAACAAGTGTTTTCCTTAGTACCAGGTATTTAGTCATTTCTCAGCAATGGCCCTGCTGGTCCAAATATATGTGGCAAATTCCTTGTCCTACATCCTGCCCAGCTGGGTTCTGTTATGGGCATTTTCTAACGGAGGGCATTGACCATCGGGAAGGGTTAAAAACACCCAGCTCTGCTTGCTGTGTTTAACCGCAGCTGTACCCGCATTATGACCTTGGCTGGTACCGCTTACAGGTGTCAGCAGCGTGGATATAGTTGCAGCAGAGGTTGTGTCTCACCTGAGCCCTGGCTTGCTTCCCCTGGGCAAGAGGAAAAGTGGCTCCGGTGAGAACGGAAAATGGAGAGGGGAGCCCAATTCAGTTCAGTATTTCTGTACCCATTTTTGCCGTGTACTTGGCACCATATTGGTTATACTCAGGGGGATATCAGGGAGCTGGCGAAGCAAGATGTCCACACAGCTTCAGGAGCTAGGATGGCTGGGTGGTGTGTGAGTAGGTGTCGGGGTAAGTGGTGAAGGTGCAGCATGTAGAGGAACGTCCAGGAGGAGACAGTTCTGGGGCTGGGTGAGTCAGGGAAGACTTGGAGGGTCTGTGAGCTGGACGGGATTGGGTGGGGCAAGAGGAAGAGTGGGTGCCTCAGGTGGGGGACCAGCATTCAAATTCAAGGGTCCCTTCACTTAGCAGACTTCTACTGGGCACTCGGTGTGCCAAGCACTGGCTGGGGCACTGTGGATATCACAATGAGTAAAGCAGAGTAGAGAAAACAGCTTTGAGAGGCAGGATGGGCCAGTGGTTGGGGGCATGGTCTAGTACAGGCTTGTCCCAGCCCTGCCATCTACTAGCTTGTGGATCCTGAGCAAGTTGTGTAATGTGGAGCCTCAGTTTCCTCATCTGTAAAATGGGGATGATGATAATTGTGGTGGGAACTAAATGAGTTAATATAAAGTACTCAGTACAGTCTTGAATATAGAAAGTACTGTTGTGTGTTGGCCATTATTACCACTAGAATATTAGCTCCATCCTGTCTGTTGTGTTCACTGCTGTATCGCTGGCTCCCAGAGGTGTCTGGTACATCGTTGGCATTCAGTTAATGAATCGAAGGGTCATTGGTGTCCTCAAAGGTCCTGTGCTGTGGTGGGGACACGGACATGTCAACAACTCAAGGATACTGTGGACGTGATTTGATAAGAGAAGCCGGGGGCTGGAGAGGTACGGAGGAGGGGTGCCCAGGGAAGGCTCTGGGTGAGCAGGAGGGGAGCCTGTCCTGGACCTTGAAAACTAAGCAGGGACTTACTGGAGGATGGAGTTTGGATGTTCAAGAAAGAGGAAGTAGCCCTGCAGGTGGGGCTCAACAGCTGAGCATTGACCCAGGAACCAAGAGATCACAGGTTTGATTCTAGGTCAAGGCACATGCCTGAGATTCGGTCTCACTCCCCAGTAAGGGGTGTGCAGGAGGCAGCCATAGATGATGTTTCTCTGGTAGCGATATTTCTATCTCTTTATCCCTTTCCCTTCCTCTCTCTCTCAAAAAAAAATGAATAAAAATGTATTTTTTAATAAGAGAGAGAGAGAGGAAGCAGCGCGGACTGAGCTGTGTGAGAGGATGACCTGTTCAGGGACATGGAGAGAGGAAGGAGACCGCAGAAGGGCTGTGTGGAGACGGTGGGGCTTTGTCCCGAGGGCAAAGTGGACCGAGGGCTTAAGCAGGGGTGACTAGGGCCCCGCCATGGTTGGGGGAGAAAAGTGGGGTGTGTGGGATGGGGGTGTATGTGCGGTGGCCGTCGTTCTCCCAGACTCCAGCCTGGGAGAGGCCCCCCTACCCCCCTCCCCAGCAGGTGAGGGGTTTGGCCTCCGAAGGAGGAGAAGCTAGGTAACCCACACCACCGCCTGGCAGCACTCCTGCCTTAAAATAGAAGAGACAGAGATAAAGAGGGGGTGGTGTAGGTGTCCGAGGGGTGACCTACTTAAAACCTGACCCCCTTGGAGGTGAGGGCAAGAGCCACGCTCTCCCTCGTGTGAACACCAGGCCTTCGGGGCCACTGCCGAGGGAGGCCTCACTCTCCTTCCTCAGCTCTGGTGATGGGCAGACGTCCTGTTGCTGGTGGCCTCTGCCCTCCTTCCGACCCCGAGTCTGTCCCCAGGCCTGTGTGCTCAGCGCTTCTAGGGAAGGGGTGGGGCCGGAGAAAGGAAGGGAAGAGAAGGGGAAGATGCTGGATTTACGTTGATGGAACCTATGTGTTTGGTAAGTCCAACTGAAGAAGACTGAGGAGCCCTAGCCAGTTTGGCTCAGTGGGTAGAGCGTTGGCCTGCGGACTGAAGGGTCCCAGGTTCGATTCTGGTCAAGGGCACATGCCCAGGTTGTAGGCTCAATCCTCAGTGAGGGTCATGCAGGAGGCAGCTGATCAATGATTCTCTCTCATCATTGATGTTTCTATCTCTCTCTCCCTCTCCTTTTCTCTCTGAAATCAAATATATATATATATATATATATATATATATATATATATATATATGTTGTTTTTTTTTTAAAGAAGAAGAAGACTGAGGAAACACTTCCATGTTTAGCCCCCCCTCCCAGTGTATCATAATTCCTCACAGATTTAATTATCTGACAGATAGTATAATACTCTTACACTTCTTATTTCTCTCACTTCCCAACATCCTTAAATACCACCCAGAGATAGTAGGAGACAGGAAAAATGGAGAAGACTTAGACTTTTCTCTTAGGCCCACTGCCTTCTCCTCCTTGGGTTTGCCCTGATTTCTCCAAGGCCTTCGGGACTTACTTCTGTGGCTAATCATTTATATGCAGAATCTGCCAAATGCCCTTGCACAGGGCTTTTAAACTTTAACTGAGGCTGTGGGTCTGACAGAAACTGAAAAGGACGCTTGCAGGCCTGTGACGTGGAGCCGGGTACCAGCATTGCACCTGCTAGTGGTATTTCTGGTCTGTAGTCCGGCCTCGGGAGGGAACCCTGGGCTTGTTCCTGTAACACCGCTTATTCAGCACCTACTGTGTGCTCACTGGCTCTTTGCACAGGCTGTGAGGTCACTGCCACCAGCACGGAGAGCCCCTGGAACTGAGAGAGCAGCAGTCTCCACGGATGACCCACAGGTGCTGGCTGTGTCTGGTGGACTGGCACCTGAGGCCACCTTTAAAACTGCCAGGAACGTGCGCTGAGCCTGCAGAAGTGGCCCGCTGATTCGGAGCCGAGAGGAGGGGATAGTGTGAGCCAAGGGTCTTCCTGGAGCCTTAGTTTCCTCCCAGGCTGGGCAGGTGGGGAAGGTGGACAGAGCTGGCAGGCAGAGGTGATGGCGTGGAGGAGGCAATAGGATCAGGTTGAGCATCACCTAGAGGCCTTCACAGCCATCGAGGTAATTTTCTGTGACCAACACTTTTCACAGATCATTTGCTTTCATTCTCGCAGTAGCCCTAAAAGGTGTTATTCCCACCACTTTATAGATCAGGGAGACCCAGACTCTATGACTTACCCAGAGACTCACAGCAGGAAATAGAGCCAGGGCTTGGATCCAGGTCATCAAACTTCCTCACGGGGCTTCCTGGTGACAGGAGCCACCCAGCTCTTCAGAACTGTGGGGAGGGGGGAGGGTGCTGAGCCCTCCAAGTGAGAGCTTCCCCACCTGCCTTCACATGGCTTCCTGCCTGCATCTCTGCAGTGATGTGGCTTCTGCACTGGTATGCCAGGCTGGGCTCAGAGGACCAAATTCAGTTTGTCTTTTGGACTGGCCAGTATGAGCAGCTGGGATGTCCGGGACTGCCTGGCATCAGGCACACTTTCAGGGATCTTTAAAAATCCTACAGGTTCTACTCTGAAATGTATCCAAAATCAGACCATGCTGCCACCCTGCCGTCTGTTGCCTGGACTGTTGCAGTTCCCTCCTAACTAGTCCCTGAGCTTCTCTCCCCTCCCCCAGTGCAGCAGCCAGAGGTGGTTCTACAGTGGGAGTTGGCTTATGTCACTCTTAAGCTTAAACCACCCAAGGTCTCTCATCTCACACACAGCAGAGTTCAAAGTCCTTACAGTGGCCCATGAGGCCCTGACATCTGCCCCACCCCCATCCCCACCCCGCCATCCTCGATTACCTGCCCAACCTCATTTCTTCCTGCTCTCCCCCCTGCTCCACTCTAGCCACCGTGGCCTCCTTACTGTTCCTCCAACATGTGAGGCACAGCCAGGCTTAGGCCCTTTGCACTGACTGTTCCCTCTGTCTGGAATGTTTCCCTTCAGACAAGCCCATGGCCTACTGTTCCCTCCTTTCTTCAGGTCTCTGCTCAGATGTCACCTTCTCAGCGTGGCTTTTCTTTCTTTTCTTATTTTTTTGAAAATTGATTTCAGAGAGGAAGGGAGAGGGAGAGAGAGATAGAAACATCAATGATGAGAGAGAATCACTGATCGGTTGCCTTCTGCATTCCCCCTACTGGGGATCAAGCCCACAACCCGGGCATGTGCCCTTGACCGGAATTGAACCCTTCAGTCCCCAGGCCGATGCTCAATCCACTGAGCCAAATCAGCTAGGGCAGCACGGCTTTTCTTGACTCCTCTCCCCCAGCTCGCTCCATTCCCTTAACCCTGTGTTCTTTAGAGTTCTCAGCCTGACCCAGACATATTATGTTTTAACTTGTTTTTTTTTTTTTATTTCTTCTACTAGAATATAATGTTTATGAAGATAAGCAACAGTGCCTGTTTTATTCAAGGTTATACTCTTAGTGCCTAGAATCGTAGTTGGGACAAGTAAGTGCTCAGAAAAGAATTTCTTATATTCTGGGATTGAGGTATGATTGACAGATCCAAATTGTAAGTATCTGAGATGCTTTGATACACATATACATTGTGAAGTGATCATCGTAGTCAAGATCATTAACATCCATCACCTTACATCATGGGGACCTTTTTTTTTTTGGTGGTGAGAAAAATAATCATTGAATGAATTATGATCTGGTGAACTCTGTGATATTCTCTTCTTGGGACTCTGCCCCAGATGCCAGCCAGCCAGTGAGAGGTGCCCCTGCGTCCGAGAGAGCTGTAGACTGAGTCCCAGCAGCGGAGGGCCTGGCTTTGGGTACTCTGGCTCCGGTGCCCCCAAAGACTCCTCTCCAGTCTGGAGACCAGACAGCATCCTTATTTATCTCCCTGATGGCTTCCAGTCACCCCTTCTTGGGGATTATCTGAAAATAGACACTTTCTACCAAACCTATCCACAATGGCCACAGCAGATTAAAATGGGTTGGCTTACCAGCTGACCATCAGTAGCATTTGAATGTCCATTTAGTTCTCAAAGTCATACAAATTCTTGCCAGAGTAGATGCCGGCCATGTGCCTGAGGTCCCTGCAGAGTTGGAGCTGCGCTGTGCCCAGGACAACAGTGATTCGGGCTCTGGGATGTCCTAGGCCAGAAGGAAAGAAACCATGGTTGAATGAACATCTGTTGTGGTAGTACATGGCCACCGTGTTTATATGGCTATCTCACTTAGCCATCTTATCGTTGTGTGCTCATTTGATGGGAGGGGGAATGAAGGTTCAGAAGTGACGGACCGCAAAGCCTTAGGAATGACTGGGAAAGGCTGTAGGGGGGAACTCACAACCAGGCTGTGAAGGACTTAGGACTTGAGTCACAGGGACAGTGTGGCATTAAGCACAGTGGTGAGACAGGAGTGCTCGGTCAGGGATGGCTCAGATAGTTTTGAGATGGCCTGTTGAATATGAACGGTGTGCTTTTCTTTTTCTTATTATTAATTACCTGGGAACAAGGAGAAGATGTTTTTATTTTATGTATGTATTTATTTTGTTAATCCTTACCCGAGGATATTTTTCCATTGATTTTTAAAAAAACACATATTTTTATTGATTTCAGAGAAGATGGGAAAGGGAGAGATAGAAACATCAATGATGAGAGAGAATCACTGATTGGCTGCCTCCTGCACACCCCCCACTGGGGATCAAGCCTGCAACCTGGGCATGTGCCCTTGGCTGGAATCGAACCTGGGACCCTTCAGTCCGCAGGCTGACGCTCTATTCACTGAGCCAAACCAGCTAGGGCTCCGTTGACTTTTAGAGAGAGTGGAAGGAAGGAGGAGTGACAAAGAGAGAAAAACATCGATGTGAGAGAGACACCTCGATTGGTTGCCTCCGGCACGGGCCCTGGCCGACCAGGGCCAGGGATTGAGCCTGCAACCGAGATACATGTCCTTAACTGGAATCAAACCTGGGACCCTTCAGTCTGAGGCCGACACTCCATCCACTGAGCCAAACCAGCCAGGGCTACAAAGACTTCTTTATGCAGGGAAAGGGCAAAGGCCTGGAGGAGGCAGGGTGTGTGGGGAAACAAATGATGGAGCGAGCGAGAGAATCAGATCCTGTAGTGGGTGGGAGTCTCCTTGCTGGGGGTGGGGGGTAGCCCTCAGCTGGAAGCCTCTTCCCTTCTGGACTCAGAGGGACGCAGAGCTGGCAGCTCTTGATGCTGATGGGATCTAGGTTTACTGCAGTTTATAGGGAACCTGGGTCAGAAAGAGGCAGGCGAGGGGTCCTAGGATGCTGTTTACGTTCCCCTGATTTCTCAGATGAAGGTGAGGCCCAGATGGGAAGAGGGTTTCCCAGCAGGCGAAGGGCGAGCCGAGGGTAGAACCAGTGCCGACACCTCGCTGGGAGCTGTTTTCGCCGTGCCCATGGATGAGCTTCTGCCCAGAAGCCATTTTTCCTGGTTCTGCCTCCTGGCAGGCTGTTCCTCTTGAGGAAACGGAGGTGAGAGCAAAAGTTGTATTTACCAAAGGGGCTGGTTGGACAGGTCTCTCTGAGGCCAGAGTCTAGGCCAAGGGTGGCTGGGCTGGCTCCTGGTGGGTGGGGGTGGGTGCAGTCAGGCCCTGGCTGGTCACCAGCTGGGGGGCTTGTGGTTAAGGTGAGCCCTGGTAGGAAATGAGGTTTATCGAAGGCATTGCCCCTGAGAAAAGTGGGCTGGAAAGAGGACAGCCCACACATTCTTCTCAGGAGATTAGGACCATGGGAGGTTATGGGATACACAGGAGGCTGTAGAAAGCCTGTAAATTTCCCATTTGGGGCAATTAATTTGATGGATTGTAAAACGGCTCACCACTCCCTCTCCCGTCCCTGGATTGGGCTGGGCAATCAGACTGGCCAAGAATATGCGTGAGAGAATGCCCTTCCTGGAATCTCATGCTGCCTGCTTGGGCAACTTCCCTGGGGGCCAGAGCTGGGAATGTCCTATCCCTGCCTCCCCTCTGGTACAGGGAAGAGCACTCAGTAGGTGCTTTTAGGGAGTCATGCAGAGCTGGTACTTATCTGATTGGCATCTTTCTAGGATGAAGTGGTGAGATGGGGAGGGACTCCTGGTGGCAGCTCCCGTTTATAGATGAGGAAGCTGTTGGGGGCGGGGAGGGAGGGTGAGGTAACCTGCCCAAGGTCACTCAGGTCATGGGTGATAGCTGGGACTCCAGCCAGCTTTCTGTACTCCTGGGCCAGGGTGTCTTCTCCCCAGGACCAACTTGCTCAAAGTGAAAGTGAAATAAATAGTGAGCACTTTTTCTGGCTTCTCCCCTGACTTCCCCCTTGCCCCCAGCCAGTCCCTGGGTCCCTGCCCTGGTGATGGTGTACAGGTGTGACATGCTTCTCCCGCCTCCCCTCCCCGGGCAGTTCTGCAGCATTCCTCTGGGAGCTCTGGTGGGGCTGCACTCCTGCGGGCTCACAGGCATGACGGGGCTCATCTTGGCTGCCTCCCTTCTCAGTGGGGGCTGGCACCTGTGCCTGATAAAGGGCTCTGGCACAGTGCCTTTCTCTGGTGCCTGCCAAGGCCCTGCCCTCACCAGCTCTCACCTAGACTGAGCAGCTGGTCCTGGCTGCTTGTCCTGCCTCAGTTCTGTTCTCTCCCAGGGACCCAAAGACCCCATCTAATGTGCTTCCTAACCACGGCCTCCCCACAAGTTCCTGACCAGGGGCTTGCGGTCCGTGTTGTCAGATCGCACCGTTCACCTTGTCCTGAACACACCCCAGCAACGTCAGATTGCCTGTAGCACGCTCTCCTGCCTGTGCCTTCGCTTTTGCAGGAATGCTCCCTTTCCAGACAACTCCTAGCATTTAGGACTCACATTATCTCAGGAAGCCTTCCCTCACTACCCTCCACCGAGGCTTGTGACATCCCTTCATTGGCGCTTTTATTCTTGTATTCAACAAATTTGTAATGAAAAGCCTTTATCAGCCTGACAGTGTTGTAAGTGCTGGGGAGTAAGCAGTGAGTGGAACGTCTGTGCCCAGGGAGCTTGCATCCAGCATCCGATTTTGCCACATATTACCTTAGTTTATACTCATGTTTCTCTGACTCTCTGTTAGCCTGTGAGTTCTCCTCATGCATTATTCATTCATCTCTTTATCCCCAGCACTCAGCACAGTGTCTGGCAAAGAAAACCTTAAAAGTTAATGCTGATTGAATGAATGAACAGGCCACCTTCCTCTCCACTCTAATCTACCTCTATGGTGTGAATGCCCTCTGACGCCCCCCCCCCCCCCCCCCCAGCTGTCTTCCCTGTTGCACTCCTGGCTCTGTATGTGCTGCTCACATGACTGTCCTGCTTTGGATTACACCTTTTGGTGTCTATATCTTCTCTTTCTCTCACCTGGTGTAAATTTCTGCAAGGCAGGGTTTACTTCCAGTTCAGTTCCGTGCACTTGGAACTCCTGCCTTTCCTCATATTCAGTAAAATGAAGAGCAGTATGTGAAGTGTGTAAATAAATAAATATATAAGGACAGACTGAGTGCCTTGAGGGGGGTCGATTTCATCATGAATGTCTGGTGGGCACCTGTTGTGTGTCAGCTGTGGGCCAGGTACTGGGCATTTTAAGATGAATGAGGCAGAGGCATCTGCCTCGAGGAGCCCAGGTGGAGGAACACGCAGACAGGGTGAGGAGGGGCCCAGTCCCCTGGTACCCAAGATACTTGTGGTGTAGGATGCCCAGACCCCTACTTTTGGTTAAAGAACATGGCGCCACAGAGTTAAGGAGGGTATCAGAGAGGCCTGGATTTTAATCCCATCTCTGTCCCTTGCTAGCTGTGTGACCTTGGAGAACTGAGACAACTTTTCTGAGCTTCAGTTCTCACATCTGTGATAATAAGCTAGTAAGAACAACGCCCTTATACGGTTGTTTTTTCATTGATTGATTGTATGATCTAGACTTTGTTCTAGAGGCTGGGGATGTGAACAAAATCGACAAAGGTCTCTGTCCTCATGGGACATACATCTTAATGGGAGAGAAAGACAGAAAGCAAAATGGCTAAGACACGTGGTACAGAGAGCTGTTAAGTGCTATGGAAGGAAATAAGTCGGGAAAGAGGCTCGGAGAGCTGGAGGACTGGGTTGGGCTGGGGAGTGAATGGTCAGAGGAAGCCTCTCTGTGGAGGACATTTGAGTAGAGATCTGATCAGGCGTGCAGACACCTGGGGGAAGAACATTTTGTGAAGAGGGAACAGCAAATGCAGAAGCCCTGAGGCTGGAGTGTGGGTGGGTTGTTGGAGGAATGGCAAAGGGGGTAGTGTGGCTGGGGCTAAGGGAGTAGGCACTAAGGTCAGGGGGATTGTGTGGGGAGCGTGGTTTGCAGGCCTTTGAAGGGACTTTGGCTCTCACCCTGAGGGAGGTGGCAGTTCTCACTTGGAGGGTTTTAAACAGAGTTGACATGATCTGCCTTTTGATTTGGAAAAAGGATAATTCTGGTTTTTGTGCAGAGAAAGGACTGATCAGAGACAATGTGTATAGCCCGCTTAGCACAGCGTCTGGCATGGAGGAAGGCTTCATTCAATAGTAGTTTTGACCTTGGTGACAATATTATTAAAGATTGACCTGAATGCCTGCTGACCTCAGGCCTGGGCCCTCGTCCCACCTACCTTCAGCCCTTGCAGGAGCTGAGGCACCCAGGATGCTTTCTCTCCGAGGAGCCCAGTGATTGGGTCCTGGGCTTAGGGATGAGGAGGGAGAAGGTGTCAGAATCTTTGCTCCATCTTCTGTTTGGTAGTCATGGCGAGGCATGGTGATGGCAGTGGTGCAGGAGGGAAGTCTTAGCCTTCACCAACCAGAACTGACCTGGCGATCAGGAACTGCCAGGCAGTCACAGAGCCCCCTCCCGGGAACGCCACGCCGGCTGCCCCCTGAAATGTGTCTCTTCTCCATCTCTGCTCCTCCCTTCCCCTGGTTGTCTGAGGTTCCCAGGAGAGGCTTTATCCACAGAACTGCTCCCCTCCTCCCAGGATTTCACCAGGAGCATCTCTCCTCCCTGCCCTCACTCCCTGAATCCCAGGCCTTTATCGGAAGGTCTTGGGTTCCTGATACCTGTGGCAGCAGTGCTGGTCAGACTGCCGCTGCTTGATTCCTTTGCATAACAGGAAGAGCTCACTACCCGATGAGGCAGCCCCTCCTGGCATTGTTGCATCCTCATTGTTAGGAAGTTCCATTTGAGGTTGAGTTGAAATCTCTTCTTCTCGGACTCCCCTCCATTGCTTTTAGTTCTGGAATATGGGAAGGGGGGTCAGTTATGGAATCTCTGGCCCCCTTCTATCTCCAACCGTCTTCTCCCCAGTTAGGGAAAAGTTTGCTAGTGGCCCAAGAAGCTCTGCAGTTACTCATAGTGACCGATGGGTTGAGGAGGTTGAGGAGAGCTTTGTGGACTACATGATGCTGGAAGGGGTCCTTAGGGTGAGGAATTCGCCCGATCAGGTGGGGAAGAAAAGCCTTTGAGGCACAAGGTAAGGCAGTGTCTTCAAATGGTATGTAGAGTCCAGGAACTCTAGGTCAGTGGTCGGCAAACTCATTAGTCAACAAAGCCAAATATCAACAGTACAACGATTGAAATTTCTTTTGAGAGCCAAATTTTTTAAACTTAAACTATATAGGTAGGTACATTGTTATTAACTTCATTAGGGTACTCCTAAGGCTTAGGAAGAGCCACACTCAAGGGGCCAAAGAGCCGAATATGGCTCGCGAGCCGCAGTTTGCTGACCACGGGGCTGGGTGCTCAGTGTCACTGGAGTCACAGGGAGCGTGTGTGTGTGTGTGTGTAGTCCTGAGAGGGAGGGGAGGTAGAGACTGAATCAGAACATGAAGGGCCACCTGTGACCTGCTGAGGCTCATGGACCTGAGGTCAGAGGGCTGCCTAGGAGAATGAGGCTTAAAATGGGTTTGTGGGGGACCCAGGCACCATGGGTTTCACATCCTCCTAGAACTCATGAGTGGTTTTCTGAGCATATCCAACTCTCCTTCGTGCTCTGGTCTGAGGTTACTGATTTATCCTGTCCCTGGGACTTCTGTGGAGTGGAGCAGGGGCGAGTCAGCGCCTGGACCACGCCAGTCATCCTGGACCCCCTGTTTCTGAGCTCGGCGCACTGGGCGAGTCCGGCTCCAGGCCCCGCCTCTGGGAGCAGCCTCCCTGGCTGTGGTGGAGCCCGGGATGCGGTAGCCATGGCTGACGGCCGGCCTCACCTCTGTCTCAGAGTTGGCTGGACATGCAGGCCTGTCTCTGCCCTGCAGGGTTTCTCATTTATGCAGGGAGTCTGCACGACCGGTGCCTGGACTCCGAGCCCTTGGCCAAACATTCCACATTCTTTCGGTATAAAGGTTTTCTAAAGGGGCTTGGGGCCCTTCCAGGGCCTGACATTTTCTGTTTATACCCCACATGCTCGCCCTCTGTATCTGATTTTTATATATTCCCAAAGTATTTCCCAGCATCCCGGGGGAGGCCTGTCTCTCCCGTCCTGGCTGGCTCATTGGGCGTATTCTGGCAGATCCGCTTCACGGGCCGGCATGTGGAGTGTCCTCCCACCACCGTCTGTCCTTCCCCAGTGTCTTGGATGCTGAAGGGCCGAGGGTGGAGTGGGGCTTTTTGTTTTGTTTTTAAATAGGGGCAGTGTGGGTAAACAGAGCGGCGTTTCTGGTGCGTCGGTAGGGCCGGACCCCGCATTCCGGTTCCATGACGACAGCCTGTTTGGTTGCCGCTTGCTGGGTTGTGGGCAGCAGTAGTGTAGACGGAGACAATGGTGGCTCTGTTGAGATGCTGCTGCTGAGCCCCGGCAGAAGTGCATTTTAATTGCGCACTTTCCACCCTGAAACCTGTGGGGCTCTGGTGGCCCACTCCTCCTCATTCCTTCATGTTCTCTTTGCAACTCAAGAGCCAAGTTATTTCCCTTTAATACCAGCAGCCTCGGTGGGTGGGGGGGTGGGTGGGGGGGGGAGGGCGGGGATGGGTGTAGTTTGCATTTGGCTGACTTGGCAACAGGTGAGGGAGAGGAGTGGGGGGTCGGGGGGATGAGGTGGCTGGGAGTGCACCTGTTCCTGGCCTGGAGTGCCATCGCGGGGCTGGGTGCTTCACAAAGCTCGCCTGGGCTTTAGAGCATTGGCTCTGAAGTCAGACCGATTGGGTTGGAATCTCAGTGGTAACATGTCCCATCTTAACCTCTCTGGGCCTCAGTTTCCTTATCTGCAAAATGGGGATAAGAATAGTGTCATATGCCCTGACCGGTTTGGCTCAGTGGATAGAGCGTCGGCCTGCGGACTCAAGGGTCCCGGGTTCGATTCCGGTCAAGGGCATGTACCTCGGTTGCGGGCACATCCCCAGTGGGGGATGTGCAGGAGGCAGCTGATCGATGTTTCTCTCTCATCGATGTTTCTAACTATCCCTCTCCCTTCCCCTCTGCAAAAAAATCAATAAAAAAAATATATATATATATATATATAAAAGAATAGTGTCATAACTCATAGGATTGGTGGTGAGAACTAAATGAACTTAACATATAAAGTGCTAAGATAATACTGGACATACAGAAAACATCCATTAAAAACATTTATCATTGTTTTATATCATTTTACTATGTCCTGATCATCATCAGTATTACATTCACCCTTGAAGGGCTTCATCTAAAACTATAAGAGGAATAGAGCAACAGTCTTTATAAAATGCAAATTCTATCTTGTCACTCCTTAGAATCCCCGTCACCTCTCTGCGTAAGGAGGGAGGAACTTTTGTTTGTTGAAACCCTACTGTGTGCTAAGTACTGGACACTTGATGCACCTCTGCTTATTTTGATTAAGTCCAAAGTCTAGCCTGATGTGTAAGACCCTTCATCATTTGGGCCTATCTTGCCTATCTTTCCTCCCCTACATAGCCCTACCTCAAAGAATGGCTTGGTTTTCTCTGATGTCTCTTTGCCTTTCATCTTCCACACCTTTATGTGGAATGCCCTGTGGGTGGACCTGGGGACATAGACTGGCCCAGGGGACCAGCGGAGAGTTTAGGGACTCCCCTCTTCCCCCCTGTAGACCCAGCCTGTGTGAGAGCCCCCTGGCCAGGCTTTCTCTTGGGGTGTGGCTCTGACTGAATCCTGGCTCCACCACTAACTGTGTTGCCCTAGACCAGTGATGGCGAACCTTTTGAGCTCTGCGTGTCACCGTTTTAAAAAACCCTAACTTAACTCTGGTGCTGTGTCACATATAGAAATTTTTTGATATTTGCAACCATAGTAAAACAAAGACTTATATTTTTGATATTTATTTTATATATTTAAATGCCATTTAACAAAGAAAAATCAACCAAAAAAATGAGTTCGCGTGTCACCTCTGACACACGTGTCATAGGCTCGCCATCACTGCCCTAGACATACCCTAATGATACACTTGTCACATAGGTTTTGAGAAGTTAATCCACATGCAGCGTTTAGAACAATGCTGACATACTGTGAGTGTTCAACCAACATTCGCTATTCTTGCTATTGCAATTCTTTCCAAAGGTCTGATGTAGCATTTATTCTGCTGGGAGCATTTGTCTTTCTAGGCTCAACGCTGGGCTGCGTTTCTTTGGGAGAAACAGGAATCGAAGAGGTACAGTGGTCTGTGGCCATTGACCATTGCTGTGGGTCCGGGCCATTTCTGCCTCACTCCAGTTTGTCCGTGGCAGGACCCCTTGCTTCTCAGCCACTGGCTGCAATCCTTGATGTGGCCACTGCTTGTGGTGACAGCCAGGTAACAGACAGGTAGCCTCCCAAGATGTGAGGACCCTTGTTTACAGATGGCCTTGCCTGTCAGTGAATGGGACACTTGGTACACAAATGAGGACAAATATTTATAGACCAAAGAGAATTGCTCTGACTTGAGATTAGTCAGATAACCAATTTCTGCTCAAGGAGAGTGAAATATGTCTTTTTTTCATCTTGCTGACTTTAGAGGGCCAAATTCTCAAAGATTAGATTGCAAGTACTTCTCATTGAAAACAAAAACAGTGAGCCCGGCTGGGTGGCTCAGTTGGTTGGAGCATTTCCCCATACACCAAAAAGGTTGTGGGTTCAATTCCTGGTCAGGGCGCGTACGGGGAGGCAACTGATTGATGTTTCTCCCCCCCCCCCCCGACTCCTCTGTCTCTCTAAAATCAATGAGACAGATCCTTGGGTGAGGATTTTTTAAAAAATGGTGAAAGGCCATTTTCCCCTTAGAGTGAGGGGAAAAAGAGTGGAAGATCTAATTTCAGGGAGCGGTGGTGCTGTATGGTTCATGACACCCGGGTTCACTGATTATTGGGCGCAGTAGTCAGGAGAGCTGGGACTTTATTCTGGTTCTGTCACCAGGCTGGTATTTTACAAATCTCACTGGTGGCTGTGTGTCGGGAAACCTGGCCAATGACAGGGATGACTGCTAGAGGGCTCCTGTGATAATCTAAGTAAGATATGGTTCAGGCCTGAACTGAGGCAGGGATGTGGGCATGGAGAAAGTCGCGAGGCACATTGTGTGTACGTGTGTCTGCACATTCCTATGTTTATTGAGATAATCAAAAAGTACAGACTCCAGCAGTTCTGTTGCCGACTCCATCCTTCCAGGTTGGTAAGTAGGCAGGTTACAGGGATGTTCATTGCAGCCTTGTTTATGATACTAAGAAACTGAAAACAACCTAACTGTCCATCAATTAGGAATCAGTTAACTGAAGTATGGAGCATGCAACCATTAAGTGATGCTGCACATATACTTTTTTGCACACAGCGAGAGAGCTACATCTATTCAATGGAAGAAGGGAAGAACGTACGTGCACCATTTAGCTGCCATTCCTCTGCCCTTATTTTCCGTGATCCGAAAGCCCACCAAGGCTGTGTTTGCTCTTTTCCCCTGGTGTGTGACTTCCTGTCTTAGGTTACTGACAGCAGTTTGGTGTCTGGGTCTGTATGAAAAAGGACCATGCCTAGTTCTTGCTCCCTTGTTTCCCTTAAGCAACAGGAGTAGGTGGCCACTAATTACTGTAGAGCTTAATTGAGGGACGTGAACAAAAGGCCTTGTTATCAGCACCCAGCGATATTAAGCTGTAGGCTGATTCTCCCTCCCTCTTACAAACAGAAACAGTGTGTCTGGCCCATAAAGAAGCTTTTAAACGAAAGTTGTGTTAACAAAGACCTCTTCCAGAGACCTCCCTGCTTGAGGGGAGCGAGAGTAAATCCAGGCTTTGTTTCCTCTGTCTCCGGGAGCCAACTGGAGGTGAGGGGAGATGAGGTGTGCCTGCTGTCCGACCGGTTTTCATGCACATCTGATCCAGTGTGTTTTTATTGGGGTGGCAAGGGGGGAGCTTTGGCTTACATCTACCAGCATCTTATGTTATCTTGTTTCCTCCTCACAGCAGCCTAAAGACGAAGGAAATTCTACCTCATTTTTCAGACAAGGATACCAAGGCTCAGAGAGGTTGACTAACTGGCTTAGGTTGCCCAGTGAGGAATTGGTAGAGCCAGGGTTTGGCCAGAGGTCTGTCCGTCCTTGAGCTCGTGTGTTTTGCCTTAACCACCAAGGATCCAAGAGCAGGGACTGGGCCATGGTCTGGGCAGATAGGCACTGTTGCTGCCTTGTCGGTTTGGCATTGGGTAGTGAGTCAGGGGTGGGACATGGAGTTGGGATGAGTGTTAACCAGCCAGGTATTTATTTCACACTAGAGGCCAGGTGCACGAAATTTGTGCACAGGGGGATGGGCGTCCCTCAGCCCGGCCTGCAATCTGGGACCCCTTAGGTAGGGTCCCTAGGCTTGGCCAGCGATCAGGGCCTATTGGGGCTTTCCTTCCTCCCCCACACCCCCAGCTGCCGGCAGCTGGCCTTGCCCCCGCTGCTGCCACTACTTGCTATCTGTACGGTGCTGCCCCCTGCTCCCCTGCCACCGGTTGCCTCCCTCTGCAGGCGACAGGCGTGGGGTGTGATCACTTGGCTGGCCTGGGCCTCCCTCTTTCGGGCGATCAATTGTGGAGCACCCCCCCCCCAATTGATCGCCCCGCAGAGGGTGGCCTGGGCCTCCCTCTGCAGGGCGATCGTGGGGCGATGGTGGCGCCCCCGACCAATCACATCGCACCTGCCTTGGCTGGCCTGGCGCCAGTGCATGTAATAGCGGACCAGAATGTCGTCCAGATGGTGGTTCTGCTGTTTGGTCATTCAGTCGATTTGCATATTATGCTTTTATTATGATAGATGTGCTGTGTATACAGCACAATGCCAGGCACTGAGGGACACAGAGAAGAGGCTAGGATGGCACTGTTCTTCTGTAGAGTCTGCCATCTGGTCGAAGCCATTCTTTCTTATCTGCAGAGAGAAGGCAGGGGGTTGTGAGGGATAAATAGGGGCACAGAAAATAGGAGATGGAGGAAGTCAGAAAGGGGGCTGCCAGAGGGACTGAGATAGGCGGGAGGAGAGAAGGGGGGTGTGAACAATGGTGTAAAGATGGCGGGTCTGGGGTGAAGGGTGGTTTCTTGGAAGTGAGGAGGGAGTGGGAGCTTGTTGGAATGTACAGGGTTGGGAGGCCCTGTACATTGGATCAAAGAGTTGCACCTAATTGTCTAGGTGATGGGGAGTTCCTGAAAGCTTTTGAATAGAGAATTGTCATGGAGGGGGTGCATTTTCTTTTTTCTTCTTTTTTTTTTTTTTTATAGGGAACAGTTCTAGAGTGTTTTTCCTGGCCATGGTGTAATATATGGGGGTTAGGAGGGGGAGGAGGAGATGCCTCCCCTCTCTAGAATGTGTACCCATCTGCAAGAATAGTGGTGGGGGGAGAGGGAGGGGTGCCCTGGTTGAGGTGGACTGGGCATGTCAGTCTTTGACATGGATGTGTGATGGTTCTGACAGTAGAGCCATAGCTGTGTGTGCTCTGGGTGTGCATGTGTACATTCATCAGCAATGATTTATTGAGTGTCTACCTTGGCACTTAAGCTAGGCATATGGTCATGAGCAGAACAGACGTGATCCCCTTCTTGGGTCTGGCTTTGAAAGTAAATGTCACGTGAGAAAAAAAGAGAGGGACAGGGAGAACAGCTGAGCTGCTGTAAGAAAACAATTTGCTCCATAACCTGGTTCTTCCACCCGCATGAAAACATTGCTTCACCCTGCAGAGGTGGATCTGATAGTGGAAGCTCCGGGAAGAGCTTGCCTAGAGGGGTGGGGCTTTAGACACAGCCCCCTTTACAAGGGGTGAATTTAACAATGGGGCCTCCCAAAGGTTAGGGGAATTCCTTTGAGCTGTAGGCACATTCCTGTAAGTCTCTGCGCTTCTCAGGTCTCCTGCCCTACACCTGGCTCTTCTCTGAGCCAATCTTTCCAGCCTCACTTCTGCTCTTGGGCGAGAGAAAGGGCTGGAGGAGAAACAGGGGACAGGATGGACATTAGAAATGGAACAAGGAAAACTTTTCCAATAGGACAAGCCACAGAGGAGCATCCTCCCTTCCCCCATGGGCCAGTGAGGCCCCAAATCAGAAGTTCACAGGTTCAGTAGCTCATTCCCAGGGCTTGTTCCTCAAGGCCCAGGTGGAAGGGAGCAAGAGGTCACTCACTTCAGAAGGCCAAATACCCTGAGAAATTCCAGAGGCTTTCCTTTGAGCCTTGGGGCTCTGGCCAAACAGCCCCTGGTGTGGCGGCAGCAGCAGGCAGCATCGGGGTCCTTCTTAAGTGCTGCTCTCCCCGCCCCCAACCCAAGGGCTGGGCCATCCAGGTCCAGGGTGGCAGCCAGTGAGAGAGGTCTCATGGTGGGGCTATACGTAAAGTGCTTTAACGATTGTAAAGAGCTGTAGTATAAAAAACAAAGTAGCATGGTTCTCAAAGTCTCCCTGCCTCACTTGTCTTTTTGCTCTAATCATAGCAGTTAGCCCTTGATTACAACATGAAAGCTTTCACATAAGAGATCCTATCCCCTTTACCAGACCTTTGGCAAAACAACTTCAATTGCAAAATAGAATAGTAGTTCAAAGAGCCATCTAGGGACCATCTCTCTTCTGACCCAAAAATATATATCAGCCAGGCCGTGTTACAATAAAATAGCATCTTTTTCTTGATCATTGACTCATAACCACAGGTGGACCAATTGGCCAGAATGAAACCCAGAGGGCTGCCACTGGGTACTGAAGCTGAGGTCCCGCACGCTTAAGAGTCAAGGGTTACACACTAAATAACAACTAGACAAACAGGAAGAAGCAAGCAACAATATAGCATTATGATTCCTATGCACATGTCTCCCAGTAATAATATCTCAAATCAAGAACACAATTATTAAGACACCCTACAAGATGAAGGCAACAAGAAAAGCAAACAATATCCAAAAATCCAAATACCAAAAACAAAAGTGTTCCATCCAAATCCCACATCAAGGAACTGGGGTTTTCCTTAGTCACTGAGCTGTGCCTACCACAGTGTGGTGCCTTTTGATTCCTACAGAATCCCAAATGGTTCAAAGAACCCCTCCCTTCCTCCTGCTGAAATCAATAAAAACATAAGTATTTAAAATAAAAATAAACTGGTGCTGTTAAATGTGAGCTAATGATATGGAAACTAGCTTAAACAGAGAAAGAAATACGTTGACTCCAGTCACTGGGAACTTCAAGGGTAGATCTGACCTGGCCTTGGTACTGTCGGACCCCAGTGCTCACCAGGCATTTGGAGGGCTTTGCTCTCTCTTCTTTCAGTTTGGCCAGTAGCCTCTTGCCAGGAAGAGAGATGCTCATTCTCTCAGGATCTGCATATCACTTCTTATAGAATATTCTGATTGGCCCTGCTCAGATGATGGGGGCGGGGCATGGTCACTGACAGCTGTAACATGACCCTATGGGGAGGTATAGCTTTCTTCAATGAAGGGATGTGTGTCAGCAGTGCGTGCCCATTGTATTGTGATGTGTAGCATTGAACACTGTGTCAGGTGGTATGTAGACAGCTCATCATTCCTCTTTTTCTCAACATTATACTTTTATTAATGTAACCTACAACCAAAATATGTCCCTTATTAACAGTTTATCATATTACACCAAGGGCTGCTGCTCAGCCTCTCTCCCCTCTTGTGCTACCTCTGCTGGGAGATTTTGGACTCAAATTTAGGTCTTTAAGCCTATTCCTGTTAGATTTCATATTGGCTGTATTGAGTCCAGAGAATCAGCCTATGAGATGCTTTAGCCCTAATTCTGTCATCTGGCATCCTGCTCTGTCTCCTTCCCAAATCAGTGCACTCTGCAGTCAGGTGATAGATGTGATTGACAGTTAGTGATGCGGGGAGAGAAGGAGGAGTGAGGTAGCTCTAGGTAATCACCTGCATCAGAAAAGTCTGAATCTTCTCCCGCCTGCCCTGTCCACCCAAACCTCTACAGTTTTCTTTTCGTGACCTGTGAAGCCAGCCTTCTGGGTTCATGGTATGTCGAAGGTCACCAGGAATGGCGTCAAGTAGTCTGCCTGTGTACGGAGGCCCCAGCTGGACTAAGTTGAAGCAGGAAGGATCCAGGTTAGACCCTAAGAAGTTCTTGGCATGTGTGGGTATGGGAGGTATACTAGAGGAGACAGTAGGTCCATTTCCAGAGGCTGTGAGGCACCAGCAGCTTCCAGAGAAGTCTGTGGTGGTGTAGGGTGGCCAGCAGGGGACCGACGTCCCTAAGAGCCTTGTTGAGGCAGGTCGATGTTGCCAGCCTCTGCATGCAGGCATTCTGGGTAGTGGGGTGTGGCATTCGAGTGCTGGTGGCTTTTGGCGTCCATTGCTCGATTGAAGGCTCCAAACTGTGTTGTTCAGCTGCAAAAACAGTTTTCTTCCTTTGCAAGCAAGAAACACAAAGCAGCCCTTCAGAGGGGCCGGTGGGCGTGCAGCCGTCCTGGCAGTATGTTGCACTGATCTGACACAGCACAGGGCACAGCACCCCAGATGGCCTGGCAGAAGCAGAGTTGGACAGCGGCAGCCGGAGGACCCCTGGAGAACAGAGGGCAGTGGGGGGAGCCTTGCCCTGGAAGGCCCTGAGTCCACGGACGATGGCGGGAGGAGGTCTGTGTAGGCTCTGGCTCGCCTGTGAGTTGGGCAGGAAGGAGGCTGGAGAGTGGCCTTTTCCGTGTGGCCCCGTGGGTCTGATGAAGCTGCTTGTGTGCTGTGTGTGTGTCTTTCCAACTGCAGTTTCCCTGGCTGTTGTCTGGCAAGAGAGGGAGGTGGGTCTCTCTGCTGATGAGCATCGTGTGTGCCTGGGGCCTCCTCACCTCCACGTGGGTTTGCCAAAGCACTCAATATGTCGACAGCCTGTCCCTTTTGACATCCAGATGACTTCCTGTCGGTAGAGCCTGGTAGCTCTCTGTTCCCTCTGCCTGCACAAGCCCCTGTTGGAGTTTCAGTTTTGGTTTGGGCAGAATGGAGTTCTGTCTGCTTGTCCTCTTGCTCCCCCCCCCCCCCCCACCTCGTTCCTTGTCTGCATCATTTCTTTCCCCTTTCCTGCATGCCCTGAGCCTCCATTCCACCCGAAAGGAGGTGTTTGGTTAGACAGGGAGTGACTTCCTCATGGTTAGGTGAGCCCCTCTTTTGGGGCAGTGGTCCAAAGAAGGGTCTAGACTCCGAGGCTGCAGTTGGCTGCTGAGGAGACAGATGGTTGAGGCAGCAAGCTGGCCAGTCTGTGTGTCTAATGGGGGTGCCCAAGTGACTCTAGTACTGGGGGACACAAGACAAATGCTGGGTCTGTTCTGGGCTCCTGGCCTCTCACACCGGAGGAGCTGGGTTTGTAGACCATTTCTCGTTGGAGAAGGGGAGCTAGTGCAGGTGTCGAGGCAGGAGTGAGAGCTGGCAGACTGCTCTCTCCTGGAGTCAGGGCCCAGTGGGGTCCTGGGCTCTCTGAGAGGAGGGGACTTGTGTCCATGCTGTGGCTTGTAAGGGGCAGCTCCCTCCCCCGTCCCAGCCTGGTGGGGAGTCCTGTATTGAGTGCGCCTGGAGTGCTCGCCCACACCTCAGCTACAGGCCAGGCGTGGACGTGAGTTGTCCCATTTTTCCCTATCTCTGCTCCAGGAACATGGAGTCTGGGGTAGGAAAATCCTTATGTGGGGACCGGAAGAGAGCGGGGAGTGCTATTCGAGGTTTGCCCTAATGAAATGCTCTCTGGGCTGTTCTGGGGGTTGCTGCAGAAATGATATTTTAATGGGAATGTTCTTTTCTAAACTTTAACTAGCAAAGCCATAGAAGTGTGCGCCAGTTAATAATGTACCCAGTGAGTTGCTGAGCTGAAGTTTAACAGCCAGTTTTAAAAAACAAGGTAGGAATTTAAAAAATAGGACACTGGGAGCATGCGTGTCCTGAAATGATTTCAGTGTTCCTGTTGGAATAAGCGATTTTGTGCTGACGGGGAGGCTTGGGTGTCCTGTATTCTGGCCTTTCCAGGAGGCCCTGGTGCTGGGTCCCTGTCCCTGAAAAGTAGTTACTGAGCAGCCCATTTGTAGATGAGCCGCTTTGGGAAGCCACATTGCCGGGGCTGCTCTTCGCACCGTGGAGGGCCCAGTGAAGGTGGCCGAGGCAGAGAAGGGAACCAGGTCTGGACACAGGCAGCTGCTGCTGGCACATGACAGCTGTAAAATCCACATGGCCCATCAGGGGCGTGGGTGACCCAGGATTAGAGCAGGGTGTGGCTTCTGCCTCAGTATCTGAGATGACAAAGTCCTTTGGCAGTTTGCTTTGGGAAAGAAGAGAGGTTTAAAAAAAAAAAATCTCTGAATAGAAAATTTAGGGAAACCGAAACAAAGGCTCCTCTTGGATTCCGAGTGGTGTGTGTTACTGCAAAAGATTGGGGCCTTTTGTCAGAGGCCCTGGATCTCAGGCCTCTGCAGCTGAGGCTCCCAATTTCACTTTCACACTCTGGCTGGTGACTCCAGGCGTCCCCGTGCCTGGTGCGAGCTCTCTGGTGCCCTGGTGGCAGTGAAACGGGAAATGAGCTCAGAGAGTGGACTCTGCCTGGCTTGTACCTATGTCTCTCAAGGTCCCTGACACTGGTGGTTGCTCAGTGGATGGTTGTGGAACATATGGGGTGGGACACACACACACACACACACACACACACACACACACACTCTGGTCCTTCCCCTGAGTCTGTCCTCACTCTCCCAGCTCCGTTGGAGTTCTCCTTCCCTGGCCTCTTGTGTGCCCTCGCTCCTCCCTGTTTTATTAGAAGACCTTGCCGGGCTGACATTGAACTAGCATTTTATGTCTATTGCCTCACTTACTCCTGTAGCTGCCCTATGAAGTAGGTGCGAGATATAGACCCAAAGGACTTGAAAGCAGGGACTCGAACAGATCCTTGTCTACCAGTGGTCACTGCAGCATTATTCAAGGGTAGAACTAACTCAAGAGCCCATCAACAGGTGAATGGATAAGTAAAATGTGGCATGTACATACAATGGAATGTTGTTTGCTTGTGAAATAGAATGACATTCTGATACATGCTACAACATAGATGAACCTCAAAGACATTATACTCAGTGAAATAAGCCGGACAGAAAAGGACAAATATTGTATGATTTCCACTTATTTTAGGTACCTGAAATAGTCAAATATAAAGAAACAGAAAGATTAGAAGTTGCCAGGATCTGGGAGGTGGAGGGAATGGAGAATCATTGCTAACTAAAGGTCATAGTGTTTCTGTGGGGTAATGAAAAAGTTTTAGAAATAGATAGTGGTGAAGATTACAACATTGTGGATACAACAAAAAAAGGACCCCTTCTCCCCCCTCCTTTTTTTTAAGAAAAAGGAGGAAACAAGGGGAGGAGGCTGGGGCTGGGGTAGAGGGAGGTTAATTCTTTTGTCTGAATGTGGTGCAATTGCCGATCAGATGCCAGACTATCCCTATCCCTGGGCACCTGTGCCAGGCATTAGGGCTGCTAGAATGGGGCACCTGTGGCCACACCCTGGCCATTCTGACTGGCTGTACAAATAGCTCTCCAGGCCTCCCCAGGGGAATGGTCATCAAGATTTAGGCCGTGAAGCAGGGCCATTTGTCCCCTTCTTGTCCCCTCTCCCCAGTCAGCTGATGACAACTTTGGTACTGCAGCCCAGCACCCTGTGATCGAGGACACACCTCCCGGCGCTCCATTGTCAGAACTCTAGTTTTTAGAAGCAGGTAATGGTTTTTCTCTGAGAGTTGGAATCATGAAGTAGGGCAGGCAGGTTTCTGTGGAATTATTTTTAGGGCTTAGAATCCAGAGCTGGACGAGAGAAGCTGTATCTAGCTCCTACCCCACCACCAAAAAAGAAGAAAAATGTCCTAAAATAAAGCAAGGGACACAGAACCCGAAGATACTTCAACCAAACTGGAACACGTACCTCTAAAAATAAAAGATGCTGAAATCTGGAAAAGACCAAATATGGCTGCGTGGTCAGGTGTTTGCTTCTCTGCTTTCCTGTTTCGCCACCGCCTGTCCCAGTACTGGAGCTGCACAGGGCGGGTGTCACTCATCCCCAGAGACTGTGTAAAGGCCTGTCTTTCATGATGCACGCTCCCTGCGATGGGGAGTGAAGGCCACCTGTTCTGCAGATGTGGCGGCTGAAACCAAGAGGGGTCTTAGTGGCTGCCCCTGCTCCTCATCACCCCCGTTTCCCCAAATGTCCATTCAGACCTTGATGTTCCAGGGGAGGGGGCTTTAACTCAGAACCCGGCTCAGTGCTACCTGGTTCCCAAGGCTCCCGTGGCCAACCCCCGTATCTCAGGCACTGTGGTTTTTCTAGTTGCTCTTGGGTGCTGGGCAGACCAGGGTGTATGAGAGAGAATCTCAGAAACACAGGTTCAAGGGAGGCTGCCCAAGGGCCGCATCCACGTGCCTGTTCCCATGGCCGAACTTGAGCTTGCAGAAGACGGGACTAACGGTTGTTTTAGTGACTAAGTGTTGCCTGGAGACGATCAGACCACAGGGCCTGTCTCCAAGGGTTTTTATGCAGACAGTCTCACAACAACTGTGTGGGGTGGGCATTGTAGTCACGCCCAGTTAGAGTGAGAAAACCTAGGGTAAGTACCTTGCCCAGGGTCACACCGCCAGCAAGAGGTAAAAATGGGATTTGAGCCCAGAAGTCTGTGTGCAGAGCCTGTGCACCTAGCGACCATGCAAGTCAGCCATTTCTGCCAAGGCCATGGGGCTGTCTGCTCACCGGAGGCCCAGTGTCGGGACTCAGGGCCCTGCTGCTCCTTCCCCTGCCTCCTACTTTGGGACAAAGGACAGAATAAAGGTTTCCCCGCTGTCCCCCCACTTACTTTCCTTCTGGACACGGGCACTGTCACCCTACTTTGGCACACAGGCTCCTGTTTTCCGTCTGGTGCATTTCGGTCAAGTCCACCACGGACGTATTTATCAGGCACCTACTTTGTGCAACCCTTCAGTTGGTGCTTCACTCCCAGGTTCTCGTAACAGCCAAGGAGTTGGGTATTACTGCTCCCAGTTCACAGGTGAGAAAATAGAGGCTCAGCGAGGTGAATGACGTGGCCAAGTTAAATAGCTAGTTCGTGGCAGAACCTCAATTTGATCTTAGGACCATCTGACTCAAAAATCCATGGCCTTGCCCTGACTGGTTTGGCTCACTGGACAGAGGGTCAGCCTGGGGACTGAAGGGTCCCAGGTTCGATTCCGGTCAAGGGCATGTACCTTGGTTGCGGGCACATCCCCAGTAGGGGGTGTGCAGGAGGCAGCTGATCGATGTTTCTCTCTCATCGATGTTTCCAACTCTCTATCCCTCTCCCTTCCTCTCTGTAAAAAACCAATAAAATATATTTTAAAAAACAACAACCCATGGCCTTTCCACCCTCTTCCAAAAGGGTATGTGGGGCAGCCATGACCTTCTTTACCCCTGGCTCTGCCAAAACCTTACCTCCAGCTTTGATGATGCCAGGGTAGGTGTGAAGGCCAAGGTTGAGTCAACATGTGTCTTTCTGGGAAAGATGCTGGGGGCAGAGATGGGTGAGGAGGGTCCTGCAGTCCTGCCCTGGAGACACTGACAGCTAGGATGCCCCTTCGGGCGTGGCCAGGGGCGGGTGCAGAGCCGAGGGCCTCTTTTCTGGGCCACTTCTCCGGTTGCCTGTAGCCCGTAACTGTAAACTCTCCGGAGCTCTTGGCCGAGGGAAGCCGAGGGTGCGTCAGGCCTTAGAGGGGCCAGGGCAGGTGTGAGAAGCAGGCGCTCTTTCCCCTCTGAGACTTGTCCTCGATGAGCTGTGTGGAGCCTGGTATTGGGATCAGCGCCGGGAGCTGGGGGACTTACCGCAGCCCTTCCTGGCTGAGTAGCCGAGATTCTGCCACCTCTTTCAGGAGCCTCGGTTATCCTGGTGAGTGGCAGAGAAGTTGGCGTGGGGCTTGGGAACCTCACTGACGAAACTTGCCGAATGAGCTGATTTTTCTAAAACTTGAGGGCTTTTTGTTCTAGGTTTGGAAAAAGCTGTAGCCAGAAAGTGAGGAGGAAAAAGCTTCAGCCAGAGACCAAGGGCACCGCCATGAGTGGGCTTTCTGGAGGGTACGGGGGTGCTGCTGGCTGGGTCATGAGGACAGACTGGGGACGCGGGCGAGGGGTGGGGATGAGGTGATGAGAGGAAGCCAGAAGTTTGAGGATGGGTTTGAGGAGCTGATGGGTATCTGGAGTGAGAGCTCCTTCCTGCCCGGGGCCAGCCCCCTGTGGGCCTCAGTGCCCCCATCTGTAGGTTGGGGGTGAAAGTCCCTCTTGGCAGGTGTTCCTGCTGAGGCATTGGGAGGTCTGGGCCCGGGGTGTAGCCATTACACAGTAGTTGTTGTTGTTATGTATTATTTAAGCGCTTCTCCTGTGGCTGAGCAGGGGCCGGGGGTGGAGTGTCACCTTAGGGTGTGGGTTCCTTTCTCTGCTGGGCCCTGTGATCGCCTGTTTGTAGTTAGCACCTGCTGCACCAGGGACTTCACCTGGGTCAGTCACGGACATGGGGAGCCTTCCTGGGACCCCCAGGGAAGCTCTTCCCCCTTGTGTGGGTTCCTGTAGGTATGCATGTCCCCTGTCCCACCCTCCCTTGACCTCCCCCCTGATCCTCACCTCACCGTCCCTGGCACCCAGGCCTCGGGACATATTTGAGTCGATCCAGGGAGGTTTGGAATCCAGGTCTTTAGCGACTTCTTGTCTCATTCCTGTTTCCTGGGCCAGCGCAGGCCCTGCATGCCCGGGCCTCCTGCTCTGGGTGCCAGTCACCTGGGGGCAGTGCTTGCTTCTCCAGGGCTCTGTGGCTGAGCGAGGAGGGGGCTGCCAGGGGCTGTGCATTCGGGACAAAAGTGTCCAGGAGTGAAGGGACCACAGGGACTGAAAGGAGGCATGGCCCACGGTGGATAAAGAAGTTAGTTCACCGTAAAGACTATGGTTGGTGGAGCCATGAGATAGTGTGAAGGGTGGGTGTGCACACGCTTGGCCTGGGTGGGAGAGTGGAGGGCTGGGTCGTGGAGTGCCTAGGAGTCCTGGCCATTACTCATCCTCCGGTTATCAGTGGGTCCCTTGGGGAGAGTAAGTTTCAGCTCTGAAAATCGACCATTGTCACCTGGGCTCCTTCTCCTGCGTTTGGCCTGGGGTGAGCCAGGTATGGGGGTGCGGGCCTCCATGGCTTCTGAGGGGAACCCTCAGTCCCCACCACCCAGGAGCCACGTTTATGGGAGAGCTGGAGCCAGGAGCTGCACACTGATAAAGAAGTGTTTTCGTTCTCAGGGGCGTTAATTAACACAGATTAGATTTCAACGGAGTGGGCCTTTTGTTGTGGGAGCCTTTCTAATCAAGGTAGTCTCAATGCTACTGTGGTTTCCCTGAGCCCATTCAGGTTCATTACTTTGTTCTGTTACCACCCGGGTATTCAGCCCTGATGTGATTACTTATGGTCCCCCTGGGTCCAGTTTTTCAAACTCACTTTCACTACTGGCCTGCATCTCCCTCAGGCATCACCCTCGTAGGTGCTGAGCCTGGAAAAAGATAACCCAAGCATGCACACACGTTTCTTGGCTCTGTGAATTTATTAAACATTTACCAATGTGTTTTCTCAGTTTCCTGAGGTCATCTGGCACAAACAAGATGGGCTAAGCATGGTCTTTCCAGTTGTCCTGTTTATTAATAATTCCGTCAGTTCCCACCATTTGGAGAGAGACTGGAAGTAAACCAGACGGTGGTGACTGGGAAGACAGGAGGAAATGAGGCCAGGGCTCTGTGGCTGGCGGCCGGTCATCGAGTATAAAGATGGGGTGCTTCTTGGCTTGAGCCCCCCAACCTTGACACTTCCATTCTTGCAATGGCACTGTTTGTGCTTCGGGGTGAGAGCCTTCATGCTTTGTCTTTTCAATATTGTTTTTTCTGTCCTTACCTCTGCTATGTAATTAAGGAGTTAGCAAAGAAGAAAATAAGTCACCCATAATCCTACCACCCCAAGGTACAGATACTTGAGATCTTAGCATATTTCCTTTTAGATTTTTGGAGGCGTTTAAAAGAATATTATTGAGGTCTTAAACACTCTCTAAGACTGTATAATTGATGCTTGCAGAATAGTTCTTTTTCTTATTACAGATAAAATGAATATTGCAAAAATTTGGAAAATACAGAGAGGAAAAGTACTAATTGTTTCTCCATTTGGTGATAACCACTCTTAGTGACTATTTGTATGAACACACTGACAATCTCTCTTTTCTCAAGCATATAGCATTATCTCTCACCACAATTTGGGAGCATGCATATGCAGGCATCCTTTATTTCCACTTTTTAGTTAAAAATATCTCACAAATATGTATCAAAACATGAAATTTTCTTTTGAGACATGATTTAAAAAAATAATTTATTTACGTGAAACTTAAGTAATATAAAAATTACCATTTTGAAGTGAACAGTTTGGCCCGCTGGCATGGCTCAGTGGTTGAGCATCGACCTATGAACCAGGAGGTCATGGTTCAATTCCAGTAAGGGCACATGCCCAGGTTGTGGTCTTGATCCCCAGTATGGGGCATGCAGAAGGCAGCCGATCAGTGATTCTCTCTCATCATTGATGTTTCTATCTCTCTCCCTCTCCCTTCCTCTTTGAACTCAATTAAAAAAATAAATGAAGTGAACAGTACTGTGGCATTTAGTACATTTATAATATCATGCAATCAGCACCTCTGTCTAGTTCCAGAATATTTTCTCACTCAAAAGTTAAACTCCTGCCTTGTTTCTATATCTCTCTCCCTCTCCCTTCCTCTCTGAAATCAGTAAGAACATTTTTTTTAAGTTAAACTCCTTACTCATTAAGCAATTTCTCCCCATTTTCCCCAGCCTCTGGCAACCAACCAATCTGCATTCTGTCCCTATAGGGACAGAATTTATCTATTCTGGATATTTCATGTAAATGCAATCATACATGAGATATTTTTAAAGCTGTGTGGTATGCTTTTATGATCTGTTAGAACAGGCCCTGGTGGTCTTCAGCATAAGGTCCCACCATCAAGGAGCTGGGATTCTGTCATAAGGGTATCCATAATTTACCTAACTAATCCCTTGTTTCTGGACACTGAAGTTGTTTCCAGTTTTTTAATGCCTTATAAGTAATAATGTGTTGCACATCTTCGTGCATAATTTTTGGATTTCAGATTAGTGAGGACATGTATTCTTTCTTTTTATTGAGTTTATTGGGGTGACATTGGTTAATAAAATTACATAGGTTTCAGTGTTTTATATTATAAAATTCTATAATATATCATCTGTATTGTGTGTTCACTATCCCTAGTCAAGTCTCCTTCAGTCACCATTTATTCATCCTTTACCCTTTTCTACCTCCTCCCACCCTTCTTTCCCTCTGGTAATCATCATACTGTTTTCTGTGTCTATGAGTTTTTTGCTTTTTTGTTTTGCTTAATCTCTTCATCTTTTTCACCCAGACCCCAAACCCTCTCTACTCTGACAGCTGTCAGTCTCTTCTCTGTATCTATGAGTCTGTTTCTATTTTGTTTGTTAGTTTATTTTGTTCATTAGATTCCACATATAAGTGAAATCATATGGTATTTGTCCCTCTGACTGTCCCCATGTCCATCCATGCTGTTGCAAAAGGTAAGATTTTCCTTTTTTATGGCCAAGTGATATTCCATTGTGTAAATGTACCACAGCTTTTTTATCCACTCATCTACTGATGGGCACTTGGGCTGCTTCCAAATCTTGGCTACTGTAAATAACACTGCAATGAACATAGGGGTGCATATATTCTTTGAATTACTGTTTTGGGTTTCTTAAGATATATTCCCAGAAGTGGAACTGCTGGGTCATAAGGCAGTTCCATTTTTAACTTTTTGGGGAAACTCCATACTGTTTTCCTCGTGGCTGCACCAGTCTGCATTCCCACCAGCAGTGCATGAGGGTTCCCTTTTCTCCACATCCTCTCCAACGCTTGTTTGTTGATTTATTGATGATAGTCATTCTGACAGGTGTGAGGGTGTGAGGTGATACCTTATTGTGGTTTTAATTGGCGTTTCTCTGATGATTATTGACATTGAGCATCCTTTCATATGTTTGTTGGCAATCTGTATTAATTTAGTTTGAATGTGGTTGTGAAGTAAACACTCTTATTTCCTTGAATGAGGCACTCTTGCCTCCGGCCAGACCTTTGGCCTCCTCGTGGCTTTTTTGACAGCCTTATCTCTTCCCATAAAAGCACTTCCTTAGCAAGGGTGACTAATGCCTCATTCAAGGTGATAATAGCTCACCTTATTCCAAGTTAGCATTTAAGAAGGTAGCACTTAAACCTGCCACTTCCGCTGGGATCATCTGGGCTATTTTTGCTTAATCTTTCTGTTCTTCAAGGGTAGCATAGCTTCTATAGAGGCTGGGTAAACTGCTTTAGGTGGAATTGAAAGGGCTCCCTGGTGCTTTTGGAACTTGTAACTGCCAGAGGCCCCTGCTTCCTGTCTCTCTACAGGTGCAGGAAGTGCTAGGGTAAGACTGTGAGTTGCTCTGTGTAGACAGATTGTGGATTAGGGCACAGCCAGGAACAGGCTTCCTGCAAAATCCGAGGCTGGCAGGATATTTCTTTATCCCGGTCACAGACCTGGATTTGGGGTTATTAAAACATGAGCTACCTTTGACTCTTACTGCGGGCATGGGACATGGGATCATTAAAGTCGACAGCTGATTCTGGGAGAGGTGGAGATTGTCACAGACCGGCCGATGGCAGAAACGCTGGAGTGCAATTAATCTTCGCTTTGACTTTGGGCAAGGCTCTTCTCCCTCCAGGAGTCAGATTGTCTGTACTTTAGGGTTAGTGCCCCACTTAGAACTGCACTTGCTAGGGCACCATTGATGACTCTTCCCTCCAAACCTAGTACGTGTCTGGGACAAGAGTGAGCGTTCAACAGGCACATGTGTGGGCACACACATGCACACCCACACATATTCCTATGAGCTGCTCCATTATGGCAATAGAATCTGCCCATTTGCTTGGTCCCTATGGAAGGTATCCAAAAAGAACACATTTCTTTCAAGCTAGGTCACTGGGTGTGATCCTCCCCCCACCCTGCTTTCTAAGTGGCTGTGTATGGTCTTTTAAATCTCCCCTTTTCTAGACGACTGGGTCTCTAACCATGCCCTAGTCATTTTAGATCCCTTGTGTGGACTCACTAAGCCTGCCTTCATTTTTGATAACTGGGATCGGTCCTGAAAATCCCATTCTCCCCCTCCATTCTACAGTGTTCTGGAGGTAGTCCTTACTGTTCTTTATGGAAATTAGGGACTGCTGGCTCATGTTTGACATGGCCTGGAGGAAAACAAAAACTTAGAACTCTCTCTAGATCAGTAAATTTCCTTAAGCTTCATTGATCCTCAGCCTAAGTGTGTATATTATCTCCTCTATTATTCTGTAAGCAACTGACGCATTCAATTGATTAAAACACTAAATGAACTTTTACTGCATGCCAGGCACTATACTAGATGCTAGGAGAAACAAAGACGAGCCCATCATGGTTCCTCAAGATGTCCCAGTCCAGTGGGGACAATTAAATACATAAACAACTATAATGTGACAAGTGTTCTATGGGTATACCATAATTTACCTTGTTTCTGGACACTGAAGTTGATTAGAACACCATAGGAACACAGATTGGGGGAGGAGAGGCAGTCCATTCGATGGGATAAGCTCAATAGGAAGCAATATTTGAACTGGGTCTTAAAGGATGGGTAGGAAGTTGCCATATGGATATATGGATGGGTAGCAGAAGAGTATTCTGGGAAAAATCATTCATTCATTCATTCATTCATTCATTCAGCAAATCTGTCCTCTTAGCCTGCTGTAGTCTAGGCCCCATGGTTTGTTAGGAGTTTAGACTTTCTGCTTTATCATCTCTAGGGTGCCTAACGTAGTGCTTTGTATACAACAGTTGTTTGGGAAATATTTGAGTAGATTTTAAAAAATCCATCTGCCATTTGTAGAAACTGACTTTCAAATGAAACTGTTTATGAAAATAAAACATGAAACAAATGTAAGGTGTGTAGTTAATATTTAACTCTCATTAGCTGTATTTATTTAGTTCCCTTCTCAAGAAATTTATTTGGATGATTTCTGTGACTTTTCAAATAACTACAGCATCCTATATTATTAGTTTTATTCTGTGCTCTGATAGTGCAGGATAAGAGAACATTTATGGTGATGTTTTTATTTTATTTCATGATTCTTTTATTGTTTAAGAAATTATATAGAGCCAGATGCCCTACAAACCCTCTTAAAACTTGTGGAGTTTCCTCGTCTTCATCTTAAGTTTGTTTCTTAGCTAATAATGCCCTGAAGTTCCTTTCTGACTCCTTGATTCAGTTTAGTTCCTATGGGTCTGAAGACTTAGTTTCTGAACTTTATATAAGTTTCTGTTTGGTGAGTCAACTTTCCAATCATGATAAAGGCCAAATTATTCTTTTATGAACCTGGTACAAGGTTTCTTGAGGGAGAAGGGAAAGAAAAACATAAGCACCCTCAAAGTCTGCTCTGTATTTTCCTGCAGAGTGAATAATGGGCTTTTCATTTATTTGAACAACAAAAGTAAAATAAAATAAAATAAACACAAACTAGAAAAACATTGTCCAATCAACCAGGTAAATTTACCTTTAGTGGGTAGGTTAAGTTCTGCCCTTAAATGCAATACATCACCTGGCCAGTGTGGCTCAATGGTTGAGCCTTGATCCATGAACCAGGAGGTCACGGTTCAATTCCAGTCTGGGCACATGGCTGGGTTGCGGGATTGATCCCCAGTAGGGGGGTGCAGGAGGCAGCCGATCCAAGATTCTCTCTCATTATTGATATTTCTATCTCTTTCTCCCTCTCTCTTCTTCTCTCTAACATCAATAAAAAAATACTAAAAATTTACAATACTAGTATGATTTAGTTACACATTAAAAGTTAATAAATAAAGGGCTTTAATGTAAACCTTGTCAGTGTAGGATCTTCTATTTCAGTACAAAATATGTCATGTATAAAAGGAAATCTTGTGTTTCAAACATGTGATCAAGGGTCTTAGTTTATTACCATCTGAAAAGCCCTGGTCCTCTCCATTTGGTGTAGCTTATTTAATTTTTAGATTGGAGTGGTGTACATAATTGTTCTTATTTGTCCTTTTTTTAAAAAAAAATGCAAAATCTTAGAACTTTAAGGCTTCTCATAAAAGAAAAGAATTTGAAGGCTTCTTGTAGATTATAGTCACTAGGGCACTCACATAAGATCTTTCTTTGGTTTCTTCATAGTCATTTATTCTTATATTCATTTAATCAACCAATACAAAGCATTTAGCTGATTTCTGTGAAGAAAACCAAAGTCTAAAACTGGTCTGTGAGACCATGTAATCCAATGGGATCTAGTAGTACCATATCCATGATTCTACATTTGCCATTCCCTCTGCCTAGCGTGCCCTTTCTTTGTCCCTTCTTATGCATCTGACAACTTAATCCTTAAACTTCCAGGCTAAACCTCCATGAAGCTTTCTCTAACCTCCCTGTGTGGCTCAGGGCAGTAGATCCCCAACCTTGGGCTATAGATTCTCAAGGGGAATTTGCCGTTGTGGCCCCACAGGTAGTTTTAGCCTTACACACCCCTATCCTTAGCCGTACACCATCTGACCAGTCCCTCAACTAGCCTTTCATACCTCCAGGGCGATGCACACAGGGCTACTCTGCATGGAACACCTTCTTCCCAACATCTTTCCCTCGGTATTTAGGTCCGATTCCTCCTTTCCAGCCCTTATTTGTAGCATTTATTAACCAGTGTCTCTTTCTTAAAAACTTACCTTGGCTGCTGTTCTGGTCTTTCCCCTCCCTTCACCCTCCTATCTCCAGTTTGGTTTCTTTGCTTCCTCTGAATTTCTGTGGCTCATGATTGCTGTACTCTGATGGCATTTGCTACTTTCTTTTTGTGCTTTGGTTGACTTTGGTGATTTCTGTTCACCCTTTTTTAACTCCTTTGCTAGACTCTCAAGGCAAGATCTGATTCTTAATTCTCCTCTTTATTCCCCCAACTACCTAGCACAGGCATACAGTGGGCAGTCAGACATTGGAATAAATGAATGATTTGGGATTTGGGGATTGTGGTAAGTTATGTGCTTAGTGATGTTTCTCAGTGTTTTCCACAGACTGTCTTCATAGGATTGATGTGTATATGATGGGGTGCTTATTAACAAGGCAGGTGTGTCAGGGCCCTATCCAGATTTGCTGAACCAGAATCTCTGAAGTCTGAATTTTTAGCAAGCACTCTCCTCCCCACCTGGGTGATCTCACATGAAAATCTGAGAAGTCCTGGTTTAAGGGACAGTGAGCCAACCGTATAGATGAGTAAATGGATTTCCGTATAAATGCATTTCCGCTGCTGAGCATCAACAGTCTTCTGGATGAGGCCTGGGCGGGGAGCAGGCCCCCTGTCTACCCCTCTCCTCTTGCAGGGAAGATGGGGCTTTGCGGGGAAGGCGTGGCTTTTGTGCAATGGTGAATGGGAAGAGAGCACAAAGGGGGGGTGTTATCAGGAAATGGATGGACAGACATGGCTTGCTAAATAGAGATGGGGAGAGAGAGGGTAAAGAGGGGGAGTTGGGGGCTTTCTGGGAAGAGGGACCAACATGTGCAAGGCATGGAGATGGGGACACGACAAGCCAGAGTGAGGAGATGACAAGGGGTCTGGGTTGGCTGGATCTGGATGGAATGCATGAGGGGGAACAGAAGAAAGACTCAGGTGACAAGGGCTTGGATGCCATGCTTCCTGCCCTGAAGATGATGCTGAGGAGGCTAGAGTCTGGGCATCTGTGTGGCCCTGTCCCTGCTGGGTCTGCTGTTCTCTCTGTGTGTGAGGATGTCCCTGGGGAGCAGGGGAGTTGGGGAAGGGCTTTGTGGAGAGGGCTGGGGATCCTGGAGCTCATGATTAAGTCCTAAAACACTCCTATCCATATTTGATGTGGGAAAGTATCTTTTCAAGTTCCTGTGCTTCCCCCCACCCTCCTCTAATCTTCTCCAGCTCCTGTGCAGTGTGTGTGTGTGTGTGTGTGTGTGTGTGTGTGTCCCTCTTTCATCCTGCCTCACAGCTCACCCAGTCATCTGTATCTATGTGTGTGATGTGTGTATATGTGTGTGAATATACGTATTTGTGCAGGTACCGCCTTACCTGTCCTTCCTTTCTGGTTGCTGGGACTATTGTCACCTTCCTGGTGTGAGGGAAATGGAGGGTGAGGCAGTGCAGGGCATTCTGATACTTTCCCATGTGCTTGTATAACCCCAGGCTGAGAAGAGGAGCCTATTCAGTGGTTGCCACAGGGGCTTGCAGATGCTGCAGCTCACAGGCTGCGGGGGGCCCAGGCACAGAGTGCTTTCCTGCTGGGGGGGATGGGAAGCGGGGGAGGGGGGAATGGGGGTGTGTGCTTGCTGATGCCAAGGTAGCCCAGATGACCCAATCACTCTGCCCTTTCACTGCGGGATTAGGGGCCCAGGAATTCCTCAGCTGGGTTGAGGGATTTAAACTTGAGAATGACTCCTTCTTCCTCTACTTTGATCAGTAGAGAGGAAAATACTTCACAGAGCAGAGAGGAGGCTGAGGGAATGTTCCCCCAGGTCTCCTCTGTGGTGTGTGTGTGAGTGTTGCCAGAGCCGAGTCTAACAGAATGCTCATTAAGACCCACAGCAAGTTGGGGCCTGTCAGTAATGAATACTCTTTGCTGTTTGCTACAGAAATTTCATTTCAACACCTGATTTGCCTTCAAATACCCTGATTTGCTATTCTAATTAGGCACTGAAGTCGGCATTGTGGGCAGCTTTGAGGCACCCTCTGTGTATCCCTGATCTGCGAGCCTCTTGGGAGACACTTGAAGTGAAATTCTTTGAACACATCAAAAAAAGTCAACACCAACAAACAGAAATTTCAGTGATTCCCAAGCCCTAAATATATTCACATCCAATTTCAAAGTTCCAACTCCCCTCCCTTTAAAGTTGATGTGATCCTGCCTTGTGATATGAATGAGGAAGGAGGGTTCACACTGTGTGTGTGTGTGTGTGTGTGTGTGTGTGTGTGTGTGTCTGTATCTGAGTGTCTGAGGGTTGGGGGCTCTGGCAGCTGGTTATCCAATGACTAGACTGGTTGGGAGAAACCCGGAGGCCTCAGCTCTGGTTGACAGGGTACGGGGTACTGACTCCCCCAGCCGTCTCTGCTGATGGGGAAAGTGTGGGTGGTGCCGCAGGCGGTCTCTGCTGCCCCCGTGAGGAGGACTTGGGAAGGCCAGGACCTTTCCGGATGGAGCCAGCCTCTCTGGCTTCCCCTAAATGACGCCACAGTGGAGGGAGTCTGGGGAGCTCCTGTCTGTGGCTTGGTCATGAGCAGACTGGGATTGTGAGGCAGAGAATATTCTTTTCCTTTAAGAACAAAAACAAAAGCACAAGTGACTTAATGACAGAGCAAAGGGTGATGGCCTCTGAGGCCAGAGAGTGAAACCAGGAGACTTCGTAGGACTTTTGTTCCTGATCAGGTGCCTGCTGGGCACATAGTCCAGCCTTTCCCTAGGCCCAGATCTCTGTTTCTTCTTTTAATTTGGCCTTTGCTGCACTCAGGTGCTGTGCCTTCTTCCCTTCAGATCACTGTCTGTAGGGCCTTCTAACACCCCTTCCTCCCCCGCCCCCGCCGTCCCCCCGCCCGACACCATGTCACATTGCAGCCCCTCACTCCCAAACAGTCCCAGGTACTCCTGGACCCAAAGTTTTTATTCTGTCCCTGCTAGAAAACCTTATGGAACTTGCATTTATCTAGTTGATAAACTCCTCTGATCTAGATTTCCCTCCCCACTTATCAGGTTTGAACCCATCCGTCCATCCATCCATCTGTCCATTCATCCATCCAACACTTACCAAGCACCATAGGGTTTTGTGAAGTTTCTGATACAGAGACACATACAGCAGAGAAAAGTACAATCTTCAAGCTACTCTCAGGCCGTTGGGGAAGGCGGACAGCAGTCAAGGACAGGACAAGCTTGGTGGGCTGTGGGATAACAGAGGAGGAGCACCTGTGTAAAGGTGGGCCAGGTTCGTTAACGGTCACCCAGTGTTTGTCAGCACACACTAGGTGCTGGAAAGAAACATAGTGATTTTTAGTTTTAGGAAGAATAATGAAGTTTTTGCATTATACAGACCTTCAAATTAAGTTTGATGAAAAATATTAACTCTTCTGAGCCTCAACTTCCTCATCTGTAAATTGGGTAAAGCATAATAATAGCACCGGCCTCAGAGGATTGTTGTTAAGGATTAAAGACATGATGTGTATTTGTGGAACATAGTACCTGTTCAGTAAATATTGGTTATGTAATTATTATCAAAGTCAGACAAGGAATTTTCTCTAGGATCCTTGGATGGAAGTCACTGATGCAGAGTAAAGCATCTTCAACAATTTGCTCAGCGTGAATTCAACAAGCCTTAAAAACCTGTCTATTGTACCAGGCCTCCGTGAAAGGAATAACTCCAACAGCTCAATTTAACGGAAGAAATCGACTGGATGGAAACTTACACTCTGAGCTGTCAAGTGTGTGTTTTTGCACATTGGATTTTTTTTCTTTTGAAGGAGAAGCATTTTACTACTTGCAAAGTGGTTTGGTGTGGTCATTCCCAAAGAGAGGCAACATCAGAATCACCTGAGAAATGTCTTAAAAATGCAGATCCTGGGGTCCTGCCTTTCTCCCCTCCCCCAAGCTGCTCCAGCATATCTGAGCCAGGCCTGGAAGTCTGTGTTGAAATAAGGACTCCAGGCAATTATGCTTTGTGGCTCAATTAGGGAACCCAGGACAGAGCTCAGGGTGTGGGGCCAATCCTGGGCTTGGTTTCTCCTGGTGCTGCCTCCATCTACCTGGGGGACCTCCTGGTCACTTGGCTCTCAGAGTGCCAGTGTTATTAGGCATGGCTATTGGAGGAGGTGACAGGTGTGAGTACTTCTGTGGGTGCTAAGTGGATGTAAGGGATTATCATTCCCATTTTTTTCTTACTTTTTTCAAAAATTTAATTTATTGGGGTGACATTGGTTAATAAAATGATATAGGTTTCAAGTGTACAATTCTATAATACATCATCTGTATATTGTATTGTGTGCTTACCACTCCAAGTCCAGTCTCCTTCCATCACCATTTATCCCCCTAGTTTTTCATTATAATAATCGTTTCTTCCCAGTCCCACTCCTTCCCCCAATGATATAATCAGAGTTACCACCTCCCAACATTTATCTCTGAAGCCTGGGCAGTGTGTGTGTGTGTGTGTGTGTGTGTGTGTGTGTGTTTGATTCTGACAGGATTTAATTTTGTAAAACAAGGAGCAAGAGCCTGTGCTTTGGCCTGACAGCAAATTCTTTGCTGTTAAAAAGCCTTTGATTCCCAGCAGTGGTCTGTCCACACACTTTCCTGCCGTGGGTGGAGGCAGGGACTGCGTCAGGCATGTGTGGTTGGGGCTTGACAGCTTGAGGTCTGTGCTGTCCTAAGTGGTAGTCACTAGTCATGTGTGGCTTTTGAGCACTTGGGATTCGGTTAGTCTGGATTGAGATGTGCTGTGAATGTGAAATAACAGATTTAGAAGATTTAATGCTAAAAATGGAATGTAAAATGTATCAGTAACAACTTTTATGCTGATTCCATGTTGAAATGATCATATTTTGGATATATCGAGTAAAAGTGTCTTATTAAAATTAATTTCACTGGTTTCTTTTACCCTTTTTCATGTGACTCCTGGAAAGTGTGCAGTTGCAGATGTGGCTTATGTTATATTTCATGACAGTGCTGCTTCAGGTTTTCAGTCAGTCTCGGAGGCCAGTTCAAAAGTTTACAGTGTTTACTTGTTTGAAAATTCAAAGGGTAGGTTTTACATTTGCAAAAGGGCACACTTTGCATTTGCAAATTCAAAGCCTAGGTTTTACATCCAGGACAGTTATTCTGCGTCATTGAACTCAACCTTGAATGTTTGCAGTGCTGCTTATTATCATGGTGTTTTTTTAAAAGCAGGAATTTCATGAAATTCTTTCTGAAGGGCATCTGGGGCTTATCCACTGTTTTAAAAGAGAGTCTCCCAGCACTTCTAGGAGGGGCAAGAAAAAAAGCCTAAGTGGAGAAATTGCTGTGCTTAGATTGGATTTTTATTGCAAAGCTGCAAAGCCCAGAAGACACCAGTTTACAGTGGACACTGCAATTCATTTCTAACTGTGGGCTGGAAATGAAACTGCTATGAAATAGTAATGAGAGCTCTGCTTACCCTTTTTTCTTGACATTTTTTTTTTTTCTTATCATTTCTGGCCTCTCCTTCGCCCTCTGCCTTCTCTCTCCCCTGATGTTGTTTCGAGATTACAGTGTGTGAGGTCCAGCCAGGCACTCACATGGCGAGGCTGAGAAAGGCAGATTTAGCTCCCGAGTAATGGGCAAGTGGGAGTGGGCACTGGTTGTTCATGGAAAGGGGACCTGGCTCTGAGGGGGTCTGCTGGTGGTGTATGGGTTCCTGACTTCATGTAGGAAAAATTTCACAATATGGGTCCAGGTGAAGGTTAGAGACCTTCATTAAAGCCGTGGACAGTGAAACAAGGGAAGGCCGGGGAAATGAGCCCAGGCTGGTCTACTTTGAAGTCAGGGAAAAGGGGCCTTGAGACAGGCTCAGGGGTTTGCCTGGGACAAACTGCCACTGCCCATTGCTGCCCTGGTTGCAAGCCTCATGGAGTCCCTTAGAGTTTAAGAGATGCATGCCTGTGGGGGAAGGAGGGAGGGGGAAGGTGTGGGAGTGCTCCTGGGAGGGAGAGCATGCTGGGACTTGCCTTTTGAGGGGTTTTAAAGGCTGGGCATTTAGGGGAGGTCTTAGGGAAGGATCTCAATAGAAAATTCATCAGCTTGGCACTGATATACCAAAATGAGATTTATTCTCTTAACTTCATCTGTTCTTGGGTGGATGGCAAATGGCACTAGTTGGATTTCTGCCATCTGTCTCTCTGAGTAGGATGACTTAAGCTATTTACCCTCTGGTTGGGGAGGAGAAGTGCAACCATTTACTCTTAAGTATCCTTGGTTTAGGGAAGATAGGATTCACTAGACGGCTGCAAAGCGCTGTTTAACTATCTGTCTCAGTTTCCCTATGCCGCTTGTCCTGGCTTACTAGCCTACCTCATGGTCACTGAATTTCTCCCAAAATGGCAGCAATCCTGGGAATTGAGAGCAGTTTTTTCATCTCTAAAGTGGCAGTGCTCAAATTCTCAGGTCTACCTCATGGTGGGATAATGAGAAATAAAAAGAAGCAAAAAGGCAGGATGGATGTCAGGGGTTGAGAAATAGTCCATAGTAAAAGCCCAGCTGAAGATCAAGGTTCCCCGCCATTAACTGTTTCTGTTGCAGTCTCTCTTGTGGAGGCCTCAGATTTTTCTCCTGTTATAAATTAAGGGAATAGAATGTCTCTATATAGTTAAAAAAAAAAAAAAAAAAAAAGACACAGAGCTTGACCCCAATTTGAATTCCAGTTCTGATACTTACAAGCTGTGTGATCTTGGGAAATCTATTTGACCTCTCTGTGCCTGGGTTTCTTATCCTCTAGCTTGTGATGGAAGGCAGGCCCAGAGGGATAAGAGTGACGGGCCTAGGTGTTGCCAAGCTGGCTAGCCTGGGGAGCAGGAGGGAAGAAAAAAAGGGATAAGCAGTGGCCTTGAATGAGCTGCTTTATGGGAGTGACTTTTAAATGGGGTTAATAGAACCTGTTGTGAAGTTAATCATTCAAATAGAACCTGTTGTGAGGTTAATCATTCGAATACCTTAGAACAGTGCCTGGAACATAGTAAACACTTTGTGAACGTTGGATTTATTCAGTCGGCAATATTTGTTCCTTGCCTTCTGGTGCTGTTCTAAGCATTGGGCAGAGCGGTGAACAAAGCAACAAAACTCCCTTGGAGAGAGGCACCTTTACTAGAGGAATTCAAGGTGTGTTTGTTAATGATAATTATCAGCGTATGTGCCCTACCGTAGGGGTCTTTACACAGTGCTGCTTTATTTTATCCATTGGGTTTTGAGGATGAGATTCTAATTTTTAGAAAAGGCTTCTACTACTAAACAAAACACAGCAAATACAAAAACTAGCCCACCTGACTCTTCACCCTGTGACTTTGGGCAAGTGATATTAACTCTCTGTAGCTTCATTTCCTCAGGTTAAAAAAAAAAAGTGCATAAATAATATCTCATTCAAAGGAGAGTGTGACTATAAATGTTACGTGAAATGAGAGAATGTCTGTAAAGCTCTTAGATATGCTTGACTCCTAGTAAGTGTTTTGTAAACGTGAGCTTTTATTGCCGTCGCTTCTAGTTGTAGAGATTCTCTACATCAGTGCTTTTAAGTTAAAAGCTCCCCAGCCTTGTGGAAGGGGAAACGGAATCATTTCTCCTGTCGTGCACCTCTCGTGGGCTAGACTGTTCATGAGTGCCTTGGAAACCATCTTCTTTTTTAGAGGAAAAACAACGGAGAGCCGGACTTTCAATAGAGCTGCCCAAAGATGGAGTCATTTCCCTTGAGAGGTAGTGCGTCCCTCATCATTGAGGGTGTCCAGGTGGCCTGCAGAGATGTTGTAAAGGGAAGGGCCTGGGTTTGTGGTGTTGAGGATTGCTTTTAGCTGTGAGATTCTGGAGCCTCTGTTTGGTCATCAGCATTTGATTGAACTGGGCAAGGAGACCCTAGGGAATGGCACCCTAACAACCCCCCCACCGTGGGGCACCCATGTGTAAAGCGCAGCTGGTGACCTCAGGGGCTTGCTGCCCCACCCAGCCAGGTGGGCACTCACTTTGACATTGCCTCTAAAACGCTCCTTCTCCCCAGTGTAGTTATTTCTTGGAGGCAGGCGCTAGGCTTGAGTTAGAGAGAGGCATGTCACTCCTTCATCACATTGTTTATCCAGCGTCAGGGCACTTGGGTGCTGGTGCCACGCTCACCCTTACACCCCTCCTTGGGGATGGAGTGGACTGAAATGACTCCAGAGCGAGGTGGCTGGTGGAGGAGCGTGCAGCCACGGCCAGCTATTAATTGTGGTCCCACTCACTTCTCCAGTTTCATTTGCCACCTGGACTTGCCTGCGGGACGTGAAAAAGCAAAGGCACTGTGTTTGCTAGATTTATTTGCTCTTTTTTTTTTTTTTAAAAAAAAAGATAATTATCTTAAGAAAAACAAACATCTTGGTTTTGTCAGGGAATTTAGTTGCTTTTAAAAGAACTATTTCCTGCCCTAACCGGTTTGGCTCAGTGGATGGAGCTGAAGGGTCCCAGGTTCTATTCCGGTCAAGGGCATGTGCCTTGGTTGCGGGCACATCCCCAGTGGGGGGTGTGCAGGAGGCAGCTGTTCGATGTTTCTCTTTCATCGATGTTCCTGACTCTCTATCCCTCTCCCTTCCTCTCTGTAAAAAAATCAATAAAATATATTAAAAAAAAAAAAAAAGAACTATTTCCTGAGCATTTACTAGCCTGGAGCACCTGCTGGCCACCAGAGGGCAGAAGAGATGAGATGTTGCTTTCCCTTTCCCGAGAATAGCCCAGTTCTTCCATTCCCTTAAAGTGCCTACTATGTGCCGGACACTGTGCGAGGGCCTGGAGATACAGGGCTGAGAACAAGACACAGTGGTCCTTCTCCTCCTAGACCAGTGGTTCTCAACCTTCTGGCCCTTTAAATACAGTTCCTCATGTTGTGACCCAACCATAAAATTATTTTCGTTGCTACTTCATAACTGTAATGTTGCTACTGTTATGAATCATAATGTAAATATCTGACATGCAGGATGGTCTTAGGCGACCCCTGTGAAAGGGTCATTAGACCGCCAAAGGGGTCACAACCCACAGGTTGAGAACCACTGCCCGGGAAGCTTTAGCCCAGATGGGAAGACGCGTGCTGAGTAAGTGACTTTAGGGTCCTGATTGGTTGTGAAGGGGAGACAGACCCACACAGACTGCATGGTGGTCCTTCCCGACCCTTCTTGCCCAGCCCCCAGTGGCCTTGGCTTTGGTTTGGCAAACCCGGCACCATTGTCGGGTCTCCTGGGTTTCTGGCTCACTTCCTGTGGGCTGTCTGGGTCTCATCAGATCCTGGATGTCAGGGACATGGAGCTGGTCTTTGTCACCTCGTCCTGGTCGATGAATCTCTGCCCAGCAGCTCAGGGAAATCCCCAGCCCTTTCACCCCACACACGTCTCTGTGCCAGGGCAGCCTTTCCCCGTTCATAATCTTCGCAGCAAACCAGGAATCCTCTGGCTCGTGACGGAAGGCAGGCCCAGAGGGATAAGAGTGTCGGGCCTAGGTGTTGCCAAGCTGGCTAGCCTGGGGAACAGGAGGGAAGAAAAAAGGGATAAACAGTGGTCTTGAATGAGCTGCTTTATGGGAGTGACTTTAAAAAAAAATTCCAGTTTTTTAGAGCAGTTTTAAGTTCACATCAAGACTGAGCAGAAGGTGAGGAGATTTCCCACACAACCTACCCCCACTTAGACACAACCTCCCCCATTTGGACACATATATAATGACCTTTAGATGGTTTTGCAGGGTTTTCAAACTAGATTTTGTGACTCTTCTATGCTCTGCAGTGTTCCCTAAACTTTAGGCATTCCTTCCACCTCTGCATTTTTTCAGAAGCCAGGTGGTATTTTTCTTTAACTTGACTCACTTAAAAAAAACCCACTAAGGTGAATTTAAAAAAAAGAATTTTAGCCAAAACCGGTTTGGCTCAGTGGATAGAGCGTCGGCCTGTGGACTGAGGGGTCCCGGGTTCGATTCCGGTCAAGGGCATGTGCCTGGGTTGCGGGCATCTCCCCAGTGGGAGATGTGCAGGAGGCAGCTGGTCGATGTCTCTCTCTCATCGATGTTTCTAACTCTCTATCTCCCTCCCTTCCTCTCTGTAAAAAATCAATAAAATATATTTAAAAAAAAATAAATAAAAATAAAAAAAGAATTTTATATTCATTTTTATTAATCTTCATAGCTCTTATCTACATTATAGATAACTATTACTTATGGCATATATCTTTTTCAAGTGTTCTTGCCACACTGCCGTCTTAGGCACGCTCAGGTATCTGCTCCATTCTTAGGGAGGGTCTGCCTGTGAAGTTCATGAATGGACTTGCAGGAGGTCCTTGAATCCCCTAAAAATGTCCAGTATTGTGTTTATGTATTTGTTTTTTTCCTTCGGGAGACAGTTTTCATCCTATAAAGGGGGCCCGAGCTAAAAAAGAAGAGCCACAATTTGCAGTTCTTGGAATTATGTCTAATAATTATTTACGAAGATTTCATCTTCCTGGGAAGAGGATTGGAGTTTTCTACAAGATATGGACTTTTTACTCATAGAACATTTTTTTTTTAAATGAGGTGCAGATAAATTGCAAATTGAAGGGGGGAAAAGGCAATGGCCTCTCCCACATCTCCTCATCTCTGTTCTGCTTTAACCTTCAACATGTGGACGTTTAATTCATCATGAGAGGAGAGCGACTTTTCTGATCCAGAAATTGTGTTGTATGGTCTGATGAAGGATTTGTATGTATGTGTTGTCCCTTTCAGAGGTACAAAAGGAAAATGCCAGTTATATATTTAATGAGTTGCCTGCTAAACAGAGACAATTGGGGGGGAAAGGCGGGGGAAGTGGTGGGAACACCTGTCCGGGAATATCCAGAATGTAGGTTCACTATAAATATAGGTCAGTGAATGTTTCAGAGAAAAATGAGCAAAAGGAGAACTGCTTGTTAGGGCAGAACTCTAACGTGATAAAGTGGCTCTGGTGGGAAAGCAGGACTGTGTAGATCACACAAACCACACGGAATGCTCTACTTGGATAAAATTGGAGCAGCCATGTGTCTTTCTCTGCTTTTGGGGTAGCACACTGGGCAGGGACACAAAGGGCACTCTGCTAATTCTTTCCAGCTCAGCCCCTTAGCCTTAGAAAGAGTATTAATAAGTCTGTATTTGTATCCTGCTTCCTTCCACCGAAGCTTCACGAATCCTAGATGCAATGATAAGATAGAACTAGGGTTTGAAATCAGGACTAGGGAAAGGAAAAGAGGAAGGAGACAAACCCAGGGGAATGGGAAGAATCTATATATAATAAAAGCCTAAGCGACCATACGACCAGTCGCTATGATGCACATTGACCACCAGGGGGCAGATGCTCAATGCAGGAGCTGCCCCCTGGTTGTCAGTGCATTCCCACAGCCAACCTCTCATGGTCCCTCCTGCTGGCTGGCCAACCTCCCTCAGTCCCTGCCCCCAGACTTGGGGACACGGCCCTGATTGGCCCTGATCACCGGCCAGGCCAAGGGACCCCACCTGTGCACAAATCCGTGCACTGGGCCTCTAGTAGATATATACATGCGCTATTGCTGAGCTTCCCGTTTGACTTGGAGCTTCCTGGCAGCAAAATCAAAGAGAACAGAGTAGGTTTTCTGGATTTTACTGTTAGAGAAGAAAAACATTCTAGTCATTAAGAGGAAGCTAAGTGCTTTCTAGTTTGGTCCTTTAAGTTAAATTTCTTATATAGCGCCCCCTGTAGGTGTGGAGAACAAAGTCCTCTTCAGCTTTCTTTGTCTTATTAAGCCCTCATCATCCTGCATCTCCTCAGACTGGGCCAATTTCCTCATTTTAGGTGGCATATTACAGATGGCCACACATGTCTCCTTTGTAGGACTTATCACAGATGTGCATGTGCATCTACTCAGGAGATCATTTTGAAAGCTCGTCTTCTCCACTAGATTATAAGCCTCAGGAGGGCAGGGTCGTTTGAACAAATAAATAAGGCAGAAGCAGTCGGGGATTTTATGTGATTCTTGTAGCACTCTCACAGACAATGAGGTCCTTCAAGGCTACAAACTGGGTCTTGTCCACCTTGAACCCCATGGTTCTTGGGCTATCTCCAAGTTCATTTTATCCTCTGTACCCTTCAGAAGTTGTTAATAATAATCATAACAACTCCAGTGCCTGTGCACCTGCTCTAAGTCCAATCCTGCAGTCGGCAGTTGGTACGAGTAGCTGCTGGTCCTTCCGGATGAGGGAGCTGAGGCTGGGGGAGGGAAACGGCTTGCTCAAGGTCAAGGTCACGTAGCTGGTGAGAGTCGGAACGCAGGTCTGCCTGACTCCGGAGTGCATGCTCTTTCCTTGGTGCCTGCAGTGTCTGATCCTGAGCCACAAGTGTCTGTGTGAATTATGGCTTCTTATCTCTTGGCAATTAGAGCTGCGCAGCAAGGGTATTCCTGGCACGGGCCGTGGCTGCTTTCTGACAGCTGTTACATTCTGAGGGAAGAAAGCCCACACCTGGGGTTGGCCCAGGCAGTCTCAGAACTCATTTCCCCTGTGTTTTGCACACAGAGAATGTGTTTATTGCTCTTGTCCCACTGTATCCTGACGTGCAGGAGTATGAAAGTTGAATATCACTTTCATAAAAGTCACTAGGGAGAAAGGGAGAAGAGACCCAGTTCTGTCGTCTCAAGGAATAATTGGATTTGCCCAGTGATTGGGGGAGTGGTGGTGAAATGTGGCAACATGCCAGGAAGTACTTTGATGGCGCATTTGATTCCGAATTTGTCAGGCGTGTATTTTTAATTACTTTGTGCCTGTTGTCATTATTTTAATAGAGACCTAATATTTAGAATGGGATTTATTATTACATTAAACTTTCTCTATTCAGCAAGACCAGCAAATGGGATAGTCCCATGGCTCAGTGTTGCCACCTACCGGGTACTGCACGGAGTGTCAGTCTTCAAAGGATAAGAAGGCAACGAAACACATTTCAAACTGCAGCCAGTCATAATTTGATCTGTCTGTTCTTCCGGAAGGTTGCAAGTCCTCAGGGTGAGCATCATAAGCATCTGTCATCACTGCTTGCTCCAGAGCGCCAAGATATTGGTTCCAATGACTTCTGGTGATGGAAAATGCTAGTCAGAAATACCACTTTTCCTTTGCTCCCTTGAGAATGAGCCTTCTCAAAAGCATTTGCTGCCTACACACGGGGAGCTGAATAATTGCTGCATTCAGGTTTATGTTAGAGTGTTCCGGAAGAAGGCACTTAAGGGGCTATTTGTAAATGTGATAAGGCTTTGGTTCTATCTTTGGCTCACGAGTCTCAGTAAGGATTTTGGCTTCTGTCAGTGATTTAGAAAACCTAGTCATTTTATGTCTCTAAAATTGTGTTCCCGAACTGCTGGCCATTTCATATTCTAAGCTTGCCTCTGCATGTCGAAGGACACCTACGAAGAGCAGTGGGCTCTGGCATGCTTGGACCTCCCCACCCCAGGAAAGGACTGGCAGGCCCCAGCTTTGTTTGCAGATAGATTTCCATTGGGCCATATTCCGATTTCCTTCCGTGGCTTTGACAAGTCTGATTTGGAAGATGAAGTAGCACAGTTATTGAACTGGCGTCCTGTCGTTCCTGGTTTGTACAGTAAGAACCTCAAAATCATCCACACACAGGTAGGAGATAAGATTTTACCCACTCTCCCTATTAATTATATACTTAGACAATTTGGGAGGGTAAAAAATAAAAAAAAGAAATAAAACAATCAGCACCAGCAAGAGTATACATTATGTTAGGAGACGAAGCCTAAGGAGACAAGGAGAATGAGAACAGCCTGGTACTATTTCTGTTAAGCTGAAAAGCCGTTTCATTGGACAAGTTGATGTAGCCATTTTTTTTAAAGCCCCTTGGAAGCTGTTCTCGGGTTTGGAAAGCTTTGTGTAAACACGACTGCTTCATGTTCCTGACATTTCAGCTAAACTTTAAATAAAAATTGCTTCTTCTCCCCGCTCCCCCCCTCCCCGCCCCCCAAACCTCTACCTGACCTCCAGCACACACCTTCTTCCTCAGAGCCAAGGAGGTGTCAATACCAAAAGTATTTTATCAAGTGAGGTTGCTATTTTTCGGGAAAGGTTGCAGCCTGGACGCCAGCCGGGCATTTGGGGAGCCTGAATGTGGGAGGCTTATTTTGGAAACCCTTTCATTATCATTGCTCTGTGAGCGGTTCCAGGGACTCACACCAGAGAGGCTCCGATGATAGGGAGACTGAGAAAAGGAGTGTTGAGTGGAAGAGTTGGGCAGAAGTCCCCTTCTCACAAGCCGGCAGGATGTCCGATAACCTCCCTTCTGTGGTTGCTATTTCCAGCCTCTCCTCCAGGCCCCCCAGCCTCTGTGTTGCCTCCTGGAGACCTGGCATGCTGGAGGTCATCTTGAAAGAACGCTGCTCCCACGGACTCCCAGGAAGCTGGCTTAGAGGATGGGCTGGGACGCGGACTTTTCTGGACCACAGAGGGTGGGCTGGGCAGGGTGCTTAGCCTCAGGGCAAGTTGTAATCCTGTGTTGAGATGCGGTTCTGTTCTTGCTGGTTATAGCTAACCAGAGGGAGTCTTCCTTCCCAACCCCTAACACACCTACACTAAGTCAGGATCACTACCTAGGATCACGTGATGGTGAGCTACCACTGATTACATCTCCAGCCCTGACCTCTCCCCTAAGTGGAGACTGCACAGCTCACTGCCTTCGGGGCCTCTCCACATGGATGTCTAATAGACACTTCAAACCTAAGGTGTCTAAAACAGAGTTCTTTTAAAAAATAACTATGTTTTCATTGAATTTTTAAAGAAAGGGTAGAAGGGAGAGGGAGAAACATCGATGCATCAACATTGATCAGCTGCCTTTTGCATGCCCCCTACTGGGTATGGAGCCCACAACCCTTGCATGTGTCCTGGCCTGAATTGAATCTGTGACCTTGCCGTGTATGGGATGAAGCTCAACCAACTGAGCCACACCAGCCAGGGCCAAAACAGAGTTCTTGGCTCATTTTAATGCCTCCCTTCCCCTTGATTTGTTCTTTCCGCAGGCTTAATCATTTCAGGAAATTGCACGGGCACCCACTCTGTTGCTCACACCGAAAACTTGGGAGTCATCTTTGCTTTTTTTCTCTTGCCTTTACCCTAGTCATAAATAAATCCCATCAGGAAATCCTGTTGGCTCCGCCATCGAGACATTTTGCACAGCTGAATCCCCATCAGCATCGTCACTGTTGCCGTCTCGCCAGCCACCACCCTCTCTGGCCTCTTCTCCTGCAGCGGTCTCTTTACCTAGTCTCCCCACTTCTTTGTAAAGGCATTGCAGTCAGACCATCTGGGTTGGCATATTGGGTCCTCCACTCATGGTGACGGGCAAGTTACCTAATCTCTCTATGCCTGGGTTTTGGCATCTCTAAAATCGGGATAGTAATAGTACTCATATCAAAAGTTTCCATGACGATTAAAGGAAGTCATACATATCCAGTTCGTAGGACGGTTAAGAGCACACAGTTAGGCACTAAAGAAATATTAGGTTTTTATTTCTTGGCCCTAATCCTCAGCCCCCTTCGCCGCCCCCCTCCCTCACTCCTTAGAGTAGCCACAGAAGTCTTTTTAAAAAGCATATCAGATCATGGCTCTTCCATCGCAGTCTTTTCTTTTAAAACCTTCCATGGCTTCCTATGGCATTTGGAAGGGAATCTAAATTCTCACTAGGTATTACACGGCTCTACTTAATATTCACTATCTCACTCCCCGGCTTCACCTTTCACTGTCCTCTCCAATGGTCACTGAGTTCCAGCCTCACTGTCCTTCCTTTGCAGGAGTGTACTTTGTTTGTTCCTACCTATTCTTGTGCCTAAAATGTTCTTCTCCTAGGTCTCAGTTTAAATACATTAGTTTAAAATCTAAGGCAGCTTCTGTAAATACCCTGAAACCCCATATCATGCTATATGACTGCTTTATTTTCTTCAGAACACACATCAATCTCTAAAATTGTTTGTTTACTATCTGTATTTTTGTCCATGTCTCTTTTGCTTCTACTGTATGTCTTATGCTTGACTTGTAGAAGGCCCTAATAAATGTTGATTCATTGAATGAATGAGAGCCACCATTTGTTTAGTACCTGCTATGCCTCATACACTTCATCTTCATAATACTGTGGGTAGATGTTTTTAATCCCATTTTAGAATTGAGAAAGCAGTGGCTCAGGGAAGAGAAAACGTATCCAAGGCCACCCAGCCAATAAGTGAGTAAGCCCAGATTTTAACTCAGGTCTGGTGGAGTCCATGAAGTTTTTAGTTTATATCTGTACAAGGCGAGACTAGACAGGTATCAAAAGTATATCATTCTTGCCCTAGCTGGTTTGGCTCAGTGGATAGAGCATCGGCCTGAGGACTGAAGGGTCCTGGGTTCAATTCTAGTCAGGGGCACATGCCTGGGTTGCAGGCTCGATCCCCAGTAGGAGGCGTGCAGGAGGCAGCCGATCAACGATTCTCTCTCATCATTGAGTTTCTATCTCTCTCTCCCTCTCCCTCCCTCTCTGAAATCAATAAAAATAATAATAATAAAGTATACCATTCTAATCCTTTTAAAAGAGACCAGTTTGCCCTGGCTGAGTGACTCAGTTGGTTGGAGTGCTATCCCATGCACCAAAAGGTTGTGGTTAGGGTACATATGTAGGTTGTGGTTTCAATCCCCAGTCAGAGTGCTAATGGGAGGCCCCCATCAATGTCTCTCTCTTTCTTTTTCTCCCTTCCTCTCTCTCTAAGGTCAATAAAAACATATTCTCAGGTGAGGATTTAAAAAAAAGCTTCCAGGTTTAGAGAACTTCCTGTGTGCTAAGTGGTGCCTTTACTTGTATTTTCCCTTTTCTGGCATTCTTCACGCCCTGGTTTTGTTGTCATTTTGTTGAGATTTCATTTTGTTGAGTTTTCACAAGAGGTATCAAATGAATTCACTCTGCTACAATTATGAATTGATTTAAGCCTATTTGGGTGAGGCCTGCTAGAAGGTGAGGGAAGACAGGAGTGTTAGGTCCTCCTGGCCCTGTAGCTTTGAATATCTCACAGTGTGGGCTCCAGACACAAGCCACTGAAACACCTGGGTGCTTGCTAAATGCAGGTTCCTGGGCTCACCCTAGGCTTCTGTCATGAGAGTCTCTGGGGATGGACCCCTGGGCTCTGCTTTTTAAACAATCACCTGAAGTTTTTCTAATTAAAATGGATGTCTGAAGATCACTGGTCATAGACATGTGCTCTAGCTAATTGGGTGTTTTGTTCTTGCTTTAAAAAAAAATTCTGTAACTCAATACAGGGGTGGGCAAAAAGATTTACAGTTGTGAGTACATGAAACACAGAGTTTATTCTTGTATTATTATTTATTAATTATTGTTATTTATTATTATTAACCTACTTTTGCCTACCCTGTATATTTACTTATTATTCACTTTCTCAAAGCTTTTATTTGGGTGGCTTTTGGTCTCCGACTATGGAGCAAATAGGCTTTTTTCCCATCTTGATCCTTAAGTTCCAAGTCCCAGGCCCAAGTTGGTTTCCTTGGTCAGTGTGTTTGTATTTCCCATTGATGTGAAGCAGGTACCTCGTATCTGTCCCCAAGCTGTTGCCTGGCTGTGGAGGGCTGGCCTGCTCTTAGGGGGGCTGGATAGTTGTACAAGAGTGGACCTTCGGATGCATGTGGCCTGTTATTTTTAAAAATCATGTTTGTTCCTGCGACTTCCTTCCCAGAAATAATTCTGGATTCATCAAAATTCCTAGCCCTTGAAGTCTGTGCTTTCCTCCCTTCTGTTCACTCTAAACAAAGGCCCCATGTTTTAATAGACACCATAACAGTAAAATTAGCTTTATTAGACTCTAGGTGGATTTAAATTGTAACATAATGGCAGCTCTGGCTCGCCTGGAAGTCATGTGTTTTATTTTGAGCGGAGAATTTGGGAAGTTGCAATGTCTGGTAGGGGATTACGTGATTATTGAATTAGAGTGGCCACATAAGACAAGCATCCCTCTTCCTTTGATCCTGCCCTTGTAGTTTTTGCCCATTGTGTTTTGAGAACCTGGGTCCCCAGCTTGGAGTTTTATGTTGTTTTTGTTGTTGTTGTTTGTTTGTTTGTTTGTTTTTTTAAATATATTTTATTGATTTTTTACAGAGAGGAAGGGAGAGGGATAGAGAGTTAGAAACATCGATGAGAGAGAATCATCGATCAGCTGCCTCCTGCACGCCCCCTACTGGGGATGTGCCCAAAACCAAGGTACATGCCCTTGACCAGAATCGAACCTGGGACCCTTCAGTCCGCAGACCGATGCTCTATCCACTGAGCCAAACCGGTTAGGGCAGGAGGCAACCAATTGATGTGTCTTCTCATATTGATGTCTCCCTCTCCCCCTCCCTTTCCTCCCCTTCCCCTCCCTCTCCTACTCCCCCTCCCTCTCCTTTCCACTTTCTCTGAAAAGCAATGGAAAAAATACCCTTGGTGAGGATTTAAAAAACAAAGAAAAAAATAAACTAAAAAGTTCTCTACATTGTAGGCTAGCATAGGCTAGCACAGTCCATGCTAATAATGATCTCAAAACTGGTTAAGTGGTGGTCTGGTGTGCATCATCCTGGTCTTCATCATCCTGGTTCTACGTCATTCTGGTTCTATGGTTGAAAGTCAGCAAATCTCCCAGAACTGGGGTGACTGAAGGTCGGAGTCTATATCTTCTGAAACTAGTTCCTAGGATTCTTATATAAACATGCTGTTTATCTATAAGGTACATATTTGTCAGAGTCAGCATTTACAGAAACAATGTCAAAAGAATAGTGGGGTGGGTTACAGTTTCCCACTGTTATATTAGTGCTTTTGTATCTACCCCTTAAAAGAAAAGTAGAGCCATTATTAATAAGGCTATTTTCCTCAGAGGGAAATGGAGGCACAGATTGTCCAACTAGTTACTGGCTGAGCCCAGTTTGATTTATGGCCTATTATTTTTCTGCTGGTCCTTGCCAATGTGCTTGGTGGCACTACCAGGTCTTGAAAAGCAGGTTGAATAGTTTCTTCAACCTCCTTAGGAACAAGGGTATATGCCTTACATGTTCTCAGCTTATTAAGAATATTTGGTAGAGAGTTTCAGAGGTAGGGGACAGATCCATTAGCTGATGGTCATGGCTGCTTCATTTCAGACCCTTTAGTCTAAGCTGCTAAGCATTATTATAAGCACAGCCCAGGAGGTAAATGTAAAAATAATTTTCTTGCCAGTTTTCCTGCATGGTTTCCTAGCGACGATGTACAGCCTGTCCTTGGATGTTGGGGCACCAACTGGGACAGTATCAGAGCTTGCAGAAGGTAGTGATATGAAGGGCATGGTCAGAGTCACCCCTTTTAAAGTCAAGACAGTTTCTTTTTATTTTTTGGAGATTTTTTTAACCCACTTATTTTAAAATATATATTTAAATATATTTCTTTATTGATTTCAGAGAGAGAGAGGGAGAGATAGAAACATCAATGATAAGTCAGAATCATTGATTGGCTGCCTCCTGCACGCCCCCTACTGGGGATCGAGCCCACAACCCAGGCATGTACCCTTATTAGCAATCAGACCATGACCTCCTGGATCATAGGTCGACACTCAACCACTGAGCCACGCTGGCCAGGCTAACCCACTTATTTTTAGGCAGCATTTATTTTCTCATGACTAAGCTAATATATGTTTATTGTCAGACAACTTGAAAATCCCAAGGGAAGAAATAAAAATCCAACATTGTTAACATTTTGGTAAATATCCATCTGGTACTCTTTTTTTTTTCTTTTACTTTTTCATACAGTGATTAGGTTCTAAATTCAGAATATGGGGGGGGGGGGGGATCTCATTAAGTCAAAATTATCCCAAACCACCATGGACAGTCATTTTTATGCACTGTAAAGTTTGGAAACCACTGAACTAGACTCAAGGAAAGAACAACAGAAAAATCTATATGAAATGAAAAGTCTTGGGGGAAAACCAATCCACCTGTAAGATTAATGGTGAGTAGATGGTAAAGAATTGAACTCTTTTTCTGCCTGCCTGTAAGGTTTATTTCATTCTGTTTTAATATTGAGCTTCTATAACTTTAATATGGGTTAATAGATTTATCTGTGAGGATGACATATCACAGTGGCATCATGTTTTGCTCTAGGGGGTAGGCTCTGAGTTAACCAGTAAGAAAAAGGAACACTGCAACTCCATCATAGGTGCTTAAATGGTCCCCCCAACATACACACTCATGCACACACAATTGGAATCACTTGTTTTGTAACCTTGGTTTTGTTTTATTCAATATAGTAAATATCCTATATATCATTTTTAAAGTTGCATATATTCCACTGTAACCAATCTCATTTTAGGTAGAGAAACAGGTTATTTTCAATTACTTGCTGTTATAAAAATGGTGAAGTGAACATCCTTGTGGATAAATCTTTGTGTTCATCCATACTTATGTTTGAGGATAAATTCTTCCATGTGGAATCAGTGGTTCAAAGGAGATGAACATTTTTAAGGCTTTTAATTCATATTGCTAAATTGTCCTCAGGAACTGTGTATGCTTCCTTCAAATTGTCTGTTTCCCAGCAACACTGGACATTATCATTCAAAGGAATCTTCCACAGCATGTCTTTTTTTTTATGATGACCCAGGGTTTCTGTTCATTGTCTGGCCAATTTATCCTGTAAAGAATAAAAGAAAGGAGGCTAGAGATAAGTGCTGGTGGCCAGGGGTTCATGTGGGAGGGAGAGTGACCAATAACAGGAAAAGGATGAACTTGGAAACCTTTTTTTAATTTATATTGTTTGGTTTTTTTTTTACTCTTGTCTCCAAGTTATCTTCATCAGACATCTAAAGACAGAATATTGCTTAATACTTAGAGGGCATATGTAGTTTTATTTTATTTTTTAAAATATATTTTTATTGATTTCAGAGAGAAGAGAAAGAGAGATAGATGCATCAATGATGAGAGAGAATCACTGATTGGCTGCCTCCTGCATGGCCCCTACTTGGGATGGAGCCCACAACCTGGGCATGTGCCCTGACCTGGAATCGAACCATCCGTGACCTCCTGGTTCACAGGTCAACACTCAACCGCTGAGCTATGCCAGCTGGCAAGACATATGTAGTTTTAAAAGCTTGTTCAATATTATAGTTTTTGATTTGGAAAATGATTTGATGGCTTGCCATAGATGCTATAGGATAGGATTGACATTTGTATATTTATCCAAAAGGGAATATTTATCCAAAAGGGAGTATGGGTTTTAAAAAACAAGTGGAGAAACACTGTTGTAACCCAACCCCTCGTGTTAGGTAGAGAAACTGAAACCAGAGAGGGGAAGGGATTTCTGTAGAGCCACACAGCAAACTGGTGATGGACTTGGAGCGAGAAGTGAAGTCTCCCCACTCCCTGTTCAGAGCTCTTCCATGGAGGTCGGAGAGCATGGTTCAGGGGAAAGGAGGTAAAGGGTATAAAGGCCTCTTTGGCCAGATGTCCAGACTCTCTTCTAGGGCCAGGCAGCCTTCCCCATGGCCCCTCCTGGACAAAGGCCCAGGTGTCTCAGCATGGCGGTTCCCTTCTGCTTGATCATCTCCATCTGTGAATGGAGTGAGCTTACACTTTAATAACAGGGTCTTTGTCTGAACTTTCCCTCCACCTGGATAACTTCTCTTCACGCCCCAGCAGTTCAAGTGTCACTTCCTCAGAGAAGCCTTTCCTGACTGCCAAGATAGTTTAGGGTCCCAGTGTGCATTCTTACAGCACTGCTTACCTCTAATACCCTGGTCATAATTATAATTACCTGGCTTTGTATTTACTATCTCCCTCTCCCTGACTAAACGCTCTATGAGTGTAGGAATGTTGTTTATCTTCTGTTCCTCCTGGTACATGCGAAGCCTTAATAAATGCTTGAATGTCTGACTATTTGGATGGATGCTAATGAGTGAGTTAGAAGTGTGTGGGGGCTGCTGGGTGGTGCTGTTTCCGATTGCCTGCAGAACCAGGAGAGTTGTCCCTTATTGCCAAGGGCATTGAGAGAAGAGAGAGGGAAAGGAGACCCCCGCTGACTGACGCTGCTTCTATAGAAACAAGCCAGAAGGTATGGTCTGCTTTCCTGGGTGCCCCATAGCAGTCTCCTGAGGGATGTGGTTAGCAACCACATCCAGCCAAGCATTCATTCCTGGCTGGGCAACATGAGCCCCTGCCTTTAGTAGGGGTGCTTAGTGAAGAGCCTCCTTGAGTCATTCCGGGCAAGAGAATTCAAGGTCAGGGCTCTCCATGGCAGGGAGAGGACAGCAACCCGGGTCACCTGCAGCCTGGTCTGCATGGTCCATGGGCGCTTGCGGCACCGGCTGTAAGATCTGCTGGTGGCTGGCTGGGCGCCAGAGCAGCGCTGCTGGTAGGCTGCAGGTCCTGTCCCCTCCGCCCGTCATTCCTCCCCCTCCCCTTCCCCCTCCCCAGTCCCGCTTGCGCATCCTCTGCAAGAAGAGGCATGTTGCTCTCGGACGCGCTGTCCTGGAGCAGCGGCTGCACCTGAGGCGCGCTCTGGACCGCTGGGGGCCGCCGCCTGGCGCTGCGCCGCGTGCTTTGATTCGTGCTGATGTCAAGTGGGTGTGGGCTCCTAGGGAAGGCCCAGGCGGGGACGGGGAGGGCGCGCGATGCGCCGCGGGCGAGCTGAGGCCCGAGCGCGCTCCGTCGCTCAGCGCCGCTGACCAGTGGCCGCCCCGGCTTGCAGAGCGGGCGCATGGAGTGGAGGAGCTGCCCGCCCCGGGACGCGTACCCCTCTGGTCTTGGGGGCAGGCAGGGGCCGCCGCGGGGGGCCTGCAGGTATGTCCGCGTGCGGTAACTTTCGGGTGGCTGTGGGCTGTTGGATCGGCGGGGCGCAGGGTGCACGGGCTGCATTTGGGGGTGCCTTTGTGCCTGTGCGCTGGTGTGTCGGGAGCCGGTTTGTCCCCGGCGGGCAGTCGGCTTGGGAGCCGCAACGCGCCACTGGAGTTTCAGCGAGTGTGTTCATTGAGCCGGCGCCCAGCTTTGGTTACTCACCGGGAAGGGCGCCGAGGGAGCTGCCTTGTTGCTTTGAGAATTGGCTCTCCAAGTACAGCCGGCGTTCATGGTAACAGGATTATCGCCCGGCAGACTGCGCGGCTTCCCGAAAGCGGCTGTGGTTGGGGCCGCTGCTCGGTCAGGGGTGGGGGTGTGAGCAGAGGCGACCTAGCCATCGGGTCCACCCCGCGCGCCCTGGCGTCGGCCCCTCCTCTTCCCCTCCTTGCAGCCGGGGAGCCGGCTATGGGGGAGGTAAGGGGCCAGCTTCTCGCCGGTGACAGGTTTGGTTTCAGGCACACCTTCCCGGAGGAATGCGGAGGCTTTGTTCCCGGCGCCGGTCCTAGCCCCAGCCCCGAGCCCAGAAGCCCAGAAGCCGGCGGGCGTGGGGCCGGGGCTTCCGTGCCATTACTCATCTTTTATGGCCACTCCGGCGAGCTCTCGGGTAGGCAAGTTAATTATTCATGTCTCTAGGCTGGAGAGAGGGAATCTGGAAATGAGATTGGTGGGTTGCAGGTTTCTCTCTCTCTCTCTCTCTCTCTCTCTGCTGACAATCAATATTTAAGCCCATGGTATTGCAGCCTGTTTCCTGAGAAGGATGTTGGCACCCTCCTCCTCCCCATGACCTGCACTCTGGTCAAGGAAGGGGTCCCCTTCCCCCATCTGTGGGACTGCCCTGTCTCCCTGAGAGGGCAGAAAGGGAGCGGGCCTTTCGGTTTTCATCTACTTTTAACCAGTTTCTACCTTTCCTCCTTTGCTTTTCGAAACCACCCTTCACTCCTCCCCTGCCTCGGGGCAGTTTTTTGTTGAAGTTTCCAGGTTGGGTGTGTGAGGCCTGGGTCCTCAGCTAGCTCCAGGCGGTCTGAGAAGTGCTGCCTCCTCCGAGCCCCGGTGCCTGGAAACCTCCGCACCTGCGCAACAAGTGGCCTCGCGTGTGTTTTCAAGGCACCGGTTTGTGAGACTGTGGGCAGAGGCAGAAGAATCTGCCCGGTGGTCCCCTGGCCTGTCTCTCCCAGGGCCCGCCGTCTGAGCAGAGAGGAAGGAGGAGGTCAAGGTGGAGCGCAGCTCCTGCTCAGATGGTTTCAGTTTCCCTCCCCCCTGCTGGGAGGAGGTGGACTCGAAGACTCCAAGTGTCACAGGTGCGCTCTTTGTGTGCTGGCCTATTTCCGGCAGACTCCTGTTGAAAGGGAATGGAAGGGCCCCGCTTAAATGGAGGGCTGTGGGTGGGGGCGGGGGGGGGGGGGTTGTGAGTTGGATGGAGCTGGTTGGAGGTAGGCTTGAGATTTTGCCCCAGCTTGGGCCAGAGGACAGTTGTAAAACTGTCTCCCCAGCAGTGTCATGCCTTAGAGGCTGAGGAAACTGTTTGTTTTTGTCAGCTTAGGATAGAGTACTCAGCCTTTAAACTAAAGGGTTGATGGGTCTGTACAGTAAGTGTTATGAGAAGATGAGCACATCTTGAGGAGAGGGGGAAGGACTATAGAGGGGGGAGGGCTGATGGGGGACCAAGGAGTGCGGAGGGAGATTTAAGCTCTCTGTGTGCTGTGCATTGTATCGGAGAGGTTCTCCCAGACAGGCTGCTGTCGTACCCCACGCTGTCTCCTTCCTCAGTGACCTGACTTGCTGGAGTCACCTTCCTTGGCGAGGAGGCTGGGCTGTTCTGATGGCTCCTAGGGACACATAGTTCCCATCTGACCCCACCCAGCCTTCAGGGAGGAAATGAGGGAAGGAGAACTTGACTTCAGAGAGGCTGCCGATCCCAGTACCTGGATTAGTGGGACATCCGTGCCCTCCTGTCCTCCCACCGGGGTTTGTGGTCTGTGCGCTTAGTGGGACCCTCCCCTAACACACATGCTTTTGCTGCCCCCTTCTCCAGCAGTGCCCCATCCCGTGGGTGATCTGCTGGCAGCCCTGGTGATCTGAGCTGAGGGTTTGGAGATGGCCCTGATTAGGAACAAGTTTTTTCTGTTATGGGAAATCTGCCCAAGGCTGCAATCTACTTAACATCTGCTTACCTTGCAGCCGGATGGTCATGACTGAATATTCTTTGACAATGGCCTGACCACTGCCTGGGGAACCTACTCACGGTGATTCTGTAAAGAGGAGGTGGGGAGTAGGGTGCCCGGGCACTGTGAGGTGAGCAGGAGGACATGAAGTGTTATGGGGAAAGCTAGACAGTTATCAGAAAGGCTGTGGGGTTGTGGGCTAAGGAGGGGGTCAGGGTCACTATGGGTTGTAGGGTCAGAGAACTGAGCAGGGTTGGTTTAGAGATTTTTCCATGTGTCCTGTTCCTAACGTCTGTGCTGGACAGAGTCGGCTGTGGTGGCTGTGGTGAGTCCAGCGTCCACCGAGGCCTCTGTGCTGGGGCCTGCTGACTGCCCTCCCACTGGGGAAAGGGGCCCCCTCTTTCTGTGTACCAGCTCCGGGGTTTGTCTTCTCCCCACTCTTCAAGGAGGCCCGGGAGGGGGGGGGGGGTGACTATTTCTGTGCTCCTCAGCAGCAGCTGTGGGCAGCAGGACAAAGGACCCAGGCGAAGAGAGGTGCTCTCAAGGTTTGCCCTGAATCACTATCAAGAGAAACAGAATAAAGACCCTGGTGGCCTTTGCAGTCTTGGTTTGCAAAAGCACAAAATTTCTCCCTCAGGTTTATCCTGTCTCTGCATTCCAGGCCTGTGTCCTGTGGGTGCGGGGAATGAAAAGGAGAGGTTGAGGCCAATGGCGAGTGGCACTTTCTCTGCAGATTTGGGTTCAAATTCAGTCTCTGCTGTTCCTAACGTTGTGTCCCTGGGCCTCTCCGAGTCTGTTTCCCTGCCTGTTAAATAGGGATAAGGGTGCCTTTCTTCACCTGATCCCTCCCCCCTCTAATTGAGGATTATATGAGGTGTTTGTAAAGGGTTTAACACAGTGCCTGTTAATTGGCAGCTATTGTTTTTTATTCCTTAAAGGTAACTGTTAGGTCGAAAGGGGATCCAGGAGCTGATGCATGCCTCCGCCAGGCAGATGGTGAAGTAGATACTGGGCCCTTCCTAGAATCCGTAACAGGCCAGTGCACCAGGTAAATGGTGACGCAGATACCCGTCCCGCCCTGGGATTCCTAACAGGTCAGCTACCAGACAGATGACGAGGCCTGGAAACCGTGACGACCCCCGCGGCGGGAACTCCCACAGCTCATGCTCCCCCGCCCTCACTGAACAGCTGTATAGAAAAAGTGCCCCCCTCCCTGTTGGTGGGGATCCACGTGCCCTGTCTTTGGGGTTCGTGGGTTGCCCGGGGACGCAGAATAAAACCTCTCCTTCCTTCCTTTTCTGATCAACTCTCTTTAATTCGTACGCCGCCTCCTGAGCCACCTAACCTAACAGTAACTATCAGATCCCCATTGGAGCAGCAGCTGTGAGTTACTTTATTATGTAAAAAATAAGAATGTCACAAATGCCATTTTTGCCCACCTCAGAGGCCATACCGGGCTCCTAGGGTCAGGTGTGAGAACTGTCCTGGAAGAGTTTCTTCCGACCTTCACGTCAAACCTCTTTTGCAGCCTCAGGTATTCGAGAGGCCCTGGAGACCCGTGCATCCCCGACCGCAGGCACACAGCACAGTTGGACTGGAAATGGGGCATGCTCAGGCTCCTGCTAAAGCAGCCATCCCTGGTCCAGCCGGGAGTACTGGGTGTTGGTCCTAAGAGCCACCTCATACCTAGCAAGTCCTTTTATCTCCTTAAACCTGTGTCTTGTGAGAATAACAAAACCTCACACAGTTCTTAATATATGCAAAATTGTAAAGCAGCATGCAAATAATTATTGATAGCTCGCTGTGTGCCACACTCTGTTCTGGGTGCTTTTGTGTATTAGCTCATTCTCACACAATGTAGGATGCAGTCAGTTCTTGCCCACATTTTATCGATGAGGAAGTTGCACTGTTAGGAATCGTAATTCTTACTGTTGGGTAGCTGACCTCCTGTGGATATCATACATCTGAAGAAAAACCTGCCTCCCAGAGTAGGAATAAATCGAAGTTTCTGCAAATAAGTTTGCTCACTGCATTTCTTCCATTGACCTAACACCCCAGGCTAGTTCTGGATATAAGTTTGTAAAATGAGTAAAAGAGGTTCTTATTGGTCGGTTTATTCTTTTGGTGTCTTTTCCCCACCCCCCACCCCCTCTCTTCCTCTTTCTCTCTGGCCCTTCAATTGGGGCTTAAGAGACACAGCACCTTCCAGGCTGGAACTTTAAGTGTCATTTGTGTAGGACTGCACCCCTCATACGCTCTCTCACCCACTGGTGCCTTTTAAGAAAGGTGGCTAGTTTGACCTTACACAGGGATTGTTTGGTTGAGAGCCGACCATGAGGATTGGCATTTTCAAGGACCCATCTTTCTTTTTGATGGTTCTGTTAGCTGTTTTGCCTCCTTCCCTCTGCTCCCAACAGTCTGCCAGTGAGCACTCAGGTCTGAAGTTTTACATGTGTTAGGAGAAAAAAATGAAAGGAAGAAAGAAGCAAACACCCTGTGAGTAAAGGGCTCCACCAACACGGGTGGGGTCATTCACGGCGGGTTACCAGCCCAGCCTCAATTGCATTCTCATTACTTGTGCAGCAGGTTTATAGGATAAGAAAAAGGCTGCAGCTTGTGGGTTATTCGTTCTTTTTATGACAACAATAATCTTTATGAAGGTGTGGTACAAAGGCATAAAGGTAGGGTTTTTCACAGCACCGACCGGGCAGCCTGGCTCCCACGGCAGCCTGGTGATGCCTTCAGAGTGAGTATTGGTCCTGTCATTTTACTAGAAAGAGGAGTGACTTGCCGAAGGCCAGGTAGCCACATATTAACGGTGGAGTCTGAACCCCAGATCTGTGACTTTCTGACTCTGAGACAAGCAGTCTAATTTATCCTCGTAATAACTTAAATAATTTTTCCTAGCATGTACACATTGTGGAAAATTTAGAATATTACTGAGGAAGATCGAAGGAGGGAATCATGGCCCAAGTACCACAGACAAACACTGTTTATATTTTGGTGGATTTCTAAGGACTGTTTTTAGGAAGGAAGAGGGAGCATTTGTTTTTGTCAGGGAAGATTTGTGTGTTCTTTATACATCTCTGGGCATATCTGGTTTCCTGTCTTGGACCAATCACTCTTTTAAAAAAAATACATTTTTTAAAAAATTATATATATATTTAAATATACTTTATTGATTTTTTACAGAGAGGAAGGGAGAGAGAGAGTTAGAAACATCAATGAGAGAGAAACATCGATCAGTTGCCTCCTGCACATCCCCTACTGGGAATGTGCCCGCAACCCAGGTACATGCCCTTGACCGGAATCGAACCTGGGACCTTTCAGTCCGTAGGCCGACGCTCTATCCACTGAGCCAAACCGGTTTCAGCAAAAAATACATTTTTTAAATTGATTTCAGAGAGGAAGGGAGAGGGAGAGAGATAACAACATCAATGATGAGAGAGAATCATTGATCAGCTGCCTCCTGCATGTGGGGATTTAGCTCACAACCCAGGCATGTGTCCTGACCGGGAATCGAACCGTGACCTCCTGGTTCATAGGTTGACGCTCAACCACTGAGGCACGCTGACCGGGCAGAGCAGTCACTCTTTGCTTTAGTCGGGGCAGGATTGTAAAGCAAATAGGTATCTTGTCCAGCGCTGTTCCAGGTGCTTTAGACAAATTACTCACGTTTAATCCCCAAACAACCTTGTGAAATGAAGACGTTAAATGGCTGCCTCAGGTGATAAAATTAACAGCCACCCAAGCTAAGATGAAAATCCAGGTTGTTCCATTACAAAACAAAGTGCTCTCTCTTAGGAAAAACTGCTGATATAATTGATCCCAGGAGAGAGAAGCACAAAGTCAGTCTTTCAAGATGAGGAAAGGCATGTAGCATCTATCTCTTTGCCGTTCTCTTTTTGCTCTGTTGCTGTTGTTTTTTTAATTGAATTTATTGGGGTGACTTGGTTCACAAAAAATACAGGTTTCAAGTGTATAACTCAATGTGCAGATGCATTGCGCATTGCATCACCTGCACATTGCATTGGGCACGCCCATCACTCCAAGCAAATTCTCTTTCGTTCCTCTACCTGGTTTTAAGATGAATGATGCTAATTATTTTTATTGGTATTCATTACCTTTTGACAAAGTTCCTTGCTCAGATTCATTTGCTTATTTGGACAACTTGATAATCTCAGAATCTCGGAACTGGGAGGAAATGGAAAGTTCATCTAGACCACCGGTTGCCAACCGGTGGTCCGTGAGGTCCGAAAAGTTGGCGACCGCTGGTCTAGACCGTCCTCTTTATTTTCTTATTTGGGGGAAACTGAGTCTCAGAGAAGGGAAGTGACCTGGGCATTCATGATTTTAGTTAAGCTGGGACCAGAACTCAGGTTCTACAATGTATAATTTTTTCATGTGTGTTTGGAGAGAAATACAGCTAGAACATCGCACTCATCATTTGCAGCAGTTATTGCTTAGGATGTGGCAAAAGTATGCACGGTCTATTTAAAGGAAAAAGTGGAAGTACAGGTTGGACAGGGACATGGCAGAAACCATGGAGGCAGTGTGTGGGCGACGTGGGGATAACATTAGGGAAACGGTGCATATAAACCAATTTGCACTCTCTGAGAGGATTTACTTGTCCTGCCAGCTTTATTCTTTCAGGGACATGAAGAAGGGGGCCATCCCCTATGGAGACATTCTACCTGCTAGACATTTTACCTGTGGGTCGGTATTAATGAGCTCATAGTGTGTTTATTGAGAAATCTCAGAGAGGTGGGTCACACAGGATAGATTGGAGAGTCAGAGTTCAGATCCCAGCTTGGGCTCTTACCATTGCTCCTCCTAGCCACCTGCTGCGTTTCACAAGGGAGGCGAGCCCTTTACCCAATCTGCCCTGTCTTAGCTTCTGATACCTTCTTGTTCAGGTACCAGGTTCAAGTGGAAATGAATGTGGTTAGGTTGCTAGGCTGCCTCTATAGCCTGTTAATTTAAAGCTCCATTTTGACAGAATTTCAAAAAATGTGCTGTATTTATACTATGTGCTACTTATCAAATCTGACTCATGCTGGTAAGCGATAGAACCCTTATCTTGCTGTTTTTTGGCTTCTGTTCACATAGTGATTATGCCATGTGGATTGTGAGCTCCAGGAAGACATACACTGTGCTTGTCAAGTCTTCTAAAGGGCACTTTCTGGATGATTTTCAGGATTGACCCATCTATGTTCAGAGAATCAACTAGTAGGTGTTTACCTAGATTGGGAGTATGAATCTATATGTAGGTGTGCGCTGTTCCAAATTAGCTGAAGAAACTCAGTTACAGGTTATGGAGAGAGCGCCCCCTTTGGGAGATTCTGGCTAGAACAGGTGGTCTAGGCCAGTGATGGCGAACCTATGACACGCGTGTCAGAGGTGACACACGAACTCATTTTTTTGGTTGATTTTTCTTTGTTAAATGGCATTTAAATATATAAAATAAATATCAAAAATATAAGTGTTTTACTGTGGTTGCAAATATCAAAAAATTTCTATATGTGACACGGCACCAGAGTTAAGTTAGGGTTTTTCAAAATGCTGACACGCCGAGCTCAAAAGGTTCGCCATCCCTTCCCCAAAAGATGTCCATGATCTAATCCCCAGAATATGTTACCTTATGTGGTAAAAGGGACTTTGCAGTGAAGGATCTTGGGATGGAGAGATGGTTATGGGTTATCTGGGTGAGCCCGTATAATCAGAAAGATCCTTATCGGAGGATCAGAGTGAAGAGAAGGAAACATGATGGTAGTAGCAGAGGTTGGAATGATGTGGCGCCATGAGCCAAGGAATGTATGTGGGCAGCCTCCAGAAGGAATGCAGCCCTGCCGCCACTTTGATTTTATCCCAGCAAAACTGATCTTGGACTTCTAACCTCCAGAACCGTCACATGACAAATGTATGTTATTTTAAGCCACCAAATTTGTGGTAATTTGTTACAATAGCAGTAGGAAGCCTACAGGTGGGTAGTAGGGACCAAACAGTGAATATGGCACAGCCCTGTCTTCAGTGGCTCTCGGGCTGGTGGGGGAGAGAGGAAAGTATAGAGCCATTTTTGATAATAGTGGTGAGCACCCTGATAGAGCTGTAAGTCCAGGAGTCTGTGGGGCCTAATCTAGCCTGGGAGGTAAGGGAAGATTTCCTAGCCGAGCTGACTGCAGAGGTGCCACTGAAAGAGAGGAGTTAAGGGATGAAATAGGGCAGGGAACAGCCTTTTTGGTAGAGAGAAGAGCATGTTCAAAGTCAAGTCCATAAGATTTGAAAACTAGGTGGAGTCTACTGACCAGGCCTTGCAAGGCAGAGAGCTGGTTCCAACTAAGTTGGTGCCGGCCCTTGTGGCCCTGTTTTCAGGCTAAAGCCTTTTAGGCCTTGCATAGTGGGGAGATAAGATGGACGAGACTTGCTGCTACGCCTTCGGGGATGTGTGATAACAGAGCCAACAACATCCCAGGCACCTGCTAACATTTTTACACATATGATCCCACTTAATCCTCACCACAGCTGTGCCAGCTGGGGACTGTTATTTGCTTCATGTTGTGATTGAGGAAAATGAGACTTGAGTGAAGTAATGGGCCCAAAGCCACACAGCTGGTACGTAGTGGGGATGAGATCTGAGTCCAGACCTTCAGACTTCAGAGCCCAAGTTCTTAGTATTCGTCTCTGTGGTGGAAAAGTCGCTGGGCCGGTAATCAGTGACCTGAGTTCTGGTCCTAGCTCTGCTGCTTGTTAGACCGGAACAGGTCAACCCACTCTCCAACCTCAGTTTCCCTTCTGTGAAAGGGGTTGAGAGGCCTGCTGCTTCAGAGATGTTGTGAGCATAGAGGAGATCCTAAAGCTGGTTTTGCTGTGAACTAGAGGACCCCAGAGCTTCAGACACCCCCAGAGAGGGCTTAGTCTCCATGCTTGGTCCTCCTTTACAGGTCAGGGAGCAGTTGGGGAGTTGGGTGTCCACAGGGGGCTCGTGTGTTTGCATCCATGGGTGGTGGTGGAGATAGCAAGTGGGCAAGACATAGTGAGTGGCCTTTCCTAGGCACCGAGAGGAGGGGTGTAAGTGTGGAAGGAAGAAGTGTGGTCTGAGTCGTGCTCCCTGCAAGAACACTAATGCTAGAGGTGACTGCGGAGGGAAGCTTTCCTGACTTGGAGTCAGGGGAGCAGCAATGTAGGCCCAGCCCTGCCACTTACTGTCTGTGATTTGAGGCAAGTTGATGTGAGTTCTGGAGCCTCAGTCTCTTCATGTGTAAAATCGGGTTAATGACTCTTGCCTTGCAAAGTATGTGAAAGCGTCTTGCCCAGTTCCTGGGACATAGGGGACATTCAGTAAATAGTGACCATCTCTAAATTCTGGTAGTTCAAGATTTCTCAGGGTTAATCCACTAAATCAGTGGTCGGCAAACTCATTAGTCAACAGAGCCAAATATCAACAGTACAACAAATGAAATTTCTTTTGAGAGCCAAATTTTTTAAACTTAAACTATATAGGTAGGTACATTGTTATTAACTTAATTAGGGTATTCCTAAGGCTTAAGAAGAGCCACATTCAAGGGGCCAAAGAGCCGCATGTGGCTTGCGAGCCGCAGTTTGCCGACCACTGCACTAAACCCCAGTTCTTTGCAGGATTCCATCTCTTTCTTTGGCCTTTCAGACTTACTGAGGCACATTGTCCTTGGATGTGAAGGGAGGGTCTGGCTGCAGAATGAGAGCCTCATGCATCTTTGAGGGGGAAGACCCTGTGCTTCCCAGCGGGAAATAGTGACCAGTGGTTTTCAGGTGACTGCAGTGGATTCGCTGAGCCATTTTGGAAGCAAGAATATGTTTGTCTTGCCAAGTACAAGATTGAGTGTCACCGTTTTGCTTTCTGGGAATAATGGCCGTGCAGATAAAGTAGATTTATGGCGCTGAGGTACGTCAGAGAACAGACTGCTTTTTTTTTTTCTTCTTTTAATGTCTACATTTTCTGGTTATTAAGGTAATATGCTTATCTTAGGATATTTGGAAAATCAATAAAAGAAAAACATTTACTTCCCCACCCAGAGATGATCACTGCTAATATTTTGGTATAGTTCTCTTCATTCTTTTTTGAAATGTGCATGTACTGTTTTTAAAATACACAGTCTAATATGCTTTATTCACTTAACATGTCACGTGCATTTCCCAGATCATCACATATTCCTTAAAAACATATTCATTTGCTGCATGGGCCAAACTGTTCTTAATCCCCATTCATTAGTTGGGCATTTAGATTGCTTCCACTAAAATACACAAACACATATTTCCACCTACAGCGCATACAAATATTTGACTTTTTCTTTTTCGTTTTTTACCACTTTCTGAGATTCCTAGAACTGAAATTCCTTGGTCAAAGGATAAGTCCATTTAAAATTGCATATTAGTGGGATTATCGGACTGTCTCACTTACCTTATATTAAAAAGCAAAAAAGTTATGACACAATTAGGGGCTGTGGCCACCTGGGTGAGGGCCCTGCTTCTGACCATTGTGTACAGAGGCTGCTCACTCACGTCCTGGCGGACAGTACAATCGGCCCCTTGTGGCTCTCCAGTGAAATTTAAGTAATGGGTCAGCCTTTCCAGTGCTTCCCTCTGTCAGGAAGTTCGTCTTTGAATCTAACCTAAATCTCATCTTCTGCATTTTAAATCCTCACCCGCTGCTGGTTCCCCGCAGTGGAGTGGAGTGGAGTGGAGCCGAGCTGCACGGTCTGCAGGCGGCCCCCTCGCCTCTCCCCACTGCCTGGGCACACGGCTCCGCCACCAGCCTTATGTTACCTTGGAGGAAACTTGAGGGTCTCTGGCTGCTGCTTTCTCGACTGGGAGGGCGGCCCCTGCATCGAGTTGCTGCTGATAACGCCAGGTAGGGTTTCTGAACCCGAGAGTGCCCACGCCATGGAGGCCAGCATCCCGGCCTCTCCCGTGGCCTCTGCAGAACTCGTGAGGGCAATTAGCATTCAGAAGGGTGCTCTGCTATTGACACTGCGGGTCTGTCAGATTCATTCTCTGGGGGGGAAAAAAAAGGAATGTGGCTGGAGCAGGGATTAATTGTGTTTCAGTCCCAAGTGCAATCAATGGCCAAGTGGTAATGTGCGGCAAAGGAGGACGGCCAGGCAGGGAGGGGTGTTGGGGTGCATTCTGGTGAGGGGAGACCGGCTGTCAGTGTGGGAGGAGTCCCACCGTGGGCTCAAGCAGCCGCTGCCCAAATAGCCTTGGCCACCTTTCTCAGCCAGCATCCTGTGTCGGGAGCTGACAGCTTTATTACGGGGCAGCAGCATATTAATTTGGAAGGGAAATGAAGATAGCTGTAACTTTGCGGGCAGCAGGAGGCCCTACTTAGGCATTTTAGAGCTGACTGGCAATAGGCCAGCAGGGTGGAGCCAGTCGCACAGGAAACAGACTGGGAATTGAGTCCTGCGGCACCTGTGGGAGTATCTAACCATGGCTGGAGCCCAAAGCGTCTCTGGGGCCCAGCCCAGGCTGGCTGACCTCCTCCAGCTCCTGCTCTCCCTCCACACCTGCATCAGGGGTACGGCCTTGATAGGAGCCTCTGGATGCCCTGGCTGTTACCTCCTCAGAGGGTCTTGTTTTATTACCGCGGTTCCCTGCTTCAGTGCCTGATACAGTTTGCTTGAAATGAAACAATACTTTATGAGGCAAAACCCAGCTAGTTCTCTGCTCTTTAGCCCCCATTTAAATTTCACATATCAGATGCGTTTTCTTCCTTTTGAGGAGGAAAAACTTCCCTTTATTGTTACCCCAAATGCATTTTGGGGCTGGATGTCACCAGGACTTTAGCTGTTAGTTGGAGCCTACATCCCCACTGCAAGGCCTGAGCCGAGTGAATGCCAGCCCTGGTTGCATATTATAGTTCCTTGGGAAACATTTAAAAAATATTTGATGCCCGGGACCCAGTGCCAGAGTCTGATTTATTTGGTCTGGGATGGGGCTCTGGCATCATCATGTTCAAAACATTCCACAGGTGATTCTAAAGGTCAGCGATTTTCCCCTAATGAGGAGTAAGATGTGCCTGCCATGTTCTGTCAGCAGTTTCCTTTCATGGGGCGATGTGCGTAGAAGCCGGTGATGACCTTTGGGGAAGTTTGCTCCACATCCTTTATGGAAGCAGACAGGGTAAAGTGAGCCGAAACCGGTTTGGCTCAGTGGATAGAGCGTCGGCCTGCGGAATGAAGGGTCCCAGGTTCGATTCCAGTCAAGGGCATGTACCTGGGTTGCAGGCACAATCCCCAGTGGGGGATGTGCAGGAGGCAGCTGATTGATGTTTCTCTCTCATCAATGTTTCTAACTCTCTATCTCTCTCCCTTCCTCTCTGCAAAAAATCAATAAAAATATATTTTTTAAAAAAAAGGGTAAAGTGACAAATGAGAGGATCGTGTCAGGCTCGGTGGGAACCCCCTGTGGATGTACCTAGTACTGTTACCAGGGCATGCTCTGGCTGTGTCACTCTGCCTGGTGGTTAAGCAGGGGACCTATGAGGATGCGGATGAGGATGCCTTGGGGAAGGTGAAAGATAAAGAGGAACAAGTGGGATGTGAATTTGTTTATATTTGGTCATTAGCCAGGGCATGGATTCACTTTTTTCTCACACATTTGGAGCATGGGGCGCAGGATGGAGGAATGGGGAACGGGGCTGTGAGTGAACGGCAGAAGATGGCTCTCAGTTTGGGTGTAGAGGACAGACAGCTCAATGTGACAGCTGCCTGCAGTGAATGTCCAACCCTTCGTGGCTCTCGGTTACCTTTTGTGGGCTGGGGGTCCCTAAGACCCCACTTCTGCTCGTTTTCCCTTGAATGTTGTAGACACCTCTTCCCAGAGGAGTTATTAGGGGACCAAATTATTGCTACGAGTGAAAGAGTCCCTTCACTGAGTGCGTTTGGGTTGCCTGTGGGTTCCTTTAAGTGATTTGTGAATAGTTACGCTCCCTGTTGGCTAATGCATTTGCCTTGATGTCCTAAGTCACCTTCTTTGGGGTGTTCATCGTTGGGATTTTATTCCATGAGCATCCTCTCAGGTGGAGGGGTTGCTGTTTTGGTTTCAGCCATTCCTTGGCTTCTGTCTCCCAGTTGGGCCACCTCCCTGGTTCTCTTGGCCTTGGAGAATCGGAGCTCCCTTGAGAGACAGCCCCCAATAATTTAACCCCTGGGCTGCGGATGGCACCATTTTTCCAACTCACAAATCCTGCTTAGAAAAAGCCACACACATTTTTATTTGTTTATTTGGTAAAGTGTTCTCATGCTATTCAAACTGAAATTTGCCAACCATCTGTAACAGATTCCCCTGGGGTGCTTGTTAAAAACTCATCTCTGAGAATAGAACCTAGGAATTTGCATTTTAGCCAGAATCCCAGGCCACTATCAGGTACAGGAAAGTTTGAGAATTAGCACTTTGTAAAACTCTTATTTTACAGGGGAAATTCGACAGAGAGTGGTTAAGTGACCTGCCCAGGATCACACAGTGAATTTTAGGGCTTGCGCCAAGTCTAGAAGAAACTGAAGCCACATCCAGATGTTAATACACCTTATATTTGTAGCGAGCTTTGTTTTTTGAAAGCATAGCCCATCTTTCTCCTCCTCTAGTTTGCTAAGATGGAGAGTGTCATCTATCGTCTATTTTTTGTTTTTAACGGATTAGTCTTTGTTGGGGTGGAGACTGTCCTGTGCATTGTAGGGTGTTTAGCAGCATCTCTTGCTTCTATCCCCCCGATGCCAGTAGCATTCCCCAGTTGGGACAATAAAAAATGTCTTCATGGCCCTAGTTCAGTGGTTGGCAAACTGCGGCTCACGAGCCACATGCGGCTCGTTGGCCCCTTGAGTGTGGCTCTTACACAAAATACCACGTGCTGGTGCGCATGTACAGTGTGATTGAAACTTCGTGGCCCATGCACAGAAGTCGGTATTTTGTGGAAGAGCCACACTCAAGGGGCCAAAGAGCCACATGTGGCTCGCGAGCCACAGTTTGCCGACCACTGCCCTAGCTGGTTTGGCTTGGTGGATAGAGCCCCCCAGGTTCGATTCCAGTCAAGGCCATGTACCTTGGTTGCAGGCACATCCCCAGTAGGGGGTGTGCAGGAGGCAACCGATCGATGTTTCTCTCTCATCGATGTTTCTAACTATCTCTCTCCCTTCCTCTCTGTAAAAAATCAATAAAATATATATTTTTAAAAAATGTCTTCATGTATTGCCAAATGTCCCCTGGGTGCCAAAGTCACCCTGGTTGAGAACCACTGCCTCAGCAGCAGAAGCTGTTGCCAGGGACGTTTCCCTAATGGCATCCTATGGCATTTGTTTTCATGTTTGGGGACTTCACTTTTACATTTTGCATAGCTGGCTTCTTCCCAACTTGGCTACTGTGCTGGGTTACACACATCAATAAAGTCACGCTGAATACAAGCTCTCTCCTCCGCTGTTTTCGCCTGCAGAGGAAAGGCGTAAATAAGCTTGGAAAGGCTGCGTTTGGACTCCAGTCGTCATTTGCCTGCCAGCCCTGCACTTCTTAGCTGTGGGGTCTTGGGCAGGTCTCTCAGCCATCGTTAGCCCCTTTCCTCATCTGATTATGAGAGAAAGAGGTGTTTGTTGTGAATGAGAATTAAGTGACACCTTGAATGTGGAAGTGTTTATAAGACATTACTCATCTATTAAGTGGTGATGTTAAGATTCAGGTCTAATTACCGCTCTTGAGGTTTCTCCCAAATTCAAAAGTGCAGAACTCAGCACAGCAATTCTAGACTTGCATTTGGCCAAGTATATTACCCTTGTCATCTTTCTGCCCATAAAGTTAATCTTCCCCTCTCTCCCTGTAAAGTTAATCTCTTTCTTCTGGGTGGCCATCGGCGATACCTCCTTTGGGTCGTTGTCTCTGCAAGATTGGTCGTTAGTTATTACCTGTGACTGGGGATAGCCAGTTTCTTTTTATGTTGAGATTTCCAAAGGGCTGTCAGATATTTTATGAAAATCAAAGCCAGTGCCACCTTCCCTGGCCTCCTTGCCAGCACTCAGAGAGATGCATGGTAGTTGACACGTGAGGCCTGAATGTGGGCGCTGAAGCCAGTATTTGTCTGCAAGGAGATGCGTGCAGATGAACTTGGAGATTAAAGGTCTCTGAGCTTCTGGCACAGCAAAGCTCAGCTAATCCAGCACTGTATTTTGCAGACAAGGAAACTGAGCCCAGAGAGGGAACATGTCTGAGGTGTCACAGTGACAGGGTGAGGTTACTGTCCAAGCTTTCCAGGTGTGGAAGCTCTCGCTGCGATGTTCACACCTGTCCACACTGATGGTGCAGGGGGTGGTGTGGGGAGCAGACCCGCGCTCCTATCCAGGGTGCTATGGCTGCCTCCTGGTTTACCTCAGATGTTGCCTTGAGGGTCTTGTGAAGTCATCTCTTTCTGCTCAATAATTTATGGATGAAAACTCACCAGAATTCAAAGCACATTACATGCTATTCACTGATTTTTATAGCAGGATATTTTGAGGGGAAAAGGCACTGAGCATAAAAGGGGCTTGAGTTTCTGTATGAACATATTGAAGAGGAAGAGGACTGAGAAACTGAAGCTCCTTTCGTTTCGTCTATAACCTCTAACACAGTCCCTTGGCTACATATTTTCTCCCGCTGCGATGTGCTCCTGTAGCATTATCCCCACCAATATGAATCGTCAGTATTGTTAGTACTTGCTGCTGTTTATTGAGTGTTTACTGTGTGCCAATGCATGTGAAGTGTTTACCTCAATACACATCTCAGTTGATCCACTCAAAAACTCTACACAGAGGGTTCTGTAAGGTCTCTGTTTTGAAAAATGAAGAAACAGGTTAAGTAAGTTCCTCAAGGTCACAGAGTAGGAGGGGGAGCTGAGCTTCAAACCCCTCCAATGTATGAAGCTTACGTAGGTTTGTTCACTGTGAACCCCACCAGCCAGCTCCTCCTCTCCAGCCTAAGTCGGTGCTCCAAGGACCTGGTGTTGGTCAGGTGGCCAGTTTGAACTTCTAGGGCTGTCTCAACTGGGCAGCACCCGGCTTGCGAGGCCACCACCTGCCCCTGGGCATTTCCTCTCAGGCTGTGCCAAGAGCCTGAATGAGAAGAGCTGTCCCTGACTCAGGCATGAGGAGGTCCCCTGTCAAGGGACGCACGGCCTTGAGAGACTAAGGCCTGGATGTTGCGTGGATCCCTTAGCCTTCTGGAGCCTCATCTTCCTCGGCTGTAAAGTGGAGGAGATTCCCGTCTCACAGTTTCTTTTTCCCCTGCTAGTGTTAAATGAAACGCTCCATATTGAGTGTTTGCAAACTCTGAGGTGAGGTGGGATTGTGGGACAACTGTCCCTGTCTTCCATCACCCAGTGCCCAATCCATCACCATCATGATTCCAGAGGAAGAGGAGTGGGCGCCTGGGGAATGGAAGACAGGGACAGTTGGAAAAAGAAGCCATCTCCCTTGCCAGTCATTTCAAAGGCCTCTCACTCAGCCTTTCACCTTCGTGCAGCACTCTGACACCATGGGTGGGTCTGTGGGGGTGTTTCTGCGTCCCTCTCCTCTCTGGAGGAAGGCTCCCAGGCACTGATGGGGGGTGAGGGGCTCCTGCGAGTCCCGGGCTGCAGCTAGTCTCCAGAGAGTCCACCCTGCTGTTCCCTGGGCCTCTGCAGCCAAGAAGGCTGCTGAGGGGATGGAGCAGTGATGGCGAACCTTTTGAGCTCGGCGTGTCAGCATTTTGAAAAACCCTAACTTAACTCTGGTGCCGTGTCACATATAGAAATTTTTTGATATTTGCAACCATAGTAAAACAAAGATTTATATTTTTGATGTTTATTTTATATATTTAAATGCCATTTAACAAAGAAAAATCAACCAAAAAAATGAGTTCGTGTGTCACCTCTGACACGCGTGTCATAGGTTCGCCATCACTGGAGTAGGGGGACACTCAGGTTGTTTAAAGGGAAAGTGCTAATACAGTAGATACTTTGGGTTATGGTGATTTTGAGGAAAGCATAGCATTTTTAAAGTTATTTTTTTCATCCTGAAGGTAGTATAACTACATTACATCAAATGGATAGCCCTGGCCAGTTTTTCTCAGTGGTTAGAGCATCAGCTCGCTGACTGAAGGGTCTCGGGTTCGATTACCCATCAAGGGCATGTACCTCTGTTGCAGGTTTGCTTCCTACCCCTAGTGGCAACCAGTTGATGTGTCTCTCTCACATCGATGTTTCTTTCTCTCTCTCTCTCTCTCTCTCCCCTCCCCCCCTCCCTTTCACTCTCTGAAAATCAATGCAAAAAATATTGTCAGATGAGGATTAAAAAAAAATCAGATAATAGATAAGGGGAGAAAAGTACCCATATATATTTCACCTTAATGTATTTCTTCTGGACTTTTGGGGGAAGGCAGGAGAATAATAATTTTCATTTATCTTAAATAGATAGACATGACATGGCACAAATTTGACAAGATACAAAGCAGTGAAAATTAAGTCTTTTTACAGAGCATTCTTTTATTCATAGTGTACATATGATTTTGACTCAGTTAACATTACATATCTTCATATGTCTAAACATTTCTGATTCTTTCCGGTTTTAAAGATGCTTAAAAATTTTTGCAAGCAATATATGCAAAATATATTTATGAATTTTCTAACAAATAATGGACAGTATGCCATATTGATAACAGTGGTGGTGTGTTTATAGGTGATTTAAAAAAACATTTTTAATGCTTTATATTTTCTTGAATGTTGTTAAATGAACAGGAATATTCAGAGAAGTATGCAGAGGAGATATCATCCATAGCTTAGAATTAACATTTTGGCCTATTTTTATTCTGTATTTATGCTTTGCATTTTATAAATATAGTCAGATTATGTTTTATATCAGTGTGGGTCCTGCTTGGTTTTCATCTAACATAAGCATTTATTAAGCTTAGGTTCTCTATAAACCTTGTTTTTAATGGCAATACCATATTCTATCAAGTAGAAACATTATATTTTGTTTAACCATTCCCTTTCGTTGGCTACATTACAATGAGGTATTTTTCTAGTGCTTTACTGTTAAAATAATGCCAAATGAACAGCTCAGGGAACACAGCAGTTAGAAGTGTCGACCCTGAAAAGGTCAGTCTGGGGCTTTGAGGGGCTGTATACCCAGTGGGTGGGTACACAGCAGGCGCTCAGCAGTTGCTTGTGCTTAGTGAATGAGGGGACGTGAGTGGGTGTTCTGTAAATTATTTCAATAAATGATAACGTGAAAGAATAAAGTGTTTTAAGGCAATGAAGGGCTGTCAAGAGAGACCCCGCAAAATGGACTGCAAAATTCAAACCTGTCATACCGCGACCGCTTCAAGGTCTTCGAGAGGATTCTGCAATTCCGGTCGTGCCCATTTGTCCAGCAGGCGTGAGGAGCTTGCTCTGTCTTTGCGCCACGTTGAAGGATCAAGTGGCGGTGATGCTTTTTCAGTCTCTGAAGGGAGGGAGCTGGCAAGAAGGACAAGGCCTGAAGGATGGTTTGTTGTCTGACTGCGTGCCTACCCCAAGTGGCTGCTGAAACCAAATCAATTTGTGGAAGGCCGCTGGGGTTTTCTTGGCTTGACTCTCTCTTCCGGAATTGAATAGGAAAATAGAATTTCTCCGAAATTGTCTCTTTTTATTTGTGCCTGGAGCACTCTGTAATTTGGAGCTTGTCAGAACAGCCTGTCTTGATTTTGAATTTGGAACCATTGACTCCCCCTTTCTCTCCACTGTGAGCTATTTATATGCCAAAAAGCATAAGTGGAGGCCTTTTCACCCTCTCACTGTGAATTCAAGAAATAAATAAAGTAAAGCAGCATTCTCTAGAATCTATAATCCCTGAGTGTTGGCAACAAAGAAAGGAAAGATATTCTAATGTAGACGGCTAGGCAGCGAGAAGCTCGGCTGCTGGGTCCTAGTGCTGTTTCACCTTTACCAGGATCCTCTGGGAAGGGGGGCCTTCTTCACCTTGCTGAGCCCATGTATCCCAAACACATTCTGTTTGCCCATTCATTCCATCCATTCACTCATTCATTCCGCTTGGTTCACTTCAGTTATTGCTCTCCTAATGTTCTATTTCATAGAGTGTCCAAGGCCATAGTGATAATTTAGCTGTGACTAAGACTTCTTCATTCCTGTTTCAGCCAGGGTTCAATGGCAGTAATGAGACACTGGCTATTCTAAACAGAAACGGGTTTACTACAGAGAACCAGGTGCTTAATCATTGGAAGGGTGGAGGAGCAGGGTCCAAACTGGCCTTGGGCAGTGACTCCTAAAACAGGACTCTGAAAATGATCCACTGGTAATTTTGTTTTTGTTTTTTTCCTTTTTTGTATTCCCCTTGCCTCCTGCTCCCAGCTTCTCTGCCCCAGATCTTAGACTCTCTCCTTATGGGATAGAACTGTTTCAAAGAATTCATGGATTATAAAGTGTTAATGTTCGAGAGTGTTGTTAGTAATAGCTGTCACTTGCTGACCCTTTACTGAGTGCCCTGCTGTGTGCTAAGTCCTCGCAATTCTTAAATCCTCTAGAGGTAGTTGCATTATTTCTGCATCGCAGATAAGAAACCTGAAGTTAATAAAAGTTAGCTGACTTATCCATGATATGTCAGCTAATACGTAGCATTTGAATTTAGGCAGGATTCCTGACCAGAGGTACTTGCAGTTTAAAAGAAAAGCTGGGCCAGAGAAGATACACAAAATGGCCAATAAGCCGATGAAAAGATGCTCAAATCATTAGCCATCGAGGAAATGCAAATCAAACCCATAATGAGATACCACTCCACACCACTAGGATGTTCATATCCAAAAAGATAATTAAAAAGTGCTGGTAAGGGTGTGGGTGGAGAAACTGGAACTAGGTAGTAATACATGCTGGTGAGAATGTGCAGCCACTTTGGGAACCAGTTTACAGGTCCTCAGAAGGTTAAACATAGTTAGCATATGACTCATGAGTTCTACTCCTGGATATTATACCCAAGAGGAATGCAAACATATCCACTGAAAACTCATACATGAATGTTCATAGCAGCAGCATTCATAATACTATCCCCAAAGTGGAAATTACCAACTGATAAGTAGATAAGTAAAATGTGGTATATCTGTACAATGGAATATTACTTGGTGATAAATGGAATATTACTTAGAATACTGATACATACTACAAGGATGAACCTTGAAAACATTATGCTAAATGAAAAAAGCCAATCACAAGAGATGACACAGTGTGTGATTTCATTTATATGAAAGGTCCAAGATAGGGAAATCTATAGAGGTAGAAAGTAGATTAGTGGTTGCCTAGGCCCGTGGTTGGCAAACTGCGGCTCGCGAGCCACGTGCGGCTCTTTGGCCCCTTGAGTGTGGCTCTTCCTAAGCCTTATGAGTACCCTAATTAAGTTAATAACAATGTACCTACCTACATAGTTTAAGTTTAAAAAATTTGGCTCTCAAAAGAAATTTCAATCGTTGTACTGTTGGTATTTGGCTCTGTTGACTAATGAGTTTGCCGACCACTGGCCCTAGGCTGAAGGAGGGGTGGGAAATGATGACTAAAGGTGTGTGTCTTTGTTTTTTATAGGGTGATGAAAATGTTCTAAAATTGATTGGGGTTATGGTTGCACAAGTGTGACTAAGCCATTGTATTATTCACTTTAAGTGGGTGAATTGTTTGACATATGAACTATGTCTCAAAGGTGAAAGAGAGAGAGAGAGAGAGACAGAGACAGAGAGAGAGAGAGACAGAGAGAAAGAGAGACAGAGAGAGAGAAAGCAGGCTGGGAGGGATAGTACTTACCCAAATAAATGAATTGCTAACGGGGGAATTTAGGGAATAGTAGATAAATCCCATACAACTCTTATCCTCACTAGAATTGACTGAAAAAAATGTATTTACTTTAGCACAAAATTAAGTATTTAGGTCCCAGTTGACTGTCTGGTCGGTGGACCTAGATCCGATTATTTTTTCTCAGCCATCTAACTTTCTAGGTTTTTCTATTTTTCTCTAAGGGGTATGTTTACTTTTTATATGTAGGGAACCAAAGATAAACTATGTCATAAAATACATATTCCATTGGGTTAATCAAAAAGAACATCATGAATTCCATATGTTGTGCCCCCTGAACTAGTTTGAAATTTTTTTCTAGATAAAGGATTTTAGGGGGGAAAAAGCGAGAGGCATCACAAGTGTTTGTCCCTGAACTGAGCTGGTGTCAGAGTCCAGCTACTCCTGGCAGCCTCCTGCCTTTCACCCTCTTGTTTCTTTCCTGCCCTTTGAATCTGTCCAGGGACCACCAGTTGTGACTGATCACAGTGTTGTGCACAGTTTTGCACTCAGCTTTATTTACATGGAAAAGATGATTGGAGGTGGGTGGGTGGTGATGGATAGTTATGTTAAATTGAATGTGAATAAAAGAAGAAATGTAGAGGGCTAACTGTGCCCTCAGGTAATTTGTCCCATTTTATTTATCCAAGAATAATTGCCGATGCCAGCATTTCATGGTCTACTTGTAACCCAGTAAAATACCTCATGGAAGTTACAAGGCCTTCGCAGAACGGGAATTCATGGGAGCCCCCTGCTTTCCACTTGAGCCAAGGGCTGGCTGAACCATATGTATGTGTGTGTGTGTGTGTTTTGTTTTTTAACAGGATTTGTGGATCAGCAAAGTTAAATTTATTGAGCTCTGACTATATGCTTGAGCGCAGAATTTGCTGTCAAGCAATTAGAGTAAAGCTGAGGATTTACATCTGTGAGAGGCTTAAATGTGGGAAGTTCTTTCCCCATTACACATTAGGTTGGCAACTTGGAGCATGACCTGGATTTCTCATGCTGCAAGTGGCAAGCTCTGGCCTCTGGGGCCTTCCTGCTTACTGTGTGCGTGCACGTGTGCGTGTCTGAAAGTAAGGCTCAGGTGCTTTCCAGGTAAAAGGGGGAGTGGGGAGTGAGGGTGGGAGGACCCGGTCTACCAGGTGCTGCCCTCTACCCTCCACTCACCCCAGTGAGCCTGCCAGCACTTTCCTGGACACTCCTGGCGCCCGGGCGCTCTGTTCTCTGGCTGACATCTGGGGCTGCTAGGAGCAGACCTGGAACAGCTCACAAGTGTGGTATAAAGCGAAATCCCAGAGAACAAGGTTCTTTACCACTTACACGCTCTTTGCCTTTGGACAAATCACTTATCCTTTTCAAGGTTTTCCCAATCTTTAACAGAAATAATGCTACCGACCTTACATGCTCGTGGTGAATGTTAAATGAAAATCTTATGGAAAGCACATCGCACGGTGCCTGAGACACATTAGGCTTTTGATAAAGATTATTACCTCTTTCCCAGCTCACTTTTCTTCTCCACCTCCCCTTCCTACACTGGGGTGGTAGAGAAACTCATCCAGTTTTCTTCAACTCTAGTCTGAGACCACCTGTCGGTATTTTTATTGAAATATTATCTCTCCACTTACCTATTTTTGTGCTAAATTTTAGTCTATATTGACCACATTACTCCAAAATAAACCCATTGAAACAAAAACATTATTTAATCTAGAATGACACTTTCTACGATAATGAAATGCTCTTGGCTATTTTTGTCCCTTTGCTCTTAAACTTAGATTTTAAGAGTGGTTTGCCAGATCCACAAAAAAATCCTGTGAGATACCGATAGTTTTCACATTGAATTTATAGGTTAATTTAGGGAAGAATCAACATCTTTATGACAGTGGGGTTTTCTAACTCTCCTTTCACTTCCAGTGGTCGGCAAACTGTGGCTCGAGAGCCACATGTGGCTCTTTGGCCCCTTGAGTGTGGCTCTTCCACAAAATACCACATGCGGGTGTGCACGTACAGTGCAATTGAAACTTCGTGCCCCATGCGCAGAAGTCGGTATTTTGTGGAAGAGCCACACTAAAGGGGCCAAAGAGCCCCATGTGGCTCGCGAGCCGCAGTTTGCTGACCACTGACTTAGGCCTTTAAAATATTTTTCAGTAAAGCCATATTTTTCTCCATGAAAGTCCTATCAGAAGATTATACAGAGCAAAGTGACCGACACGTATCTGGATTTAGAATATTGGTTGGGTGGCCATGAGGATGGTGAACTAGAGAGAGCGGTTCTCAACCTGTGGGTCGAAGACAATGAAAATACATCCTGCATATCAGATATTTACATTACGATTCGTAACAGTAGCAAAATTACAGTTATGAAGTAGCAACGAAAATACTTTTATGGTTGGGGGTCACCACAACATGAGGAACTGTATGAAAGGGTCGCGGCATTAGGAAGGTTGAGAACCACTGGTAGACGCAAGGAAGTCCGTTAGGAGCTGTTGGAATAGTCCAGCTGGGAGGAGATGAAAGCTTGAATTTAGGACTGTTAGAAGGGAGAGCGGCCAGCACATGCCAGAGACATTTCCTGGGAAGAATGCACAAGGCCCCCCTCATTCTTTCAGGGCTAAATAAGGCAAAGTAATAATAATGCTTGCCGCCATTTATTGATAGCAAAGCGTTGGCGTGTTACGGCTATCACTGCTTCTCCTTGGCAATGCTCCCAAGTAGGCATTAGTACTTCTCTCCTCCCGATGAGGAAACTAAAGCTCAGAGAGGGTAAGTAACTAACCCAAAGTCACCCAGGGAAACAAAGCATGTGTTCTAATCTAGATCGGCCTCTGCCCAAAGGCCACTGAGCCCTCCTCGAATCTTGGCTTGTCTCAGAGTTTATTGGAAGCACTTTATAAAAACGTGTCAGACCTTTTGAATTTTATGACTGAAAGAAAAGTGACTAAAATCCTCTTCTCAGTCAGAAAATTACATTAGAGGGTTTACCTAGTTTTATAATGTTTGATAAAAGATCTAGACAAATGTAAATTTATGAGATCTATAAAATTGGAGTGTTTGAGGGCAGGAGGCTGGGCTTTGGGAAGATGGGGGCAGGTCATGTGAGTCTGGAAAGACGCAAGAAGTATATTTGAATTCTGAAAGTGTTCCTGGTCATGTATTTCTGGGTAACATTTTGTTGATGTTTTTCTTCCATTGGTCAGAAAAAAAAAAAGAATGGGCTTAATTAAAATTTCTATTGTCTTTGCCATGGAGGAAGGAAGCCTTTTGGTGGTTGTCATGGTGATATCACCATGACACTGCTGAAGTGGGTAGTGATTGCCCTCAGAGCCCTGGAATGAGCATTTATCATTTTCCTCGCCCCGTGAGAGGCTCGCAGAACCAAACTGCACATTTCCTTAATCACCTTTGAAATTCCCATTTGAGCCAAATGTGCGTGTGCACAAGGCCGTGCGCTCCACTGTAGCCTCGGTTAGAGTTCTAAAGTCTGAAACCCCATTTCTAATTGCTTTATGTTCCTGGAGCAAAATGGCATATGCAAGGTGCTCATGAAAACTCTGGGAAAGTAATTAGGAACTAGCAGCCTTTCAGGTGGCACTGTGGGACAGCTGGGAGTCCTCCGCCCGCTCACAGCGCTCCTGCCCCCCTCCCGGCCACTCAGAAGTCTTGGCTGACGCACCTTCTCTGTGAGCAGCCCATTTAAAGTGACTGGCACTTAACGCGTGGCCACTTTAAATGCTACCACTTACCTCCAGTCCTCCGCTGTTTCTCCCTGCACCCAGCCGGCACGTGGAGCCATCATGCTGCATGCAGGCAGAGAGCGGCTGTTTCCAGTAGTAAAACCAGGCTCTTTTGTTGGCTTTGGGGGTACTGCATGGTATGACTGGGGTGAAGGAAGGGTAGATGATGGGGGATGAATGATGTTATGCAACTGGGTGATGTGCATGGGTTTTTAAGTTACCCCCACCCTACCTCCACCCAGGCCCGAAGAGCACAGGACAGGGACACCCCTCCTCTCCAGTGGTGCTGGGCAGCTGCATAATGTGGATGGGTTTGCAGAGCTCAGATTTTACAGGCGAGGTTACCCCGGGGTCTACAGAAGGCAGGCTTATGACACCTCCCACACCCAACTAGATAACTGTTCTATAACCTTTCGTGTAAAGTGATGTTATGGCAATAGGCAAAGAATTTGCCTTCAGAGAACCTGGTTTCAAGTGTGGCTCCGCCCCTTAGCCAGCCATGTGAACCTGGACAAGAACTTAACCTCTTGGATCCTTGGTTTCCTCTTCTGTAAATTGGAAATAATGACAGTAACTACCTCTCCAGGTCATTGTACCGCAGGAGAGGCTGCTTTGTCAGCTGTAAATTCTAATACACTGGCTATTTTTCAAGCTCATATTGTATACTTGGCACGGTGCTGGAGAGTCAGAGCTGACAGAGCGATAGGGCAGGCAGGACAATCAGGATAAGATGGTCAATGTTGTGATCCCAGTGGGCACCAGCAGGCACTTAACTCCACCTCACGTCTAGGAAGGCTTCTCGGAGGAGGTGACCCTCGCACTGAGTCTTGAAAGATAGAAGTTAGTCAGAGAGACAGGGAGACAGCCTTCAAGAAAATAGAGCAGTGTGTGCACAGACACTAAGGTACCACCAGGGGTATCCATGAGAGAGAAGTGAGCCATGAGGCAGGGAACAGATAAAGGGTGGTGTTTGCCTTTATCCAGAAAGTGCGGGGAGCTATTGGATGATTTTAAGGCAAGGAGTCACAGTTTGTAGGTTTAGGGGTATTACAGGTATTGTGTGGAGGACTGTTGAAAGTTAATTGGGAATAGGTGGCGAGTGGGTACAGGGAAAGGATGGCGACCTAGAGGCCACTGCAGTCCTCCAGTGAGCGTGGGGGTGCCGTGTGGGTGGAGAGGGTGGGCTGCATTGGTGATGTAGAGGTAGAGTTGGCTGGTTTCAGCGACTGATAGGGACTGAGGGAAAGCAATCGGATGTCTTCCAGCGTTTGGGGAGGGACAGGTTTTCACTGTGCAGGACAGTGCCGTTTAGCACCTGGGGCCCCTGCCCAGTATATGTGCCCCTCGTCATCGTGACAACAAAAATATCATTGCTCTTTGTCCGAATGCCCCCGGTTGAAAATCACTAGATGGTGGTTTTAGGAAGTGGGGAATAAAGGAGGAAAAGGGATGGAAAGGGTTCCATTTTGCAGTATGTTGATTTAGTGGCCCTAAGTGTCCCGTAGGCCGTTGGATCTAGGGATTCAGGGCCCGAGAGTGGACAGAGCAGGACATACATTTCAGGAGTCATCACAAGGGCAGTGCGTGAGCTGGGAAGGACCCTGAGCTTTCCCAGGAAGGGTCTTTAGCACCTTGTTTCATCTGGAGAGCTGGGGAGCACTGATGGAATTCTAGGGCCGTTTTATAGGGAAGGGGAAAGTGAAGTGCTGCAAGAGCAAGTGACTTTTCCAGGTTTTTCTTTCAGTCAGTTTTGGCCAATTCTGTCCTTGGCCCAGGCAGTGCCCAGATGAGTCTGGGGAGAGGAGGGTTTTGCCTCTTTTATTTAGTTGAGGGCTCTTTAATGTCTTGCTTTGTGGCCAGGAGGACCAAGTGTCTCAGTGGCTGGGCGGTTACCATCCCTGCCTCACCTTGGGTTTAGAAGTCTTTGTGCCTCAGTAAGGAGGCGTCTCACAATTTGCTTTATCCCCTGCAATGGCAGATTTTTTCCTTGGCGCCCTCTGTGTTCTTGGTTCACTGATTAATAGGCACTTGAGGATTTGCAGGGAAGTGTTTAACATGCATCAGATACCATCACTAGCGGACAAGGTGATTCACTGAGCTCTCTGCTGTCTGCATCCCTCCCCGGTGATACTGTTTGACATTGGGGAGTCGAGTGTGGGTCTGGAAAAGTGTAGTTTAAATGTGTGATTCAGAATCAGAGACTCTGGCTGTCTGCAAAGTAGGGGGTGCGCGGAGAGGTGGATGGTGAGGAGCCAAGGAGCTTTGCGCTTCGATTTCCTTTAGTTTCTTCAAAAGTGAGAGTCGCTCTGGGTTAAAGGTCACCAGCAAGTTCTGGGCTCTAACCTTCAGGCTTCCAGCGAGTACCCACACCGGGGAGCTGTGACCTCCAGACAGGGATGTGGAAGGCTGGTGATTTATTTTCAGCACATGAAAACTCTAATAATCTAAAGAACGGCTCCTTCTAGAAAGCCCTTACCCCGTACCAAAGTTTCCTTCTTGCCTTGGAAATACAGTTTTGCCGTGTTACCTGCAGGGGGAATATTTCAACCTTTGTCTCCAATTCTGGAGTCAAGGGACCTAGGTCTGATCCTGGCTCTGCCCTCACCGAGCTGTGTAATCTTGCACAAGCCCTGTAATATTTCTCATCCTCAGCTTCCTCATCTGTGAAATGGAGATAATAGTACCTACCCCCTGGGATAAAACAAGGCAGGAGACAATGCCCGCAGAGTGTCTGGAGTATGATAGGATGTGCTCACTGAAGTTACGGTTACAGATATCTCTCTCTTTTATCTTAGTGGTTCTTTATCCACTACCCCTCCTTCCACACACATTTTCACGAGCTACCAGGAGTCTGGCACCCTGGCATGATGGGCACTCAATGTAGGATGGGAAGCGCTGGTAGGTTTTCTTTAGGGAGAGGGGACCTCGATTAGGACAGCTACCCTCGTTGTTCACCTCCTCGATGCCAGGCAGCATTTCGTGGTCCTGCACAGAGCCCGCCCTGGCAGCGGAGCTGTGATTGGGACCCAGTCCTGCTTCCTTTTCTCACTTTGATGCCTTTTCCCTGCTCCGTCCCCTCTCCTGTCCTGCTTTGTCCCCTATCCAACCAAAACAAAAAGGAAAGAAATTCTGGACTGAAACCAGGCCAGTCCTTCAGGATATTGCGCCTGGGCTCGGTGGTTGCTCACTGGAAGGTCTGGGCACTCAGGGTCCTGCGGTCCAGGCACTTTCTTCCTGGTGTGCTCCTCAACCTGGGCTCCCTTCCGGAATGGGCATCAGTAGGAAATTGAGAAGGAAATGGGCTTGGGAGGGGGTTTCCGAAGTCATCTCACTTCACCCTTTACTAGAAGTGAGATAGGCAGAGAGCGCCCCTCCCTGCCCGGATGTCCTCTCCCACCCCAGCACTGAAGGTGGGGTGGACCTCTTCCCAGGTCGTGAGGGATGCGGGGCCAGTGCCCCTGTGCGGTTGGTTGGTTAATATTGTTAGAATACCCTCAGCGGGGCAGTTGGGAAATAGCAGGTCCTGAGCGGGTGTGTGAGGAAGCAGCAGGGCTAGCACCCAGGCTGTGGGAGCAGCTGCAGGAGGCTCCTCCCCCTGGAATGTGGCCGGGCTGCTTTACCTCTCACACCCCACTGACAGCCCGATCTTTTCCAAACAAAGACCCTGAGCTTGAGTTCCTCTCGCTGTCCCCCGGGCTCTGGCAGCGCTCGCCCTCAGATCTGCGTGCTGATACTTTACAGCACAGCCTGGTTTATGGAGTGAAGTGCTAAATGTCAGGATTTATGTGGGTCATTCTACACTGCACACCTGTGAGTGAGCGCCTGCAGCCGACTTTGTGCCTGGTCTTGGTTTCCTCCTTCCATGACTGCTCGGACCTCGAGGCAGCACAGGGAAAGTTACTGGTTGTGGTCTCCCCTGTGGTTCGTACTAGAGAATGCCCCCCTCCCCTGTCACCACTTTCTCAGCCCTACCAGTGTGCAGGTGACGTGGAGAAAATGAACCTAGTTGAGCAGCTCCCCGTGTCAGAGCTGGAAGGGCTCCCTGTGCTCATCATCTCCAACCTTTTCCCATTTTACAGATGAGGGGACTGAGGCCCAGAGAGGGAAAGCCACCTGTTTGCTTTCCAGTGGGCCTGGTATTGATACTGACCTGGAACAGATTAAATTCCTGAAGTGCACAGGAGACATCATGATGCAAGAAAAGAGTTTGGCTTCTGGACTTGGATTCCAACGGGAATCCTAAATCCTTCGGAAATGTATGGCCTTGGACAAATGGCTTAACCCCTCTTACCCACAGTTCCCTCAGATGATAATCCCTCGCAGTGTTGAAGTGACTTTTGAGGTAGTATGTGCAAGCACTTCAAGCAGATACTCCCAATGGCAGGTACTCAGAAAATGGACCCAGTGTTTTGTTAATGGAGATCGGTCACACTGGACTATCAAAGCTGCATGTCTAAAAGAAAAGGCTTCACATAGGTACTGTGTAAACTTCCTGCGAGAAAGGCCTTAAGGGACCTAACCCAGCCTCTACTATGGGGCTGACCACCTGCTCCTGCGGCCAGGTTCCTGGGAGAGGGGCATCGGTTCTAAGTCGTAGCTCTGTACGGGGCCTTGTTTTGTTGTTTTCCCACCAAGATATCTCCTAATACAGGGGTGTTTCAGAAATCTCTTGACTCACTTAACTGCTAAATGGTGTGTTTCATGGCTTAATAGAATCACAGAGCAGACTTCAGGCCTGGGGTTTGTGTTCGTTCTTTAGCAACATCTTGCCAAATAGTTTTCTGGCCTGAGCTTGAAAACTTCCACCAACAGGAGGCAGCCAGCCAGTCTGATGTTCAGAGGCCACTCTGGCTGTGGCATTGTTGACACATAATTCTTTGAAAATGTCTCCTAGTGACTTGACCTACTGATTCTAGTTCTGCCATCTTGGACCTCAGGGAACAAGTCAAAGTTCTCTTCCTCGTGATAGCCCTTCTGAAATGATAACGGTGGTCATGTGCCCTGAGCCTTCAGGCCAGGAAACTCCAGTTCTTTCCGTGACGAGGTTTGACCCATTGGTGCCCTTCACAGTTGGTGCTTGTCTCTCTTAGATGTGTTCCAGCTTCCACTCTGGCCTGTAGGTGTGGTCACCAGAGGTGAACACAGTATTTGGATGGGGTCTGATCAGTTCAAAATAGACCTTTTTTTTTTTTACCTCCCTTCTTTTGGACCTTATATTACTATTAAGTGAGTCCCAAGGTCCTACTAGCTTGGTGACAGCTTTTCTACACTTTTGACTAATTGGGTTTGTAATACATCAATGCCACTAAACTAATACAGATTCTATGTTATTTCCTGGAGCTGCCAGAACAAGTTACCACAAGCCTGGTGGTTTAAAACAATGGAAACGTGTCCTCTGATCGTTCTGGAGGCTGGAAGTCTGACATTAAAGTGCTGGCCGGGTTGGCTCCTTTGGAAGCTCTGAGGGAGAGTCCATTCCATGCCCTTCTCTTTGTTTCTGGTAGTTTCTGGCAATTCTTGGGAGTCCTTGTCTTGTAGATGCACCTGTCCAGTCTTTGCCGCTCTCTTCAAATGGCCTTCTCCCCCATGTGTGTTTCATATGCCACATGAATCCAGACCAACAGCCCTGGAATTCTGTGCAAGGTGTTTTGACTGGACAAAAAAAATTCCCGGCTCTAAAATATATTTTTCATGTTTGTTAGTGGAAATTAGTCACTAGGAAATGGATTTTGTTTAAGTCAGGAAATTAGTTTTAAAACAATGTATGATTTATTTCATGATCCTTGTTTCCAGGAATTAGCATTAATTTATGGTTGGTAATAACTATGACTGTGAGCAATTCTCTAACCTTCCCAGACCTTGGTTTCCTCGTCTGTAAAACACAGAGATTGGGTGAGGTGAGCTCTGTGCCATTTTTAGCTCTGAAACTCTTAATCCTCTGGTTTCTGGAAAGCAAGGGCTACCCTTTACGGTGAAAGGTCTCAAGTTGATGGCAGATCTCAAGTTGGCTTAATAAACTGAGAATTTATGCTCTTGACTAAGAAAGCAGATTCTCATTCACGAATCTGAAAATCTGAAAAAACTCTGTCCTTTTGTTGACCTTTGACAGGATATAGAGACTATGCTGTTGAACATCCTCCACCCTCTTGGTTACGTAGGCAGTGCAAGACACTAGTGATTGGCGTCTGGTTGGCTCTCAAATAGTTGTTACATCAGTGAATGAATATACTATGTCCTATGTCATTGTTGCGGGGGGTGGGGGGAATAATACAATATCATTCAGGTCTGATCATCTGGTACTTGTGGGCTTTTTAAAGAATCTTCCTGAATACCTATCACAAGCAGTTATTTTTAAAAGATGGTGTTGGTATAAGACAGCGGTTGCAAACTCAGATGTCTGTACAGAAAAGCTGACTGTGTTTATGATCTCCACTTTGTTTTTGGAATGCGCAGCTCACTCTGTTTATCTTTTGTTTTCCCAATTCTGATTGAGATCGTGATGCAAAGAAATTTCTCTTCGGTAAGAAAATCAGAAAGGCAGGTGTGATGATAAATAGCACGAGGCGTACACCCTCGCCGGTGGGAAGCAGTAGGGAGCGGTGGGGACTGAGGTGAACTGAAGGTGCCATTCCACCTCTCCTGGGGTCCCAGTGTTGCCACAGTTTTCATTTTTCCAAGATATGCTGGATTTTTATACGAACTTTTCCTATTATTAAACTTTGGCTCAAATACCGCCCCCCCCCCCCCCCCCCCCCCCCCCCCAGTATATCAATTTGAAATCTCTGACACATGTTGGTGAAGATTAGTACCTGGGATGGTCTCCTAGGTCATCTCCCTCTGGTTGGTCTGGTCTGGGGGTCCTGGCAGAGCTGTGTGCAGGAGGCTGCTATGTTCATCCTTGCATACAGACGTGGAAGAATCTAAGATATGTAAAGTAACAAGCAAGTGGTAGAATAATATATATTTTTGTTTTACTTAAATAATTTTTTTTCAAAAAGATGTATAGATAAAATTTTAAATGTGTAAAAATTTCACAAGAAACATAAAGGCATTGCCTCTGAGATGGACACTGAATTGGAGGCAAGAAAGGAGCTTCTGCTTTCTTAGTTTGTGCCCTCCTATAACACGTAGTGCTTCGTTTTTGGGAGGTAAAATGAAAAGAGTTGGTGGGAAGTGTTGCTGTATGAAGAGTGTAAGCCTTCCATGCTGAGTGTAAGAGGACAAAGAAAAGCAGAGCAGCCTGGAGTGATCGGGAAGGACCACTGGGAAGAGAAGGGGCCTTGAAGGCTGAGCAGAATTTTTAAATTACTTTTAAAATATTTTATTTATTGATTTTAGAGAGAGAGAAAGGGAGAGGGATAGAGAGATAGAAACATCGATGAGAGAGAAACATTGATCGCATGCCCCCTTCTGGGGACTGAGTCCACAACCCGGGCATGTACCCCCACTGAGAATCGAACTGGTGACCTCTTGGTTCATGGATCAACACTCAACCACTGAGCCACACTGGCTGGGCGGGCAGACTTCATTAGGAAAAAGGATGGCAGGAGCCCAAGCCCAGAGGTAGGAAGACAGGGTGAGTTGGGGACTTGTGAATAATTAAGTATGGCAGGAGCCAAGGGTATAGGGAGGTGGTGAGAGATAAGGAGGCTGTAGGAGCCAGAACGGGTGTGTGACGGAGACAGTGGACTGGGAGCTGTGCCCCAGCATGACTGACTCGGCAGCAGGGACAAGGAAGTTTGGAGGCAGGGCCACAGGGTGGGACCCTCTCACCCTCTCACGTGGCCTCTTCTGGCTCCTGGGTAGCTGTCATCCATTTCTGCTAGGGTGTTGCTTGGTGAACAAAGGTAATGCTTATACACCTGATGAGTAAGCTCATGGCACTTTCTGTTCCTCCACTCCCAGGCGTGTGGGCTTTGGAAGCTTCCGACCTCTGCTGGTGCAAAATGTGGTTCCCGTACCCCTGAAACCAGCACGTCTCCCCAGACATTTTGGAGGTTCTGTAGGGCAACTGGCCACTGGCTGAAGTGTAGTCACTATAAACAAGCCCACACTTTGGAGTCAGGCAGATCTTGGCGTGAATTCTGACCTTGCCACTTACTGGTTATGTGACCTTGGGAAGGCACTTGACTCCTTTGGGCCTCAATGCCCTTGTTTGTAAATGAAGGTAAAATGATATACCTTCTAGGGTTGTGGTAGCTAACAGATTGATACTCAGCAAGTAGGTGTGCCTTGCTTTACTTTTCTATTATGACACCTCTTCTGATCTGTAGTTATGTATATTGATATTACAGGGGTGGGCAAAGGTAGGTTTACACTTGTTCATATGGAAAATAATACAATAAATAATAATACAAGAATAAACTCTGATTTGCGTACTCACGACTGTAAACTTACTTTTGCCCACCCCTGTATTTATGTTCAATATGTAAAATACATATTTATTTGTATCTGTATATGGCCATGTCCATCTAGTCCAGTGGTTCTCAACCTTGGCTGCACATTAGAATCACCTGGGAATCTTTTTAAAATCCTGATTTCTGGGCCTCATCCTCCGGAAATTCTGTTTCTTTGTTATGGGGTGGGACCACAACATTAGTAACAAAGAAACAGAATTCCCGGAGGATGAGGCCCAGAAATCAGGATTTTAAAAAGATTCCTAAGTGATTCTAATGTGCAGCCAAGGTTGAGAACCACTGGTCTAGTCTGGGTTGTAAGTTCCTGTTCAGTGGGGATAATTATGTTCTAAACATTGTTTTACCCCAAAGCACTGAGTATTAAGCCCATAATAGGGCTGACTACATGTTGGACGAATGGAGTTTGTGTTCTCAACCCTACTCCAGTCTTTACAGCAATGGGCTTGTGATTGAAGAGGATGTGTTTGCAGGCTGGGGATATCTCCTCCGTGGCTAAAACAAGTGTTGTTCGGCTGACGTGTCAGGATGGCGCGTGATCATTTTGCTATGGCAGATCTATATTTTGTGGCGCTTGACGTTTATATGTCTTGGGAGGACTCCTTTTAAAATGTATAAAATTGCAGAAGGTATGCCAACGCATTGCTAGGGCCCTTCCTGAGGCCTTAGACGGGGCTTGTGAAAGTGAGGGGCCTTAGAACCTGAGCTTTATTAGTTTCACAGCAAGTCATCTGAGCATTTAGAGACTGGTAGAACACTCACTACAGGCAGTAGTAGGAGTTATGAAAGATGTGGAGATTTCTAAAAGGGAAAAAAAATGCTGGTACAGGTTTTAGTAAACCTGTCATTCCAAGTAGACTCAATAAAATTTGCCTGTATTGTTTTTTTCATTCAACAAATATTTATTGAGCACCTGCTGTGTGCCAGGCACTACGTAAGCACTGGAACGTAGCTGTGAAATCTGCGGGGTGCTTGCATCTAGACCTATGTTGCAAAGAACCACAGTGTTGATGTTAGGCTGTGGGGATAAAGCCACAGGCAGTAAAGGCATTTTGGTTTCTTAGTTTCACCTTCTGATCCCTCTCACTTTCTCTTTTCCAGGCCTTTTCTGGGAATGAGAGCCACAGGGTTAAATCGATGCTGATTGGATGTTAATCATCCCAAACAGTCACAAAGAGCCATAGATTGTTACGAGGGCGAGTAGGTACAGTGGCTTTTAACTGCTCAACCCTTCCTGGCCCTCGCTGTGTGAAATACAGGTTTCCCCTGCTCTCTGAAAGTAGAGCTTTCTTATGAAACCTTTCGTAAGATGAAATAGCGTAAAGCGAAGTAATTACCATTAATTCATGTGGAAAATTTTGGGGGTGTACCAAGACCCCCCCCAAAAAAACTTATCAAATCATACCAAATAACTCATAAAACCTAAAATAGCACTACCATATAGTAAAGGCAGTAATGCACAATATAAGTCGAGATAAAGCACAGGTTTTCACGTGGGGCGTGTGCTGCCTTTGCAGCAGCTGCCTGCAAAACAAATGCTGAGTGCTATTTTTGCTTCTCACCTTTTTCCGTAGAAGCGACCATCCTCTTCGGATTTCTTTCAGTTAGCAAAAACAGGTACTCATTAATGTCGGTCTTTCATGAAAGTGAGAGGTGTAGCTTGACCTTTCGAAAAGGGGGCTACACCTGTAGTGATACGGGAGCCATCATTTCTCCATCAAAGGCTCTGCCGTGGGGTCGATTTCAGCCAGTGTGGCAGAACAGAGCAATTCCTTCTGACTCCAGAGCTTGTTAGGGGAGGGTGTTCCTTATGTCCTATTTCTAGAGGGACAGCCAACCCGAGCCTCAAAGAACAGAAGAATCAAGGCTGGAGACACACAGCACCTGCCTCGCAGTTCACCCCCAGCAGCGCTCCGCTGGGCCACGGCGGGGTGGTGACTCAGAGCTGGAACTGTGTTCCTGCACCGTTGCCAGATTTTGCATCAGGGGCGGGGAGGAAATAGAATGAATGAGTAGGAGCAAGTGGCTGCTAGATTTGTAACACCTTGGGAGGCAGCTGCTCCAGAACCGAAATCGAAAGCAAGCAGGTGGACTGGGAGCTCGCGCTTTACCTCTGCAGATGCCCAGGTCCTCCCCCCATGTCTGACCTGGACTGGGGTTTTCATCGGGCCAACATGAAGCTCAAGGAAAGAGTGTGTCTGCTGCCTTCCCCAGCGAGAACAGGAGAGCAGGTTAGTCCTGTACTGGTTTCTTAAGGATTCGGTTTGCTGCGATGTAGTCCGATTCATGAAAACCCGAGTCATGACGGAGAGAAAGGGAGTTTTCAATGGCTTTAGTTGGGAGTGCCTACAGTTAAAAAACAATAATCTGCTTTAATTGGGAATAAGTAGGACAAAAGTATCATTAGCTGCACCTCCCTGATGTCGTTACAAAGGATATTCTGTTGGCAAGTGACATTGGGGAGGACAGCTGCCCGCCTGGCTCCTTTGTGTTTTCACGTATGTGCAGGGCTGTTACATCTCGGTCTGTGGCTCTGGCAGGAGCCTGAGATGAACCTCAGCACCTTCAGACGTTGTAGCTAGAAGATCGCCTGCCTGGTCCAGCCTTCTCACTTTACACTTAACGAACCTCACTTACTGGAGAGTATCAAACAGAAGCATAAAACTGGGTGTTCTCTGAGATCGAACATGCTTCCTGTGCAGTTCTAAAACTTCTCTAGGGTGTGCGTTCCTAGCTGAGCACAGCCTGGTGGAAGGCTTTTCTTCTTGGGCCACACTTTCTGGACCATGGGCCTCAACCCAGCGAGGGACAGAAGTGTGGCTGAAGGAAGGCGCCTCTTGATCTTAAACTACTTTGCCTGGCAGGCTTGTTCTTTAAATAGAAGTTTAAACAGGAGGCTTGTGTGGTGCCTTAACTCAAAAGGAAGAATGTGTTCTTGAGCTGCTGTTCTGTGGAGGGCTAATGATACTGGAGCTGGCAATGTGGAAGAAGATAAAACAACTCGATTAGAGAAGAGTTTTAGAGCTAGCACAAGAAAAATCTAACAGGCACTGAAGATGGAGTGTTTGCTGTAGGCCAGACACATTATCGGCACTCTTCACAGCAATCTTGTCAGGTTGCAGTGGTCTTCTCTTTTTTTCAGATAAAGAAACCAACCCTCAGAAAGATCACTAACGCCTTCAGGGTCGTGCACAGCCAGTGCATGGCAGAGCGGGGATTTGAACTCCGGTCTCTATGACTGACTGGTCTGGGGGTTCATGCTCTGCAGGCCTCCAGTGGCCTCTCCACATGGGGAGACTAACCCCTCCTTGGACAGATGAGGAAACCAAGACACAGGGAGGCTACTCCTCCCAGCACCCCCTTAGGGGGCTGGGACTGGTTTGGTAGTAATTAAGCTGTACCTCAGCTCCTATTGCGTTGCTTCCCTGACACATCTATAAAAGAGAATTAGGAAAGGGGAGGCTATCTGGGTTTGATTTCCTCATTCTATCAGGCGTTTGCCTTTAATCTTTTTGTGATTATTGAGATCCTATGAAGCCATAATTAAAACATCCTATTAGCAAGTAGCAACCCTAAGTACCGGGGCCCCATGTGGGAACTCGGGAAGCAGACGGGTTTGCAGCATGGTCACTGGTCAGGAGGGGTGATTTAGGAACTTTGTTGGCCATAGAGTGGATCTGAAAACACCTGGAGAGCCTAATGCAATGGAGGGCTTTCTCAGTCATGCTGATGACTTCTGTCTGTTGAATTCAGAGTCTGGAAAGGACAGAACTTCCCTCTGTGCAAGATGTGAGAGCTTTACATTATCTTAGTTAATTTTGCGACTCTCTTACGCCCCCGTCTGTGCCAGGCTCTGCCCCTTTTGGCACCTCTGGGTGAGGAGAACAGTTACAAACTGGCCCTCCAGGTGGTGGGTCTGGGGTTTGGCTGGATTTCAGTGTCTCTGCCTAGTTGGGTGTGCGACTGAGTCAGGTGTGGTGGGAGAGGGGAAGGCTCTTCCTTGGTCTGGTGGAGTCTCAGCCTGCGTGTAGGACCCTTTATCAGGGCCCGTGGGCCCCTGCTTCACCCGCTCTCTCTGAGGAATCTGATAGGTCGGGGCTGCTGACATCAGAAAATGAGATGGGTTCTGCACAGCCTCTCCCTGAAGGCCATGTGTGTTTGTGCTCTGGCTGTTGAGATAAAGGAGTTCAAGTGCCTGCTCCATGGTATCACTGCTCTGTGCTGCAGGAGAGACAGGAGAAACAAGGGAAGGACTGCTCCCGGCCCTCCGGGCACTTAGGATCTTGCTGGAGATAGGGGAGAGGCGAGGAGAACAAACACACCTGAAATAAGTAGAGAGCATTATGAGAGAGTATATAATCAGTCACCAAATTGTAGGTTTCACACCAAATACTCTCCCAGTTCACCAAAGGGAGATCCAGGTAATGTTTGTATTATCCTCGTATGTGTTTTTAATCACTCAGTAATTTCCGCTCTGGTGTTTGCATTCCGTTCTTTGATTCTCTCCGAGGGTACTAGCTTTCCCTGGCAGAGGTGGGGGATGTTGCAGAGGAGGGCTAATTTCTCCAAATTATATTGTAACAGTTGGGAGAGAGCCAAGGACGAAGCGTTCTTGGCATGTCAGTGTCTCCTTGTTCCTTCCTCTGGCAGTCAGAGCAGAAAGCCACTGCCTTCTGTGGCTTCTGACCTTTTAGGTTCTTGTCTCTTTGTTACCTGAGTCCAGACTTTTGTAGGGTTAGCGAGCCTATTTGGAGGCATGGCCTCACTTTAAGGTGGGAGTCTCCTTAGTCATTTCTCATTCATTCATTCAACAGTTATAATAGTGCTACCCGCTGCTATAGACTGATGATAGCAGTGAAAAGACAGACAAGGTCCTGGCTTTCCGGGACCACACATTAGTCAGGGAGACTGTTAATAGCAAAAACATTTATAAGTAAGAAAAATAACAGTTAGTAATAATTAAAGTAGGGTGATGTGCTGTGACATGACTGGGAGCCTACTTCAGAGGGTGGTTGGGAAGGGCTCTGAGATGGTGATGATTCTGCTGAGGTCTGAATGACAAGGAACCAGTCATGAGAGGGGAGGAAAGAGCATCCAGGCTGAAAGGACAGCAGCTGCTACAAAGGTTGCTAAGTAGGAAAGAACTTGGCATTCAAGGAGCAGAAAGGAGGCCAGTGTGACTGGGGAAGGAGGAGAGCGGTACAATAAGAGGTGGAGCTAGGCAGGGGTCAAGTCATCTAGGATCTTCTAAGCCAGTGGTTCTCAACCTTCCTAATGCCGCGACCCTTTAATACAGTTCCTCATGTTGTGGTGACACCCAATTTCATTGTTATAAATTAAAGCATAGTGATTAATCACAAAAACAATATGTAATTATATATGTGTTTTCCGATGGTTTTAGGCGACCCCTGTGAAAGGGTCGTTTGACCCCCAAAGGGGTTGCGACCCACAGGCTGAGAACTGCTGTTCTAAGCCAAGGTAAAAAGCTTGGACTGGTGCTGTTAACGGAAATAAGGACGCCTGGAGGAGGAGTATTAGGTTTGGCGGGAGTGGGGAGAGGAGGCTCATTCTATTTTTGCCCTGTTAAAATTTAGACACCAGTAGTCATCACCATAACCAAGGTACAGTCAGGTTTAGCAAATGTTCATTGCATACCTTCTGTATGTCAGGCATTGTGTGAGGCTCTTTAATGTATATTTCCTCATTTTATCCTGACAACAACCTTTTAGGAGGATATTATTCTTTTTAAAAAATATATATTTATTGATTTCAGAGAAGAAGGGAGAGGGAGAGAGAGAGAGAGAGAGAGAGAGAGAAATATCAATGATGAGAGAGAATCATTAATCAGCTGCCTCCTACACGCCTCACACTGGGGATTGAGCCTGCAACCCGGGCCTGTGTCCTGACCAGGAATGGAACTGTGACCTCCTGGTTCATAAGTTAATGCTCAACCACTGAGCCACGCCGGCCGGGCAGATATTTTTATTCTTTATTTGCAAATGGAAGCACTGAGGCTGAGAGGTGAAGCGGCTTGCTCTGGTTTGAGCCCAGATCTTCTAACCCCAAGGCTCTGGGCTGACTTGTTGCTCAGGGCAGATATTGAAGGAGGCTAGTTAGCATTGTGTTTCCACTTGGAGAGAGTATGGGGACCATATGTTGGCTCATCAAGGCCTGATTCCCATGCTTCTGGAAGAAGGGCCTGTCAGAGTTAACTCCCGTGTGCAGCGAGCTGTTGAAAATCTTGACATTTTCAAAATAGTGTGAGTTCCAAAGACCGCTTGGGTAAGATTCTCAGGAAATGCCACATGACCCCGCTGACACTGCACTAAACAAGCAATTTTGTAAAAGTGTTAAGTAAAATAAAACAAAAGGAGCTTAAGAAATGTGGAAAGCTGTTTCAACTGTTGGCTGCTGTATCTCTTGACTCTGTAGCCCAAGTGGAAACGGAAGAAGATGGGGAGGCAATTCGTTTTGTTCTTGGAGTTTCAGTTACTGATTTTGGGACTTAAGAGTACATCAAGTTACCCAGAATCCTTGGTTTTCTTGAGTCACTGGGATTTGGAACAAAGATAGTAAGTGCCTTAACTAGCCTGGAGGCAGTGCTGAAAGTAGCTTCAGTGGTGACTCTTCTGCAATATTCTGGGAGCCACACTGAGGAGCCAGGAGGTCCAGAGTGGCACATGCTGCCGAGCACGCCAATGGGAAGAGCCTTGATAGAGTTCTTCCTGAGGCTTGAGGCCGGATGCTTTTCTTATATCTGAAACCCTTTCTTCTCTTTATAACATGGGCCCGGTGAGAGCTAAAGCTTTGCCGCACTCTCAGCGTACCAATACCACCGCTGTCAGAAAGCCAGATTCACCAGGGGACTCTGACCTCCATTCCCCAGCACCGTTCACATAACTCCACGGCTTCTTGCCATGCCCCCAAAATTGCCATGCTAAGGAATTAGAACCTTTAGGCTTAACCAACCAGAGTCCCTGCTCACCTTGTAGTCAAAATCTATATTCATGGAAAACCAGTCTTGCAAAAACGTTGCAAGAAACTACAGGACCCATGTGCATTTGGACTAGTCCTGTCTGTGGCTGCAGGTGGGCTCTTCCTTACATTGAGCTCAAGCCGGTCTCCACTTCTCCCTGGTCCTCACTCTCTTCTCTTTTGTGTTTGCTGTCGGGCTTCTTTAGGGCCTAACCCTAGCCCTTCCCAGTCCAGGGCCTGTGACGACGTGCTGATTTATGTGGATGGTTACCTGTGGCCTGCCTTCTCGGGGATCATCCTTCCCTGCCACCTTCATCCCTGCTACCTGGTCCTCTTCCAGGCAAGACTGGCTGCTGTTCAGCATGGAGGGGCTGTTCCTGGGAGAAGAGTGGGATAAAGGCTAGGGCTATGTTTGGCCTCATTTGCCAAGTTACTTTCTCAGGGGCCTAAAGAGAAACTGGAGCCCTTGTATGGAGGAGAGAGAGTTTCTGTGCTCCCTGAGACCAGCCGCCTGGCTTCTAGCCGGGCCATCTCCATCACTACCAAGGAGCAAGGTGGCAATTCAGGTTTAAGAACAGGTATTTCGGGGGATTTGTCTGTGCCTGCTAAATATGTCCTGCAACAGGGTTATAGTACATGAGATCCTACATGAGTTTTAGAAAATCAGGAAATGAGCAGGAGGGGTGCTTTTGGGGTAAGGGGTGGGGAGACAGCAGGAAAGGTGAGAACACTTGGCAATCTCCAGATGGGTGGAGGGCTCCAGCGTTTAATAGGCAGCCTTGGTTTGGTAAGGGTGAATCCGGAGTAGCAGAAAGAGATCAGGAGGAGGCTGACCGAGATGCAGGAACGCAGGAGTTGACTGTCCTTGTGGGCAAGTCATCTACCCTTTTCGGGCCTCCCTTTCCTCACCCGTGGCGTGGTGTGATGAGACTCAGCCTGCCCGACAGGGTACTTGGGAAGATTAAATGAAATAAAACAGCCTAAGGACCTAAATTTCCTCCTTTGCTCTAAAAATGCTGAACCAGAAGCTTTGCCATTAGCAAGTTGGGTGAGTCTGATCGGACATGATCAAATGTTAAACAGTATTTCGGAGGCATTACTTTGGTTCATCTCTTTTCTCAATATATGAGTCTCTTTTTCCTTTAAATTTAGTGTTCAATACCATCCTATAACCCGAATCCTGTTTCCTATTGTGTAACATGGGGATAAAAATGCCTGCTTTGCCTAACTCAGTGGGTACTTGGGAGGGTCCAATGCGGTGACAAATGTGACTACACTTAAGGCTTCATGTAAATGCAGGAAATGATGTTAATGATGCTGTGGTTAATACCTTTTTTTGGCAAAAAGGGCAGCATTCATATTAGGGAGGAAACTTTAGGAAGCTACCTCTATATTTGGTGCAATGACAGCTGTGTTTTTGTCCACTTTTAAAAACTACCTTTCTTCTAATGTTAGAATGTACCAGTAAACTTCATCTTAGTGCCTACGCCATTCAGCTCAGGATTTACTTACCCAAGACTCTGGGCTTTGTCAAGCTTGTACAGATTGGGTGTGGGGAGCCCAGGAGTTGCTACTAAGGTTGTGTGGTGTACTAGTATGTGAAGTGGTTGCTGATGCTGGATGCTGCTCCAAGCACATCGAAGATTCGCTCTTTGCCTGATTCCACCCACTTGACCTTGTGATAGGACCAGAGGCTGTTTGGGGGTTACTGAGAGTCACGTTGGTGTTGTCAGTCAGACCCTGGCCCTGGCACAGGAGAGACAGGGAGTAAAGGAGGGAGAGAGGGAGCGAGGAGGGGCAGGGAGAGCAGTGGATGGTGCTATTTTTCTGTTGCCTTGTCTTTAGGGATTTCTGTTACCAGCCAGGAAGCTTCCAGCCCCACAGGCCCCTAAGGGAAGGGGACAGCAGGTTATCATGCAAAGAGAATGCCATTTAGAACTAGAAGACCTGGACTCATGTCCCAGTCTTGTCACTGATTGATGGAGTTATCTTAAACAAGTCACTTAACCTCTCTGAGCCCTTTCCTCATTCATAAGATGGGGTGGCCGGTGTTACTAGCTGAGATGTGTAAGGAAAGGCTTTAGGACTGGAGAACCCTTAAGCAATGAGAGTGGATAGTGGTAAGGGTGTTGCTTTATTGTTATTCCTACTATGAGCAGGGCCTTTTTCTCCTGCAGGTGGAAAGGAGGCAGACTTAGATTAGAGCTTGTGTTTCCAGATTCCCTGGTGAATGGAGATGCCTCTCTTGAAGGAGCTGGGTGTAAATAAAGCTCAACCCTTGAACGTGGTACAAGGATTTCTGAAACAGGTGTTAAGGGAGCCTGCTTCCCACCCTTATCCAGATGCTCATGTCTTGGAAAGACCAGAATGCTGCCTGCCAAATGAGGGCATATAGAACTTGCCTAGAACCAGGAGCTGGGAGTCTGAGGCTGGCAGTGGTTGGGAGGGGTGAGAGGGTGCTGGGACCAGGGAAAAACCTGGCTCTGCCTGCTGCACATTTGGCTTATTGGGAGTCAGGCTGTTCTAGCCTCAGTGCCAGCTTACCCCAGACACCAGGCTGCTCTGACCAGGCTTCAGGGAAGAGTAAGAAAAACTTTGTAGGCCTAGAGATTTTTTTCTTTATAAACCTTTATGCTATCCTCATTTAAATCTACTAGTTTCTGGGTTGGCTCAGTGCGCAATTTGGAGGTGAGGCTAACACTTTAATACCAACAAACTGAGATGATGGATGGACTCTGACAGTGAAAACATGTTAACCATCTGTGTTAGGAGTCTTAAAAAATGACCATGCTCTGGTCATCTTACCTCTGGGACTTTAAGCCAAGGAAATCATTTGAATTGCAGAAAAAGCCTATCCTCAAAGATGTATCTATAATAATAAAAGCGTAATATGCTAATAGAGCGGACGGCCGAACGACCTTCCGGATGTCCTTCCGGACAAAACCACCGTGGTGGGGGACGAGGCAGAGGTAGTTAGGGGCAATCAGGCAGACAGGCGAGCAGTTAGGAGTGATTAGGCAGGCAGGCAGAGTGGTTAGGGGTAATCAGGCAGGCAGGCAGGTGAGCAGTTAGGAGCCAGTGGTCCTGGATTGTGAGAGTTGGGATGGGGCCTAAACTGGCCGTCGGACATCCTCTGAGAGGTCCCAGATTGCGAAAGGGTGCAGGCCGGGCTGAGGACCGCCCTCCCCACCCCCTGTGCATGAATTTCATGCACCGGGCCTCTAGTTTATTATAACAGTGGGGCGGGGAGGGTGCCTGAAATGTCCAGCGTTAGAAGAATGTTCATCTTTCTAGAGCGTAAGCGCTGTTGGGTAAGGTCTCTCTTGTCCACTCTGTGTCTCCAGCGTCTAAAGCAGAGCCTGGCACACACACGGCCAGGAAATAGTTTTTGAACAGTTGGTGATATGAGAAAAAATTATATCCGTATGATGAGACTATTATTCAGCTGTTTCAAATGAAGAAGTCTTAATGACATAGGAAAATTTTTGTGTTCATAGGATGTGATAAAAGCAGAATACAGATTTCTAAATACAGTAAAATCATAGCTTTTTTTAATAGAAGGAAAAAAATTAAAAAGCTAGGAAGGAGCACATACAAAGGTATATGTCTAGGTGGTGAGATCATGGGTGACCTTCTTTCTGTCTATATTTTCTAAAATTTGTCAAAGGATTGATTTGTGACTGGGGAAAACATTTTCAAACAGGTCATATTCTTTTAAAAAGGAGGTTAGGTTAGTTTATTCAGGGAACAAACCAGCAGTCTCTAGAGCCAGCTCCTCCTTCCTTTCAAAGAACCAGGCAGCCTTTGTGGATACACAAAACACCTACACACTTTGGTTGTGCCTGTCAGCTTGGCGTGGAAGCTGATCCCTCCTAACTTCAAAAGGGTGGTGGGAACTCTGCAGTGTTCAAATCGTGCAGGTCATGTTGCAGAGACATGCCCATACATTTATATCCATCACTGACGTGAAGACATTCTGTAGTAGGGAGAAGAATTTTAAGAAGATAGTTGGTTTTATTTTCTGGGTGGGTGGTTAATTCTTAGAATTCTTTCCCTGGTTCATGGGTTTTGGAAGGGCCGCCCGCCTGCTTTCCTTCATTCTTGTTTTAGCTCGTGCCGTCTTAAAGCAACTTTTTGCTAAGCGGCTCTGTTTGTTGGAGTTGGTGCTTCGTGGAATGCCTCTCTAAGATGCAGCGCTCTCCTGGAGCCAAGACATTCCTAGAATTAAAATCCCTGCGTCGTAGGTGGCCTCTAGCACCTGAGCTGGAAGTTCTTTTTTTTTTTTTCTTTTAAAGCATTTTTATTTATTAATTGATTTTAGGGAGGGAGGGAGGGGAACATAGCTTTGTTGTTCCACTTATTTATGCATTCATCGGTTGATTCTTGTATGTGCCCTGACTGGGGATCAAACCCGCAATCTTGGTGTATTGGGACGGTGCTGTAACCAACTGAGGTACCTGGCTAGGGCTCAGCTGGAAGTTCTTGGCTTATGAATACAGCTGGGTTGTAAAAGATTCAGTGCCTCTCAGCAGAAAGGCCCACTTTCTCACCCTGGGAGGTAGGTGCCTGTGATGATCAGGGGTCCTCACACATTCCTGACCTGTTGTTGTGTCTGTAATCCTTTTCATTCATATGACTTTTCCTTCATTATCTCCTTTTCTTTCTCTTTAGCCATAACCAGCAGACCACAGCGTTCAGGCATCCTGTGAGTGGGCAGTTTTCTCCAGAAAACAGTGACTTTATTCTTCAAGAAGAGTAAGTACTTCAAATATTCTCTTTCCCGGGCAGAGCTTGGGAGCTTAAAGGCATTTGCTCAAAACAAAGCTTGTTGGACTATTTTCTCTCTCAGCTGGAGGGGCACGGAGTGGTTGGTGAAATGGGAGAATTTTGTTCTGCAGTCTCTGGACTTCTCTCAGTGGGAAGAGGTGGAAGGGGGAGATGGCATGGGGATGTCTGTGGTTGGTATTGTCAGAGCCCCTTAAAAGCTCTCTTTCCCTTGAACCAGTTCTTTTCCTCAAGTGACATCTAACACGTTCATCTGGTGTGAAAATACCTTAAATACATCCTCAGACCGAACTGAACCAGCCTCTATAGGAAGCCTCAAGAAAGAGCCCAAAGCCAGGGCTTAGAAGAGAGGAGGACGGGGACACCCATTGTCCCTGGACATTTTGAGCTCATGCTTGCTTTTCCCAACACAGGAACTTTCTTGTTCCTTAGTCCCATCTCAGCAGGGCCTCTGGGGAGCTCAGAGATGGGTCTGCCACGCAGGGCCGTCTACCTAAAAGGCCCGCGCAGCCCAAGCAGGATGGGTTCTTCAACCAAACATGAAGGCAGAGACCCCGTGCAAATGGCTGTGTTCCCTTCTCATCTGAGGCCGTTCTGTTCGAAGAAAACAATTCTTCCTTTGAGAAACTAATAGAGATGTTGGCTTTATGTGTTTTTTTCCCTTCAATTTATTTTTCTTTTGTTCAATCACCTAGACCAGTGGTTGGCAAACTGCGGCTCATGAGCTACATGCGACTCTTTGGCCCCTTGAGTGTGGCTCTTCCACAAAATACCGACTTCTGCCCATGGGCCACGAAGTTTCAATCGCACTGTACGTGCGCGCCCACATGTGGTATTTTGTGGAAGAGCCACACTCAAGGGGCCAAAGAGCCGCATGTGGCTCGCGAGCCCCAGTTTGCCAACCACTGACCTAGACCAAATATGATCTTTAAAAAAATTATCAGTATTCACATTTTACAGCATTTCCCTTCCTTGATACTTACACATATAAACTTTCTCTTATGGAAAATTTCAAACATATACAAAAGTAGAGAGATACAGTAATAAATCCAATGTATTCATTGCTCATCTTCAATAATTTTCAAAGCATGGCTGGTTTTATTTCATCTATATACCCCTCTCCCCCGAGAATCTTTTGAAGCAAAGTCCAAACATCATTTTATCTCTCTAGTATTTTCAGCATAGAATAATTATTTTACAGAACTTTTAAAATTAGAAATCTATAATTACAGTAATTCCTTGCATGTTTACTCTGTGCTGGGGATTTTACCTGCATACCTCATTTACTGCGGTAATCCTGAGGAGTAGGTCATCATCGTTGTTTAGAGATGAAGACACTGAGACTCAAAGAAACAGTCACTTGCCCAAAGTTGCACGGCTAGAAGTAGAAAAGCCAGATGTCATTCTAGCTTGATCTCTTTAGTCAGGTCTAACCTTGCCCTAGTCAGATGCTGCTTGCCAAATTATTTTCTTGCTGGTGGCCTAGGGGACATAATGGCCAAACTGTGGGGTTGGGGCCTGACTTTGAAAGCATTACTACTATTAGAGAATGAGTGGAAGATAAAGACTATCTTGTCTTCTAATTTGAGAAAGAATTGCTGTGTAAAGACAGCCCAAATGTGGATTCTACGAATTCCAGCTTGGAATGAATTTGTTTATAGAACCCTGGAGGTCAGAAGCTCTTGAGAGGTCATTGGGTTCAGCCCCCTTTCTTAGGCATCCTGGAGACATGGGCACCTGTCATTATTAAAGGTCTGGATAGGGAATCCATCAGAATGCTTAAATTGGGAAGTTACCAACTTCTGGAAAAATGCAGACTTTTATCACTGAATACTTCTGTCACACATACCTCCTCTTCCTCTTGTTAACAAAGACTTTGTCCCCCGATTACTTCTGAGAAGGTAGCCTCTTTTATTCTACCAAAATATCTCTGTAGCTAATCTCAATTCCTTTCAGTTTCCAAGGAAAAGATGTTCTTTTCAAGGGTCACTGTTCCGCTGTAGTCTATTTCCGGGCTGTCATAAGGAGTACTTGTTTATCTGGAGTGGTGGGGGTGCACCGGTGTGGCCAGACACTCCTTCAAGGAGGCAGAAAGTGCTTTGGGCATTGAGAGGAAGGGAGGATTCCTATGCGCTGATGTGGTGATCCCTGCACTTACTCATGAAGTACTTACTGAATGCCCGCATTGTGTCAGGGGCTGTGCCAGACTCTGCAGTTACAGCAGCACGTAAGGCACATGTGGTCCTGTCTGTGAAGAACTTACGGCTGAATAGGGAAGGTAGATAATCAAACAGAAGATCACAAATGTGACCACTGTTCATGACAGAGGAAACAAAGGGTTCAAAGGGAGTTGATAAAAGACGGTTCTAACCTGGCTTAGGGATCATGGAAGGCCTCTCCATCCTGGGAAGGTATGTTGTTTAAATTGAGACCTGACCAGTCCAGGTGAACAGCCTGGGCAAAGCCCTTGAGGGCAGAGAGGGAGAGTGTAGAGAGGGGTCTGTACCAGCTGAGTTAGAGTGGAAACTGAAGAGCACCGGATGGATTCTGGAGATACTCGGGAGGTAACATTGACAGGACGTGGTGACGGATTGTCTGTGGTGGGGATGAAAGAGGGGGAAGACTTTCTTGAAGTGTCTGGCCCTAAACAGGAGGAAGGGGGAGGATTTAGATAAGTAAGGATCAGTGTGCACGTGTATGAGGGTGGTTCGCAGCGGAGGGAAGTGTGACCAGTCTTGGTGGGGTCAGAGGGTGAGAGAATTTGATGTGTAGTGGAGGTTTGGGAAGAGGAGTGTGGAGATAAGGTTGGAGACGAAGGCTGCAGCCCATTCTAAATGGTTTCCTCCTGAAACACACTCGGATTTACTTCCTGGTGGAGCTCTGGAGGGCCAGTGAGGCATGAAACCATTTTAAAAAAGTGCCAACGAATAAGATGACTGTTATAATCTTTTACACGGGAGCTTGATTTTGTTGTGTAGTGTGTTATGTGGGGAGGAAAGAAAGGTGAGGATCATTTATGTCCTTCACACATCAGCTCTCGGATTATGTTGAGTGGAAAAGGAAAATTGGCTCTTTTCTTCTTCTTCTTCAAAGAGAAGAAGGCCACATTGCTCCACTTGCAAAGCCTTCACCCTGGTTTCTTGGTGGGAATCCTTCTAGAGCAGTGGTTTTCAAAGTGTGGTCTCTGAACCAGAACTTGTTACACAGACAGGCAAATTCTTGAGCCCACCCCAGACTTCCTGAATCAGAGACTCTGGAGTAGGACCCTGGAACATGAGTTTTAACAAGCCTTCAGGTGATTCTGATTCAGGTTTTCATCCCTCCTAAATTAGTCCCAGATTCTTTCATTCATCCTTAAGTCTACCCCACATACCCCTCATTCTCTGGGCAGCAGTGATCATCTTAGAGGGCTTTGAATCAGACAAACAGTTTCTTTTCCTATGGGAAGAAAAAAAAGGTTTCCATTGTGACTTCCTTTAGAGTATTGCTGATGTGAACAGATAATACATCTCCCCTACTGTTGGCAGGTGGAGCTCACCTGGGCTGCTTGGTGTAGCAGGTGCATGCCCACTAAAAGGTGCTTTTTCATCTTGCATATTAGAAGCATGGAGAAGAGAAATGTGAAAGCTATGATTTGGTGGATCCAGAGGACATAAGGTCTGAGTATTCTAGTTACTGTGTCAGTAATACAGAATTAGTCAGGATAGGGTAGGGTCTGCTATGGTAACAATATGAAACAAAATCTCAGTGACTTAAAAGAGTCAAGGTTTATTCTCACTTTTACTGAGAAAGAAACCTAAATTGTCACCTTTACTGAGGGAGGCTCCATCTCTGTGCTTCATGATCACCAAAGGGAACTTTAGTGACTTGTGCACTGGCTCTTTCACTCACATTTCATTGGCTAAAGCAAGTCACATGACCACTCCTAACTTCAAAGGGGCAGGGAAGTGCATTTCTACCATGCACCTGGGAAGAAATATTTGTTGGTCAGCACTAATGAATACACTCAATCCACAGTCAAGATTTATTAAGGGAAGTCGGACCTTTCAAATCTGTCACTGACAAGCTTCTTTTGCTGCATGACTAGAGTGTTTACTACATGACTAGAGCAGTGGTTCTCAACCTTCTGGCCCTTTAAATACAGTTCCTCATGTTGTGACCCAACCATAAAATTATTTTTGTTGCTACTTCATAACTGTAATGTTGCTACTGTTATGAATCGTAATGTAAATATCTGATATGCAGGATGGTCTTAGGCAACCCCTGTGAAAGGGTCGTTCGACCGCCAAAGGGGTCGCGACCCACAGGTTGAGAACCTCTGGACTAGAGTGTTTTCTGTTATGCTGCCGAGTTCATTGTCAGAACCAAATTCATTGTCACTCAATGGGTCCTTCAGCCTTGTTCCCGGGGACACCCCTGCACACCCAAGCTGATAGGCATGTAGAAATCTCTGTTGGAGGAGCCAATATAAACCCAGGCAGCATAAGGAAAAGTACAATGTATAGAGAAAGGGGAGAGTAGTTCTTGTAGACTACTTCATTTGTTCATTTCAAGTTACAGAGCTCCAAGGATATGCCAAGCCATAAACACTGTGCTCTAGGTAATAAATTTCAAGAGGATGCTGAGCAATTGAGGTTCCCTTGAGGAGGGGGACCATTATGGTGAGTGGCCTAGAAATCCTGGCCCTAGCGTGTTTAGTCTGTAGGAGAGAGGATGAAGGAGGATGGGCTGCAAGTCTTCAAGAAGGGCTGGCTGGTGGAAGTGGGGTACATTTATTGCGTGGCTGCCAAAGGCAGGCATCAGGTCCATGAGTAAAAGTGATAGGCAGGCCAATTTCAGCCCAGTCACAATTTTCCAGGAAAGAGATTTTCCAGCAACCTTTGTTTCAGGATCTGGAATTTCATCTTTAACATTAAATGACGTAATCTGCCTCTTAGAGTCTAAGAGTTGGCTTTTATTTTATTTTATTTTATTTTTAAATTAAATCTTTATTGTTCATATTACATTTGTTCCTCTTTCCCCCCCCCAACTCCCCTCCTCCCAGTTCCCGCCCCACCCTCCGCCCTCACTCCCCACCCACTGACCTCATCCATAGGTGCACGATTTTTGTCCAGTCTCTTCCCGCATCTCCCACTCCCCTTTCCCCCCCCAAGAATAGTCAGTCCATTCCCTTTCTATGCCCCTGATTCTATTATAATCACCAGTTCATTCTGTATATCAGATTATTTATTCACTTGATTCTTAGATTCACTTGTTGATAGATGCATGTTTGTTGTTCAAAATTTGCATCTTTACCTTTTTCTTCTTCTTCCTCTTCTTAAAGGATACCTTTCAGCATTTCATATAATACTGGTTTGGCGGTGATGAACCCCTTTAGCTTTTCCTTATCTGTGAAGCGCTTTATCTGACCTTCAATTCTGAATGATAGCTTTGCTGGATAAAGTAATCTTGGTTGTAGGTTCTTGGTATTCCTCACTTTGAATATTTCTTGCCACTCCCTTCTGGCCTGCAAAGTTTCTGTTGAGAAATCAGCTGACAGTTATATGGGTATTCCCTTGTAGGTAATTGAGTCTCTTTCTCTTGCTGCTTTTAAGATTCTCTTTTTGTCTTTTGCTCTTGGTGTTTTAATTATGATGTGCCTTGGTGTGGTCCTCTTTGGATTCCTTTTGTTTGGGGTTCTCTGCGCTTCTTGGACCTGTAAGTCCATTTCTTTCACCAGGTGGGGGAAGTTTTCTGTCATTATTTCTTCAAATAGGTTTTCAATATCTTGCTGTCTCTCATTTTCTGGTACCCCTATAATTCTGATGTTGGTGCGTTTGAAACTGTCCCAGAGGCTCCTTACACTATCTTCGTATTTTTGGATTCTTTTTTCATTTTGCTTTTCCGGTTGGGTGTTTTTCGCTTCTTCGCATTTCAAATCTTTGACTTGATTCTTGCACTCCTCTGGTCTGCTGTTGGGTGTCTGTATAATATTCTTTATTTCAGTCAGTGAATGCTTAATTTCTAGTTGGTTCTTTATCACAATATCGAGGGTTTCATTAGATTTCTTGAGGCTCTCCTCAAGTTTATTGGCAGTTTTTAGCAAATTATTGAAAGCCCTCAAAAGTGCGTTTTTTAGCTCTATATCCTCCATTTCTGTCATGTTTTTTTGTCTCCGCATTTTTTATGCTTTCTTGGTGCACCCCCTTGTGGTCTTTGTGCGCAGTCTTGTTGTAGTTAAGCCTTGATTGTTGTCAGCAATACTGGGGGTGAATTGACCTCCAGGCTAACTGGCTATGAGAGTCAGCTGTGTCTGCAGTGGGAGAGCTTCTGTGGTGAATCTCTAGGGCAGTGCTAATCCAGCCTTTGCCTAAGGCTGTCCGGCAAATGCCTCTGTGCAGGGCTTGGGCAGGGCGGGTCCCCGGGGATCTCCAGGGTGGGCGGGGCGAGCAGTTATGGCTGCTCTCGGTTCCGTCCCCAGCAGCTCTGCAACCGCTCCAAAGCTCGGAGAGGAAGCTGCCTTCCCGCTTCTCCCGTTTGAGTCTGGGTCCCTAGAGACTCGCCCGGATCTGGAGCTCAGAGTCTGAATCTCCCTCCCGATTGAAAACAACAATCGCGCCCTCTGCCACCGGCCCACTCCACACGCACCTCCGCACCTTAGTATTTCACCTCTGCACTGCGCCTCCTCTGATTCTCGGTATGGATTTCTCTTTACTTCTAGTTGTAGAATCTCTCCTCAGCCAGCCTTCCTGTGGTTCTGGGTGATGTCCGTTCCGTCTTTTAGTTGTATTTTTGAAGTGGTTGTTCGAGGCAGCAAGCTCCGGCGTTAACTTATGCCGCCATCTTGGTTCTTCTCCAAGAGTTGGCTTTTTCATGAATGATAATACTGTTATCATTTTATAGCTCATATTTATAGCCCTTACTGTTTATTACCAGGTACTTTTCTAAGTGCTTCACATATATGAATTTAATTTCCACAACAGTCCTCTGAGGAAGATACCATTATTATCATGGATACTGAGGCACAGAGAGGTTAAGAGTCTTGCCAAAAGTCACACAGCCAGTGAGTGACGGAGTTGCGATTTGAATCCAGGTCGTCTGGCCCCAGATGCGGTGCCTCTGCCCACTACACATACTGCCTGTCATTTCAGAGGTCTTCAAGAGACAGTGCCCTTCCTTGGCTGTATTCGGGCCTTAATGTGGTAACTAGGTAGGCGACTGCTGCTTAGAGGTTTTCATTGTAATTGTATCAGATTGTAATGACATTTGATCTAATAACTTCACGCTTGTTTGGAAGATGCTAAGCCTCCTTGGTAGTCTTTTCTTCAGAACATGTCAGCAAGCCTTTTTTCAGGGCCTCCTTTCCAGTGATTGGATCATCTGGGCTCCTCTTTTTAAGCCTCTTTCCTGATTCTCAGCGATTCTTTTAATTTGGGAGCTTGTGGTTGCCCCTTTGTGGCTTAAAGGGCCACACACAGGGGCCCTCCTGGAGGGATAAGCTTGGCACAAGGAACTTCCAGGCTGTGGTTTTGGTGGTTGGTGCTCTGCATGGGAGCATTTTCTCCTCGGTGCTGGTCTGCCCGGGAAGCCGCTGACAGACGCCTCTGCAGCTCTCGGTGAAGAGGACAGAAGCATTCCGGAGCCTTGACGCTGGCAGCTGACTGACAGCTGGCTGTGTACGCGGATCCCCAGGCTCCGTCAAGCTCTTGATGTTGAGGTGGGGCCTCGTTGAGAGAGTATGCGCTCCGGAAGTTCGCATGCCTGCCGCTGTGCTCAGAAGCCAGCTGCAAGGCACCCAAGATGTCCTTGGAGTTTCCTAACAAGGAGAGGACTCCGGCCTAGCCTGCCTCTCAGGGCACCCTAGTGAGTTTAGCTTGTTCCTTCCCTTGGGGCCTGAGCAGCCCTCTGTTTTCTCATTGGATCGTTTGGAAAAGAGCTACAAGTTGGAATCGCCTGGAATGTTATGAGTGGTGTTGGGAGAATAACGCTTAAAACGATATCTTGCTGAAGGTAAGCATTACCTTTGACCTCTTTGGGGGTTCATTTTGCAGGCTTCAGGGAAGGCTCTCCAAGGTGGGTGCCAATTATGGGCCTGGGGTGGGGTATCTCCCGCTGCTGGGAGATGGCTGTCTCCCTTCCCTCCTGCAGTTACATGTTGGTAAAAGCTGATAGTGAGAGACTAGAGCACAGGATTGGGGGTGGGGGGGGTGTGTACTACGGAGCAGGGAGACAGAATCTGTCCTGTTGCTCATCAGCTGAGCCCTGGGCTGTGAGGCCGACGTGTTGCTCTGTGGCTGTATAGCCATTACCTTGTCACTCCAGATTGACAGTCTTGGGCAGGCTTTGCCTGTTGCATTTGGTTGCCATGGCAGCAGAGAAAAGGAGGAAAAATGGAAACACCTGGCAAGCAGATACAGAAACTTAGACTGTTCAGTTTTCCTTCTTGGTCTAGGAGACGGCGCTGGCGACAGTCACAGGTAGGGGAAGAGGTGGTAACAGTGTCCTTAGTTCATTTAGACACCTGAGTGTTGGCTTGGCTTTTGATGTTGATGTTGCGAGGAACATTGGCACGGGCTGCAGTCACTGCCACACGACCACCGTGTCTCCGGCTCTGTCTGTGCTGGGTGACAATGCTGCAATGATGGCTTCCCTGTGTGTGGAAAGGAAGCTGCTGCTTGCAAACAGGCATTTTGCTTCCTCCTGTGACTTCCCTGTCCTTTCCTTTACCTTCCCCTGGTCTGGGATGTTCCCAGATCTCCATTAGAAAGGCTGTTTTCCACCGAGAGAAGTGGCTGCCTGGAGAGCCAGGAGGAGCAGGTAGGCTAGAGAGGGCTCGCCAAAGGCTCTTGCAGAATTGCAGCATGTCTGAAACAGCAGAGCAGAGGCAGGAGGAATAGCAGAGGTCAAGGTCTGGTTCTCCCATAGACAGACATGCACCCTGGACAGCAGAAGGGACTGACCCAGGGTCATTTGGCAGAACGGGACTCGGGCGAATTCAGGGAAGCGCTGGGATGCGGGGGGAGGCGGTGGGGAGCCCAGAGGCTCACTGGATTATTTTCAATAATCCAAACAGCCAGATGAGGGGCGCTGTTTGGGCTGGGGAGCCCAGAGGCTCACTGGATTATTTTCAATAATCCAAACAGCCAGATGAGGGGTGCTGTTTGGGCTGGTTTCCAGCTCCCCGGGTGGAGTGGGGTAGGGAAATGGAGCTTGTGTTCCAGAGAGGATTGTGGGGGAAGGGGAAAGAACACAGAAAGCCATAGTTGAGTAATGAGGCCATAGTTGCTGAATGAAAACCCGTGTCAGACACCTCCCCAGGGTGTTGGGAGTGTACAGTAAGGGTAGGCGTTCTGTCTGTGTGTGTGTCTTTCTCTGGGAAGAGGGGGTGTGGAGGAGTCTGCCTGTTTGGGACAAGAACTTCCTTTTATTCTTGCTTTTCCTTGTGCATTGCTTTTCCATACCCCTTAGGTGGTGGGTGTCAGCATCTTAAAAAATTTGCTGGTTGTTTTTGAATGTGCCTCCTTTCATAGCAGTAGTTTTAGCTGAGTTCTCTGTGTAGGATCCTTGAAGACAGAGCATGAATCTGGGGGCCTATTTTTCCAGGAATTAATGGGATCTAGATATCATCTCATGATGTCTTCTCAGTAAGAGATTCCCGATTCCCCACAGCTTTCTAACCTCCTATCCTCACCGTGAAGACTCTTGGCATTATTATTCCCTCGGGGAAAGGATGGGAGTCCAGTCCCCCAGCCACATGGTTACTACATTTTAAAGAAACCCCAGATAAAGTGTTTATTGGGGTATTTGTAGGAAATGATTGTTGCTCAGAAGTTAATTGTTTGGCATCTTGAGCTTTCTAGAGAGAAGTGCCTTGGAAATAAAAAATAAGATTTAAATTCTGGGGGACCCACTGGTGACAGCCACAAGTTGCTTTTCATTTAGAGCCATTCTTCATGGTTTTCTAAGCATTGTTTCAATTCATACAACGGCCTTGTGAGAGAAGAGCAGTTTTCACCCCATTCTACACTAACGGAAACTGAGGCCCAGAGGCGCGATGTGACTTGTGGGGGAGTCCGTCAGCTGCAGAGCTTCGTTGAGACCCAGTTTTTCTGGGTTCCTGGTCTTTCCAGCACCCCAGGATCCTCTGAGTTTGGGGGGTAGTCTTGGGGCTGAGAAGAGCAAAGCCTGCCTCTGTCAGACTTGGGGACTTGGCTGTAGGCTGGTGTCTCTGGCCCAAGGTTTGTGGAGTCCAACTTCTGTTTTGGGGAAGTCATGAAATCTCCCTGAGCCTCCATTTCCTCCTCCATGAAATGGAGATGGGAAAACTGGCTTTGCAGGTTAAGGGAGGTAATGTGGGCAACGTGCCTGACACATAGTAGGTGCTGGACAAGTATAGCCCAGCCCCTCTGCTTGCTTGACCTTGTGTACCTGTCCCTGAGGTTGGTGACCTACCTGTTGTGATGGCAGTAGGTAGGGAAGGGTCTTGCTGTGATTCCACTTCAGTTGCTCCTCTTCTCAATGTCGACTGAAGAGGCAGCTGAGGGTCCCATCAACCAAACTCACCTAAGTTCAGACCCAACAGAAAGAAATAGCTTCTGAAGTAGAACCTCCCTTTCTCGCGGCCCTCTCTGTCAGGGTTGTGTGCATTTATAGGTAGGAAGCAGCAGCAGCTCCTTTTACCCACAGAAACGGAAGGACGAGAGAGTAACTCCTGGCCCAGGCTCACCTGACACATCCTGGAGGCAGTGCAGAGTAGAATGAAGTCATTTTCCTATTGAGCTTCTCCAGACTGAGTGTTGTCTGCTCCTAACTTCGTTTGTTCCTTTCAGAGGGGAGGCAATTGAGTTACAACCCCAGCTCACTGTTTTGAGCTTCAGCCCAGAGCCTTCCAGCAAAATAACCAGCATTCGTGCAGCCCAGACCCAGGAAAAAGTCTTTGTTCGAATCATCCCACTGTACTCTGGGAATCCAGATAGCACAGACACCTGGCCAGCAGGCTTTTAAGTTAATAGGTTTGATTTAATGACACGAGAGTCTGCCTCCCCATAGCATGTGCAGGGTTTCGTCTCCTCTCCGGAGGTCTGTGTGACTCCTGTGCCTAAGCGCAGGCTGTTGGGAACCGAGCCATCTTCCCAGCTGCGCAGCTCAGGGCACATGCACTTCTCTGGGGGAGGAGGAGGGTTCTTGGGTGAACCTTGCAGGGAGTATACTTTGGTCTGAGGAGTTGAGGTCAAATCGTGTCTTCCCGCCAGGCTTTAAATTGGGGTATCCTGCCCTGGCTGAGCATTGGCCTGCAGACTGAAGGGTTGCAGGTTCGATTCCAGTCAAGGGCACGTACCTTGGTTGCAGGCTTGATCCCTGGCCCCTGTCAGAGCTCATGTCGGAGGCAACCAATTGATGTGTCTTTCTCATGTTAATGTTTCTCTCTGTGTATGTCTCCCCCTCCTTTTTAATCTCTCAAAAAAAAAAAAAAATCAATGGAAAAAATATCCCCAGGTAAGGATTAACAAAAAATTAAAAATAAAGTGGGGACACCCCCTAAGAGTAACTGACTGAAGCAAATGTACCAGAAGGCAGACATCCACTTGAGTGATGATCCCTTCAGTGTTGTCTCTTGCGGAGGCTTCACACGGGCGCCACTGTTGTTCCTGTTGCTTAAAACGATATGGTAAACAGCCACTAGAAGTTTCCAACAGAACCAGCTTTTAGCCAAGTGAGAAAATGGTTTTTGAGATTCTTTTTCATGTTCTCATTTTTGGATACCAAGTGGTGTCCCAAGCATGGCCATCCATCAGTGTTTTGTTTATTTTTGTGTGTGTTGTAATTCTGGATAACTTCCAGTTCTTTCCAGAAGTCATAGTCATCCCTGGAGGGCCCACGAGGTCATAACCCACGTTGAGGAGATTCAGAGGAACATCTTCTGAAGGCAGATCTTGGTACTTGGCTGAGGGGGTAGCTGTGCGCACCTCATTGTATCAGCGAGCCAGGTCAGGGGCCAGTCTGTTCTTCAGCTGGGAGCTGTCCCTGCCCATGGGGAGCCCTGGTGAAGACACACTCTTTATTTGTGGAGACAACCATGGTCCCCTCCCTGCAGGAAGATTTAGTGTGGACCTCAGTCATACTTCCTAACAAACCAGCTTTCTCTGGGTGTGGCTTAGCGGAGGTCTCTGTAGGCATGAAGAATGGAGTTGTCTTCATGTGACACCCGCTTCCCGCCCCGCCCCTCACTGATGTTCAGTGTTGGGCCCGCAACCACTTCTCCTCCAGCTGAAATATGTTCACAGCTGGCTCCCTAGGTGGTGGTTGTACCCTCTGTCCTCACTCACCTGACACTGCAGGGCAGTCATCTTTTTTCCTGTACGATTGGCCTGGGAGCTCCTCGACCAGCCAGCATTTCAGAAGCCAGTGCGGGGAGGAGAAGGTGTTGGTGTGCAAGAAGACGATTAAAGTTAGAGCTGCAGAGGTGAGGTGCAGAAATGGCAAAGTGGCCACCTGTCCTGGATTTTCTGGGCAGTCACAAATCCAGATCAGCCTTTCTCTGTCCCACCGTGGAGGAGTGGCGTAGCTAATGGATGGAATCTGGAACAGTCACTTGAAATGATGTGGATGAGTTAAAGGAATGGAGAAAATGTTTATAATAAGTTTTCTTAATCAAGATGCAAAATCACAAACAGTGTGATCACAGTTATATAAAAACAAAAAGCCATCTCCCCCCACAAAAAAACACAGGTATATAGAAACGAATGAAAGTAAATATAACAAGTATTAGAAAAATGATTTTCCTTTGGGTAGTGGGACTGTGGTGATTTTTTCTTTCAGCTTTTCTTAATATTTCTCAAATATTCTCTATAAGTCTTGAATAAGTCTTAAGTGGGAGCAAATTAAACTTGATAAATTCTCAACCAAACCTTTTTCATTGTTACACAGTAAGTGCTGAATTTCAGCTTAGAGATACAGGTGCCATAACGGAGGTGACCTGAGATTTCTTCTTGACTCACACCTTAGAAATCTGAAAAGTCAGGCAAGACCAGGTTCCAGGAAGGCGTTGGGGACATAGTTCTTTCTGGAGGCAGGGCCTAGACAAGGCAGCCTCTCAGGGCCCCTGCCCACCACCAGTCGGCGAGGATCCCTGCTGCACGCAGCCTCTGCCAACAGCGAGTGGGGCTGAGTGTAGGGACATTCTCTGAGTGGGAGCAGTGACAAAAGTCTGGCTGGGATGGAGGCGGGGGTGGGATGGGTGGGGAATCTGGAGTGAGTGTCTGAGCCTATAAGGAGCCAGTGAGTGAGCCTTCTGCCTGAGGGTCTTGCATCTCCAGCTGCCAAGCACCCGGCAGGACCCAGCTCCTTGGAAAGATGGTGCCCGCGGCTGTGGTCCTTCTGTGAAGAACCTCCCTGATGGTGCAGGGTCCCGGGGTCTGGCTTGGGGCGTAGGAAGAATTGCTTATTCTTTGAGCAGCAATGTTTTTTCAAGGAAGCAGCCTATTTTATCTCTAAGGTGGAAGCTAGGATTTTCCCTCGTAGCACCTCTGTGAAGGTGAGGCTGGAGAAAGGCCATCAGAGCGCTCCATCTTCAGCTGTGTCCTGCCTGGGATCTTCCATCTCCATCTCTGAGGGGTCCTGGCCCAGCCTCCAGATCCGATTTTCTCCACTCCTCAGGCAAAGAGCCTCAGTCTCCTGCAGCCGCCTGGACCCTGTTGCCTGGCAGAGCAGTGGACAAAACCCAGCCTCCTCTGGGACTTGCGCTATGCGGAAGGCTCACTGGCCCCATAGTTAGCAGCATCTGGGAGTCAGCCCGGAGCCGTTCAAGGATAGCATTGAATTTGTGTGGAGGCATTTGCCGCCTCGCTGCTTTGAAAAACTGGCCAATGCTGGGGCTCTGTGGAGGCAGGTGAGAAGGGTTCTGCAAGGCGGCTCTTGAGTGTTGTCCCCAAAGTGCTGGTCCTCTAGGGCAAGTGGGAGGAATGATGTCACTGGATGCTGATTGGGACGGACCCGGGGTCCTCATGGGGACCCAGGCATGCTTCGTTCTTCCTGCTCTCCCGGCATGGCTCAAGGGGTTAATATCTCCAATGGCTCTATTTTGGGGCAACTGGAATGTTCCCAGAATAGGACTCTTTGTTGAGTAGTCTATTTTGGGAGGCAGGCCCTACTGGCGTTTATGTAAGTGAGTCTCTGTGTGTATCTGGGGGTGTGGATGTGTTCACAAGTGATTTCTTGTTACTAATTATAAGCAGCTTCTTTTGTGAGCCAGGGAGATGGAGAGAGTGTGTGTAAGGGGTATGGATTGCTCTTGTTGTGAAGAGTGGTGTGTGACCGTGTGATGGGGCAGTTGCCATAGACACGTGAGTAGGAGAGTAAATGTGGGGACCTTAGGACAGCAGGCAGGGATGACTGCCTTGGCCCCTTTGTGGGGTGTCATGCTGTGGAGATGTGCCCCGCTGTCATCCTCTTGATTCCATGAAGCACATGGGTAGGCTAGGCGTCCTGGCCCTCAGGCTGCAGTCTGGAGTCAAGTGGTCCCCAAAAGGTCGGTCCTGGCTTGCCTAAGGCCTATCAACCGGTTCTAAGCAGAAATGAATCTCAGATTCCACTTCCTACCGCAGTCTGGCACTTAATCACTGGATTCTCCTATCTCCCCCACAGGCCAAATCCACATATGTCGAAGCAAGAGAGAAACCAAAGACCGTCCAGCATGGTCAGCGAAACGTCCACAACTGGGACCACGTCCACCGTGGAGGCCAAACCCGGCCCCAAGGTGAGCTCCTGGCTGCTCATGCCTTCTGTCCCTTCTTTTATAGTTGCCAAGCCCCTTTGTAATCAGAAGCCCATTTGACCTTGACCCTAGTTTTGTGAAGGACACACATGAGAAGTATTCTCCCGCACTAATAGATGGGGAAATTGAGGCCAGTTGGGGGAGTGTCCCTTGTCCAGGAAAACAGGTGATTGCTGACAGAACCAGGACTGGCATCCTGTCCCTTGGATGCATCTTCACTTTCCAGGCGTATCTTGTGTTAGAGACGGCCTGGAGCACTTTGTGACAGATGGCCCCGAGGAAGGGTGCCCTTGAATAAGGCCCAGAGGTTTCTTGTGCTCGAGCTGTGGGCGCAGGGAAAGGAGCCAGCCTTGCAGGGGAGAAGTGCTGAGACCGCCCCCAACTAGCAGGGATACATATCTGGTGATTGGCAAAGTCTGTGACCAAAAAGTAGCTTTGTTCCAGAAAGCTGTAGGACATATTGGGGCCAACAGCTGCTGGTGGAAGTTGATTGAAAAATCCCTTTAAATTTTTTCCTCTGTGACCCAGATGGGAAGCTTGCCAGGTCTGGGGCTCGCCTATTAATTAGAAGGCGGTGGCCATGTGCACGCCTGGTCCATGTCTCCTCACTGTTCTTCTGATCAAAGGGCGCTGGCACGGAGAGTGAGGCCTAGGGAGCCTGCAGCTCTCCCATGGCACATGTGCTTTTTTGGTGCCTCCCTAAATCCTCGCAGCTGCTAGAGTTCAGGTCTGCTTTTCCCTAGATCATCAAGTCCAGCAATAAAGTCCACAGTTTTGGGAAGAGGGACCAAGCCATTCGGAGGAACCCCAATGTTCCGGTGGTGGTGAGGGGCTGGCTGCACAAGCAGGTGAGGAGGCTGGGGAGGGAGGGTGGGGAGGATAGGATTGCTCTTGCTGATTTCTTTCCTTTCCCTGGCCCCTGCGAGCTGGGGACAGGCTCATAATAAGTGTTCTATTCCTGGGCTGGTCTGAAGCAGGTAGTTTTCGCCCACTGACTGCACTGAGCAATTTGCTGTTCGTTTTTATGAGTAGACTCGCCACTCAATGGCTACAGCTTCCCTCCCCAAACCCACTTACCCACTTTGGCCCTTGGTGCTCTTTGCTGTGCTGGGACCCAGGCGCTGGTGTGGGTGGGCCAACACGAATCCAACCTTCCCACCAGCACTTGCCTTCCTGATGTTAGAGTCTTTGTTATCATTGGGCCGAAAAATCCCTGTTTTTCCTCTTTCCCAGTCTAGCCCCCTAGCACCTCAAGTTCCAAATCAGCCAACCTCAGCTCATTGTCTCCTCCCCGCCCCCCCCCCCCCCGCCCCCCAATATGCTTTTCTGGATCTCAGGTTAGAAACCTCAGCACCGCCACCAGCTCCACCTTCTCCCACATCCATCCCGTCATGAAGCCCTCCCAGTCTGCTCCATCTCCCCTAGGCCATCCTTCATCTCTGTCCTCCCCATCACTTGCTCTGCCTCTGGTCCTCTGGCCATGCAGAGTCTGTGAGCGCCCAGGGCCAGAGACCATGTCCCTCTTGTCTCCTTCCTTCTCTTCTTGCTATCCACCCACTCATTCATCCTGCCATATTCTAAATGCTCTCACAGCAGATATTAGGAGATGGATAACATGTGGTCCCTGCCCTTGAGGAACTGAAGGTCTGCAGGAGGAAGGGGGGAGGGAGAGACACAAATAGACACATGTCTCACATGTCATACCCTCACTCAGCACATTCTGTCATATATCATGTTACCTGAAAAAACAGAAATCCAACTCCAAAAGCAATGATGTAAATTTTTACTAAAGGATTTATGGGAAGACAGGAGGGCATTACATTGCACACCACACAGAAGAAATCCATAAAAGTCCCCATGAAATCTGTCTCCCCAGTTCTGATCCCCATGGCAACTCCCACAGCCCTTCAGCCTCTTATGTCAACCACTCCTCTGGCACCACCTCTCTCTTAAGGATACCCCTCCCCTCACAGCTCTGTTCTCACTCTTCTTTCTTACTTCCGCTCATCTCTTTACTCCCCTGAGTAATTTAACCCTCTGACTTTTTCCACTTGCATCTCTGTACCCATTACATAAAAGAATGCTCCTTTGAAATGTGGAGGGAGAAGGAAGGAATTATAAATAATTCTCCCCAAGCTCCACCCCTAGCCCCTTGGGTGTGCTGTGACTGTAACAGAGGTGTGTGTAGCGTGCTGTGGACACAGCAAAGAGAATGTAGCTGTGCTTGGGGGAATCCTGAAAGGCTTCCCAGAGGAAGTGATGTTTGAACCAGGTATGGAAGGGTGGAGAGGAGTTTTCAAAAAAAAAGCAACCATCATATGCTTAGAAATTACCTGGTCAATGCAAAAAATAAAACCAGGAAATGTATGAACTCAGCAAATTAAATTTGTTTTTAGCACTTTAGTAAGTAGAGAATGAACAGACTTCATGTTGTTAGGTTTAGAAACTGTCCAGTTTAAAAAATATGTATATTTTTATTGATTTCAGAGAGGAAGGGATGGGAGAGAGAGAGAGAAACATCACTGATGAGAGAGAAAATCATCCATCGGATGCCTCCTGCATGCCCCACACTGGGGATTGAGCCTGCAACCCAGGCATGTGCCCTGACTGGGAATCGAACCATGAACTCTTGGTTCATAGGTTGACACTCAACTAGTGGGCCACGCCAACTGGGCTTTTTAAAAAAAATTTAAACCTGTCAAAAACTTTTGCAGAAGGAACACAATTTTAACAGCTAAAAAGGCTCTGGAATTTTCCTAGGTTTGGGAATAAACTGATCCTAAAACACTACTATTTTCCTACTGTGATTATGTCTTCTTAAAAATTTTCACATTCACCTAAAAATATTTCATAAAGATAACGATTCACATTTTAGAAGAGTAAAGACAGATTCTTATTAATGAAACAATTTGATAGCAAGAAAATCCAAGTCGCTTTACATTGAATGGAAGGAAAGTACAGTCTCTTACGGTAGAAACAAAAATCAGTCTCTCTGGTGGAGAACTGAACTTAATCAAATGAGAACTTGCTTTATTGATTAATTAGCTAACTTAACCTCTTGGTTTCATAATGTGTAAATCAGTTTTCTAATCAGCTTAAGTGAAAGCATTTTACAGCATAGCATTTAATTAAACAAAACTTTTTCTTAAAAGCTGATTTCATTCTTAAATGAAGAACTGTATTTTTGAATCCATATGTTTCTTTCTAAAAGAAGGATGCTTATAATATAGGAATCTGTTTCCAGGAAAGAAAGAAAAAAACTTCCTAGGGCTAAACCATCATTGAATCTAAAATTTAATTTCCTAGTGAAAGAATGTCTGTAAAATAAAAATTTATTAATTTCTTGAGAGAGTGAATATGGGCAAGTCAAGACTGGGGAGGGGGAACAGAGTGCGCAGACACCGCCCTAATTCTTTTTCTTGCTTTGCAGGACAGTTCTGGGATGAGGCTATGGAAAAGGAGGTGGTTTGTGCTTGCTGATTATTGCTTGTTTTACTATAAAGGTGAGCGGAGGCTCGAGCCACCATGGGCTCTGTGCTGGAGCGGGTGGAGAGGTGATGTAAATGTGGTCGTCTCAGATTCAGTGACTGCGCTAATTAGTCACCTATTGATCTGCTGAGGTGTTCACTTTTACATATATGGATGATTGGTGACATCATTTTTTGCAAGTCCCAGCTCTGGAAGTTCCATTTATTGCGTTAAAATAAATAGGATCTAGTGTGCTACTACTTAGGGCCTCAGGATCTGCAGTTGTGTCAGCTTCTGCCCCACTCAGGACACAAGCACACCTTTGACGTAATCTGGAGAGGCGGGAAGTATAGGTAGACATTGTATTTTGTAACCTGTTATCTGGATTTATCCACTGGGATATTGGATGGACAACTGGTGGATTGAGTTGGCCGTATGAACATTTATGGAGCCCCAGTACATAGAGGTAGGCTGTGCAGCAGTGAGAAGGAAGGTATGCCTCAAAGTGTGGAGGAAGAGGTAGCCTACGTTTAAGACAAGATTGGGAGTGATAGGTGCTTTAGAAGGTATCCAAAGTGCTTGGGCAGTTTAGGGGGAGTAAGGAGTTAATTACATGTGGGAGCATTTGGGGAGGCTTCTGAGAAGAGAGAGGACTTGAGTTGGGCTTTGAAGGATAGGTACTGCTTTGCTTGTGTGTGGGGGTAGGGAGAAGGCGGGGAATGGACATTACTGGCAGAGGAAATAACTTTAGTAAAAGTTCTAGAAGCAGAAGAAAGTGGACTGACAGACCTGTGAGGCCAGAGTGAGTCTCGAATGGAGGCTGTACTAGGAGATGAGGCTCAGGAGGTGGGTAAGGGCTGTGACACCAGGTAGAGGAAGTTGGCTTCATTCTGTGTCCAATGGGCAGTATGTGTCCAAAGTGCCTTTGAGTAGGAGAGAGACAGGACCACTGTCGTCAGGAAGTGGCCTGTGGTGTGAAGATGATTAGGAGGAGGAGGAGGAGGAGGAGGAGGAGGATGGAGGTAGAAGGTAGGATGCTTCACACCCACCTGTGAGGTTTGCTCCATCCAGAACGCCCTTCCCCATCCTTGAAGACACTTTACATATTACCTTCTGAAGTCGCAACATCCTCAAACTGTGTGTCACCCCTGCCTCTGTTCCCGCAGCACTTGGCATATGTTGTATTTCAGGAGTTAGCAGTTGAGTGTGTTTACATGTGTGTTTCAGCCCCGAGGGAGAGGGCCCAGTCTGATTCACCTGTAGTTCTAGCATTAGAACAGAGGGCCCAGGGGAACAGCTGCATGGACTGCCAGTGAATGTTGTCATCCTGGGGAGAGATAAGGAGCCCTGAGCTAGGGCAATGGGTGGACCAGCCCAAGGGAGGTGCCGCAGAAGGCTATTCTGATGTGCTTTTCCATCCAAAGACAGCCGAGAAGAAGTGGTCCTTGGGAGCATTCCTCTGCCCAGCTACTTCACATCGCCGGTGGGCCCTGAGGACCGCATAAGTCGCAAGTATTCCTTCAAGGTACGGCCCCTTCTCCTCTAGGAAGCTGTGTTCCCACATAAGGCTTTATTAAAAGCAGTTCTTTTTCTGGGGAACAGGAAGAAGTTAAGCTAGAGAGTTGCACTCATGTTAGCAGTTACAAATTCTTTACACACGAGTAATATCACATGACAAGTGCTTTCATTGGTATCGGAGCTGCTGAGTCCCCCAGCCTTGCTCAAATATTTAGACCCCTCTCTTCCTCTCTCTGTAAGTCCTGTGATTGCAGATTGGACACAGCCCTTCTCTTGCTTTCTTATCACTGTGAACAGCCAGTCTAACCAGCATCCAGCCATTTAGTGCGAAGGATGGTCCCTCGTGATGGATTTGTATCAGTTATATTATGAACATTTACAATGAGGGTTAGGGGGCCTGCCTGTTGAAGAGATTTTCAGGTTTGGCCATTTTGTTTATATTGTCGAAAAGCAATTAGAATCAAATTTGGTTTACTTTCTGGATCATTGGAGTTTCCTAGGGAAATCCGTTTAGCCGTAAAACCCCTTTTCTATTTCCTTCATCGCCATAACTGATGGCCATCCTTTGACAGCCTCTGGCATCTTCACAGCCAGATGTGGAGACTCCAGGAAGGTGTGGTCAGGCCCAAACTTGGGGAACCTTGAGGCCCTCTCTTTCAGTGGCCTCCACAATTCTGCCACTGCTGATATTTCTTGGATTCCTGGGGATGGTGAGGGTGGATGGGTTGAAGGTCAACATTATTGGCAGTTGGAGTGGAAGTCTCACTGAAGCAACTGGCTGCTGGTGCCAGTAGCCACAGGGAACACCTCTCACGCTGCTCAGGATATGAGGCAGTGACATGCATTCAAGCTGGGGTCTGGGCTCCTGCCTACACTACTTATATAGCTTGGCTATTTCCATGTTGGGGGTACAAGATGAGTACTAGGCAGTAGCTACTAAAGAGGAGGTTGAACAAAAGTCAAGCCCTAATCGGTTTGGCTCAGTGGATAGAGCGTCGGCCTGCGGACTGACGGGTCCCAGGTTCAATTCCAGTGAAGGCATGTACCTCGGTTGCAGCACATTCCCAATTGGGGGTGTTGCTGGAGGCAGCTGATCAATGTTTCTCTCTCATTGATGTTTCTAACTCTCTATCCCTCTCCCTTCCTCTCTGTAAAAAATAAATAAATAAATGAATAAATAAATAAATATATTTTTTTAAAAAGTCAAGTTTTCCAGCCTCAGATAGTTAAAGGACCATGGAAAGCACATGAAAAGACACCTTCTGTTCTCTGGGAGGGTTAAAGGGAAGCGTTGGTATGCCGTGTCCAAAGGCGTCGTTGGCAAGTGATGGTCTGCATCGGCATTTTGACCTGGAGTCCTCTGTGGTGGTTGGAAAGTCAGGTCTCATTTTCCTCCACCTCCTTCCCGAGCTTTGTCCATCAACAGGTGTGAGCTGTCTGTCTCTCTTCCCTGACTGTCACTCTCCTCATGACTCCAGAATTGTGATGGTTTGATTCTTGGATGCTCTCCCACTTCATGTTGCATTATGTGGTATTGCCTATGTCTGCACGACCTTTGATGATTTGAGAAGTGCTTTTATCCATGTTAGCTCATGGAGTGCTTGTGGGGAGCTGGTGAGGTCAGTATCATTAGCTTCATTTTATAGGTCAGGGACATGAGGATTGGAGCTCGGAAGACACTTGCCCAAAATCACAGGGCTGGGAGATGATGGAGACAGACCTTGAACCTGAACTATATCCTCTTTCAATTGAATTCCAGGGAGGGAAGACAATTTCTTTCTCTTCCTCTTATTTTGGTTACCTCCTGCAGGCACATGGTCAGGGGTGCCAGGTGATTAGACTTAATGTTCATTGTTATCATTTTAGCATACTCTTCTCTTTAATTGTTCAAAAGTCTCTCCTGCTTATTGTGGGCTCTGAAACCAGTTTGTTCAATGGGTTTCAGGCTGGTCTTTTGCTTAGAAAACCTTCCTTTCTAGGGTCAAGTGTTGCTTTTGGGCAAGCAATCTGGGTAATGATGTTGTATGTGATTTTTGGGGGGATAGCATTTGGAATAGTCTCAAAGTAACTGATCACATCTATTTATATTCCATCTTAACACTTTCTGGGGAGTTGTGAAAATAGATTCTAGGAAAACATCTTTTATGTGTCATAGATTCTCTTCTTTAAAATTTTTTTCTTAGACTCTACTAAGAAAAATCTTTTTGTCTGGGAGACAGAAGACATGCATGTGCTGGGGGAGGGGCTCTTAGGGGAGACCCTTAGCGTCTGAGAGCAGAGAAAAGCTACTGCCGGCAGATCTGGTGGTATTCAGCTGATTCTCCAGAAAGGACTGTGCTTTCCTGAGTATGAAAGGGTACCCTTTCCCTTTGGGTTACAGCATCTCTTTCCCCTTTTAGGGGTCAGAGGGTGTGTCCCCTGGGCAAGGCAGGATCCATGTTCTTGGGCATACTGAGGAATGGACAGTATTTGGTGTCAAGGGCCTTATGCCTGTTTCTAATGTCAGTTCTTCTCTATTTCCAGAGCTGGAATTCTCTGAGTGTTGCTAGGGCACCTTGCTTGAGATCATTCAGCCTTAGCTGCAGTGGTGGACAGGAACAGCCTGAAAGGTTTTATGGTCTTCTCCTGGTCTTTCCCCCACTACTGTGCCTGCAGCCTGTCAGTCCCTATTCGTGACCAGGGATGCTGGGTGCTAGATGGACCCTGAATACAGCCAGATCTGCAGGGTGAGCCAAGCCGTGCTCTCTGAGACATCGCCTGCTCTGCTGGCTCAGCTGGGGCGCCTCCCCAAAGATCTGTTGGATGCACGGCCACCCTCGGCCTGTTGGTCACCTCTGAGCAAGCTTGGCCCTTCGGGTCCAGGATCCGGAGCAGAAAACAACCCCACTCAGCCAAGGGTCCAAGGATCTTCAGTGGGAAAATGCTTTAACCCTCTCCTTTGAGCCATTCTCCCTCTCTCAAGACCAAGGGGAACTGACCTGAGCCTGCAGACCCCATAGTGTCAGTGGAGAAATCATATCTTCCCTTTTTTAACCTATAGCGTTTCCTTTGGTTAAGAAACTAGGCCTTAATAGGTCTCAGCGGCACCTGTGCCTTAGGCACCACTAGAAATCAGAAAGATGCTCACGTCACATTATAATTGATGTAAATATCTTGAGATATAATTTATGAGCATCCCCACTTTGAAATGACAGTAATTATTCCTACATTTGCTTTATGGTGTATTATTAAAGAAGCACCTGTATCACTACCTCACAATAGTTAAAAATATTTGATAACATAATATATTTCCTTTATTTTAATTGTATACTTAAAAAGATGCTGAGAAGAGTTCACAGGATTCATCAAACTGTCAAAGATTTCATGTGCCTCCCCCCGTCCCCCCAAAATTAAGACCCCCCCTGAATTCTGGCTGAACGCCAGCCAAGAGATGAGGTGTTTCACCTATTTATATTCAACAATCTTGTGTTCTGTCCGTGGTTTCACTTGGCAGGATGTAGATCCTGGGGATACAACAGTGAGAAGGACAAAGTCCTCGCCTTCCTGGGGCTGATACGACCCGTGGTCTGCAAACTGTGGCTCGAGAGCCACATCCGGCTCTTTGGCCCCTTGAGTGTGGCTCTTCCACAAAATACCACGTGCGGGCGCACACGTACAGTGAGATCGAAACTTTGTGGCCCATGCACAGAAGTTGGTATTTTGTGGAAGAGCCACACTCAAGGGGCCAAAGAGCCGCATGTGCTCGCAAGCCGCAGTTTGCCGACCACTGCTCTAGACTCTGCATAAGCCTGGGGGTTATTAGGGAATAAGAAGAGAAAATGAAAGCTGCCCTTTTCCTCTCCCGCTTCAATTTTATTTTGCATCTTTTTCAACTCCATCTCTTCCTCTCCACTGTCACGGTCACTGGTCTTTCTCAGCAGCCATCGCCACTCCCCTAGGTAACCTACTCACTGCCAGAACAGTGCCTCGTGCCGAGTGAGTGCTCCGTAGTGTTGGCTTCCGCCCCCAGTCCCTTCTGCAGTCTCCAGTCCATCCTCCGCACTGCTCCTAAGTGCACATCTGTTCAGGTGGTGCTCCCACCATCAGCCCTTCAGTGGCTCCCCACTGCCTACAGCATAAAGCCCAGCGTTGGTTTACAAAGCCCCAGCTTATCTCTTCAGCCCCTTTTTTAGCCGCTCCCATCTTACACGTTCCCTCCAGCCATAGGCAATGGCCTGAAGGTCCAGGACATTTCTTGCCCCTTGTTTGGAAACTGTCCCAGGTGCTTCTCAGAGGCCATTCCTGGTGCCTCTTCACAGGCTCTTTGCAAGGCTTCCTAGCACATAGTAGGTACACAAGGATTTTCAGTCAGGTGTTAGCTCTGTCCAACTTTGTAGTGCCTCTTGGGAGAGACGGATCAGCGGCTCTTTGATTGGCAACAGCACATTTCATGCCCAAGCTGCGAAGCTCAGTGAATAACTGCACCCAGCTGCCTGCTGTTGCGGCTGAGTTTTGACTCAGTTCCAGTAATTGTGTGCTTCAGAAGAACCAAAACAGGGATTCCCGAGAGTCGGCTTCCAGGGAATGAGGGTTTATTTAAAGCCTTTCTCACGTAAGCCTTGGGTGTGTGTCCCTCCCTACGCGCATGAGTAAGATAAGTCAGACACAGGTGACACCTGCACGGCTTTCCCGTGGGGGAGTAGGCACAGTGGCCACTGGGCCTGACTGCACTGAGAGGGGGAATCCAGCTGTGGCGTTTTCCACGTGTGGAGACAAGTGGGTAGTGCCTGGGCTTTCAGTCTGGAAGAGGGGAGAACGTGGTTCAGTGTCTCCTTGTTTTTGCTCCTGGAAGTGAAATGTGTGCTAACCTCTCTGTCCTGGGTTTCCCTCTCCTTCCTACAGGCTGTGCACTTGGGGATGCGAGCGCTCATCTATAACACCTCTGCCGGGGGCTCTCAGGCCGAGCAGTCGGGCATGAGGACCTACTACTTCAGTGCCGACACCCTGGAGGACATGAACGCCTGGGTCAGGGCCATGAACCAGGCTGCGCAGGTGCTGTCTCGGTCGTCATTAAAGAGGTCAGTCCCAGCAGAAGGTCCCTGCCAGAGTGCTTCCTCCTTAGGATGGGGACCCAAATAAGAATTCCCAAGTGCCCCAAGACTCACCGTGAATCCACTGGTATTAAGTATTGCCCTCTCTTTGAATTCTGGGAGAAGAATGCAACACGTGTTGCCTGTCACAGCTGGGAGGTCCCCTGGGAGCGGGCTAGCCCACTCACATTAAACAGAGGCCTGGGAGAGTGACATGACGGCCCGGAGTACACAGCCTTGGACCTTGGCCTGTTTCCTTTTTTCTTCTCCTCTGTGTGGTAGAAGGGACAATCTTGGGACATCAGTTGGGGAGGAGAGAGAGGGCAAAAGAGATCTTGCAAACTGTGCCACAGACTGCCCACCATGCTATCTTCCAGCTGCCCCTTCCCTCCAGTGGGCAAAGCGAGGGGACAATCAGGGATCTTGGAAATTCCTGAACCTGTTGGCTGTGGTCGGCTCCCGGAGAGAGTTGGGTGGCCCTGGAAAACTCAGGGTGTGCCTTTAGCCAGTCCTCATGTGATACGGGCACCCTTCTTCACCATCTGGACACCTTGCTCTGCTTAGAGGCTTCTTGGACAATGGTCTTCGTTTGGTGAGACCTCAAAACAAAAGGGACCTCCAGCAGCCTAAAGGTGGGATTGTTCGGTGACTGCAAATGGATTTCTCATGGTGTGTTTTAGCTTGTCAACCTTTTCCAGTTCACAGGTATTTGATTAGGGGTGTTAGTGGTGTTTCCTAGCTTCATGCTCTCTTTCTTTGGGTGAACAGACCTTTGGTATAGATGGTGACCTCCTTCAAGAGTCCAGGTTGGGGTCACACCTCAGTCAAGCATTGTCATGCTGTTTTTTCATTTTTCCCTTCGACTTCTCAGTATCCTAGGCTATAGGCAGAGATCATCTTGGTGTCTTCTGCATGATGATACAAATGTCTGTTGAATGAGTGAGAGGCTGAGAGAATGAATGAATATGTTGAACAGGACAGGACCAAAGACTGTCCTAGAAGTTTCCACGTGGGTCCTGAATCAGTAACTCTCAACTACGGTCAAGTTTGACTGTACCTGTAGTATTGTCAACTAGCCTGAGCTATTCTATTGTGTCCAGGATTAGCCTGTGGGCACTCTATTCATAGAGCCATTGGCAATTCCTTTGTCATCCCAGGAGAAGGGATGACACATTTTGGGCTTGACACATCTTCCAGTGCACTTGCTGGTCCCCAATACTCACTGTGTCCTACTTTTTTGTTATATATATATATATATATATATATATATCTATATATATATACAAAAAAATATATATATATATATTTATATAAATTTATATTTCTGTTCGTTAAATATATATATTTAACTATACAGTAAATGAAGATCTCTTATTTAAAAAAATGCAAAAAGGTAAAGACAAAGATATCCTTAATCACCTTCCCAAGGTCATCTCTGTTACCAGGTTAACGGGTATCCTATTAAACTATTTTTTATTCTTTTATAGACATATGCACACTATATATATATATGTATTCCTTTTGTGCTTTTTAAAAATATATTTTTATTGGTTTCAGAGAGGAAGGGAGATGGAGAGAGAGAGAGAGAGTAAGAGAGAGAGAGGAATATCAATGATGAGAGACAATCATTGATCAGCTGTCTCCCGTACACTCCACACTGGGGATTGAGCCCGCAACCTGGGCATGTGCCATGACCAGAAATCGAACCCTAATCTCCTGGCTCATAGGTCAACGCTCAACCACTGAGCCATGCCAGCCAGGCTCTTTTGTGCTTTTTTAAAGTATGAATGATCACATCTTAATCATTTTATATCAGTGTATATTGATCGACTTTATGTTTTGACTGTTGTATGATATTTCATAGTACCATACTGTATTTAAGCACGTGTTAAACTTGGGATAGTTTTTCTCTCATCTTTTACTGTAATAAATAGTCTTTTAATGGAAAACTTTCTACAAGCCTCTGCTTGTGTGAGTCTTTCAGATTCTTGGGTCAAAATACAGTGTATTTTAATTTTTAATCAGTATCACCAAAATGCCACTTAAAGAAAGCTGTATGTTTCACTAATGAGTGCTCATTTCCCTGAACCTTTGCCAATATTTGATATTACCGATTTTTAAAATTTTTGCTGAGCTGCTGCATAGGTAAATAGTATTTGATTATTTAATGTGCGTTTCCATGATTTGAGGTATCTTTTCTATTTATTGGCCACTTGCATTTCCTCTTCAGTGAATTGCCGGTGCCTGTGCTCTGCCCATTTTTCTACTGCACTTGTTTTGTCGTAGTGCTTCCTTTCCTACCTGCTCAGAAACCTGCCTCACTGAGAATGAGGCTTACCTCCCTGCAGGGGTTGGGGGTAGGCTCTCCAGTCTTGTGGTTAATGGAATCTGTCTTCCCCTCTTTTGGAAATCAGGATGCTGTCTGCTAGTCTCCAATATCCCAGCATTTGCCTGTTCTCTTTGATTCCCCAGAGGTCACCTGAGAGGTTTATTGAGCCCATCTCCGCCTTCCCTTAGGACCCTGAGATGCTGATGGCTGGGCCTGGAGCTCAGCCCCTGGAGAATGGGCCTCTCCTATCTTCCTCCCCATCTTGGGCTCTCCGTCTTTCTTAACCAAGGTGGTTCTCCTTTTCATGGTGTAGATCCTTTTTCTTAATGAAAACAAGGAACTAAATCTAGAAGTTGAAGAATCCAGCTTAATTTAAGTTGTGTCATCTTCCCCAAGCAGAGATACCTATGTCTCATATTTTTTTTAAGCCCATCCCTCCTTTATTTTAATTCTTCAAAAAAATAGAAAGTTTGTTTTGTTTTGCTTTAAATGAACAAGCATTAGCTCTTTCTAGATTTTACCCTTTTTTGCCATCATTCACATGGCCCATTCCACTGTGGATCTGTGCTTGATTTTGTCCCCACCTTCATTTCTCCTGCATGTCCTTTTAGAACATGGACTCTGAGAGCACTCTGTGTTGTTACGCTGGTTTCTTTAGACCAGCAGTGGAGACTGGGTGCATTCTTGTGTCCCAGCTTTGGTCAATTCATCGTGACTGACTAGGGCACTGGGTCAGAGATAACTGGAGAGTGAAATTGGGCTTAACAAGAAAAGGCACTGTGATTGAGCCATTCAGGATTAATTTGCTAGCTGAGATTTGGATATACAAGGTAGGACAAAAGTAGGCCTACAGTTGTGAGTATGTGAAACACAGAGTTTACTCTTGTATTATTATTTATTAATTGTATTATTGGTAATTATAAACCTACTTTTGCCCTAACCTATATTTTACTTTTCCTTACCTGAAAATTTGGTTTGGGCGGGCTCCATTTGTTTTCTCTCAGGCTGCTTTTCCTTTTAGGGTCTCAGGCCCTGAATTTTGTATTGTCCCTAGGTTTCCTCTGAACTTTTAGGATTTGTTCATATTATGCTCTTAATAAACTCTTAAAATCCCATAATCATGTTTTTCTTTTAAAAAACGAACAGTTTGCCTGGCTGGCGTGGCTCAGTGGTTGAGCATCGACCTATGGACCAGGAGGTCACGGTTCGATTCCCTGTCAGGGCACGTGCCTGGCTTGCGGGCTCGATCCCCAGTTGGGGCATGCAGGAGGCAGCTGATCAGTGATTCTCTCTCATCACTGATGTTTCCAGCTCTCTCCCTCTCCTTTCCTCTCTGAAATCAGTAAAAATAATATATTTTTTAAAGAAATCACACAGTTTGTTCTACCTTCTGAGTCAGAATAAAGGCAGCAAATCATTTCCTCTTAATTTTATGAGAGATGAAATTGTCAGCGAAGCAAATCCAGACTTTAGTAAATGTTCTGTTTTGTTTTTTTTTCCCCAGAATAAGATGTTCAGACATTTGGTTAGTTAGAATTATTTGTCAGGCCGAACTAAACCTTCCCTTTTCTCCAATTTCGTGATCTGCATGGGAAAACTTGCGTCACTGTTAAGGGGGCGGCCCAGTAGTAGTGCTTTGTTCTCTCTTCTCCTTGACTCTCACCCAAATGCTTCCATGATTAGTCATAGGGGCAGATGCTTTCTGTATGAATGTGGTGTAGTAGGACTCCTGATTGCAAGGTTACAGAAGATGCAGACAGATTTACCGTGAGGGGGGAATGTATTGGTTCATGTCACTGGAAAGTTCAGAATAGATCTAGCTTTAGAAACAGCTGGGTTTAAGGCTCAGACAATATCCTTATAAGTCAATCTCTGGGCTGTGCCCACTTCTGAATTCATTCTTGAACTCCATATGGTGGTCCCTGGCAGATCTAGGTGGCAGAATAGCTGCAGTAGCCCCAGACTTAATGTCATCCAGGTTCAGTCAAGCAGGAAAGAGCAGAGTTCGTGGCCAGAAGCTCTGAGATCCATTATGATTAAACAGGCTTAGATCACATGTACACACTAAACCATGCACCATGGCCAGGGAACACACATGCTGATTGGCACAGGCCTGGGATACATGCTCCGCTGCTGAGAACCAGACCATGGGCCTAAGAGTGAGGCAGGGGTGGATGCCCAAGTAGCACCCGGGCTGTGGGCAAAGGAAGGTAAAATGGCGTGCGCCATGAGATAAAGGAGGCGCAAACAGCCAATGTCCAGGGCAGCTGGTTCACCCCTTACTTCCTACATATTGACCTCTTTTACCTTAAGTATCTCCTCCCAGAGTGTAGTCTCTGAGGTCAGATAAGCCTAGTTCAAATCCCAGCTCTACTACTTTCTAGCTGTGTCACTTGTACAATTTAGGTATGCTGTTTAAACCTCAGCTTTTCTTAGTTCTAGAATTGTTGCAAGTATTAAATAAATGAATGGATGAAGTGCCTACTGAGCATGATGCCTAAGACGTAGTAGATACCCCTTTCACATATGCTGGCTTCCATGGGGTTTGGTTTAACAACATCATTGGCTCTCTCTTCTTTACACCCTTCCAGTTTCATCGTTAACCCTCTGGATCACATGAATGATGAACTTCCTGTGAGCAAATTACACTCCCTCCCTCACCAGGATGTGCCCATCCCCAAGTAGTGTGAACTGTAGTTCAACAACCCAGGGTCCTGCAGCACTGTCCCTCAGCCTGCTCTTTATACCCTGCCCCCCAGCCTTTTCCTGCAACATTCCCAGGAGCCAAGCTGAGCACCCTCACTGCACCTCTTCCCTTTGCCCTCTTCTTTCCTACACAGGCTTCAGGGTCTCTTGATAGATATTCATTCAAGTATTCTTGAGACCTCCCTCCCCCTCCACGCCCCCCTCCTCAAGCTGTAAGGAGCATGCACCAAGCATTGCTCCTGTTCATAGTTTTCCCCCTGTTCCCATGTTCTTCCACTTGTCAGACTTTGGACTCTAGTTTTAGATTCCCTGCACCTCCTTGAAACCTGGCTTCCCATCTTTCCCTGATGGACTGCTTTTTCTCTCTTATCATAGGATGCCTGCCCTCTCTAACAAGCTAAAGCACTAAGCAGGGAGGTCAGCTTGCCCTCACAACTCACATCTGACAAGTGACTCAGATAGGAGGGCCTATCAGAAGGCAACTTATCTCTTTTCTCAGTTTCCAAACTTTTGTGGCCTCCAGTGTAACTATAGTCCTGTCTTGGGACTGAAGGAACTTACAGTCTAGCTACCGTTGTAGTAAAATCCAACTTCCTTAACAGGGCTTTTGAGCAATGCATGGGTCTGGTCCCTACAGACACTTTTGGCTCATATCTTGCCACTCCCCATTCTCTATGCCCCAACCACACTGAAGTTCTTGAGTTGGGTGCATTTGTTCATGCATTCATCCATTAAGTCTTTTATTTTATGAATATTTATTGAGAGCATATTTTGGGTCACAGTGTTAAAGATGCTGGGAAATACAACAGTGTTCAAGAGAGAGGCAAAGTCCCATGCATTCTTGAGGTCAGGGAGACAGACCATAAACAGGCAGACAAATCAACAAGATGTTTTTTTATCATAATCTGTGCATGAAGATGCAGTAAAATAGGATGATGGGGTTGGATGAGGGTTTTGCACTTACCGAGTGCGCAGTCAGTGATGGCCGTTGCTGCCATCATCCCCATCCCAGTAGAGATAATTTATTGTAAGTAATCCAGTACTCACGTGACTGCCCTCAGCCTCTCTGGACTTGACAGTACTAACCTTGCAGGTATTAGAGATGGGCTATATCAAGTTTGTGGCACACAGTAGGACCCAGCATATAGTAAAAATAACCAAGCATTGCCCACAGATACTGAATGAGCCAGAACTGTGCCTCCCATGTCGGCCGATGGGAGGTGAGTGGGTATGGCCTGTGCCAGGACTGCAGACTAGCTCAGGTTGAGCTGGGGCCGTTGAGCACCACTCGCTCAGGTAGAAGGAAGAGGGAAGGACTCTCCAGGCAGGAATGAGCAGAGTGAGGAGACCTGGCTGGCATAGAATACTTTTCCTTTCTTCTTCGTCTGGTTTGTCAGTCCTTGAATCTTCACAGGGGACTTTGCCAAGAACCATTCTGCCGAGGCAAGAGGCCCCTCAGCTGGGCAGACTGGTGGTTCATTTATTCTTCGGCCTTGCTCTTCTCTAGGGGAGGGCAGCCTGGGGATTGCAGAGTGTGTGCTCAGAGCTGCTGGGCCCTCTATTGTTCATCTAGAGCAGAGCATGAAAGGTGGCCAGATACCTTTCCCCCTCCCAGGAGGACTGACCTATTTAACTTTGGGGAAAAGCAGAAACCGACTCCTGTCTTCCTTTCTCTCCAGCCATTTTCTCCCTCAAATGCTAGGAGCGAATTCAAGTGAGCAAACCTGTCTTAGGGCTCCCTAGAGACTCTGAGTCCCTTTCTCTTCACCCTTTTGTGCAAGTCTGTGGACTGTGTCCAGGGTGGGTCCTGGCTTTGGAGCTCACTGTCCTCCTGAGACTGAGGGTCAGTGCTCCGGACTCAGCGTCTGTCAACACAGGCTGAGCTGGGCTCCCAGGACAGGGCTTCTGCCACTGACCTGGCTCGGACCAGACTCTCCAAGAATATCAGTGGCCTGGCCCTGGTTCTCGCTGCTCGTCTGGTTGTTTAGGTGAAGTGAATGGGCAGGGATCCTCCAGTGGGATTGCAACAGAGGGGCTGTATCCAACAATAGGACCAAGGTCCAACCAAGTCACTACATGTTGTCATTCCTCTGCCCACCAGGGTCTTCGAATGAGTTTTAATGTGTGTGTTTAGCATTAAGATAGAGGGGAATGCTATTCCTTATTTCCTGGTGAGATAAGAGTTTGAGATCAGAATAAAATCATAACCAGTGCACAGTTGCTTAGTATGAGGTCACCTTCCAAGTTCTTGTGAAGAAAAGGGATGAGAGAGAAGTATCCTGGCCTGAGATGTGTTCTCTTCCCACTTGCAGTGGAAATAAGAATCTGCTCAAAGCAGACAGAGAGCAGTGCTGTGACCTGCTGAAAATGAGGGCACGTAACCCCTGCAAATAAAAGGCTTAGCCCCTAATGCAGTTAGGGATTGCATTTGGTTGCTAGTCATAGAACCACCCGATTCAGGATGGTGCACTCAAACTGGGCGTTAGTTTTCTCACAGAACAGGAATCCAGGCCGGCACACCAGCTCCATGACGCCATCAGGGGCCCGGCTCTTGCTTTCCACCCAGGTTTCAGCAGGTGGCTTTCATACACGTTATTGCCACCTTGCTCTCCAGCACAGAGGCTGCATTCCAGGCAGGAGGAAGGGGAGGGTAGCTAAGCCAGCTAAGGTGCTTCTTTTAAAGACTTTAAGATGTCTGTGTACATCTTATTGGCTGGATCTGTGTTAGTTACATGATCACCCTCAGTTCCAAGGGAGGTTGGGAAATGTATGTTTTCTTGCTGGGTACATTGCTGCTTTGAAAAATAAATGGGGTAAGGCAGGAGGAGAGAAGAGATGTTGGGGGGCAACCCATTTGCATGTGAAGGCACACTGTGAGCCAGACATGCGCTGTGCTTATTCTGTGCGTTGTCCCCTTTAATCCTCGCAACAGCCCAGGAAGGCAGGGGCTGATGTCCCCATTTTGCATAGGAGGAACCTGAAACCAGAGAGGTCAGGGACTTGCCCAGGGGCACCCATCGTATACTGGGGTGAAGCCAGCACTTGAGTCCAGGCCTGACTAGCTCGAAATCCTATGCCCTCTGGGTTTGTTGTGCTCGGGAAGTGATATATATGGGTCCAAATGGTCACGAAATGTCAGAAGCTTCCCATGTTTTGAACAATATCTGAACCCAGGTGCTTACAGTGATCGCAGTGGCCTGCACAGGAAAGGCTGTGTCATCTTAGCTACCCATCTGTGCCCTACATGGCCAGCGTCTGAGTGACACAATATTGACAGCCAAGGGTGCTTCATTTTTCCCATCACTGTGCTCCATTGAGCATGGCAAATCTATTTTGTGACAGGTCTCCTGATTTGAGAAGTCATGTGTTAAATTGTTGGGAATATAAGGAGACAGAGAGAAAGTCAAAGAACATTTTTGCCTTCAAGCCTATAACTTAGTAAATTCAATGTTGAAGTCTGGTAAGGTGGGGGAGTAGGGAGCATTACCTCCCCTTTCTTACCTGTAGCTATAGTTTACACATTTGGGGCACAAAGGCATTTTCTCTATGGCCCAGCAGCCATGGGACTAGGAGTTGTTCATAACCCAAAGTCTTAGGGCCTAGAATGCTGCCAGACTACCATTCTTTTAGCTGCTCTCTAAAGCTTTGTTTTGTAGTAAATGTTGGTGTAAATCTGAAGAAAAGGATCTGTCATTCCCTATCAAATTTATCTTCAGAAAGGACTGACATATACAAGGGTGTGTACCTCATGTGTACATGTACAGTAGGACTAAGATTGACAATTATAAGTTAGAAAAGCCTGGCACACTCCACGATTTGAAGTCATTTTATGGGAACAATTTATTAGATGGGGTGTTAGGATCGTCTGGCTTTGATGGCAGAAGCAGTTTTCTGTACTGCTTTCTCATGCACCCAGGTGCCCATCCAGTGGGTGTATGAGTGCTCAGTAAATGCAAGGTACTTGACCAGGAAAGTCCATGTTACAGTTGGTTGCCCTGAGACACTGTACCACAGTCCTTGGGTCCTGTAGTTGAGGAAACCCTTTTCCCTTCAGTTCTTATGTCATACATGTAGGTGGTATATTTGCTTCACAATGTAGCTTGTATGACAAAGTGCAGTTTATCTTTGGGTGTGAATAGCAAGGAGGTGCAGTTACTTACTGGTAGGCCTTACAATTGGAGTAACCAGGTGAGAAAGCTCTTGGCCGGGGCATGACCCAGAGTGTGGCCAGAGTTTAATCTTAAGGCAGCAGCCTTAGCACATCCTCCGTGGACGTTTCTCAAATTTGAGGAATAGCAAAGAAGATAAAGGCCAACTTAAGCAACGCAAAGGCTACTCGTTGGGGTTACACTGATGTGGTTATAGAGGATTAAAGGAAGAAAGGAAAGATGAAATCAAAACCTAGAATGTGTACATTGAGCAACAGAGATGTCACTTCATAAATTTACTGTAAGAATTGCTTTTTCTAAAAGTGTAGAACCTGAATAGTTCCTATATGTTCCTATTGCTGGAGGTTTTAGGAATGGAAAGGCCCTCAGAGATCATCATCTAAATATCCATCTAATAAAGAGGGAATATGCTAATTGACCCTCATGCTGTTGCAAAGATGGCGGCGCCCACAGCCAATAAGGAGAAATATGCTAATTGAATGCCACGCCCTCAAAGATGGCGGTGCCCAGTCCCCTCAGCCCCGCAGGGGCAGCAGGCGCAGCCCCCTCCGGGGTCCCCCAGTCCCCTCAGCTCCCCAGCCACCCAGGGCCGCCCGAGGCTCAGGTAACCAGGGCCGGCCGAGGCTTGTGCTGCTGGCAGTGACAGCAATAGAAGTGTGATGGGGTGTCACCTCCCCCTGATCGCCAGTCGCCTCCCACCCCTGAGGGCTCCTGGACTGTGAGAGGGGGCAGGCCGGGCTGAGGGACCCCACACACACACACACCCAGTGCATGAATTTTCATGCACCGGGCCTATAGTATCGTTATTAAATGATATGATAGGATTCCGTCCACTATAAGTAACAGAGACCAAACTCAAACTAGCTAATGAGAAAGAAGTTATTGGTTCACAAACAAAAAGTCCAAATATTTATCTGGTTTAGGTATGGCTAAATCTAGGATGTAAATGCAGCAGTATTTCCATTGTATGCTTTCATGTTGAAATGAGAGATCTCTGGCTTAGCTGTTGGAAGAGTGATGGATCTCAAGGCCAGGACTTTTCACCATGGGGCACAAGTAGACTGGCTGCCCCATCCAAGGGTCTCTGGTAATTTTCCTGGTCCTTCTGGGATGGAGTGTGTTCCCTTCCCTGCCTCCCCAATCTAAATTCTGCAAAGCTTGTGGAGCCGCTGCTGTGTCCCTGGTACCAGATAGTGGGAATGTTCCTTATGCTGCCATTGCTCGTGGGGCTGTGCTGGCAGCCAGTGGGCTCAGGAGCCTTTCTGTCCAAGTTGGACCGCCTCAGGCAGATGGCAATATGGAAAGGTGTGAGACTATCACTGTATCATTTACTCACTCAGAGCGCCTGTTCTGTCACAGTCTCTGCACACAAGTTCTGGGCATATGATGCTTGGCAAGATGGGCCTGTCGCCTGATGGAACTCGGTCTACTTGGGCCAGTTGGTCCAATGTGACCATGGAGTCTGTTAAGGTTCTGATCTAGACTGGGTACATGTGGCTGAGGTGGCTTCCAGGAGGTGGTAACATGTTAGTCAGATCTCAAAGGAGTAGAAGTTTAAGTGGGTGGAGTGAGGGACTGGGCATACAGGTGGTCCAGGCAGAGGGAACAGCCCGTGCAAAGGTCTGGAGGTAGTTTGAGTGCCAAGGGTGTGCTTTGGGGAGATTGGCTGCCGGCTGTGCTATCTGGATCGGGCTGAATATACTGCTGTCGTTGCAGGGACCTGGAGAAGCTGGAGCGGCAGGCAGTCCCCCAGGTCAACCACGCGGAGTCCTGTCGTGAGTGTGGCCGCGTGGGACCCGGACATGCGAGGGATTGTCCTCATCGCCGCCATGAGGACTCCTATGGCTACGAGAGGAGGGAGCAAGAGGAAGAACGGTACCGTTCCCACCCATCTGAGGGCAGGAGGGACAGGAGCAAGACCAGGTCCCCGTACTCGCCAGCTGAGGAGGATGCCTTGTTCGTGGACTTACCCAGTGGCCTGAGAGGCCAGCAGGCACAGCCCCAGAGGGCAGAGAAGAATGGCATCGCATACGGCCCAGGAGAGCAGAATGGGACGGGCGGATACCCGCGGGCCTTTCCTCCCAGGACCAACCATGAAAAGCACAGCCAGAGGAAGAGCAGCCTGGCCCAGGTGGAGCACTGGGCAAAGTCCCAGAAGGGGGATGGCAGGAGGTCAGTAATAGATCTGAATCGCTGCTACCTATGAGCAAAATAACGCAATAACAGTCACTGTCATTTACCCAGCATGCACTGGGTAATGCTGGCCTTAAACTCTCTACCTCCATTATCTCAAAAAATCCCATAACAGCTCTGCAAGGAGGGGGAATAGTCCCAATTTATGGATGAGGAGAATGAGGCTGGGAGGAGGGAAGGAACCTGCCCAGGGCACACAGATAAGTGGCAAAGCCAGAGTTCAAATCCGGGCCTGCAGGCCTCCCGAGCCACACGAGATCGCATGAGGAGGCTTCTTTGTTCCCCGGGGGGCGCGCTTTGAGACAGTCAGCCCGTAGACAGCAACTCCTCTTCTCCTTTTACCTGCTCCTTCTCTGCATCCGGGAAGTAGTTGTAGAAACGAGAGTAAGTGCAGGCCCGTTTTTTAACTTCCAGCACATAGAACGGCACTTAGGCACTGCTGACTCAGGCTTCACCATGCCCATTCCTTCAAGAAGCAGTTCTCAGTGGTTTAGAGCACGTGAATCCTTGCTATTTGCAAAGCACTGTCTGTATTTTATTATAATTTTAGATTAATTAGGGCACATTTATGAACGTGAAGAATTCAGAGTCACCCAGCTTCCATTGTCCCCAGAAGCCTCTGTGTTTTGCCTTCAAGACAGCAAATCCCCCTCACTGTCCTCAGGCTTGTGAAACAAACCACCGACTAGAGAGGTGAGAACAAGGCCTGGGCGCACTCAGAAAGCGCCCCCCGCGCCAGAAGGGCCCGGGGAAGTACCAGAGCTCAGGCCGAGTCTGCCACCGGCCTGGTAAACATGAGCTAACTGCCACACTTCATTCTCCCTGTTGGCGAGCCGGCTTTCCACCTGCAGGCTCTGCAGGCAGCGGCGCTCCTAGGGTAATAGCCCAGGCCTGCTTTCCAGCGTGTGGGTGTGGAGTGCATGTGCGGGTTGTGTAACTTCTTTAGTCTGGTCCAGCTGGACAGTCGTGAGGGTAGATGGTGGAGAAATCACAGTGGAACCCCCTAAGCCAGTGGTTCTCAACCTTCTGGCCCTTTAAATACAGTTCCTCATCTTGTGACCCAACCATAAAATTATTTTCGTTGCTACTTCATAACTGTAATGTTGCTACTGTTATGACTCGTAATGTAAATATCTGATATGCAGGATGGTCTTAGGCGACTCCTGTGAAAGGGTCGTTCGACCGCCAAAGGGGTCGCGACCCACAGGTTGAGAACTTCTGCCCTAAGCAATTGGTGGACATTGTTGTGGGCCAGACCAGGAGGAGGAGGGCCTTTTGTGTCAGAGCTGAGATGCTTTCCCATCCCCACTGGGACTGACCAGGTGTCAGTTCTGTTTGTTCGCATTTGGTGTCTTATGGAAAACGGAAGCTCTGCTCAAGGACACGGGAGGGGGCTGCCATGCTCCGTGCTGGACAAGGTGGTTGTAAGTGACTTTCCTGCTGAATGAGCTTGGAAAGCTGGGTCCTCAGATTAATGTAAGGAATTTGGGTTTTATTTGAAAAAGCAACAGGGGGAACCACTGGAAGGGTTGTTGTTTTTTCATAAGCCTATTTTAATTTTTTAAAAAAATATATTTTACTGATTTTTTACAGAGAGGAAGGGAGAGAGATAGCGAGTCAGAAACACTGATGAGAGAGAAACATCGATCAGCTGCACACCTCCTACTGGGGATGTGCCTGCAACCCAGGTACATGCCCTTGACCGGAATCGAACCTGGGACCCTTCAGTCCGCAAGCCGACGCTCTATCCACTGAGCCAAATTGGTTTCGGCAATATTTTAATTTTTTAAATTTTCACAATTTAAATAAAATTCAGCTAGTTAAAATAAACACAGAGGAAATGCACATAATTTACAGCCATGTACAGAATACAATAGCAACTCTCATATAAATGGTCAAAAGATATCAACTCTTGAAGTTGATTAGCAACTATGACTTTGAAAGGTCAAGATTTAATTGTTCACATATACAGGGGTACACATTCAAAGTGCTTATTAACACAAAAACTGAATAAAACTACAATTTTCCGTTTCTAAAAGGAGTAGCATAAAAGTAGTATATAGCTTAACGAGAAATATAAGGGAACGGCAGAGAAGAGATCTGAGTAGGCAGAAAGTTAGTACATTATATGTTTCTATATATTTAAATTCCTTCCAATTTAACTCATTCAGAACTATGTTCTTAGAAATGTTGAAGTCATGATCAATATTAGAGGGCAAAGCTAAACTATTATATTTATCAGCCCCAAAAGGGCCCCTATATATAATATTGTACTAACAATCTGGGTAGAAGAGCATGTAAATAACACAAGATAGGCATGCCCAATACTGGGATAGTAAAAGATAGATTGATTTCTAGCATTTGAATCCTTCAAGTTCAAATTAACATTTTTAGTGATTTAATACAAATCTAAAAATACTGACATGTTTATGCTCTAATAAGAGTAAACACTCATTATTTTTAACTCAAACTCTGTTGGTCCTAATATACTAATGCTTTTCTACAATGGGCATTAGGTTTTAGGAGATAAAAGGCTGGACTAAATGATCTAATAATATTCTGTTCTTGGTTTTGAAGTTACAAATCAATTACTTGTGGTCCCTATCCATAAGGCTGGTTCCACAGTTACATACATAATAAAAATTAAGACAAGGCTTTGGTGATAGTCTTTTTTCCTGGATTTAAAAGCACTGTGGGCCCCATAATCACAGGGTTTGGTAATTCTCAGATTTGGACTTGGAAATTTAGGAGACTATTTTCCATGAGCCACAAGTACCAGAGCTCTTTCTGCTGCTCTATGAGAGTATGCTGTTTCAGTATCTACTGCTTTAACCTGAGTAAGCTCAGTTTAATTTTGAGAAGATTCTACAATAAAAGTACATACTCGTCTGAAGAGTGCCGACTACCTCCAATTTAGAAATAAAATGTTATCTGATAGAAAATAGATGAAAGCAAAACACCATTTTAAAAAAAGTTCAATGCTTTAAGTCTGCATCTTTCTTTTTAAACATTTGCCTCAATTAAAAACAAGATTTACAAAGAAATGTTTCAGAGGCAAATTTTATAAATAATCTGTAGTGTCGTTCCCCCCCCCCCCCCCCCCCCCCATGATCTCCGTCAGACATAAAGTACACTACAGCTGACTGTGCTTTGGAGAAAAAAGAATGAAAACAAACGACATTGCTCCTTTCCAGTTGTTGCACAAGGAAACGGCCTAAGACTAAGATCTTTTCCTTCCAGTACAGAAATAAAACTCACTTTTAAAAGCTAAATATAATGCACTAAAGGTCAACGTAAGTTTTACTTGCTAAATACAAACAGGAATATCACTGGAAGGTTTTAAGAGGTAAATGATATAATATTACTAATCCACAAAGTGCCTGTGGAGGAAGGAGGCTGTTGTAGTGGCCGGGATTGGTGACAATGGAAGCAGAAAGAAAGAGATTGGAGGTGCATTTTAGAGGCTTAACAGCAGAATTTGTCAATGAATGGGAAGTGCAGGATGAGAGAAAGGGAAGAACAAGGAGGATCCCTAGAATTTTTACTTGAATAACTGGGTGGTTCTGATGTGGGGAGGGTTTAGAAACTAGTTTGGGGGAAATCAGGGTTTCCATGTTGGACATAGAAGTTTGAGAAACCTATTAGCTATCCAAGGGCAGATGTCATGTAGGCAGTTAGATATGGATGGTGATGTGGAGGTTTGAAGGCTGGTTGGACATGCTAATTTGGGGCAATCAGCATGTAAATGGTACCCCAACACTTAGAAGTTAGCAGCAGGAGAGGAATCCTGGAGAGTAGACTGTGGTCAAAGGGAAACTCATGATAAGTTAGCCGTTTCCTCTTCTGTGCGATTCTTAGGAACCGAAGTCTGTGTGGAGCTGGCTTGGGGGGTCAAAAGCAGGAGAAACCAGACGTCAGGGCAGATAGGAAGGGCAAGGGTTGACCCTGATGAGCCTGTATTTTCTGATGGGGAGTTTGGATTTAAGCTCGAGGCCCGTGAAGCCATTGGTGGACTTTGAGCAGCAGCCTGGCATGGCGCTGTTACTGAGAATGGTTCACAAGGCATTGGCAGAGTAGCGGTATGACAGAAGGAATTGTACAAGCTGAGTGACTGCTATGCAGTGATAGGTTATTAAATGTCAAATGTCTCCTCATAACTGTTTCTGGCAGCCCACAAACCCGCATTATTCTGCTACACACAGTGGTCTGTGTTTGGGGGTGGGATGCACATCGGGGAGCTGAAGGATGAGAAGTCAACACCAGCAGATAAGAGATAGCTGGGGAAGGCGTTGGACTGTCCCTAGGATGTGAGATGGGAGTTTGAGCCATTCTTATCTAAGGGGCAGGGTGACATCAGGTCTGCGGATGAAAACAGTCCGTTGACCTTGAAGGTCATTGAGCACGCGGTGAGAAGAACTTCTCAGTGGGCTGAAAAGCAAAAGTGAGGAATAGAAGGCAGAGTATGAACTACCTACCCTTTTGGGAGGAACGCTTTCAGTCTCTGAGTAAGCAAAGTGCTTGGTATCTGATCGTTCACTTCTGTCTTGAAAGGACTGATTGATCCTTGCATTCCCAGAGTTGTGGGTTGGTTTTTTTTTCTTTTCTTAAAGATATATTTGAAATCTCTTACTGTCAAGAAATAAGTTGATCTGGCTGCTTAATGCAGGAACCTCCTCCATTTGAAAATATAGACAATGGATATCTCTGCTTTGTGTATGATTAAGACTTTGCTAACCTCTTTAGGTTGAGCACGTTGGACATTGAAAGGAGGGTTGGTTGGGCTGTATTAGGATCTTGTGTTCGTGGCTCTAGACCACAAGAAGTTGTTTATAACTGTTCTTTCAGGACTTGGAGATATATATTATATTTCACATCAATACACTCCTTTATGATGATGGTTTGTGGGGAACAGGCTGATGTACCCTTAGAATCTTAACACATCCTAAGAGGTTGGTTTGAAATGCTAGCCTTCTGTTATCTCCTGGTGTTTAAATTAATGCACACTTGTAAAGTAAAAAGGCGGGAGTGGGGGTGGAGGTGGAATCAGGGACTCAAACATCAGTGAGGAACAGAATAGAAAGTGAAAGTCCTACATAGTTAGTATGGAAGTGAGGGTGAGGAAGGTCTGCTGAATGAGGAATTGGTGATAAAATTTGATTTTACATTCTGATGTGACCATTTTATAGTGGCTGTGTCAGAACATCCTGTTTGCTTTGGTGCCTGTTGGAACAGGGAGGCCCCATAGCCACAGAGCAGGGTGCGAGGGCAAGAGACCCTGAGCACTCTTTTGGGGTAAGTCTGGAGTTGGGGGCCAGCAGATGGGTCTGCTGTCAGAACGAAGCTGCTCCCAGGGTGATCTTTATGTCATCCTACAGCCCTGCCCACCTCCTGGTCCTTCCTCGGGTGCCAGGGCTCACCATGGCACTGGGATCACCATGGCACTTGGGGTTGCCTCCAAGTAGCCAGCACTAGGGGTGGGGAGGAGGGGAGTGGCAGGCGGTGCATAGACTGTGGGAACAGGCTAGAGCGCCAGCTGAGGGCTTTGGGGCACTGCCCAGTGGGGTCTCTGGCCATGGGACACATAGGCAGCACCGGTGGGCTGAGAGCCACACCGAGGGGGGTGGGAGCACAGGTAGGACATGCTTTGTATAGTTTGCATTTTGCTTCAGGAAGAGTGAACAGTGGTTAGTAAAGTCATAAGCTCCCCAGGGGGAGCCCACCTGGTTTGTGCCATTGCCATCACCGCAGTTACAGGATTGAGGCACTGCCCCTTCCTCAGAGTCAGGGTCCCCTCTGACGCTGGGAAATCAGCAGCAAACCCTGCCACCTAGTGGCAAGGAGACAAGCTACACAGACACTAGACAAGTCTGGGTGGAAGAGATCTCAACATGACCTCTTGTAATTGCAAAGATAACGATGAAAAGGGAGAAGAAAGCTACCATTTTTGAATGACAGCTATTTGTATTTAAAATATGTTTTTATTGATTTTGGAGAGAGAGGGAAGGAGAGGGAGAGAGATAGAAACATTGATGAGAGAGAAACATCAACATTGACGGGCTGCCTCCTTCACGCCCTCTACCAGGCGTTGAACCCTGACCAGCGACCTCTTAGTGCATGGGTCATGTCATTGCTAAACCACTGAGCACACTGGCCCGGTGTATGACAACTATTTCAAACCCTCACAACAATCCATTGACTGGTTCTTAGTGTTCCCACTTTATAGTAAGGAAAGTGAGGGTATAAATGACACCCGAGGATGTATGGTAAGGAAGAGATGAAATGAGATGAGTTTTAAAACAATTAGAATGATTTTAGAACAATTATAATGTTAGCCACCTGAGGTCTTGTTAAAACACAGGTGGCTAGGCCCTACCCCCAGAGTTTCTGACTTGGCAGGTTTGGGTGGGACCTGGTAACCTGCCCGTCTAACTGCCCGGTGGTCCTGATGCTGCTGCACATCTTGCTTGTGGTAAGCACTATATAGACGTTTGTTGGATAGAGTTGATAGATAAAGGCAGGGTCAGGACTCCAACCCAGGCCTGTCTGATTCTAACACAGCCGTGGGCAAACTACGGCCCGTTTGAAATGAATAAAACTAAAAAAAAAAAAAAAAAAAGACCGTACCCTTTTATGTAATGATGTTTACTTTGAATTTATATTAGTTCACACAAACACTCCATCCATGCTTTTGTTCCGGCCTTCCGGTCCAGTTTAAGAACCCATTGTGGCCCTCGAGTCAAAAAGTTTGCCCACCCCTGTTCTAACACCTATTCTCTTTTGACAACATGCTGCTTTTAAGGCTGAATAAATCGCTATACTTTGCCCTTTGCTGAATTTTTGTTTTGCAAAATAATATGGCTGGTTGGTTGTAGTTTTCACAATCGTATCCAGCTTTTGTGTGCTGGCGTATTCATTAAAGGGCTGGTTATGCATGAAGACTTTCTCAGCCCGTGGACAATCCCACAGAATGTAAGACACGGGTCCTGCCCTGCAAGCATGTGCAGCTCGGCTGGGAAAGAGATGTCTTGCAAGTATGACAAGAACCTCAGAAAAGTTACTGACTGTATAGTCACTAGGTCAGAGCAGAGCAAGAACCCCGAGGGCTGTGGCATTGCAGAGGCCTCTGTGGACGGACAGTGTCCTGGAGAATGAGTGAGTTAGGGTGCACAGGGCACTGGGAGCCCATGCAGGTGGGGGAGGGAAGAACAATATGAAAATGAGGAGAACTGGGAAGGGAGCACCCGCTGGCGAAGTGCCTTCTATGCATCAGGCATGGAGCCTGCATTCTCTCATGGACCCTTCAGAGCAGTGGGCAAGCTGCCCAGGGTCACATCGCCAGTGGATGCCAGAGCTAGGACTCTAGAGCTAGGACTCAACTCCAGGTCAGACTGCCCTGCCTTTTCCACATGAGAAGTGGCCCAGGGGTGTAGGAGGCTGGGCGGGATTAGGGGGAAGCTCTCACTCTCAGGTTCCGGTAATGACAGGGCCGCATCCGAGGGGGGCCTCCTGGCCTGTTGGGCCCGAGATGCCTGGCCCTGGCTCGCCCCAGCTCAGTCCTGGTCCCAGTAGGAGGAGCAGTGAGAAGACAGCAGGACTGCAAAGTGGGTTGAGGTCAGACGCTGCAGAGCTATGAGGACCAGGCGAAGGGATTTAGATTTCATAAGCAGTGGGGAGCCATGGAAGTTTATGGAGCACGGCAGTGATTGGATCTGAACACTTGACTGCATATTGTGTGGAAACTAGTGAGGAAGGTCTCAAAGTTGTCTTGGGGGAGAGGGAGTCATTAATCAGTATCTAGACTAGGGTAGTAGAAAAAGAAGGGAACCGATGTCAGCACGTCCATTAAGAACCTGCAGGACTTGGAGCGGTGGTACCGGACACAGGCAGCGTCTTGGTGAGCTGGAGAATTACGAGGTGCTTCCTGGAATGTGCACACCCATCGGAAGAGCTGACAGGGGTTAAGTGGGAGAACGGAGAAGGCAGGGTTCCTCCCTTGACGTGATGGGCGTGGGGTGGCCAAGTCGGCCTGGTAGAGGGTTGACACTCCGAGGCTGACAGGGGAAAATGGCTTTGGAGTCCTTTGCCGAGAGACGGAAGTCCTGGGTGTCTGCTTTGATTGTCTTCTGGGGTTCTTACAGGGCTCACTCACCGGCCTGGCCTTGCACGTTTACTTAGCTATGTTTCTAGATGCCTCGCAGACCCTGGCGTCATCTTACCTGTCCTCATCTTACCTGTCCTCCTCTCTCCTCAGCTTCCCCCCGGACCAGACCCTTCCTCGCCACGGTCCCAGCCAGCCCCTGTCCTTCCCAGAAAACTACCAGACTCTTCCCAGGAGCACCCGTCACCCCTCGGGGGGCTCCTCGCCTCCGCCCCGCAACCTGCCGAGTGACTACAAGTACGCGCAGGACCGAGCCAGCCACCTGAAGATGTCGAGCGAGGAGCGCCGGGCACACCGCGATGGCACCGTGTGGCAGCTCTACGAGTGGCAGCAGCGCCAGCAGTTCCGGCACGGCAGCCCCACGGCGCCCATCTCGCCGGAGTTCCCCGAGCAGGGCCGGAGCAGGAGCATGCTGGAGGTGCCCCGCTCTATCTCCGTGCCTCCATCTCCCTCGGACATCCCTCCCCCGGGACCCCCTCGGGCCTTCCCACCCCGGCGGCCACACACACCAGCAGAGAGGGTCACGGTGAGGCCACCGGACCAGAGGAGGAGTGTGGACATCTCGTTGGGCAGTTCTCCCAGGAAGACATGGGGCCACACCACCAAGGTGAGGCTCTGGAGTCCTGTCGGGCTGCTGGGGTCCAGCATTAGGGCACCAGGAACCTCTCGTGGTTTGAACACAAATTTGAGCAATTTGCAGTAATGATAGGTCACACTTACGCAGTGATTTTAGGTGTCGGGTGCAGGGCTAAAGGAGTTACTTTAATTTTTACAACAGCCCAAAGTGGTAGGTGCTGTTATGCCCATTTCACTGATAAGAACTCGTGAGGCATTAAGAAATGAGTAACTTGCATGGGGCCAGACAGCTAGAAGTCTGCTTCCTTGCAGCTTGGAAGGCAGGAAAAGCTGTCAGTGTTCAGTTTAATTATCTATAATAATAAAAGCGTAATATGCTAATTAGACCAGACGTCCTTCTGGACGAAGCCGGGGCTGCGAGGGAAGCCCGGGTCCCGGGTGCCGGCAGCCGGGGGAAGGCAGGCCTGCTCTTGCATGAATCTTGTGCATCGGGCCTCTAGTGTATCATAATCCAACTTAAGTTTTAACTCGTCAGGGGGCTTTCACAGTTTGTCACTGTTCTAACCGGGTGAGAAAGGGGGGTATCTTCATTTTACAGATGAAGAGTGAGGCTCAGAGGGGTGATGTGCCTGAGGTAGGCTGCCCTGGCAGTGAGTGGCAGAGGTTCTGGCCCCCTTGCCCAGCCCCCTTGCCCGGCCCTCAGGGTGACTTCTTCTCTCCCCACTTGCAGAACTCCTCGCACGTGGACCGACGCTCCATGCCCTCCATGGGTTACATGACCCACACTGTCAGCGCTCCCAGTTTACACGGAAAATCGGTAAGCAGGGCTTCATCTCCCCCTCCAGGCGAATGATATAGTGTAGCCTGCAAAGGGCTAATCTCGTCTGATCCCCCCTCCCGTCTGCCCCCCAAGCCAATCCAATGCAGTCTGCAGGGCAGTTTTCAACCCCCAATTTAGAGATGAGAAAACTGAGGCTCAGAGAAGTCGAATGACTTGCTCAGGGTCACGCCGCCAGCGTTGGGTCCTTCCCAGATCCGATGAAGAGCTTGGGGAAGTGGACGAGAACATGGGCTCTTCTCTTTCGGACAGCGTTTTCCAGCCACCCACTCTTCTCTCGTTAGCTCCTCTCCTGGTCTTTGCTTTGATTAGTTAACCATCTTCAAAGTGTGAGTCTGGGTGAGGGCCACTGCTGGCCGCTGTTTTCTGGAAAAAGCACTTCCTGCAGCCCCTTTCCCGCCAGTGCCTTTATTTGTCCTAATGACAGAATTAATGCAGCAATTACCTAATGGTGTCACATCAGTGCTGGCCCAGCACGGGGCGAAGAGTAATTATAGCGACGTGCTCCTGCGGTGGCTAATTTCCTCGTGATGTGTCTACACACCTGCAGCTGGAGGAGCTCTCGCTGCTTCTCACCCGGTTACGGCGGCACCAGGCCAAGTTGGCCAGTGTGCGAGATTTCGCCGTGGGCCAGTTACTGCAGCACCAGCTGACCTTTCCCACCTGCCAGGTCAGCACCCCAGGTCTCTGGGGCCGGGGGCCACCCCGGAGGCAAGGGCGTGACGTGCTGGCCCATGTTCCCTCGTGCCACGCTCTGGTCTGTCCCTGCTGTCTGGCTCTCTCCCTCGTTCCCTGCCTGTTTGCTTCTGGATGTGACTGCTGGACACTGTGCCACGGTGGTGGGGCCCGTGCCTGGGCACTGGGGAGGAGGCTGCATGTGGTGTGAGGGCCCTGAACTGTGGCTTCTCTGGCTGTGAGTAGGGACTGGCAGGCTGGTGTGTGGCCATGTCCAAGGGGCTGTGCTGGCTGTCATCCTTGTTACCACCGTGGGTCCTCCTGGGGTGCCTAAAGGTGTGTGCCAGCCTGGAGGGAGAAGGCAGAGTGCCCAGCCAATAGACCAAGCAGCCTCACATCCCTTGCCCTGGTGAGCCTCACAGTGACCTGGGAGCGGGTAGGTAGGGCAGGAATTATGAGCGCACAGCAGGCAGCGGGTCAAGAAGGGACGTGACTTGCCCGGGATCCCTCGGTTACATCCAAAGCCCAGGTCCTGCCTGCACAGTGTCCAGGCAGTTGCCCTCCCAGCATCTGGAGCAGCTTAAAGAAGATGCTGGTGCAGACAGGACTGGTCCCTCTGAGTTGCACAGATATCGGCAGAAGACAGATGCACAGGGCGATGGGATGGTCGCCTTCCTTGTCCTGTTTTAGTGGGACCTGAGGGACTCAGGAAATGTACTTGGGAGAATGAAAGTAAGGGAACACTTACAAAAACCCTAAGTTGTGAATTTGGGTGTTTTTTAAATAACATTTATATAATATTAATTTATTAATAATTTATTAATGATTTAATAACATTGCTGTGTCCCTCTTACTGCCATGGAAAGTGTATAGGGACCAATAATAAAAAGGAAGAAAGTGTGTAGGGACTGGGCTGATTAAGGAACTAGGGAAGGGTAAGGGGACAGTTTAGGGACAGAAATAAGATCTTGCTAATTAGTGTCCCTGGCAATGGTCCTTCAGGCCTCCTCATGCTTAAAAGCACGGCCCGCATGTGTCGCGTTGTTTATCTGTGTGTTTGTTTTACATCAGAGCTGTAAACGACCATCCTCCCAGCCATGCTCGCCTCGGCTTGCTGGAGGCCTCTTAGTCTGCTGAGAAAGTGTGCCTGGGCTGCTTTTGAAACCTCTCTGCCTCACAGTCAGCGCCCGTGACCTGTTGCACGGGAAGCACAAGTTCTAGGAGAGCAATCTTTTCCTTATTCTCACTCTTCCTAGTAATTATTCTGAAGAACTCAGCGCTGTCGGAGACGATACGAGCTGATAGGTCTGACCCTGGCTCTTCCTCAGGTAGCTCTTGATGTGGTCGCTCTGGCTCCACGCTGAGCAAGGAAGCCAGAACTTCCAGCTTCCAGGAAACGTCCAGGGGCTACTGGTGTTTATTATTCTAAAACCCAAGGTCATAAGGGGACATCCCTGGGCCATCTCCCGGCCTCTTCCAGGCATTTACCCGTACCGATCATGGGTCATTTTGCTTCATGCATGCGAATAACTCAGTGCAAAGGTTTGATGCCAAAATTTGGAGTACCGGCCATCAATGGGCCCTGAACTCAGGTGTAGCATGTCCTCTTCCAGGGAGACCTCTATAGTTGTCTCAGGAGATCACCTCTGCCTCAATGGCATTGCTGTCCTTGCCTTCTGGTGGGATGTGTGCTGTCTGATTCCTTGCCATCAAACTGCCCCCTCAGCTGATGAGGGGACAAGCTGGCTTTCCCCACAGCGACCTGCAAGATCCTTCATGCTGAGAGCGGGCTCCAAGCTGCGCCAAGACATTTGTGCTTCCTCTGTGGCCCGGGAAGTGTTGGTCTGCTGTGGTCCCTGTCCCCGATGCTGTGCAATGTAAATCATTCATGAAGCCCAAACACACAAATAAACATGGAAACTCTTGCTGCTCATAACTGGGTTCTCTGTGCTTCCTTTGAAGGCTGATGATACCTACCTCCAGCTGAAGAAAGACCTGGAATACCTGGACCTAAAGGTGAGCCACATCAGGGGTTTGCGTCCCTTGGACACTCACCTTACTGAGAGTGTCCGCTCCATCGTAGCCAGGCCCACGCCAAAGACTGTGCAGGTCTGATCAAATCTGGATCCCAAATGGAGACGGCTGCTGTCCAATCAGAGGAGTTTTATTTCTTACAGCCTCGGATTCTGCGCTTAGTCTCTTGTGAATTCTGCTGTGCGGTCTCTGTCCTACCGAATGAGGCCACAAGATTCGGATCTCTTCCTGTCCTTGGTCAGAACCCAAAGGTCCCTCCAAACAGTAACCGGCTGCTTCTTCAGAGCCTGCAGTGGGGTGGGGCCGAGTTTGGTTCAGAGAAGCCCCTGGTGTGTGCTTTTGGTCACAAGTAGGCCGGGGGATCATTCGCTGCCAGGGACATGGTTCCACGTGGAATTACGTGGCTCTGAGGGGCGCCGTCTCTCCCACCCCCCATTTAGGAGACCATCACTGGTGATAAAGCTCCAGGCTCCAATCAGCCTCCGTGGCACAGAGAGCCCGAGGAAGCCGGGGAACCGAGAGGCACTGCCTGACAGCCGCTATTGTGGCGTTCACCGGGCTCTCTGAAAGCTCCCCCTGTGAAGAGCACTTCTTATGCCTGAGCCATGAAACAGACTGAAGGAGTGTGACCTTTAGTTAACTGCGGGCGTGAGAGGCAGTGAGGGCTGCGGGAGGGCACCCAGATGACTGCCATGGGGCATGCCTCCTCCAGTCTCCGGGGTACCTGGCTTGAGAGATTTTAATGGGGATTATCCTCCAGCCTTGTAGAAGCGGGGTACGAGCATCAGGCCCTATGGCAGCCTGTTTAGAAAACAACTAATGAACTGCTGTATCTAGTGAGCACTTGCTGTGTACTCGGCTCTGGAGAAGCCTAGGGGAGGTGCAAGGGTAAAATCGAGGCTCTCTGGGTTGGGGAAAGAAAACATCCCCAAATAACAGACTTATTTACAAAGATGTGGCCCAGTGCTCAGAGCTGAGATAATGAGGATTTCTGTGGGCTGCCCTGCTGGGAAGGCTTCGGGAGGAGGTGGCGTGTGGGTGGAGCCAGGAAGAGCCAGAATATTTGCATTGGCTGAGATGAAAGGGAAGGGGATGGAGGGAGCCAAGGAGAGCCAGGTGAGGGTGGTGTGGCCTTGGCCTCAGGAATTGGAGGTAGCTCATTCATGCTCCGGATTCTGTCTCGAGGAAGGAAGGTGCAGTGAATGGAAGTCTGACTTGGTTTTTGGACACAAGCAAAACAGGGTTCTCTCAAAACCAGGGCGTTTTCTAGTTCCCGTGGCGTGAACGAGTATTGTAAGTGTGGCAGTAATGCCTCAGGGTACCGAGTGCTCAGACGTGGGTGTGGGCTCTGTGCAGCCCGTGCTCCCGTGCCCTGATGGGACAGGGCAGGGTCCTTCTACCACGCCCACCATCCCCACCTGACCGGGGGAGGTCCACAGCCCCTAGCCTCCATTGGCCACGTGTGTCCCCACATCCCTGGTCCCTGGACTGCCCGACCGCCAGCCACCATATCGCTGTTTCTCCTCACCCCTGCTCTGGGGCCGTGCCGTCGGCACAGAAGGATTCGTGGAGCATCCACGTCCTCAGCCTGTGGCAGAGGCTCAGCCCGGCAGCAGCACAGGTGTGTGAGAGACACCCTTCGCCATGCTCGGTGCACAGGGCGAGAGGAACTTCATGAAGTGCCTGGGCCAGAAGCCTGGGAGCAGCCGTCTCCTGACTCCTGTTTGTGTGGGAGAGCCGAAACGCACAGTTGTCCTGGAGTAAAGATCCAGCCCAGACTGTAGGATTGGCGTTAAAGGGAGTCTAGAGAGAGGGAAACTGTGGCACAGGATAGCAGAGCAAGGCCAGGAGTCCCTGTGTGTCCTGACTTCCAAGAGAAGCTAGAACACAGTTCAGGGTATCACACGTGCCGGTCACTGTGCTTTGCTCCGATGGAGTGTGTGAGCCCCTCAGCAGTCCTGGGAGGGAGGTGGCAGATTGTGTTGTACAGACTGAAGCTCTGAGAGAGAAACCACATGAGCAGTGACTGGGGAGTCGGTACTTATGTGTTGCTCTGACTCTGGAGCTCATGCTCTTAATCACCTTTCCTCCCAGACTTTCCTGAAACTCTCCTCCTACCACTGTGCACCCGGAGGAGTTAAGTTTTTTATGGAACTGAACTGGGGGTCGTTATGCCAGGAAACATGTTTGATGTGATGGAGGCAAGGTGTGTCCTTGGGGTGTTTCACTGGCTGGGAGCTGAGGGTGCCCCGAGCATTAGCAATTGGAAGTTGTCGCTGTTTGTCATGAGCAACAGCTGTGTTGATGCCAGGCCTTCCCTGGTCTTGTGGATGTTGCTCCAGTTGCTGGCTCCTCTCAGAGAACTAGTCCCCCAGATCAATGGACCAGAAGCCCGTGTGGGAAGAGATGCTGGGGTTTGTGCTGCATGTGAGTCATCAGTCTGTCATGGCTGCCAGAAAGGCACCACCTTGGCCTGCCTCCAAGGGACGGGGTATCCATATCGGGGAGGCAGCGGGCCTGCTCTGCTCTGACCCCGCTGGGGTACAGGGTTCCCAGATGGGTGTCTCCCTTGGGGATCCAGACGAGGGAAGGGCTGAAATCAAAGGAGAGGTGCTGAGGACCTGCAAACCCTGGCTGAGGAGTGTATAGGTGGGATGCTTTCGCCTGCAAGTGTCTGAAACCCACATCAACCTGCTATGCCAGAAAGGGAATACACGTTACAGGGTTACAGTCCACGGGCTTAGACCATGCTGTCCCTGGTCTACCTTCCTTGGTGTGCAGGCTGCCTCCACATGGCATGGGAAGGTGGCACCTGCAAATCCAGGTTCATTTCCTCCCGGCCTCGCCTCCCCTCAGAGTGAAGGAGAGGTCCCTCAGGGAGGGCATGCTGGGCAGAAGCAAGAACCACAGTGGCAAGCACAGCTCCAGTGCAGAATGTCAGAGGTTAGGTCAATTCAGGGGAGACATAGACACAGTCTGTAAAGCTCTGAACTATTACCAGGTGCCCTCTGTGGCCCTAAGGGGGAGTTAGGACAAGTGGAGAGTAGCTATAAGTAGACAGGTTTCCGTTTAGTAGGAAAGAGACTTTTCTAAAAGGGCCACCACAGGTCATGGTGGACTCTCCACCACGGTGCAGCTGAGGCCAGAGGAGCACTGGGTGGGATGAGCGGCTGGGTCAGGAGCACCCTGAGGCCACTGGCTCCTGCCAGCGGTTCTCAACCTGTGGGTCGCGACCCCTGAAAATACATCCTGCATATCAGATATTTACATTACGATTCATAACAGTAGCAAAATTACAGTTATGAAGTAGCAACGAAAATAATTTTATGGTTGGGGGTCACAACATGAGGAACTGTATTAAAGGGTCGCGGCATTAGGAAGGTTGAGAACCACTGTCAGCTAGAAACAATGAGCGAACGCTGAGCCGGGCGGGGGCCCCTGAGACGCGGGCCTCTGTGGACACAATTGGATGGGCTCGGGCATGGAGATCATGACAGGTACAGTCCCCACGGTCACCAGCTCCTTGTGAGAGGTCCCTCCCGGGTCCTTTCGGGGGAAGAAGGAGGTTGGCCTAGAGTCCCCCTCGTCTCTGCCCGAGGGCCACAGACTTAAGGATCAGAGCCCATCATCCCCTCCATCAGCGAGGCTCAGCTTCCGGAATCAGGGTGTGGTGATGTGGGGTTTTTTCTTCCTGAAATGAGCATTCCTGCTGCGGTGCCAAGCGGTCCCACGAAGGTGCACGCCACTGTCTTAGAAGACACTTTGTTTAATGTTCTTTTGGGAAACGTTTACTTCTCTGGCACTTTAGCTGGCGGTGCCACAGTGGAAAGGGCTCCACATAGATTAGGCGTCTCTCTCTGCCTGGCAGTGTTTGGGCACCTGGTGTTCTTATCTCAATCCTCTCAGCATCCTTGAGCAACGCAATAGGAATTATTATCCCCACCTTATCAACCAGGAACCCACGTATCAGAGAGGTGACTTCTGCAGTCACACGGCTGGGATTCAAACCCACTGACTCACTGCACACCTGCCACCTTCCTTCCGTGTACCATGCAGTTCACCTGCCCTAAAGGTGCATTCGCTGAATTGTACTTCTGGCATCGAAGTTCTGCACTTCAAGACCCTACACCGCGGCTGGGTCTGCAGAGGGGCGTGGGGGTTCCCTCTTGTTGACAGCTTGAACTGTTTTTACGCAGCCATGAAGCACAGCTGGGATGGGAGGCAGAGGGGAGGGTGTCTGCCAGCTGCTCAGCAGATGCCTTTGTAAGTAGAGTAGGTAGCAGTCAGCCTCAGAAAGGTGCTTGTCCCTGGTGAGGAGCATGTCACCAGTGGCTCCAGGTGCCTGGCCCCCAGGCCCTTCCTGATGGTTTGAGCCTGTGATCAGGGCTTCCCTGTTCAGGTCTGTTCCACAGTCAGTGTCCAGAGCAAAGTTCCTCATGGTGTGGTCTGGGCACCACCTCCTGCATGACCCCTTGGGAGCTCGATAAATCATTGCAAGTCTGGGATTCTGCTGAATTAGGATCTCTGGAGATGGTGCCCAGAATTCTGTCTTTTTAAAAAATCAAGCTTTGGGGCAATTCTTGTGCATATGAAGTTTGAGGTCTGTTGTTCTGGAGAAGAGATTATAAACTCTGGCCATGAACCAGAACAACCCGGGGAGCTCTTTAATTGAGCATTGCTGCTAGGGTCCCATCCCTTAGCGCAGTGGTTCTCAACCTTCCTTTAATACAGTTGTTCATGTTGTGGTGACCCCCAATTTCATTGTTACAAATTGAACATAATTAAAGCATAGTGATTAATCACAAAAACAATATGTAATTATATATGTGTTTTCCAATGGTCTTAGGCGACCCCTGTGAAAGGGTCGTTCGACCCCCCCAAAGGGGTCGTGACCCACAGGTTGAGAACCGCTGCCTTAGCGGCTCTGATTGAATTGATTACACTCAGGTATTGCTCTTAAAAACAAACAAAATCTCTCTCAGTGTTTCTGATGTGTAGCCACGGTTGAGGGATATTGTCTCAAAGCACTGGTTCCAGAAGTGTGATGCCAGGCCAGCGGCATCAGCAATGCCAGGGAATGTGCTGGAAATGCAAAATCCTGAGGCCCGAGGCCTACCCCAGACCAGCTCCAGCTCGGTGAGAACTGCTAGGGGTGGGGCCCAGCAGATCTGTATACAGGGATGGGAAAAGTATACTTACATTTGTTCGTATGGAGAAAGAGATGCAGGTTGTAGCTTTAGTCCAGTAATGGCGAACCTTTTGAGCTCGGCGTGTCAGCATTTTGAAAAACCCTCACTTAACTCTGGTGCCGTGTCACATATAGAAATTTTTTGATATTTGCAACCATAGTAAAACAAAGACTTATATTTTTGATATTTATTTTATATATTTAAATGCCATTCAACAAAGAAAAATCAACCAAAAAAATAAGTTCGCGTGTCACCTCTGACACGCGTGTCTTAGGTTTGCCATCACTGCTTAGTCACACAAAAGAATGTTACCCACAACTGTAAACCTACTTTTGCCCACCCCTGCATTAACAAGCCCTCCAGGTGATTCTGAAGCACCATAACGTTTAAGAGCCACTGTGTGGAGTCGTTGTTCCCAATCCTGGCTGCACATTAGAATCCCCCAGGAGGGCTTTTGAGCATCCCAATGCCCGGGCCCCACCCCGAACCAACTGCATTCGAGTCTCTCCGACTGGGACTCGGGCACCAGTATCTGTTCAGGTTTCTGAGTCATTCCAGTGCTCCAGCCAGGCTTGAGACCCACTGTCTGAGCCGGTGAGGACAGTCTTTCCTCAAAGCAGCTGCCTGCACTGGGACCCTGGGTGAGACATGGTGACTTAGCTGCAGGTGCAGCACAGTGTGGAGGCGAGGGTCTGCGGGACTAAGGATGGCACCGCTCCAAATGACAGTGTGTGATGAGGGAGGACGAAGGAGACAGCAGAGTTGCCTCTCGCCTTCTGTGGCAGAACCCAGGATCCAGTGGGCACGGAACTCGGCTCTCACATAAACTAGCCTGCACGGAGGTCCTTCGGGCAGAGCTGACCATCCCCTGATTTATAGACGCGGGAACTGAACTCCGGAAAGGCCCGCCCGCTGGGAAGCCAGCACGAGGACTGAGTCCCAGTCACTGGACCACACATATCACATCCTCCTTCAGGGTCCCCTTGCCCGTTCCCCAAATTCTGGCTCCTTCAAGTGTTGTTTGATGTCTCACCTGTGACGTTTTGTTGTGTTTGCCTTTCTGTTTGGAACAGATAAAAAATAACGAACCTTTGATCAGCGTGCTTTACAGAGTGCTGAAGAAGTCAGCACAGGGCTGGCGGCCCAGGAGACGCGTAAGACGATCTGACCTGTGTCTCCAGGCGGGGCCATTCCATGCTTCTGGCTCAGTGCCGATTCCATCACGTGCTTAACCAGGGGCTCTCCTGGCCACCCCAGGCTTCCTGCCCGTCATTTCTGTTTATTTTCTTTCTCTTAAGCTCCTGTCAGCGTGTTGGCTGGTGCACCAGGCTGAGCCTCTCATCCGTACTGTCCTGTGATTCCATCTTTTGTGCTGCCACAGGGTGGCGGGGTGGGGGCTGGGGGCTCGCCCAGCTTTGCTTCCAGCTTGTGTCATGTCCCATTCTCCCTCATCTGCCTCCACAGCGAGGCCTGGCCTAGACAGAGACCAGCATGGCCTGGGTAGTCGAGCATGAGCCTTGGGAGGGAGTGGTTGTTCCTGGTCATCTTGGAGGAGCTGGGTGTCCTCGGATTCCACCGTGGACCTGCATTAAATTAAGGTGGCTCTTCTTCGGGGCAGGGTGCTGATGTCTGGAGCTGGACTAGAACAAAATAGGGCCTCCCACCCTCGCTTTGACAGATGCAGAAGTAGCGCCTGGAACACAGCCAGCTTTTGTTGCTTTCAAGGGAGGATGCAGGTTGGGAGGCAGGTGCTACGCCTGGTCATCCTGAGCCCTGAGAAGGGGTATCCTGGGAGGTGGTGGAGGGAGAAGGAGGGCTGGGTCACCTTCAGTGCCTTTCTGATGCAGACACCATTTGAACCGACACTTGATGTTGTCAGTGGATTTAAACATTGCTAACACAAAGCACAGTTTTAAAAGGGAAAGTAGATGTCATACACTTCTTGTGGGTATTTCATAGTCGTCTCGGCTCTCCGGGACAGCTAAATTCAGAAGCTTCAAGAGCCTCTGAGCTGTGTGAACGCGATCACAAAGCCCAGCTCTACAACCTGTGGCCTTTACTCAGGGCTTGGGCCCTGAGCACAGCCAGCTCAGCTGGTTTTGTTACAATCACAGACTCACTAAGCAAACATTTCCCAAATATCCTCAGTATGATGGGCCCTGGCTGGGCTTTGAGGATGCAGAGAAAGTAGGTCACAGTCTGACAGTCACCCCTAATTGGGTTAGTTCCTAGTGAGGGGAGACAGAACGTTTCATCTGATGTACTAAGGCCCTTGTGGGAGACACAGGTGTGGGAGCATCTCCCTGGAAGGGCACCAAGCCCAGCGACAGGGAGGGAGACGGGAAAACAGCAAGAATGCCACCTGCATTGAATTTCTAATCCTAAGAGACTCAGTCTGAGTTTGAATTCCTAACTCGCAGCACATTGAAAGGGCACAAGGGAAAGTTATTTCTTTGAAAAGAAGGAGTGCTAATACCCCAAGAGAGAAAAAGAAACATTACATGTCCATCTAAAATGGACATGAAATCACAGAAATTTGGGAGCACTTAATCAAGGGCCAATAGCTTCTAAGAAATTCTATATTACTGATTTTTTATATTGATTGACTCGTCCCCCCATAAACGGTTGAATATATATTCATCATTCTGTGATGGCAGTGAAGGGCATACTTTTCATAAGCACTCCACCAAAAAAAAATGGAAAAGGTTCGGCTTTCTCAAAATGCCCTTTTTGTGTAGAGTCCCTCACTTAATTCCTGGTGGTGCTGGATAAACGAGGCATCGCTCAATTAGATTCTCTGCCTCGCTATTTCAGTATCGAAAAGATCTCATCTGTAAAAAGCTTCAGTGATAAACGGGGCAGAGTTTTGCCAGGAGGAAAAGTCCCCAAAGCATATCTCATTTTGAACATGATTTCTTCCTGGGAAATGAGCCGAGTGTCAGCCCTCTGCTTTGATGAAGGACTGTGCACAGAGTGAAGACTCCACTGCATTCGCCTGCTGGGTTCCTCTGAGTTGAAAGGCCCAAGTCCTACCTGAGAAGTTCAGCTGTTTGTGGTTCACCAGGATTAATTCCATCGCCTCCCTCTCCCCTTCTGCCTGTTTGTTTGTGGATTGTTGCTGGAGTCAGTGTGTTCCGTGACTGTGTGTATACGTGTATGTACACATCATCTGTCAGTTTGAAGAGCAGAATTTGGCTTGAGTTCCATTTTTTTCCAGGAACTCAACTGCACTGACTTACCAGTATTTCTCTTTGACTTACTTGCAATGCAAGGAGCCTTTGCCAAGTGCCCTTCAGTGCCAGGCCTTGTGTTCGGGGCTGACTTTACTGAGATAAATGAGACAGTGGTCCCTGCCCTCTACTGTGTGGCCAAAGGGAGCCTGGGAATGGGTGGGGGCAGGTCTGCAGCCAGACTCAGTCCTCAGGCCAAGGCATGGATGGAGAAGGCATTCTCCTTTGACCTTGACCTTTGCTGATAATGATTGTCAAGGAGAGGGAGTATAGGACAGTTGGACATATGGGGGGGCGGGGGGAAATGCTTGCCAATATATTTCTTTTTATTTTATTTTATATTTTATTGATTTTTTACAGAGAGAAAGGGAGAGGAATAGAGAGTTAGAAACATCGATGAGAGAGAAACATCGATCAGCTGCCTCCTGCACATCTCCTACTGGGGATGTGCCCGCAACCCAGGTACATGCCCTTGACTGGAATCGAACCTGGGACCTTTCAGTCTGCAGGCTAACGCTCTATCCACTGAGCCAAACTGGTTTCGGCTTGCCAGTATATTTCTGCTTCTGATTCACATTCACAAACTTAGTGGACCTTCCAGATGGAGTAGGGAGAAAGCGAGGGCCAGCAGCTGTCTGTCCATCCATACTGGGACACACCACACCTATCTTGGCCATGGTTAGCTACGCCCTGTTGTTTCCCTGGTCAGATCTGCAAAATGGAGTTCCCTATGGCGGGGGCGGGGGGGGGGGCACATTCAACTGGGCGGTTCCTGCCCATGGCTTGGCCATAGGGGGCGGGCATCTGTGTAAACCCCCCCCTCCTCCCCCCGCACAGCTTTTGGCAAGAAATGATATTTAGGGAAATGAAAACATAGGCTAAAGAGTTAGGTTTAGCTTCGTAGGGGTCAGAGAGGGATGGGAAACTTGTTGCCCACGTTGGGTCAAGGTGGGGATGGGAAATGTGAAATTCCACCTGCCCATAAGTTTGGGTGATTTTTGTTTATTGCTTTGTGGCTTCCTGTCTTGAGAGGACGGGGTAATATACAAGTACAGCCCAACACCAGTTATTTCAGGATCACTTGAAAACCCCAACCAGGAATTACCCAGGTTCCTTCTTCCCTTGGCCAGGTCCTCTTCCCAGATAGTTATAGTGGGGAAGGCTGACCTTACTCACGGGGAGGTGGGCTACTCAGACACTTCCTGAAACTAAGGCTTGACATTGTCCCGGGGATTTGCTCATTCCTCCTGGTCCACCCACCCCACTGCCCTGGACATCAGTCACTTGTGTTTAACTCCAGATTCAGTAGGAAAACTCTCTTATCAGTGACAAATCTTCCAAGATTCATACTGATTTTGAGCAAATAGAAACTACTGTAGTTGACGATGCTATAATTTGAATACCTGCGTTCCCCTTAGTTTGAGAAATTTACAAGTGCTACTAGAATCTTGAAAGGTTTTAGTTTTTTCCTAAAATGAAATAGGCATGAAAATGAAGCAGATATTGCCTCAGTTTTGCCCCTCCTGCGCTATGACCCTGCCTGTCACTGCCAAGACTTCCACACCCATCCATCGCGGGGCTCACTTTCCTTCCGGAGCTTGGATCCTAAACCCTGTGGTTAAATCTCTTTCAACTTGTTTACCTCACAGATGACAGGCCGGGACCTTCTCAAGGATCGAAGCCTGAAACCAATGAAGATTGCCGAGAGTGACATTGACGTGAGTGAACTGAGTGGTAGCTGACCGCTCGCTCCGTCGGCTGCCTGCTGTCCCCAGCCCCGGGGTGGGCAGCTTCAGGAGGGTTTGGAGGGTTCTGTAGCCGGAGGCTTCCTGTTTACACTCCAAGGGCATGCCCTTTCCTCATCATCCCAGGCCCTCTCCAACCTGTTCTTGCTCACAGGTCAAACTGAGCATCTTCTGTGAACAAGACAGGATCCTCCAGGACTTGGAAGACAAGATACGTGCCCTCAAGGAGAACAAAGTATGTATCAGTTTTGCATAATCTTAGGCTGGGTGGGGTAGGAGGTTTGTCTTTTCACAGTCATAGACGGGATGGTATCGAACAACAGGTGTTAGTTTATTCAGAACAATGTCTTTGGGTTTAAAGGGTGTTTCTTGGGGGAGAGGGGCGGTTCTTTCTGAACCTGGAGGAAACCTTATAGCAGCGGTTCTCAACCTGTGGGTCATGACCCCTTTGGGGGGTCGAACGACCCTTTCACAAGGGTCGCCTAACACCATCGGAAAACACATATATAATTACATATTGTTTTTGTGATTAATCACTATGCTTTAATTATGTTCAATTTGTAACAATGAAAATACATCCGGCATATCAGATATTTACATTACGATTCATAACAGTAGCAAAATTACAGTTATGAAGTAGCAACGAAAATAATTTTATGGTTGGGGGTTACCACAACATGAGGAACTGTATTAAAGGGTCGCAGCATTAGGAAGGTTGAGAACCATTGCCTTATAGGGAGACCTTGACCTAATACCACTGCCCTCCTCCTACCCCCTTAATTCTGCTTTGGCCCACCTCTCCCTGGAGGCCTGGTGAGGTGAGCCTGGAAGAGGAGGGCCCCCTAGGATCTGGGCTATGGAGGAAACAGTCTGGATGGAAGGGCAGGAATGGGCCGGGCAGAGTTGGGGGGCACCAATGTTTGGTCTCTTAGTGTGAATTTTTTTCTTCATTGCATTTTGTCAAGGTGTTATATTTGTGATGTTGAAGGTTTATAACATGCCCTTTGTCCTAAGACCTTAAAGAGTTTTCCTGGACTCTGATTTATCCACATCCTTGATCCCATAAGGAGTTGATAGCCTTGTGCCCATTTTGTAGACAAGGAAACTGAGGCACAGAGCTGTTAGGTGACTTGCCCAGGCCACCCAGTGGACAGAGTCAGAGCTGGATTCAGAGACCCTGACCTTCAGGCCCCAGCAGGACACTGGCCCCCAGTCAATGGTTAGGTCTTGCAGCTCTGTTTAGTTTCTGGTGTGTGTGGGAGGCCTCCAGGGACTGTCCTTTATGACCTTGCTCTTTGACTCTTGCCCGGTAGGACCAGCTGGAGTCCGTGCTGGAGGTGCTGCACAGACAGATGGAGCAGTACCGAGACCAGCCCCAGCACCTGGACAAGATCGCCTGCCAGCAGAGGTTGCTGCAGGAGGACCTGGTCCACATCCGGGCGGAGCTCTCCAGAGAGTCCACTGTGCGTAGAGGCTGTGGAGGGCGGCGCTCACTTCCCTCAGGCTGGGCTGGGCAAAGGGCTGCTCTTCTCATCTCCCCAGCTGTAACTGAATTGGCGGCCAGGGGCAAGAGTCTTGGGGCAGCAGGCTGCCTCCTGGCAGTAGCTTACCCTGTCCAGGGGTGACGTGTCCAGGTGCCTTAGGGTCCTTTCCATCAGTGACTCCTGCATGACTACAGTGACACCCAGGGGGCCAGATCTCTCAGAGCAGCCTGTAGGCTTTTCCCTGATCTGCGTTAATTCTAAGATGTCAGAATTTCCACTTGACCTGTCCATCTGATGTGGTGCAGGCCCCTTTCTGCCAGGCCTGGGAACCAAAGTGTCCCTGGGGGTGGAGGAGGGGACAGGGCAGATGGCCAGGGTCAGAGCATGAGTGAGAAGACAACCCATGTCTCTCTCACCAGCCCCACCAGACCTGCAGGGCTCTCTTCCTCTGCTCCTGGCGGGGCCGGCTGTGGTCAGGAGCACAGGTGTGCATGGGGCTTCTGGGGGCAAGGACAGCTAAGAACCAGAGCGTTTCCTTGGCCAACAGGAGATGGAAAATGCCTGGAACGAATACCTGAAGCTGGAGAGCGACGTGGCGCAGCTGAAGCAGACCCTGCAGGAGCAGCACCGAAGGGCCTTCTTTTTCCAGGTGGCTCAAGGGCTCTCTCCCCGTCCTGGGCTCTGATTCCTTGGGAGAGCCCCACCCTGGGCCTTCTCTCCTCTACCGGGGCTCAGCCTGCTCACCCCCCCCCCCCCCAAGGTCTCCCTCTGGGATCCTTCCCCCAGCAAGGCTGTGATGCCCAGCTCCCCACAGTTCCCACTTCTCAGCTTTTAGACAAATTCTGGGGCGTGTTTGTAAGGGTTTTACATTTGGAAAAAGAGCCCCAAGAGGAGACAAATGCCAACCTTGAGACCCTCACAGAGACCCTAGAGCAGTGGTTCTCAACCTTGGCTGCACATTAGAATCACCTGGGAATCTTTTTAAAATCCTGATTTCTGGGCCTCATCTGTTGGTTCTTGGCCCATCTTGGCTCCTATCTATACACTGAGACAGCTGCGGACAGCCCCGCCCCCTTCCTTCCATCCTCTGATTGCTGAAGATAGATGCTATCGAGCCTTCACCTGAGGAGGTAGTGTGAATCCAGGAGGTGCCAGGCTAGGAGATACCCATCGCCGTGGCCCCTGCCCTCCTCAGGAAAGGCAGCTTTAGGGCCCAGCATCCTCTATCCTTAAAAACCAGGCCACCTGTTGGCAACTGCCTCTGCTCCCCAAAGGTGAGGGAAGAAAGGCCGTGTGGTTTTCTTCCTCCCGGTCCAGTCCTCAGATGCCCAGCATTCGTTCCCTCACTGTGATACCCAACCAGGTTCCACCCTCGGCATTTTAAAAATGGAAAGTAACCTGCTTTTGAACCCAGCTTCAGGTCTCTATCTCCTCTTTCAGGCCCCATGGATTTGATTTTGAGTTCAGCGAGCATTAATTCAGCTAGGCCAGTTTTGGTGCTTGGCTTACTCATGGATGGACTAGTTCTAGCCAAGGCTTCTCACTCAAGTGATTTAATGAATATGTTGACTCTCCTGACATCAGCCTCGCCCCAAAAAGAGGGAAATTCAGGACTGGGAGGCTTTTACCAGGTCCTGCTGTCCCCCCACTCGCCATTGGGCACTGGGTCTCGAGAGCCCAATCCAGGGCCATGTGGAGACTCTTGCCTGTGGCTCAGGGCTGGCCTGCCCAGTCCCCAGCTTGTCTGTCTCCTGCTGCTGCTGTATTTTTCCTACAATGTCCCTTCATCCAAGCTGACTAACATTCTCCCATTCTGTTTTGTATCCCCAGCACTTAGCACAGTGGCATGAAAATACGAGGTGACTATCGACAAAGTCCTTCACACGATTGTTTGTAATTACTAGTTTCTTAAACTGTCCTGTCCTGTTACACATATCTTCTTGGACTTCAATGAGCCACATTAATTTTAGCAGTAATTTTTTTAGCTTCTTATTCCTTATGTTTCTATGATTATACAAATCACATGGGAATACGTCTCTCAGAAAAGCCCAAACAATGAGAAGCAAAACCAAAAAATAAAAGCTTCTCTTCCCTCTGCCCATAAACATCTCTTCATGTGATTATGGGCCAGTTGTATTTCTACTGCAGCTTATTTCATGGTGACGTAACATAGGGCAGGCCCCGAAACCTTCTTTCCCTTCCACAACACAAATGGGTACAATGTGCAGGTCTTGTCACAGACTCCCTAGTAAGTGACTGAAGCAGGCCGGTTTGGAGCCTGGTCCCTGCTGCTCGATATGCATCTACCTGGTGGCCCTGCTCACACTTTCCCTGATACCTCAATGACCGGAAGCTCACAAAGCCCTCCTTTGAGCAGACTCTGTGTTCACTTTGGTGTAATTCAAGGCCAGGCAAGCTGTTGAATAGAGCCCTGAATAAATCATTAACACTGGAGACACACACATTCTCAGTAGTGGGCCTGGAAGCTCACCTCCCTTTAGCCCAGGTTTGGCTATGAGAAAATCCATAGCCTTTTTATTGAAGACTAGAGGCCCAGTGCACAAAATTCGTGCACAGGGGAAAGGGGTCCTCTCAGCCCAGCCTGCACCCTCTCCAATCCGGGACCCCTCGGGGGACATCCTTCTCACAATCCTGTACTGCTGGCTCCTAACGACTCACCTGCCTGCTGGCCTGATCGCCCCTCACTGCCCCTGCTGCTGGCCTGGTCGCGCCCACGCAGCCTGCTGTTTGGTTGTCCATCGGTTGTTTTCGGTCGTGACAGCCCCTGGTTTTTTATATATTAGGATGAGTGGCTTTATTTATAAAGATTTTGATGGCCACCTGGGTGGGGAAGCCAGAGGATCAAAGAGCATCTGGGTAACACTGTGAGAGGCGAGGCTCCTGTAGGTGTCCAATGAGTCAAGCCTTTGCTGAGTGTAGTACACAGCAGCCATCCTGCCCAGCCTGGCGTGAGGATGCAGGAATGAAACCCCACTGCCTTGCTCCCCAAAAGCTTCCTTTGCCTCGTCATTAAGTTCTGAAATTCCATCGCCCTTGGAGAAAGATAGAGGTTCTCTGGCCTGCGCTCCTCTCTGCTCTTCTCTTACGGGTGGGGTGACGAGGGCAAAGTGGGGGCAGGGTTGCGAACTAACTGGCAGGAGAAGTGTGCCAGGGAGACTGCCAGGGGAGGGGGGAGTTATTCTAATCCCATGCTCCCCCTCACCTGCTGCCAGGACTCTGCCTGGGGACCTCCGCTCTAGAGATAACCCTGTTAGCTTGTACCCATACTCTGGGCTCACAGACATGTCTGCTTTAGGACACTTGTGCTTCAGTGAGGAGCCGAGCCTCAAGTTCATTATTGGCTTGTCCGCCCTGAGGATGTGCGTTGGTGTATTAAAGGTGGGGAGAGCGTGAGAGGCTGAGCTGCTAGGAGGGAGGCCTCGGACGTCTGTTGTCACGGCTGTTGGACAGTATTTGACCAGGGACTTTATCTGATTGGTCCTTTATCATTCAACATACATGTACTAAGAATCTGCTGAGAACTTGCCTCTGTGGGATGGATCGGGGAGCACATTGTCTAGTTGTAGAATCAGACATGGCCGTAAGCATGGCGCATGCGGGAACTCTTCTGGCTGAGTGTGGCCGGGGATGTGAAACTTTCTGTCCTCCCCCATGGTAATTTAAAAGCTGAAAGAATAGTCTATTTGATGTTTAAACAACTCTATTGAAAGATGCCCACCATCCCTTAACCACTACAGACCCCGCTCGCGTCTTTCTGGGGCAGTGATGGCAAACCTTTTGAGCTCGGCGTGTCAGCATTTTGAAAAACCCTAACTTAACTCTGGTGCAGTGTCCCATATAGAAATTTTTTTATATTTGCAACCATAGTAAAACAAAAATGTATATTTTTGATATTTATTTTATATATTTAAATGCCATTTAACAAAGAAAAATCAACCAAAAAAAATGAGTTCACGTGTCACCTCTGACACGCGTGTCATAGGTTCGCCATCACTGTTCTAGGGCCTCTTCCCAGCCGGTTTTCATTGTGACTTCTCTCTCTCTCTATCTCTGTCTCTCTCTCTTTCTCATCCCCTCCCTTCCACTTTCTAAAAATCAATGTAAAACTATCCTTGGGTGAGGATTAACAAAATAAAATTTAAAAATAACAGGCTTATTATATAATTCCCTCTTAAAGTATACAGTTCATTCGTTTTTAGAATATTCAGAGTTGCGTAACCATCCCCACAATATTATAACAACTTCATCATCCCCCAAAAGAAACCTTGTACCTATTAACGATCACTGCCCATCCCCACCCTCAACCCCCACTCCTGCTCTTGCCAATCACTAATCTACGTTCTTTCTTTCTGGATTTACCTATTCTGGACATTTATATAAAATGGAATCATACAGTCTGTGGCCTTCTGTGTCTAGCTTCTTTCATGCACCATAATGTTTTCCAGGTTCGTCCATGTAGCATGTGTCAGTACGTCGTTCCCTTTTATTGCCGAAAATTTCTACAGCCCATAGTACTCTGAACTACTAGTAAACTTCACGTCCCAGGATTAACTGTCTTTTAAAAGATGCCATTTATAGTGTAGGGAAGGCGTAACCTCTAGTCCTTGCCCGCTCTTCCTTTATGCCAAAGTTGCCTGAGATGGTCCACTATTAAAAATTGTGGTAAAATGTACATAGCATGAAATTTACCACCTTCACCGTGTTCCAGTGTACAGGTTGGTAGTGTTAAGTGTATTCACATTGTTGTGCACCCATCTGCACAACTCTTTGTCTTGCAGACCTGGAATTCCGTACCCAGGAAATAACAATCCCCTTCCCCGCCTTCCCCCAGTATCCACACCCACCCTCTACTTTCTCTCTGAATCTGACAGCCTTCATGCCTCACATAAGTGGAATCCTACAGTGTCTAAGGCAGCCTGTTTCTAAATGAGGTGGAACTAGGCGAGGTGGACTTGTGAGAGCGCCCCTGGAATTTCTCTCCTGGGCCTTGAACATCCTTCGTGTCTGCGCTTCCCCGTGAAGCCGTGGAGCAGGCTGGGCTCTGGCCCTGGTGGGGCTTCCCAACGAAATGCCACCCGCCCAGGGTGAGGGGCCCTGTCTGAAATGACAGCACAGGTCCTATGAAAAAACGTCTCGTGAGGAGCTAAGAAGGAAGTGAACCGCCGCTCGTCTTCCGTAGGAGAAATCGCAGATACAGAAGGATCTCTGGAGGATTGAGGACGTCACCGCAGGCCTGAGTGCGAACAAGGAGAACTTCAGAATCCTGGTGGAGTCGGTCAAAAACCCTGGTGAGTGGGCCGTCTCCTGGGGGCCAGTGCCCAGGCAGGAGGGGTGGCCTCCGGGGCGTCAGGTCCTCCTGTGTGTCACTCCTCCGGGAAATAGGTCTTGGTTCCATCCTATCCTTTGCTTCCCTCTGTGCCCCTTAGAGAGAAAAACAGTGCCTTTGTTTCCTCACCCGCCTGTGCCTTCACTCTCGACTTCTGAGAGCAAGCCGCCCCCGCAGCCCAGCCCTCCCACCAGCCCTGTGCGGACCCCTCTGGAGGTTCGGCTCTTCCCTCAGCTGCAAACCTACCTGCCCTACCGACCTCACCCGCCCCAGCTGAGGAAGGTGACGTCTCCTCTTCAGTCACCAACCAAGACGAAGCCCAAAGTTGTAAGTATGATGACCAGGAGCTGAGCACCGTCTTTTCCTCTCTGTTCTCAGGTCAGCTTCTCTCAGGAGAGAAGTTTTTAGGGAAACGGGGGGAGATAGGACCAGCCAAAGTCCTGAGCCATGAGAGGTAAAGGAGTGGAAGGACCCTGCCATTGGACCTCAGACTCCCAGAATTAGAAGGTGCCCTTGGATATAAGCTAGCCCAACCCTCCCATTTCACAGCTGGGAAAACTGAGGCCCAGCACGAGGAAGTGACTGTGCTGAGTAGGTAGAATCTGCACTGTGCAAATAGGGGTGTGGCTGCTCCTTGCAAATCTGCAGTTACACATGTTTGTGGGCAATGAGCTCATCTCAGCAGAAGAGTCTCCCTTATCTTCACCTACAGGTGAGCATGCTGCTGGGTAGTAGGTACAGTTGAGCCTCAAAATAGCCTCAGAGCACAGACAGGAAGGTCAGTATTCCCATGCCACAGATAAGAGAACTGAGGCCCAAAGGTGTTAAATTTGCTTAAAGTCTCATTGTTGGTTAGTAGAGTCAGTGCACATCTCCTGATCATTCCCTGTGCCATCTGCCATGTTATCGGCGTTTGCCCCAGATCCTCAGGTCAGATTTGTGGCCCTGTGACTGCCTAGCCCTGCACCTTGGCTTGCCTGGCATAGAGAGAGTCCAAGCCCTTGGCAGAGTCTGGGACAACAGGAGATGTTAAGGAAATAGAACATGTGGTCGGGTACCAGGATAGCTCAAGTCTCCAAGGCCAGGCCAGCTCTGGCGGGAGAACCCGAGGGGTCTAGTCCAAGTGACTGGAGAGCCATAGCAGAGGGCACCTTGGAAGGGGGACCTCCAGGATTTTGCTTGGAGGAGCTTTGCCTGGGCACCATGTGTGCCTAGTACCTCTGACGATTGCACAGCTGTGGCTTAAACACACAAGTTCCCAATCCCGTCCTCACCATCTACCTGCCATGGCCCAAGGCCCAGGGGTGGAAGACAGGTGCCAGGCCCAGGGTCATTGTGAATTTCTTTATCTTAAGATCTCCCTCCTCATCCCAGATCTAGGAGGCCCGGAGCACCAGCCACAAACCAGGAGGTAGAAATAGCAAATTAAACAGGAATGGTTGGGGAAGACGGCTGCTGACATAAGGCAGGCACCTGCCAGCCGGGACCAGCAGCAGAGGGAAAGGGTGCTAGCCTGGGAGCCGGGCCAGCTGGATTCGAGCCCTTGTTCTCTTTGGGTCCTCTCTGAGCTTCCTCAGTTTCCCCTTGTGCACAGCAACCAGCTCTGACTAGACACAGAGGCCCGTCTTCACAGCTTGGTCCTCCGTGGCTCGGGGGCAGGGCTTTTCCAGTTGGGTCAGCATCTCAGCCAATGGGGGTCTTCTCTCCCCTCCTCTGGTAATGCATGTGTGTTCACCAGTTTCACCTGACCTGGTAATTGTTTGCTCTCTTTATATTTGTGAAAAAATGACAACCTGAAATTGACGTAAAGCATGAATATATCACTTAACACATATTAATAAAGAGACCACCCACGTGATACCAACACCCAGACTAAGAAATAGAGCTTTGCAGCAACCAGAGCCCTCAGGCCTGTCGGCTCCTTCCCCGTGCAAGGCCCCTTCTGCCAGAGGTAGCCACTGGCTTGGCATTTGGGATCATTTCCTTGCCTTCTTTTAGTTTTGCTACCTATGTTTGCATCTCTAAATACCTTAGTTTTGCCTGTGTTTATTCTTTTGTATCTTGCATCTTTTCTTCAACATTATACTTGTGTGATTACATGTAGCTGTAGTTCTTTTATTTTTATTTGGCTTAGTTTCTTGAATTTAATGTCACTTACCTCTTTATTAGATGATCCTCTCAAGGGTACAAAATCAAAAGATATGAAACAATATAGAATAAAGTGCCTCCCCCCGCCCTCTGTCTCCAGACATCCTATTGCCTTCCCAAGGGCAATCAATGTTTTGTGTTTATCATTCTGGGGAGCTTTTTAGAAATTGGTGATTCTGAGACCTTTCTCAGGGTTAGAAACCGGGATGCTCAGAGAGCCTGTGGGGAGAGCATTCACACAGTGATGAAATGTGTTGCATAAGAAGAATTGTGCTAAGCCTTTGCGAGTCAAGCTTGCAGCGCCCTTTCCCGAACTCTGCAAAATTCTGAAAAACAAAGCAAAATGAGACTAAGAAAGGGGGCGTTTAGGAGGAAGGGGTCTCAGTGGTCACTTGTCCCAGGACTAGGTGTTCATGGCAGTTGGGAGCCAGGCTGTTGATCCATAGAGAAGCCACGGCCCTCAGAGTGTCATGGACGAGGCGGGGTCGGGGCGGGGGGGGGGGGGGGGTGTGTGTCAAGGAAAATAATGACAGTCATCATCCGCAGGGAGTGGGCTGCGGGGCAGGCAGTGAGTCACCCGTTCTGACCGCCTGTTCAGCCCCCAGGTCAGGAAGTAGGAAATGGTTTGTGACCGTTCACATTTCTGATAGAGTAAGAGGAGGTAGACTGTCCTTGCTCAGCTCACCACCTGCTGAGGGGTCCTGAGACCAGGCAGTAACGGTGCGCTCAGCCTGAGCACTGTGGAGGGGGTGACATGGCGGGGGGACCAGAGGGGAGGGGCGGGGGGGGGGGAGCTGTCATAGACTTACCAGTAAGTGCAGGGTTGCCAGCCTGCTCCCCCTATGGTGCATTCCAGGTGAGTAGAGACCTGAGTTCTGGATTTGGGGACGCAGTATAGGCAACACTTTGACAAATGGAAAATGCGACTCAAAGGGAAGAACGGATTTGCAGCCATGGTGTCACCTTGTTCATGGCTCTGCCAGGGGGAACGTTGGCACCTCTGGGCTGAAGTGGCTGTGCTCTTCATGCCTGGGGTGGCCTGTTCCTGCCATTGGGCCACCACTGGGTGGGGCCACCGGGCCTCCTCCCTCCAGCTCCTCTCACTGGGCACTTTCCCTGAGCAGGAAGACGAGGCACCTCCCAGGCCCCCACTCCCTGAGCTCTATAGCCCGGAGGACCAGCCCCCGGCCGTGCCGCCTCTGCCCAGGGAGGCCACCGTCATCCGGCACACTTCCGTGCGGGGCCTCAAGCGGCAGTCGGACGAGAGGAAGCGAGATCGGGAGCAGGGCCAGTGTGTGAACGGGGACTCGAGGGTGAGCAGGGAGGACCCTGGGGCTGCCCACCGGGTGGGGAGAGGGAGGGTGGTGGTGCCGGGCAGGTATGACAGCCTCGGACTCTGCTCGCAGGTGGAGCTCCGGTCCTACGTTAGTGAGCCCGAGCTGACGACTTTCGGTGGGGACGTGGCCCAGCCTCCCCTGGGGCCCGTGGGCTCTGAGAGCAGGTACCAGACGCTGCCCAGCAGAGGTAAGTCACCCCTCTCCACGGAGGCTTCTAGGAACCCCAGCTCTGCCGATCGCTGCTCCCCAACCCTCACCTGGTGCCTCGCACCCTTCTGCCTACAGCGTTGGACCTCGGACCCCAGCTGCCACGGGTTCTGGGCTTCGGGGAGGGCCTGTCATTCCTTTCTTGGGCCCACATCCTGGTTCTCTTTCTCTTTATTACCTCTGTTCCTGGGCATAATGCTAACAGCAATTGCTATAAAGCTCGGCACTGTGTCGAGTTAAGCCCTTTATAATCATTTAGTTAATATTCATAATCTATGAGGAAAGTACTATTATTATCTCCATTTTAGAGATAAGAGAACTAGGGCTCAGAGAAATTAACTTGCTAATTAGCTAAAGTGTTGGAGCCGGATTCCAGCCCAGTGTTCTGGCGGCAGCGTAGGCTGGGAGAGCGGTAACCAAGGGTCTTTATTTTATTTTTTTTTAATATATTTTATTGATTTTTTACAGAGAGGAAGGGAGAGAGATAGAGAGTTAGAAACATTGATGAGAGAGAAACATCGATCAGCTGCCTCCTGCACATCTCCTACTGGGGATGTGCCCGCAACCCAGGTACATGCCCTTGACCGGAATCGAACCCGGGACCCCTCAGTCCGCAGGCCGACGCTCTATCCACCGAGCCAAACCGGTTTCGGCCCAAGGGTCTTTAGAGGGTTATGTCCTCTTTGTCACTCCAGCACTCGGTGAATCCTTTCTTTACACAAACACACTGTCTCTTCAATCGGGTCTTCTTCTCACTGTCCTTCCCTATCCCTTCAAGATGGGGATGGGAACAGACTTAGGCCCTTAGGCTCACTCGTAGCTCATTTTCCCCAAAGCCAGACCCTCTTCCTCAGAAGTCTCCATACAGGGAGGCCTCCTGGAGCCCCTGAGCAGGCAGACCATGCTCCCGCCTCTGACCCTCCTGTCTGCTTCCGGAGGCGGAAGGTCAGGTGCTTTTCCCCCCTTGGCCAGGTGGACGGACACATAGCTGGGCTCCGGCACGTGTGGGGCTCTGTGACTCCCACCTCACCACACTGTCTAGGCTGCTGTGGCCTGAGCTGGTCCCTGCTGAGTTGGGGCCATGGCTGCCCTTGACACTGTGCCCGGAGGCCTTGCAGCCTTCCTTCATTATGGCCTGGAGGTGTTTCTCAGTGGCCGTATTGGTGACATTGTGGGCAGGGCAGTTCTTTGTTGCTTGGGATTCTCTGGACATGGTAGGACATTCATCATTGTCTTTGCCACGTGCTGTGTGCTGGTGGTGTTCTGGTCAGGGTGGGAGGACCACCCCTGATAAGAATCATTGCTCATGGAGAAAGCACAGGCTGTGGCAGCAGCCGGCCAGGGTGAGATGACTCCTCAGAGCCGTAGGACCCAGACACAGGAAGCACATGTCAGTGAGGCCCCTGCCATGTACCTTGGACAAATCTCTTAACCTCTGTGAGCCTTAGATGGGGCAGCTCTACCATGGTCAAGTGATGCTTACTGTGTAGGGCCAGCGGGACCATCTACATAGCAGTGCCCGACATAGTACGTGCTCAGTAAATGTTTGGTGCCTTCTTCTGTCCCTTCATCCATTTACTCATTCAGTCAGCCAACCAGGCATTGTTGGGTTTGCAGTCTAGTTAGACACGTGTGTGGACACTGTCTGTGGTCAGTAACCAGTGCATATGCTGAGGGGTATTGGGAATAGTTGGTTCTGCCTCAGCATTTCAGGGGCCTGCACACAGGCAGGGTATCTGAACTGGGTCATGCAGGATGCTGAGAGTTCAGCAGCAGGAAGGGGTGAAGGGTATTCCGACCCCTCCATCCTTTCCATCCTCTGCATGTGAGGGAAGACTAGGGTCATCCACAGATCTCTAGGGACACTATCCCCCATTGGGGACAGAGGGCACCCCTGGACTGGCCCCTCATCCCTCTACCTGGGGCCTTGCTCTTCCAGGCCCTGGAGAGGAAGAACAGCCGGTTGTTGGCTGAGGCCCCGTGGTCCCATCACGGCTGTGGGAGGTGATTGGGGAGGGGCTGGTGGCCTGGCCACCCCACCACCAATACACTCGCCTTTCTCTTTCCTCCCTAAGGGCTCTCGGGGTCCACATCAAGGCTCCAGCAGTCGTCCACCATTGCGCCCTACGTCACCCTTCGGAGGGGTCTGAATGCCGAAAGCAGCAAGATGACCTTCCCTGTGAGTGGCCTTGAGAAGTTTCCGAGGAGCTCGCTGCTCCCTCACGCACAGAGGGACGGGCTCCACGGTGGACGGTGACTGCGATCATATGAGGCCTGGGATGGTCTCTGAGATCGTCTCGGCTCCTCCTGAGCTCAGGGCCCCTGTCACCGTGTGCTCCGTGATGTCTCCCCCACAGTCCACGCTGCCCTTTCTGTTTCCTGAGGACACCTCCCCACACACCTTTGTCCCCAGCCTGTCAGGCTCAAAGGAGGGAGCCCAGGAAGTCTGCACCCTGGGTTCTGACCCCACCACGTGCCGCCTGTATGCCTGACTGGACAGGCCTGGGCCTCAGTGTCTGCATCTGCAGAATGGGCTGCTGCCCAGGAAGCCCGGGGGGCCAGGGGCGTCGTGTCGATGAGTAGGCTTAGAGACAGTGGTTCTCCACGGCCGAGAGGAGCCCAACTAGATAGTATGTTTGTGTGAGAGAGAGAGAGACAGACGGACACAGAACGGGCATGAAGCTGCCGTGTGGCTGCCCTGTGTGTTCCCAGCCCAGCTGCCCTGTCTCTCGCCTCTTCCTCCTCAGAGACCCAAGAGTGCCTTGGAGCGTCTGTACTCAGGGGACCACCAGCGGGGCAAGATGAGTGCGGAGGAGCAGCTGGAGCGCATGAAGCGGCACCAGAAGGCCCTCGTCCGGGAGCGCAAGAGGACGCTGAGCCAAGGAGAGAGGACGAGCCTGCCCTCGTCTCGCTACCTCAGCCACCCACTCCCTGGAGATATTGGCTCAGTATGTTAGGAGGGTCCAGGCAGGTGGGGCCGGCGGGACAGGGAGCAGAGCTTCCCCGAGTCCCCCGAACACTAGCACGTCACACCCCTGGGAGAGTGGGCCGTTGACCTAGAGGATTCCGAGAGCACCTCCCGGGGCTGTTCTGTTTGCACGCTGGGACACGTGTGTGACCGGGTCAGAGGGTGATGGGGAAGCAGAGCTGGAGTGAGGATGTCACTGCAGGCATCACGGAGCCTGAGGAAATGTCCAGTCAGTTCTCTGAGTGGAGCTTGACAGAGGCCTCTGTAGACGTTTGGAGGCTCAGCTGAATCAAGGACTTGGGAATAGGTACTTGGTTTGAGGATTCAAGGAGTGGAGGAGGAAGATGGTGAGACGATTTGGTGAGGAGGAGCACAAGCCCACCAGCCTCCCAAACTCCCACGCGGTTGCCCTATGGGGCAGCTGAGCGCAGGGTCACACCCCACACCCCAGGGCTGTGGTCTCCTGCTGCTTGTGGTGCTCACAGGCCCACGGTGCCCTGAGAGACCCGGGGAATGTGTGCTGCCCCTGGTGGTGCTTCCAGGTACTGCATCCCGCCCACAGCCGCCTTAGGTCCGATTTGGATACATCCCATTTGACTTTTTCCTGTTTGAAATCAAGTGTTTCCCTGGACCGCTAGCCTGACTGTCCTTTCCCTAATTCATTGCACAAGCTCTTCTGCTTTTCGTGTTACCGCTTGCGCATTGCCTCTCTAACCCTGCCTGATTGTGTTTACAGAAGCTTCCAATTTGCAGTGAACATTCTCTAACTGGCCTGTGCTCTTTGCTACCAGGCTTATCATAGCAGCTCTTGTCTCCATAGCCTAGCGAGCACTCCCATGTGTGACTCACCTTTCCGCTGCCCCCTTCATGCAGGGCCTACTGACTCACAATTAATTCCCTCGTCCCAGAAGCTGCCCTGCGAGACGGAGCCACGCTGCTGCCCGAGGGCCGTGGTCACTGGCAGAGGTCTGGGCATTATGAACTTACCAAAGTCCATGTCTCACGTCTAGTCAGTAGACACGGACCTCAGAGATTGTACATTTGAATAAATTCTATCAAGTCTAAGTTGGTTTGCTTTTAATTCCTCCAGTCCCATGGCACAATTCTAATGGAAAACTTTTTTGTGTTTTTAGTACTTAATAACTTGAACAGATAGGGAGCTATAGTATGTTCTGTATTTAGAGGGTCCCTGGGCAGCTGTTAGCTCAGACACCAAAGGGGGAAGTCCCAGGACACTCATATCTTGAAGAGCTGCAAAGCCAGTAACTTTTAAACTTTATAAGCAAATGTCATGGGGGAACACTGACCTTTTACAAACTAATATCTCAAGTGTAGAAAGGTTATCTAAAAATCGTAACTTGAATACCTTGTAATTTCTCTCTTAAAAAAGAAAGGGCTTGTGTAAGTCTCTGTATCGACGCCAATAAACGTGTTGCTAATAATAATGGATTGGCGTGGTTCTTCCCCAGGACACACCGCAGAGCCTAGAGGCCTTTCTCTGTTTGTGGAAACAATCAGGCTGGGTTTAAACGAGGACTTCTCTCTCTCTCTGGGCCACACGCGAGCCTGTGAAGAAATGTGCTTTTATTTCTTTTGTGAATCATTAAATTCATTTTTTCATCCCTGAAATGTCAACTGCCTAATCCTTTTCATACTGTGATTGGAAACCTAAGAGCGATTAGATTGGCTTGGCATCAGTATTGAGAGCTTGTGCATGAATGGGTGAAATGTGCGGATACTGGCTATGGGTTTGGGGCTGTGGGGGCACTTGAAGCATCATCCAAGGCAATCGTGACCACTGGGGGCTCTGTGAGGTGGGTGGGGTGGGAGGGAGGAGATGACCTGGGATGGAGAAGCATCTGTTCAGCTTCTGCTCAAGAGAAGAGAAGCTTTGAGCCTGTTCCATCCCCTCAAAACCTGCTCAGCGTCAAAGGTCTGTGAGGATACGGGCCACAGAGGGCTGCCTCCAAGTCACACAGTTGTGCTTGGATCTCTAAATGGCCAGTTAGATTTTCCCTCCGTGAGGAGACACTTGTTAAAATGTCGATACCGCGGAACAGCCTTGAACATGTTGCATTTGATTTAGCATTTCAGTCTTACATGTCTTTGTTTCTTTTCTAACTTAAAGGAAACTTTTGCCCCACATAGATGCCTTGATACACAGCAGTTTATCTGCTTCACTGACCCCCAAGCTGCTCCCGCTTGGGCCTCCCAGCCCCGCTGTGGGTGCTGTAGGCCCAGCCCTAAAGGTGTCCTGTTGAGAATCCCCCTTACAGAGGCTCTTGGCTATTCCTCTTGCTCACCAGGGCCCCAAAGGGCTTGTTTCTTCCATTATTGCTGAGCTGGGATGTATGGTTCCTGCACCAGAATGCTCCCCCGACTCTGGGGCAGCAGGAGAGGCAAATCCCTTCTCCAGAATCCTCCCAGGTTGTGTAGGTGTCACCCTCTTGAACCTGGGAGCCTCCTATATCCCTGGGGACCATGTGAGTCTAAAGTCATGGGTCTTAGACCTGTGCCCTGGGGATCATGTTTGAACCCTCGGGGGCCTAGAGCAGAAAGAAATCGGCAGTCTGGAGTCAGGCCATCTAAAAGGGACAGAGGCCCCATTCTCCAGTCCTCGGAGAGGTACAGCATACAGCAGGGATGCCCGTGTCATAACACGGCTGCCTCGCTCTAGAGATGAGGTTGAGTTCCAGGGTCACATAGCTCCACCCGATTGGATCACAGGTGCATCTTCCCAAGGACCCCAGGGCCTGCAAGACCATTCAGAAGGGGACCGGCTGGCTGCTGCAGCCATCAGGGAGCGACTACACTTAACCCTCTTGTTCTGTTGCCAGTGGAAGCGCGAGCAGGACTTTGACCTGCAGTTGCTGGACCGCGCCGTGCAAGGGGAGAGGAAGGACGAGGAGGAGGATGGCTGGTTGAAAGTGCAGGCCGTGCCTGTCACTGAGTTGGACCTGGAGCCGCAAGACTATGACTTGGACATCAGCAGAGAGGTGAGGGCAGGGGCTTCCTTCATGCTGCCCCAGGAGGCACGGCCCTCAGGCTCCCAGCCTGACCTGCCCTCCTCGGGGCCCTGGGGGGTGTTGTCCTCAAGTGGGGATAAGGCTCAGCTTCAGTGTGGCCCAGGAGACAGGATGGGTAGCAGCTTGAGGTAATAAAAGGAGCCCAGTGTTTCGATGCAGATTCAAATCTCTGTAATTTGGGGCAAGTCATGTACCTGCTCTGTGCCTCGGTTTCCTCAGTGGTGAAGTGGGTTGTGATGAGGATTAACTGATTCCATGGGCTGCCTGGAGGATCAGCAATGATCAGAAAGCCATGAGCACCAGGCCTGGCACAGCGCAGGCATGGAGTGAGGTAGTTATTGTTAGGAGATGTTCCTTGCAAAGCCCAGCCTTGGCCTTGCCGCTGGCCTCTCGGGCCGACTTGGGCAATCAGACTTGAGAAAAATGGGCGGGTTTGAAAAACACAGGTGACATTTCCAGCCAAGGCCGGAGTTATAGACCTGCATAGTTCTGGTTTGAATTCCTTTGGCGCCCTCTGGTGGCCCCAATGCATCATGACCGGCAGGCCTGGGAAACCAAGTCACCCCCGGGTGGGGATTAATTACGTACAGATTCGACATGTCTCTACCTAGAAGAGAAAGGGAATCAGAGGGTGACAGATGCAGTCCTCAAGACATAGGGTGGTCTCCTGTGACCTCCATTGTGTCATTTGTAAGCTCCTTAGGGCAGATTCTAATGGCTGGTTGGTTCACTTTTGCCCCCGAACACCGGGCCAGCACATAACCGGTACTCTGTAACTCTTTGCTGAATGAGGACTCTGTTGAATGAAACACAGTGGCCCACAGATATCTCAACAACATTTGTACGAGGACTAGCCAGGCCTGAAGCTGCATGAGGAAATGTGCTCACCACACGAAGGGTAGACTTAGCAGTGTGGGGGGCAAACTGACGCCCCGGAGGATGAGTTCTGGGGTCAGCTGGAGCGCCAGGGGTTAATGAGTCCCCCGCCCTTGGACCTTTTGCCTCTGAAGCAGCCAAAGGTCAGTGCTTTCTCAGGTTCACAAAAGAAGCTTCTGCACGCTGCCCGGGCCGTGAAAGTGTATTCTGTGGTGTCCTCGTTGCCTGCCAGCCAGGGGAAAAAGTCCTTCCTTATCTCTAACCTAAATCCCTCCGCTACAATGTAATCTACTTCCTTCCTCTGGATCTGCCCTCATTGGAAGCCACAGAGGAGAGCTTATTTCTTGCCACCTTTCACCAGAAGGAAAGGGCAGCCTGGGTTTAAATTCAAGTCCAGATTTGCCCTGGGATTGGATTTAGCTTGTTTTTAGAAGCTTCAACCAACCCCACTTTTTTTTTTTTTTTATCTAAGAAGACATGTTTTTATTTATTGTTAACAACATGTATTTTACAATAGGACAAGGATACACAGACTAAAACAGCAGGGCTCCCCGGTGCAGCCTGAGCCACACCGGAAGCCTCTGAGAACCATTTAGCGCTCTGACAGCAGTTGTCACTCTCGTGTGCTGTTGTCGTGCAAGGAGGGAAAAGCCCCCGGGGCGTGCAAAACTGGCCTTGAGCGGTCTCAGCCCCAGCGACACTGTGGAGACGATTGAAGCTGAGGCTGCTCCTGGGTTCGCGTGAAAGGCTGGTGGGCAGGGGTTGGGAAGGAAACAGACAAGCACGGCTGCCTCCTGTCCAGCTCAGAGGAGCTTTCGTAGGGACGGAAAGCACTGTCGCCACCCAGCCATCCCTCCACCTGCACACCTGCTCACCCACCCATCCATCTACCCACCCACCCACCCATCCACCTACCCTCCCATCCACCCACCTACGCACCCATCCACCAGCCATCCAAGGAGTATTTGCTGAGGGGTACTAAGTGCCAGGTCCTTGCTCAGACAGCGGCAGGTTGTAGCGGGCAGGGTCGGAAGGCTTCTCGAGGTGCGGGTGGAATGATGAGGCAGGGTCAGTGGAGCAAAGGAAGAGCATCCCAGGCGAGGATGGTCATTTCTATCCTGAGGGCTTCTAGTCCAGTTGTTTCGCCTCCCCCTCCCCTCCCCTGTAGGAGGTTGTTGGGTGGAGTGGAAAGAACATGGTTTCTGGAGTCAAACCCGGCTTCTGATCCTGACTCCTCAGTAGGCTGCCATTGGGATCTTAGCAAGCCAACCTCTGTGGGCAACGCATGCTTCCTCGTGGTGAGGGACAGGGTGTGGGCGTGGGTCCTGAATGCAAATAGCTGAGCGCCACCCCTTTCCCCCCGCATGGCCTCCTGGTCCTCTCCTCAGCTGTCCAAACCAGAGAAGGTCTCCATCCCTGAGCGTTACGTGGATCTGGACCCTGAGGAGCCGCCCAGCCTGGAGGAGCTGCAGGCACGGTATCGCAAAGCCGAGAAGATCCGCAGCATCCTCACCCGGTCCAGGTCAGCCCTCCCGCTGCCCGTGTCCTGCCAGGCCCCATCCCATGGGTGTCTCAGTGGAGTGGGCCTGGGCCAGGCTGTCTAGGGTGTGTGTTTCGCCAGCTTCCTCCCCATTGGGAAGGGCTGGCTGGCGCTCAGTGCGTCACCAGCACCTCATCGAGGAAGCTGGCCTAGGCCACCTGGGAAGTCCTCAGACAGAAGGCCTCTCCTGTGTCCCGTGGCCCTGGTACGTGTGGGGAGCGGAGCCAAGCATGGCTGTGACGTGGACACAGTTGGGGCTCCAGCATTAGGGCCCGTGTACCCTCAGACAGACCCATAGACCAGAGCCAGGCGCCCCAGCCTTGTTCTGAAGCGCCAGACTTTCCCACTTCCCGGGACGTTAGGGCCATAAGAAGTGCCTTCCCTGTTCCCTCAGCCTCCATAAACCTCACGTGTGTAGGCCTCCCTTTCAGAGCTCAGTTAGCCCTTGCACATCTGGATTTAGCAGGAGCCTGGAGCTGGCGCTCTGATCTTGAGGTCTGTGATTTCCTAAAGGAAGAGCAAAGCTGTGATTTTGGGGGTATTTGCGGAGAAGGACGCACACCTTTGTCTAGAGCAGTGGTTCTCAACCTGTGGGTCGCGACCCCTTTGAGGGTCGAATGACCCTTTCACAGGGGTCGCCTAAGACCATCGGAAAACACATATATAATTACATATTGTTTTTGTGATTAATCACTATGCTTTAATTATGTTCAATTTGTAACAATGAAATTGGGGGTCACCACAACATGAGCAACTGTATTAAAGGGTTGTGGCATTAGGAAGGTTATGAATCACTGGCCAAGAGAGAAAGTGCACTGATTTTGTTTGTTTGTTTTAAAATATATTTTTATTGATTTCAGAGAGGAAGGGAGAGGGAGAGAGAGGTAGAAACATCAATGATGAGAGATAATCATTGATTGGCTGCCTCCTGCACGATCCCCACTGGGGATTGAGCCCACAACCTGGGCATGTGCCCTGATCAGGAATCAAACCAAGACCTCCTGGTTCAAAGGTTGAAGCTGAGCCAACCTTTCACTGAGCCACGCTGGCTGGGGGAAAGTGCACTGTTTTTATCAATGCCCCCTACAAGGATGAGAGCCCCAGGCCAGGAGACCCCCTCCCCCAGAGGCAGATGGTGGGGTGGCGAGGGCCCACCACCTGCTCTCTGGCTGTCCTACAGCATGTGCAACCTGCAGCCGGCCTCAGGCCAGGACCGGAGGAACAGCGTGGCCGACCTGGACTCACAGATACAGGAGCAGGAGCGCATCATCAACATCTCCTACGCCCTGGCCTCCGAGGCCTCCCAGCGCAGCAAGCAGGTGGCAGGTGAGGCCATGGAAGCTGGGTCCTGCTCGCTGCCCCCTGGAACTCGGGTCCAGTCGGGGAGTCTCCGTGGAAAATCCGGTGTCGGGGGCCAGTGTTGTGTTCTCCTGTCCCACAAGCACCGCAGGGCGGGGAAGATGACGTGGGGCAGGCTGAGCATTGGGGGGATTGGAGCTCAGGAGTGTCAGGAAGGAGGCCCCAGCGAGGGGGTCCATTGCTCCTTCTTAAATGTGGGAGTGGCTCTGCTGTTCAGCTTTCCCGGAGACTGTGGGTTAAGAACAAGTGTTTCAGGGCCCTGAGCTTGGGGAACAAGGCTGAGGTTTCTGGCCTCATGACGAAGGGGACAGAAAAGCTGTAGGTGCTTGGACTTCTGCTGAGACTGAGGCAGAATGGGCCCTCTAGTCATCCCCAGGACCCCTGCTTTGGTCCCCAAATCAAAGCCACCATTCATCTTAGTGACCTGTGCCAGATAGCAGGACTTGGGAAGTGGGACTTTGGGGGCCAATGAGGAGAAATGGCACCATGGGATGGAAGGGTGGGTGCACACCCATGCCTGCAAATGTGTGCGTGTGTAAAGGCTCTCTCAGCCGGAAAGGGATTCCTGGCTCCTGGTCCAGCCACCTCCCCCCTCGCTGTGCCCTCCCAGTTCACCCAGTACTTTCTCCCCACATGTGGAGGGCGGTGCCCTTGGCAGCTGTGCTCTAGGCCTTCTGGAGAGAGGTGGTCACAGAGCCGAAGTGGTGGCACAGTCCCCACCAGTCCTCCAACCCTGGCCAAAGGGTCTGGAAGTGACCTAGGGAGGGGCCTGCAGGGCCCTGAGCTGACTGGCTCTGGGGGGTCTGGTCCGGGGAGCAGAGCCTTCATGGTGCCTTGAGAAGCCATGGGAGTGACCGAGGGCAAGCAGAGGGACCAAGATCTCATGGAAGCCGTTCTCTGTCCCCACGGAATCCCTGCTGCCCTGACTCCAATCGGGGACATACTGAGTGGCTGAGAGGTGGTTGTGTGGCTTTCTGGGAGGGGAGACAGTAGGTGGTTCACCCAGACCCTCCTCCTAGTGATCCTGGGGGCTCCCTGTGACCCACCTCAGCCATTTTGATCTCCTCCCGTGTCAAGGGTCCCGGGCCGGGATACTCCCCTCCAGCCTGTGCTTGCTCTGTGGATCAACCGCCCCTCCCCGCCCCCCGCTTCCTTACCACCAGCAGGCCCCAGAGCTAACACCTGCTCACTCAGGGCGCCCTCACCTTCCCGCTGAGTGGCCGCCTTTGCCGCAGCCTTTCCTCCCTCTTGCTCCCTCTCCCCATCCCAGAGACATATCCGGATCCGCAGGTCGATCCCAGCCAGACCCGTGGATGTGGCCCCCTGAGGCCAGGCCATTAATGGTGGGCCGTGAGGCCTGCGCCCCCCCAGCCCTGCCGAGTGGGGCGTCTGTGCTGCAGGAGCAGACGAGGAGCCTAACGCACCGCTTAATTCCTGTGCCCGTCTAGCGCAGCAGCTGGCCCTCCTCCCGCCTAAAGGCCCCCTGTCCTCCAGGACGGTGCCACCTTACCCCCTCTTAAGCAACGGACTTCACTACACCTTTGTCTAACACCTTCCAAGTAAGAGCCTCGCCTGGCGTGCCCCTGGCCTAGTGCTGAGCATGCCCGCCCCCACCCCTGCTGCTGAGATGATTGCTGTGCGCCTGCCCATGCTTCCTTCCTTTGGCAAAGCGGCCGCTGGGGAGGCCGCCCTGGACGGGTAGGCAAGGCGGGGACTGATGGTTTGGGGAAACTCCATCCTCAGTGGCTCCGATACAATAGAGACTGTAAGATCCAGGGCCCTGGCGCTTAGAAATCTCAAGAGCTAAACCGCAGGCCGGAGAATGCCCCACGGGCCCAGTGCAGGCCGCTGGGCTGGCCGGAGGCGGGGGGGAGGCTGGGAAGGAAGAGTTAGATTGGCCCGCGCGGGGCTTTGGCCAAAGAAGTCGAAGAACCGGAGGATGGAAAAGTCCAGTTTACAGATGAGGAAACTGAGGCCCAGGGAACGGATGAGGGCTCCCTCCATGCCACACAGAACTGACGTCTGAGCCAAGCCTAGCACATCCCGTGTCACGTGTGCGCCCCTTCAGTCACTTGAGCACTTTGGGATGGAGAGAAGGCAGGTCCCGGGGAGGCTGCCCAGGGCCGTGTGAAATGGGCCTCAGCCGTTCAGCGCTTTGAATCCTCCCCATGTGAGCACTTAGTGATGAAACGCCCTGGGGGGCTAGGGAAGGGGCCCTGGACTGTGGGTGGAAGGCCCGAGTCTGGTCTTGTGAGTTGCTTCCCAGCCCAGTGGCCTCACCTGGTCACGGAGGGCTCAGAGCAAAAGTCTCAGCAGTCCTTTCCCTGCCACCTGTCTTGTAGGGTTTTCCCCTCTTTCCTTTATGTGTCTTTATGGTTAACACTGTTGAGTACTTACTATGCTCCAGGCATTGTAAGCATCTTCTTTGACCCACACAACAACCCTATGCAGGTATCCGCCCCCATTTTACAGACGAGGAATCGCAGCTCAGGGACCTGAGGGACTTGCCCAGGGAGTCGCAGCTCTAAGTGTCAGAGCCAGAACCCCTCAGTGCAGAGGCAGAGCCTTTGCTCTCCCGCAGCTCCTGTGGGCTTCCCCAGGCCAACCCCAGGGGCTCCAGCTGTTTGGAGAAGGGTGTCTTGGGGGACAGAGAGGGTGTGCATAGGGGCGGGGCATTGCTTTCCGCAGGTGTCTGTTGGCCTGGGCCCTCCCCCAGCTTCAGAGCAGAGCCCACGAGCTTCCCTCGCCCTGGTCTGGGGGTAGAAGGAAGAGGCAGGCAGCTCTCAGGGAAGAATGAAGACCCACCCAGGGGATGCTCGGCGGGTCCTGTGTGAAGGCCACAGGGCCTGCTCGGCCCCGGCAGGCTGTGGCTTTCCTGGAGCGCTGGGTGTGGCACCACCGCCCAGGCCGCGCAGAGGCAGGGGACCCACTCTCCTCGCAGCTTCCGGTGCCCGTGGCTGTGCACAGGCCTTCCACGCTCCTGTCCGAGCGCACCCACTTTTCCTGTTCCCCTCACTGAAGCCTCGGGTGGGGGGCCTATGATCACCCTGGTTTTAGATGAACTATTAAGGCTCATGGAGGCTGAGAGCGCTACCAAGTCGCTCAGAGAAGCTAGGGCAGGGCCAGAACTGGACCCCAGAGTGGTCTGCTCAGGCCTCTTACTCTCAGAGCAGGGACCCAGTTTAGGGACCAGGATGTGTCTGGCGAACTTTCTAGAAGTGGCAGGGGTTGGGGGAGAGTGGGGCCAAGCACCCCTGAGGCCTGGAAGCCGAGGGTCCCCCCACCACAGCCGCCGCATTGCCTCCGCCTTCTGCTCTGCTGCTCTGCCTGTCTGTCTGTCATTCCGTGTCACGTGTGTGCGCAGACATGCCTGCTCCCCAGATGTGGGCCAGGGCCTGCCAGGTTCTCACGGTCTCCTGTGCTGTTTGCAGCCCAGGCAGCGACTGACCCGTGACCAGCGTGCGGAGGAGAAGCCTGCAGCCAGGGGTCCTGTGGAACCAGCTTGCTCCGAGAGAAGACTGAGTTTTCTTCCCCCAAGAAAACCCCTCCCAGCTGAGCAGGGGTTCTGGCTGGGGGAGGGGGCAGCCCACCAGATGGGGGTGTCCCCCACAGGGCTGGGTCCCCCACCCCCGCCTCGTGTTAGTTGACTCCTTTTGACATGACAGACGCACTTTTGATACACACTGTAAAATGCTGACACTGTATTTTAGAATCAGAATATATTTTCTAATGTTCACCTCAAGGGCTGAGTGGCCGGAAAGGCGAGGGTGCAGGAGGTGGGGGCTGCGCATGCAGATTCAGGTACTGTTGGGTGGTCGGTGTGGAGGGGGAGGAAGGCAGGGCAAAGCAGAGGCAAGTCCGACACCGATGAACTCAGGTGAAGGCTGGATCTGAGCAGGTGCTTCCAGTGGACTCTGCCGTCAGGGTCCTGGGCCTGCTCCCGGGAAAAGAGGGGCCCTGGGGCTGCAGAGCTCAGCTGTCCCCGACCTGGCCCATGACCGGCTCTGGAGTGGAGACTCCACCAGGACGGCACCTGGAGCCCAAGTCTGTGCCTTGGCCCTTGGGTTTGGTTTCGGGAAACAGTGAGTTCAAGAGCTTTGGCTCCCGGCGCCCCCATGAGGTTCTCTCAGCAAAGGGCCCTTCTCAGAAAGAAAAAAGTGGTTTGCTTTCATTTAAAAAATATACTTTGAAATACAGAAAAGGTGAGAGGAAGCACCTTTTGTTGTATCGTAAGCAATAAACTCCACACTGGGTGGCATCTACCCAGCACTACTCGACTCCAGGCTAGGCTGGGGTCGGAATCCGGGACCTTTGCTGGCTGCCCCTGGAGAACCTGAGTCAGCTTTCCCAGGACTCGGTCTGGTGGCCAGAGGGCTGGCAGTGTGCCCCACCGTCCCTGCTGGCTGCCAACCAGCAGGGCACAATGGCAGGACCTTGACTTGACTTCCAGCCTCAAGTGAGGAGGGGGCTGCCAAGCCAGGCATAGAGTTGGTGGCCCTTTATTTAAGTCATGAGCTCATGACATTCTGCATACAGAAAGCGATGTTTAAAGGAAAACAAACAAACAAACAAAAAACCCCATCCGGTGGAGCCACGCTTTAAATGAAAATTGGTCTTTGACTATGGTCAGAAAAAACGTCTTGAATATATTTAGGAGTTGCCGTCTATTTTTAACTAACTCCATATGCTGCCAGTATCAACGTCATGCCAATTGCCAAAATAAGATTTTATTTTTGCCTTTATAAAGATTTTGTTGGAAAAATGAAATGAATATTTTGCAAGAAAAAGTTAATTTAAATAAAAGTGTAATGGTTTGCAAAAAAAAAAAAATGTGATGTACAGATTAAAATATTAACCTGATACACTTCCTGCTTCTCGCTGGCTGTGTTCTCACGAGGGGCCTGGGTTAGTCTTTGGAAAATCCGCACTGTCAGCTCCTGCTCCTGCTTGTGTTCACCTAAGGAAAGTTTCTCCCGCTGACAGCTCCTTGCTACTCAATGGACCTCGGAGGCCTGGGGGAAGAAGGCCTGTGCTCCTGGCCCAGCCGCTGCTCAAGGCGGCCCGCCCTCACCCCACCACACCCCCGTGGACTCCGTGTAGGTCCGGCTTGGCAGGCAGACTGCAATCCAAGATAGCAGGAGGGACTCCACCGGCTCCCTTCCAACCCACACACCGCCCGCCCTCGCGGCCCAATGAGGTGGGTTAGTGAAGGGCCATTGCAGAGTGGATTTGTATTTAATTCCTTTTGACTTGCGATATATGCTTAAAACAGAAGGCAAGAGGCCAGTTGCGTTTAGGGACGTGTGTATTTCCAAGTTTGTTGTAATGGCAGTTTTTCTCTCTTGCCAAGAAGAGCACCTGTGGTTTAGAGTGACTTTCCAGCTACTTAAAGGGGTGGGGGGTGGGGGGGCGAATACACTCCAAGGCATTCTGAACAGGGGACACTGCCCGTCTTTTAGCTACTGATCTCTTTCTGAGTTTTACAATAAAAATCCTCTCCTATTTAAGCATTTCTTGGAGATATTTCCATAACAGAGAAATGGGGTTTGCAGGAGGAGGATTCCCCCAGGACAGCAAGCACAGGAAAAATAAAAGGTACTGGGCGCCATGCCCCCCACATGGTGAGAGCAGGTCAGGGTTTCCTTACTGTTGGTCTCACACCCAGTCCTCTGTGAGGGGGAACGTGGCCACTCTCACTGTTCTCTCCAGCTCCCGCAGGAAGGAGGTGTAGACTTCTCTGAGAAGCATGGCCCACATTTCAACCTGCAGAGAGCATGATGGGCCCCCAACCCAGGTTGCATGCAGAGCTCACGCTGCATCCGGGGGCAGCAGGCAGCAGGCCCAGCCCCCGTGTGAGGACCCTGGCTTCCTGAGGTAAGAGGGGGCCATCTGGGGAAGTGCTGGCTGACCAGGGGCCCTCCCATGGGGGCAACCCTGGGAAAGTCCACGTGGCCAGTTTCGCTTTTTTAAAAAAAAAATATATATATATATAAATTTTTATTGATTTCAGAGAGGAAGGGATTGAGAGAGAAAGAAACATCAATGATGAAGGATTGGCTGCCTCCTGCACACCCCCGACTGGGGATCAAGCCCACAACCCAGGCATGTGCCCTGACCAGGAATCGAATCGTGACCTCTTGGTTTACAGGTTGGTGCTCAACCACTGAGCCACGCCAGCCAGGTGAGCTTGGCCTCTTTAGCGGGGACACAGCGCCCCAGCAGTTTTAATGATGCAGTTGCAGTTGACAAAGCGGGTACCTGCATCTGCTTGTTGACATCTCCTGAGTTTTAACTTCAACCCGGGCCCAACCAACGAGAACATTTTAGGATCCAGTCGGAAATATGGGGGCTGGGAATGAAACCTTTTCCTGATCTCCAGTGGAGCCTCCTGACCACCTAGATTCTCCGCCTGCCCAGGCTCTGTTTCAGTGACTAGAGCTGAGGCGGGTGCACATTTGTGAGTGTGAGGCGGATGCTGAAAACAGGCATCTGTTTGTTCCCGTCATTAACTCCGTGTTTGGTTGTGGGATGGAAACTGCCCCCAGCCCCTTCCCCCTTCGCTGTCTTCCGTTAAGCTGGGTTCTGCAGAATCTTCCTAGCTGTTGTAGGTTGCAGCCAAGGCCAGGGAACCCTCTGTCCGCCCCAGGTCAGCTCAGGGTGGAAGGCGAGGAGGATGGAGTGGATGTGGAGCCTGACTCGGCCAGATGAGGGCCCATTTTGGGCTTTGAACGTTTCCCCCGATTCTGGCACAGTGCTCCACGGCACAGCCTTTTTTGGTGGGCACCAGGGGTGGGAAAGAAGCAGCCAATTATTTGTCTAACCTACAAATCACATTTCTGAGACGTGGCGGGCAAATGCTGGGAGCCCCCTGCTTCCGATTCAGTGTCAGATGCCGGGACTCGTGAGGGACTTTGTCCACGTGAGTTTTGTGCTGTTATGAAAAGAACAAAGAGATGAAGCTGGGGGTGGGGGTGTGTGTGTCAAAAACGGCAGCCCCTCCCGGCCCAGTAAACATGCCATGGCTTGGCCGCCTCCACTCCAAAGGCAACCACTTCCATTGCTCTCCGAGCAAAGAAACCTTTCTTCAGCGTGAGTGGCGGGGTACAAAGGCAGAGCACAAAACGTGCGCACATCAGAGTCCCCGCAATTCCGTTTGAACAGGCATATTGATTGGGTCTGACCCTGTTACATTTCCCCCTATTATTTGAAAAGGTGCATCTAAGTGTAGTGAATTGAACCAGCAGAGCTGAACTTTCCATGAGAACTTCTCGAGGTATTTCTTTAGTTCAAAGCTTTTGAATTTTAAAGGGCATTTTTAATATGAGTCTGTTGAGTATTCTCTGCCGCAGCCCAACAAGGGATGTTCAGTGCAGATGAGGCTGGAGGGTGGGGGTGGACTCGCCCGCCTGGCGGAGGCCGTGGGTCGTGGTTGGGGGTGAAGACCAGCCAGGAAGGGCTGTGCTTTGGGGTGGAGGCTGAGCCCCGCTGTGGAGCCGCACACACAAGGGTCCTCTCTGAGCTCTGGGGACAGCGTAGGGGACAGGGAAGAGGCTTCCCAGTTGCTCCTCGGAGGCTTTTGTGGGAAGCAGGGAAGGATTTGCTAGGGGCTCCGTGGAATGGATGAGGGTTTCGTCTTCAGGAACAAGGGGCTCCTCACTTCTCCGTGGCTCACTGTCTCTCACACTGTGCTTTAGAAGCTTAGAAGTGTGCTTCCCTGGCCTGGGGCTGCAACCTACAATATGAGAGCAGGAAGGAGAGGCCAGTCCCTTGGCTGAGGTCACGGAGTCCACAGGAAGCTGCCACTGTCCATGGCCCCTGGGCTGACGTCACTAATCAGCCCCAGATGCTTTCCCGCCGAGCCCTGAGCCGCATTCCAGTCCTTAACCGATTCGGCATCTCGGACATTTCGCTGGTTGTGTGGTCCATCGCAGTGGTCCCTCTCGCCACCCTGGCCCGGGGCCCTGGAACATCCGCAAAGGCTCGTTTTCCGCACATGCAGAGGGGCTGTCCCGGCCCACCGAGGGCACACAGCCCGGGTGGACTAAGTTTCTGGCTCCTGTGGGTCCCAGTCTGTTTGCCTTCAGAGGCCTCTTGGATCTAGGAACCACCCCTCCTTCTCAGACCCAGCATCTGGGGTCAGAGATCGCATGGTCACTGGGAGGAGCTGGGAAATTGGGTCCTGTGCCGAGAAAACCAGGGTGTAGGCTTCTCGGCAAAACCCTCCCCGTGTTCTGGCCAGAGCTGCAGCCTGGAAGACGGGCCTGGGGAGGGCTTCCTCTCGGGACAGAATAAGACGGCACGGCCCCTCCGGTGTCTCCTTTGCATGTGACCTCGGCTGGCACCACGGAAAGGAGGCAGCCAGGAGGCGGAGGTGATGAGCACGGACCCTGGAGCCAGGCTGCTGGGATCTAATTCTGGTGCCATTTTGCCAGCCCTGTGACCCTGGGAAAGTTACTTCACCTCTCCATGCCTTACCTGTAAAATAGGGATTCATATTAGCAACTACCTCTGGGAGCTGTTATGAGGGTTCAATGAGTTGTTACATAGAAAATGCTAAGCATGACTCCTGGCCCCACAGGAAGCACTAGCAAAAGTACACATATTCGCTATCATTTACCTGCTTTTAAGTTCTAATCATTGGATGCCTGCCATACTCTTCTTTATGATTGCCGTCTCCCTCAGAAGAATATCAACTTCATGAGAACAATAATGTTGCTTTGTTCATTATATTATCTCTAATGCCCGGAACAATGTTTGCCACGAAGAAGGCGCTAAGAAATAACTTGTTGAATGAATGAAAGGACTCATTCATTCCCTGTGGGCCGGGGAGCCTTCTCGCTTCTCCAGGTGACTTTGCTGACCTCTGCTCTGCTGTTCCACATTTTATACTCTGGCCCAGCAATTTTCAACCGGTGTGCCGCAAGAATTTTTAAAACATGCAATACCTGACTATTTAGTCAGGGGCTCTGACCTCTTTTCCCTTAGATTGTCAAATAAAATTTTAAAAATGACAACAGCCAACCGGTGTGAATGAATCAAAATTATACCTATATGTTTGGTCAGAATTTTAGTCATTAATTTATGTGTACCGTGAGAGGGAAAAGGTTGAAAATCGCTGCTCGCGGCCCCTGGGAGCATCCCTATGCCTATTTCTAAGTTTCTTGAGGAGTAGCTAAGAGCAGGGACTATGGAATTCAAACCCACCCTCATAAACACTGACCGTGGGCGAATCACGGAGCCTACCGAAGCATGAGTTCCTGCTCTGAAAAGTGGAATAACAGTATCTCCTTCCACGTGTGATCTGAGGCCGAACTGAGGTCATCCTTAGGCACTGACCTGGCATGGAGCACTCACCAACGATCACTGTGCTGGTTTGCCCTCCGGTATGAACCCAGGGCCCCAGGGGGTTCTTCCAGGTAACCCCGTCTTCTTTACCTGCCTCGGCAAGATGAACAGGTTTAGGGTCTGCTGCCCTCCGCCATCTGCCTGCCATTTTAGACAGGTGCCTGCAGCAAGCGAAGCAATGGCTGTGCTTTTGAAGTTGGGGTTCGCAGGGCCATGCCACTGCCAGGCTGCTTCCCTGAACCCTCCGGGGGCCGGAGGACAGGCGACTCCTCTGAGGCCTCCCCGCAGCCTGCAGCCGCCCGTGGGCCGTCAGACCCGCCTGTGCGCCCCCTTTGATGTCAGCTCCCAAACCGGAGCCCCGCGCTGGATCTGAGGCCCTGGCTTTGAAGTCGGCCTATACACGGAGGTTCAGGAGGAGAGTCGTCTGTCGTGCCTCGGAGCACAGCTGGGCCTGTAAAGGCAAGCGGAGTGCCGCCAACACCTGATAAATAATTCTTTCTGGGCCCAAGGAAGATGCGTTCCATTTAAAGGAGAGGAAAATTCCCTTGACCTTTCCATTGAAGTTCGGATGGAGGGAGGTGGTAAGAGAGGGTTTTCGCGTCTTCTCACTGAAGTCATATGGGGCAGGGCGGTTGTCTCTGAGAGCCGAGCTCTAGCGGCTGCTCCAAAAGGGCTCCCTGCACCTGACTCCTGACCGGGGCCCAGCAGCCAGCCCCGGTGCCCCTCACACTCACCTCCTGCAATGACTGCAAAAGGCTGGGCCCTGTCTCAGCCCCTCCAGGCCAAACCCTGCTGCAAACAGGGCTTCCAGGAGGCACAGCCCCACTGCCTTCCTTTCTTTCCAGTGCTTGGCACCATCAAGAGGTGAGGCATCAGGAGCTCCCACTGGAAGGGGTCCTGAAAGTGGACACTGGCTCACATATAGCCAGCGCTCCCCCAGGCCAGCCCCTTGCTCTGCCTTTGTGAGTGGCTGGATAATAGGATGTGGGTTTGTGTGTAGGTTTGTGAAATCTCTCCTTATGGCGAAATGTAACATATATATAGAAGGTACACAGAATAACAATGTTCTGCCCCGTAAATGATCAGAAAAGAAACACCTGGCTAACCCCCCACCTCAGTCAAGAAGTTGCCGGGAGCTGTGGCCATACCTATGCCTCTTTGGAAGCACTCGGCTTTCCCACAAAGGATAACCACTCTTCTGACTTCTGTGGTAACCACCTGCTGGCCTTTCCTTTTAATCCTTACCCAAGGATATTTTTCTATCGACTTTTAGAGAGTGGAAGAGGAGGGAAAGAAAGAAACATCAATGTGAGAGACACAGTGATTGGTTGTCTCCTGCACGTGCCCTGACTAGGGTGGTATGTGCCCTTGACCAGAATCAAACCCGGGACACCTTGGTCTGCAGGCCTACACTCTATCCACTGAGCCAAACTGGCTAGGGCTAGCCTTTTCTTTATGGTTTCACTATGGAAGCAGGCATTGCCAAATACTGTAGCTTAGTTTTGTTTGTTTTCTGAAATGTGTACGGATAGAAAAATAAAGAATGCATTCCTTTGGCTTTTTTTTCACTAAAACTACGTTTCGCTTATTTTGTTGTATCCATTGAAGGCATATTCAACAATCACTTATTCATTCTACTATCAAAGGACATGTGGGTGTTTCCAGTTTGGAGCTATTACAAATAAATGATGCTGTGAACATTTATATACATGTCTCTTCGGGTATGTGAAACCTATTTCTTTTGGAATATACCTAGACATAGAGGCGCTAGTTCATAAGATAAAGATATCTTCAATTTAGGAAGAAAATGCCATTGTTTTCCAAAGCAGTAGTACTACTCTGTACTCCTACCCTCAATATGAGTTACTCCACATGCTCGCTGTGGTGCAACCTCTCAGATGGTCCCCAATGACCCCATGAATAAGGCCTCCCCCCAAGTGTTCGCTTCTACTGAATAGAATATAATGGAATACAACAGGATGCCACTTTCAAGATGAGGTGACAAGACTGTAGCTTCTGTCTTGGGCATCCTCCCTTGCTTACTGTGAGGAGTCATGTTGTGAGTTAATCTATGAAGATGCCCCCAGGGAAGGAACTGACATCTCTGACCAACAGCCTCAGAGCACCTGAGAGCTGAGAGGGAGCTTGGAAGTGGGGTCTCCTCCACGTTGAACTTTGAGATGATTGCAGACCTGGCTGACACCTTGATTACAGTTTGTAGACAGCCTTGGCCAGAGGCACCCAGCTAAGCCCAGATTCCCAACTCACAGAAACTATGAGATAAATGTTTGTTGCCTTAAGATGCTAACTTTAGGGGTAATTTGTTACCCAGCAATAGATAATATATGCAAAAAACCTTTCTTAAGGCATTTTGATGTGTATGATACAGGTGTATTAGCATCTCCCTTATTAGTGACATTGAACATTTTTTCAAATGTTCATTGACCATCTGGATTTCCTTTTTTGTGACGTGCCTGTCAAATCTCATCCTTCTTCTATTGGGTCGTGTATCTTTTTCTTGCTGATTTGTAGGGATTCTGGATATAAGCCTGTCTGAGCCTGGGTTGCCCTTAGAACACAGCGACAGGGGCAGGGGCTTGCAGGTAGATAGTATATTTGGGAAATGACTCTGTGGAACAGAAGCGGAAACAAAAGGAGGAGAAAACAATAGAAAGGTAACTTCTCGAGCTGGTCTGACCACTGTTGTGTGAAACTTGGGGCTCAGTCTCACTGAGACTTGAAGAGCCATGTAAAAGCACCTCAAAATTACTCACCCGAGTTATGAAAGAAGAGCATGTATCCTCTAGCTCAGGGTCCCCAATGACCAAAGGTTCCCTGTCAACATGTTAAATTCCTCAGGTCCCCAGATCCCACATGTATGAGTGACTCCCATAGGAACCCCACCCTGGGGCAGCTAAGAAGCCTTGGGGCATCCAATGAGAGGTGTAGCTAGAGATTCCACAGCAGGAACAGCCAGAGAACAATGGGGTGGAGAGGAACAAGCGTGGGGAAAGCAGTTTTGTGCTTTAGAACAAAAGAATATGGAGTCTTTTTTGGGGGGGGGTGGGGAGGGTGATGTCTCTCTCTTTCTCTTACACACACACACACACACACACACACACACACACACACACTCTCACCATTACATACATTCCTTCCTTCCCTCTTCCCTGGTCTGGCTAATCTTCAGGCAGAAAGTTAACCCCAGTTCCTCAGAATCCACCCTCACTGGAGTGGCCTGTTTTTTTTTCTCACAAGGTTTTTTCCTAACCTCTAAACCAGCAGTTGGACATCCCCGAAGGGTCCTGGATTTCGAGAGGGTGCAAGCCAGGCTGAGGGACCCCCACCCCCCAAATGCACGAATTTTGTGCACTGGGCCTCTAGTGTTTAACATAACAGTCCTTTAGAAAACGGCCTCACATAATTTGGAAAGATGGGCAGGCAAAATGTCTCCATACAAAAGCCTTAGGAGGCAACATCTTGGTGCTGATGATGGCACAAGAGGCAGCATCTTCAGTAGGTGCAAGTTAGGGTCCTTCCAGCTCTGGGGGGCAGTGAAGTGTCAGGTATTGGAGGAAACAGGGAAGGCACTGCTTGGTAACTGCGGTGGTCCACCTTGGGAGGAGCATGCCAGAAGCACTCCTGTGGCTTTTCCCGTTGCCAGAAGTAACTGTGGGACACCTTCTGAGAGTGGGAGAAAGGCTGCTGTGAAAGGAGAGGTAGTTTTCAGGGGGGTCAATTTAGGAAGAAGTTCAGTAACTGCCCCCTGATCTACAGTTTCACTTTCTGTCGTTTCAGTTTCCCACGGTCAACCAGACTGAAAATATTAAATGAGAAATCCCAGAGGTAATTCTTAAGTTCTAAATAGCATCCTGTTCCGAGTAGCACAATGAAATCTCAAGCCATCCCGCTCTGTCCTGCTTGGGATGTGAACTGTCCCTTTGTCCACCATATCCACCCTGTATATGCTACTTGCCCGATAGCCACACCAATACTGTCTTGGTTACCAGTCAACTGACGTATTGTGTTCAGGCAACCCTTATAGTAGCCAAATGCTGTCACAATGCCTACAGCATTAACCTTACTTCATTGTATCATCCTACCTCATCACAAGAAGGGTAAGTACAGCATAATATTTTTATTACAGTATATTGTTACAATAGTTGTTTTATTAACCTCACTGTGCCTAATGTATAAACTTTACAATAAGTATGTATGTATAGGAGAAACACACATTATACATAGGGTTTTGTACTATATACAGTTTCAGGCATCCACTGGTGGCCTTGGGACATATGCCCCACAGATAAGGTGGGGGGACTAGTGTGTGTATAAATATATAGGGTTGGGAAATTGATTCTGTAGAACCCCTCTTTTACCAGGAGTGTATATTCATTTGAAGACTACTGGTTAACAATGCCAAGTAACAGGTCAAGGAATGAAGTGAAAAAAATACCTGTTTAAGGAAAATGGAATCATTGATGTGATGAAAGTAGTTTTCAATGTAGTTATATCAAAGTTGGGTGAAACCATATTAAGTAACTGAGGAGGGACGGGATGGCAGTGAGTAAATAGAGGCAGTAATAGAAACAAGTTATTAAAATTGGATGTAGAATGTGTGGAATTAGGATTACGGCTGAAGTACATGATATCCAGGAACAATCTTTTTTTAAAAAGATGTGAAATCTTTTGGAGTATAAATGCAGACAGAAAAGGGAGGGTTCAATAGATTAAGGGAGGGGTTGAAGGCTCAAAAGCAGATAATCAAAAGCCCTAGGTTCACAAGATGCAAAGGATTAGCAGTAGCTAGCATTTATTGAGCACTTATTAACTACTGGTATGCTAAAGCTTCTTACCTGTTTTATCTAATTCTCACAGTAACCACCTAGGGTGGTTGCTATTGCTACACTCATTTTACAGCCAGGGACTAGAGCTTCAGGCCTATTTAGGCCCAAGGTCACTCAGTTTATCAGCTAAGGTGGTAGAACTGGGATGTGACCTGGAGTAGTGAGACTTTTCCATGGCTGTGGATTTAGGTGGACATTCAGAGACCGTCTGCCTGATAAAAATCTCTATTTCTTATGTAAGCTGAAAGGCAAAGACATGTTAAGAGGGAAGGAGAAAAGAGAGGGTCATTGATGTCAGACAAGTTTGCAAACAGAGGTTTTAAAATGTTATTTAGGAGAATGGGAAAAGAGTTTGACTAGAGAAAACACCAATGCAGTGTTGAGACCAATTAACATTAACTTTTAGTAATATTGATTTGTGTATTTGGTGTTTTTCTCTAGAAATAATCTGTAGAGGATTAGCTATTTCAAGGAATTTTCCAGGAAGGCATCACATAGGGAAGGGTTATTTGGGATACTGACAACAGTGATATTGAAGTGACAGATCAATTAAAAATTTAAATAGAGCTTATGAGACAGGTGAAGATAGATGGATAATAACCTGACTTGACTGTGTAAAGAAATAGAGCTGTTATGGTCAGAGGTGAATTTCTAAATTTGAGATTTCGGAGGTAAAGTTGTTTTGGATATTTAAAGTACCTAGGAGACAGTACTACAACTAAAGCTCTGTATGTAAATGGTCATTGATGTCAATCAGATATCTGAAATTTACTTCCTCAAAATTTACCGAAGGAATGTGACCTTTCTGCTCTCAAATGATTTTTATCCACAATGATCACTTCAGACTTTCTTCTGTACTGTCAGTGCCCCCAGGTTTAAAAAATTCTAGATTTGGCCCTAGCTGGTTTGCTTCAGTGGATAGAGTGTCGGCCCGCGGACTGAAGGGTCCTGGGTTTGATTCCAATCAAGGGCACATGCCCAGGTTGCAGGTTCGATCCCCAGAAGGGGACGCGCAGGAGGCAGCTGATCAATGATTCTCTCTCATCATTGATGTTTCTATCTCTGTCTCCCTTCCTCTCTGAAATCAATAAAAAGAAATAAATTTTAAAAATTATTTTAAAAGTATAGATTTGAGGAGAGGAATTTTATATATTAATACACACAAAATTGAAGTCTGTGTTCCTAAATAACTTTTTCAATCACAAGACAGTTACCCCCACTTCCCAGCTTGCTCCTCTTGCTCCTTTGTCAACTCTGGGTCCCAGTCTTGGGTGGGTAAACAGCATGCTGAGCCTTTTCTATTTAAACTACCCAGAGCTAGCAGTAAATTCAACATCAGGTCCAGCCTTTTCGTTCAGCATTGCATACAAACTTTTTGCTCATAATCCATTATAACCTGGTGGGAACAATGTTGTATATGCAACATGACTGAAACATGAAGCAGCACATGACTAGAGGATTTCTGAAAGAAAAAATGTAACATTCTGAGGTGAGTCCAAGATGGCAGCATAGGACACTGAACTCGCCACCTCCTAAGAACACAGTGAATATACAACTCTATATAAAGCAATTCTTCCCAAGAGACAGCTGAGAACCAAGTGAATAGCTTCCACACAACAATAAAGACCACGTACTTGTAAAGAAGGTTGGGCAAGAGCCATTCAGGAGCTGAGAGAACGCCTCAGCACCAGAGGAACCGACAGCACCACTGTCTGTCTCCCCTGCACTTGCATAGTGGGTGGGGAGCCCTATCCAGGTGTTCCTACATGGCCCCTGTATTGTGTCCCCAGCCACCCCTTCTGGAACTAACTGGAGCAGGAACATGAAGGTACCACAGCACGAGTGGACAGGGCCTCTCCACCCAGAAACTGATTCAGCAGGTACAAGGTACGGTTGCACACAGGGCTACTACATCCAGAGAAGGAGAATCTAGTAGGGCGCTGCTGCTACAAGGTTGCCTCGCTCAGACCTAGCTTTGGTAATAAAGCAACAGGGGGCACAACACATACACCAGGTCAGAAGGACAAGTAAGTGCACACACATCAGGCTGTCCTGCCCCGATTCCATTCTGACCATAGGCAGCCGGAACAATAGGGAGCTACCACACACACGTGTACACCAGGGTGTCCTTACTGGACCCTGTTCCTGGTCCATGGCTCACCAGGTACTGCGTGCACCTGCCCCAACTTCAACCTGCTGGCACTGTCTACACAGTGGTCACTTCTATACAAGACTACTGTTTCAAGATTGGGAAAGCAATATATATATCATCTAACTCATGGGGACAAAACAGAAAGTCAAATAGGGGAAGAATATGCCCCAAATGAAGGGACAAGAAACACTGGATAAAAACTCTAATGAAATGGAGATAAGTAATTTGCCTGATAAAGAATCAAAGAAATGGTCACAAGGATGCTCAACAAACTTGTGAACAGAGGAACTCAGAACTTCAGCAAAGAATTAGAAAATATAGGAGTGGGCAAAAGTAGACTTACAGTTTTAAGTGTGCAAAACAGTTTTTTCTTGTACTAGAGGCCCAATGCATGAAATTTGTGCCAGGGGCTCAGCCCCTGCCACCATGGTGGCCGCCTCTGCCTTGGCCCCGCTGCCCTCAGCCCCCCCCTGCCTAGGTGGCCATCTCTGCCTCAGCCCTCGCAGCCCCGTATTTGTCCAGAAGGATGTCTGGTCTAATTAGCATATTACACTTTTATTACATAGGATTATTTAGTAATTGTATTATTTTCCATACGAATAATTATAAACCTACTTTTGCCCAGCCCTGCACAACAAAGATCAGACATGATGAATACAGTAACAGAAATGAAAACTATATTAGAAGGACTTAACAACAGGTTAGTTAATATACTACAGATAAGCAACCTGAAAGAATAATGGAAATCACTCATTCAGGAAAGCAAAAAAAAAAAAAAGATTGTACAAGGATCTCTGGGACAAAATCAAACACTCTAATATTCACATGGTAAGGGTCCAAGAAGGAGAAAGGGGCAGAAAGTATATTTGAAGAAATAATGGCTGAAAACTTTCCTAATCTGGGTAAGGAAACATGACATCCAGGCCCCAGAAGTATAGAGAGTTCCAAACAAGAGGAACCAGAGTCCCACACCATTTTAATTTTTGTAATTAAAATGGCAAAAGTTAAGGATAAAGAGTTAATTTCATAGGCAGCAAGAGGGAAGCAAAAAATCACAAGGAAAACCCTCCATGGCTGTATCACTTCATTTCTCAGCAGCAACTCTACAGGCCAAAGGGAGTGGCAGGAAATATTTTAAATGTTCAAAGAAAGGTTATCATTCAGAATTGAAGGAGAGCTGAAGAGTTTCCCAGAAAAGCAAAAACTAAAGGAATTCATCACCACTAAAATGCCTTTATAAGAAATGTTAAAGGGGCTTCTTTCTACAGAAATGAAAAGGCCATAACCAGAAATAAGTTAATTGAGGAAATTAAAAAAAAAATCTCACTGTAAAGGCAACTATATGATAAACAATGAGTAAACCATTTAAAAAGCTAATATTTAGATCAAAAGAAAAAAGCAAAATTAACTATAATCTGTCAGGGGATACACAAAACAAAAAATAAACTATAATGTCAAAATTGTAAAATGTGGAAGGGCGAGTAAAAATGTAGTGCTTTTAAAGTGCATTTGAATTGAAATGTCTATCTGCTTAAAATAGAATTCTACATAATATGTATGAGCCTAATGGTAACCACAAACCAAAAACCTTAAAAAAAAAGCCCAAACAAAACATTGAAGAAAACCAGAAAACCAAGAATAAATCGAGAAGAAAAAAGGAACAAAGAAAAAATACAAAAACAATCAATAAGCACGTACCTATCAATAATTACTTTAGAGGACTTCCAGTCCAGATGGTGGATTAAAAAAACACTGTGCTCACTTTCTCCCACAACCACATCAAAATTACAACTAAATAATAAACCATCATTGACAATCACCTGAAGAGTAGTTGAACATTATTCCTATAACTAAGGATATAAAGAAGCCAATCAAGACTAGTGGGAAGGGCAGAACAGGCAAGTCCCACATCCATGGTGTGGTAATTAAAGATCAGGAGCGATATCTTGGCTATGGAGGTCCTCACTGAGCAATGAAGGGTCCCAGCCCCACACCAGACTCCCTGACTTGGGGGCATCAGTGCTGAAAAGAGGAGTCCCCATAACATCTGGCTGCAAAATTCAGAGTGAATTGTGACCTAGAAAGACAAAGCGCTGCTAGAGACCAAGCCGTTTCTTTTACTTTTAAAGGGACCACACACACACTCCCTTGCTCACAGACCACTCACTCTAAGCTCCAGTTAAGAGGCAGATGCTCAGAAAGTGCCAGGGATACAGGAGGAACTAAATCGACTAACTTCAGAGCAAGGGCTGGAGGGGCACAGTTAGGGGAAACGCCAGAGATGGAAGCACTGGCAGGCACCAAATCTGACCTCTTCATTAACCTGGCTAATACCATTTGCCTCGCCCTGGCGATTCCAAGACCCGATGCCACCCAACTTGCCTGCCTGGCCTAAGACTCTGACATTGGCTCCTCCACACAAGTGGCCTGCCTCAGCTCATGCTACAGATTCCCCCAAACCACTCAAAGGTCCAGAAATGGCCAACAAGCAGCAGCCAGCCTTAGTGTGCCTGTAGCTCTCGCTAAGCATCCCCAAGCCCAACATAAGCTGTGACTGGTCTCAACTTGCATTGTAATCCTATCAGCTGGCACCAAGCCTGGCATAAATGGCAGCCAGTCTTGGTCTGGAATATAGCTTCAACTAAGTGACCACAAGCCTGGCACAGGGGCAGCTGGACTCAGTTCACATTGTGGTCCCCACCAAAGCCTGGAACAAGTGGCAGCCAGCCTCGGTTTGCAGCATAGCCTCTCCCAAGTTCTTCCAAGCCCAGCACAAATGGCAATCAACACATCACTTTGTAGCTCCTACCAAGAGGCCCCAAGCCAGGCACAAGTGGTAGCTGACCTTGGCCTAAACCAGAACTTCCCCCACCTCCACTCCCAAAGAGGTTCCATATCCAACACACCCAGTGGCCAATTTCAGACCACACCAGAGCACCACCAACCAGCTCCACAAATGACACACCGAAGGTCAGATTCAGCTGGTACTAGAGCCCAGTTAAAGTGACTCCTGTTCCATGGGGTCAGCCCCAATATAAAAGCTCATTTCCTATAGTTATAGCCAGTTCTCAGTCAGCCAGCCTGGGTCATCCCCACCCACTGATGTGCCAACAGCAATCGAGGCCCAACTACAACAGGTGAGCGCACAAAAGCCACACAGGGGACATCCCTAGAGCACCCAGCGCGGTGATCAGGGAGACTGTGCCACTGGCTCCCCCCCAGGACAATTTCTACATAAGGCCACTATGTCAAGACCGGGATACATAGATCTACCTAATACATAAAACAAACACAGGGAGTCAGCAAAATGAGGAGAAAAAGGAACATTCCTCAAGTGAAAAAACAAAATAAAACAAAAAAAAACCCAGGGCAAAAATCCACAAAAAGAACTAAAAAAATGGAGATAAGCAATCTATCACACAGAATTTAAAACATTTTATAAGGATGCTCAATGCACTTAGGATGAAACCATGAAATGGGAAAAAAAAGATTAGATGAAGTAGAGGACCAAATCAGCAATCTAGTAGACAAGGTAGTGGAAAACACCCAAATGGAACAGCAAAAAGAAAATGAAATTTTAAAAACTGATAGTTTAAGGGGCCTCTGGTACAACCTGAAGTATACCAACATTTGCATCATAGGGGTACCAGAAGGAGAAGAGAGAAAACAAGGGATTGAAAAAATAATGGCTAAAAAATTCTCTAACCTGGTGGTACTCACATCAACAAATTGAGGGATAAAAATCACAACCATCTCAACAGGTGGAGAAAAAGCATTTGACAAAATTCAACATCTCAGCAATGTGGGGCTAGAAGGAACTAACCTCAAAATGATAAAAGCTATATATGGGGGGGGGGGGGGGGGGGAAGAGACTCATGTAATACTTTAAACAATAAAAATTTTTTTAATAAAGCTATATATGATAAGCCCACAGCTAACATCATACTCAATGGTGAAAAGCTGAAAACTTTTTCTTTAGGATCAGGAAGAAAACAAGGATGTTCACTTTTACCACTTCTATTCAACATAGTAGAAATCCTAGCCACAGCAATCAGACAGAAAAAAGGAAAAGAAAAAAAATTATAACCAACCAAATCAGAAGGGTATAAATAAAACAATCACTATCTGTAGATGGCATGATATTACATATAGAAAACCTTAAAGAATCCAAAAAATTAATAGAATAAATGAAGTAGCAGGATACAAAATTAATAGAAACCCATCACCTTTCTATGCTCTAATAATGATCAAAAAGAAATTAACAATCCCATTTATAACTGCATCAAAAGAAATAAAATACCTAGGAATAAGGTTTTAGCGAAAGAGATGAAAGACCTGTATTCTGGAAACTATAAGGCCCTGAAGAATTTGAAGAGGACACAAATAAATGGAGAGACATACCAAGCTCACAGACTAGAATGATTAATATCATGAAAATGTCCATAATACCCAAAGCAATTGATAGATTTAATGCAATCCTATTAAACTATCAATGGCATTCTTCTCAGAACAAGAGCAAATAACCCTAAAATTAATATGGAAACACCAAACAACCACAAACAACCAAAGAAACCTTGAGAAAGAACAATTGGATGTATGAGATGCCCCTTGGTTTTAAATATACTACAAAGTGTTAATAATCAAAGCAATATGGCACTGGCACAAAACAGAAACATAGATCAATGGAAAAGAGTGGAGAGCCCCCAAATAAACCTTCACTTATATGGTCAATTAATCAACAACAATGGAGGCAAGAATATACAATGGAGAAATGGAAGTGTCTTCAACAAGTGGTGATAGGAAAAGTGGACAAATATATGCAAAAAAATAAAATTGAACCACTTTTACACCATATAAAATAAACTCAAAATGGATTAAAGACTTAAATGTAAGATCTGAAACCATAAAACCCTTAAGTATCTAGTTCAGTAAACAGGTTTGATTCAAGCCTTTGAACATGTTCCTAAGAAACGATATTTTGAACCAAATTACTTGAAGTTCACTGACTAGCCAATAATGCAGTTTGTGTAAATTTGGTGTACAAACTAACCCCCTAAGAGTAGATTGGTTTAATCTTACTCTAACAGAACTAGCAATTAATTCAGAAAGCAATATTACTTTTTAGGAATTAGATAATCAAGATAACAGCATTGGGATAAAATGAAGAGAATTTGTTTCAGCTTCTTATTCAATAAGTCTGCTCCTCAATTTTAGATAATGAGGATAAAGGTATCACAACCAAATATGGGAAACTGCTTTCTCTTTATTTAGGCCTTAGGAAGAAAATTAACTTTGGTCACATATTACCTAAAAAACAAACAAACAAAAAAAACCCAACAACTCCCCCCGCCCAAAAAAAACCCCCACAAAAAAACTTCTTTTACATATTCCTAGATAGGACCAAATGATCAGAGATATAATTTCTTTTGCAAAACTTTGCCAAATATTATTTAAAAATCTAACATTCAATGTAATTCAACTTATATAAAGACTGCTTGAGATCACAGCATTCCAAATGTATGACAGTTATATTTCCATCCTAGCAGGTGTGAAAAGTATTTGCTCTCATGTTGCTTTGGTCCAAAAGAATAGAGCTGAATCAGTAAGAGTAAACTTAAGTACCTAACCGTTTGCCAACATTAATTTAGATTGTTATTGGCAGCAGAAATATCCATGATGAATAGTTCTATTATATCAAAGTATAATAAAATAATTCTTTTCATGAACACATCAGAGTACAGATAAACTTTTTATGAGAAAAATATGAACACAAAAAAGACAGCTACCATAAACAAAAAATAGTGTCTCCCTCAACTATTTGAAGGATAAAAAGGTGAGAATAGAGGTTTGATAATGCTAATATGAAAGGAAATTGAGTATTGTATTTATTTCTTATTTTATACAACTCTTACGCTTTACAAAATTGATTTTAGTCATGCCCATAAAAGTGTAACCCATGGCATCTGAAAGCAAACACTCTTTGTAATTACTTAAAAGGGCCTTTTTAAAAATTATAATACAAAGGTCTGTGCTCTATAAGCAGTCCTCCACTGTGCATTATAACAATAAGGCTTACTTTTAATACAAAGACTAAGTGTTTGGGAGTTATGAACCACTAGATTTAACAAACATCATTTTATAGTTGCTTTTTGCATCTTTTTTGTTTTTGGGATCCTCCTCTTCATCAGGGTGCTCAGGAGCCTGGAGTTCTTCAGCAGATTCTTCTTTTTCTGACTCTGAATCACTTTCAGAGTCATCTGGACTTTCAGGATCAGGTGAATCATCATCATCATCATCATCTCCAGCCACATCACCTTCTCCATCATGATCTTCTACCTAAAATACCAATCAACAGCTTCTTAAATAAATACAATCATCAAGTACAAAAACTAAAAAAAAACACATTTCCTAGCCATTAAATTAACAGTTTTAAGACTGTATTATGCTCACAGGCTGTCAAAGGAAGAACTGAGGACTTCACGTGTTTTATATACTGGGACTTGAATAGGATTTTGTTTTAAGAAAAGGCTTTGAAGACCACTCACTCACCTATGTGTCCCACCCTCTACCCTGTTTGAAAGCATGAGACAATTTTTTTAAAGTAAATAAGGTAAGTTAACTTCTGATTCATAGAAATGTGGAAAACATTGTTTTGGATATTACAGTATCAATGTTTTGCATATTACACTACTTTGGAATAATAAACCAGTATTTATAATATCAAAAAAGATGACCCAGGAAACTAAGAGAATTCTCCCTAACCAGTACAGACATGATATATTTAATCTAACTTGAATGTTCTTCATGCCTATTTAAGATGTGCCTTAGTGGAGACAGACACACACACACACACACACACACACACACAGACACACACAGACACACACGCACGCAGGGTAAAAAAATAATGACAAAAATGTGGGATATGGGTGAGTAAAAAATGTAGTGATGTGTTCAAATTTAAACAACCATCAACTTAAAATAAGACTGCTATATTTTGTACATATGAAATACATGGTAACCAAAAGCCTGTAAGAGGTATACAAGAAATAGAGAAAGGAATCCAAACATAACACTATATAAAGTCATCAACATACAAGAGAAGAGAGCATGAGAATAAAAAAGGAAAAGAGAACTATAAAAACAAAACAATTTAATAAAGATATGTAACGGAAATGGAAAAAAAAAGCTAGGGAAGCAATTCTTGTATCAGAAAAAAATAGACATTAAAAAAAGGCTATATCAAGAGACAAAGGATATTTCATAATTATAAAGGGATCAATCCCACAAGAGAATATAACTCTTATAAACACCCACATACTGAACATAGGAGAACCTAAATATGTAAATCAATTACTGACAGACATAAAGAGAGAGACTAACAATAAGACAATAGTAGGGGACTTTAACACCCCATTGACATTGGATAGATCATCCAGACAGAAAATAAACAAGAAAACAACAGCCTTAAATGACACATTAGACTACATGAACTTGATAGACCACGTGTTAGGCCACAAAACAAGTTTCAATACATTTAAGAAGACTGAAATCATATCAAGCATCTTCTCCAAACACAATGATATGAAACTAGAAATTACGAGAAACAGAAAAACACAAACACCTGGAGGTTAAAAATGCTACTGAACAATGAATGAGTTAACAATGAGATCAAGGAATTCCAAAGATATCCAGAGACAAATTAAAATGAAAACATGACCCAAAATCTATGGGACACAGCCAAAGTAGTTTTAAAAGGGGAATTCATAGTAATAAAGGTCCAACCCAACAAAGGAGAAAAGCTCAAATAAACAATCTAACCTTACAGCCAAAGGAACTAGAAAAAGAACAAAGCCCAAAGCTTTGAGTAGAAGGAAGGAAAGAATAAAGACCAGGGTGAAAAAAAAAAAATAGTCTAAAGAAAATAGAAAAAAGTCAATAAAGCTAAGTGCTGGTTCTCTGAAAAGATAAACAAAATTTATAACAGACCAATTACTAGTAATGAAATGGAATCAGTAATCAAAAAACTCCCAACAAACAAAAGTCTTGGGCCAGATGGCTTCAGAGTTGAGTTCTACCAAAGAAAAATTAGTATCTATTCTTCTCAAATTGTTACAAAAGAACTGAGGAAGGAAAGCTCCCAAACTTATTTTATCAGGCCAGGATTACTCTGATACCAAGCCCAGACAGAAACACTATAAAAATAAAAATTATAGGCTAAGGTCTTTCATGAACATAGATGCAAAAATCTTCAACAAAATATTAATAAACTGAATTCAGTAATAATTCCAAAGATCATACACCACTAGTAAGTGGGATTTATTCCAGGTATGCAATGTTGGTTCAGTATCCACAAATCAATTAATGTGATAAACCAGATAAATAAAATGAAAGATAAAAATTACATGATCTTATTAACAGATGCAGAAAAAGCATCTGATGAAAATGCAACATCCATTTATGATGAAAACTCTTGGCAACATGAGGAAAGATAACTCAAACTCAACATAATAAAGACCATATGACACACCACAGTTAACATACTCAATGTTGAAAAGTGAAAGCTTTTCCTTTAAGAACAGGAGGAAGACAAGGATGTCCACACTCATCAACTTTATTTGACATACTATTGGAAATCCTGGGCCAAGGTAATCACACAAGAAAAAGATATAAAATTTCCATCCACATTGGAAAGGAAGAAGTAAAATTGTCAGATGATAATAGATGAATGGATAAAGAACATGTGGTTCACATACACAATGGAATATTACTCGGTCATAAAAAAGAATGAAATCTTGCCATTTGCCACAACATGGAAGGACCTAGAAGGTTTTATGCTAAGTGAAATAAGCCAGACAGAGAAAGAGAAATACCATATGATTTCACTTATATGTGGAATCTAAAAAACAAAATAAATGGAAAAAAAAAAACTCATAGATATGAGAACAAACTGATGGCTGCCAGATGGGAGGGGTGTTGGGAGGATGGGTATAAAATGTGAAAGGGATTAAGTAGTACAAATTGCCAGTTATAAAAATAGTCACAGGGATGACAGTAGAGCACAGTGAATATAGTCAATAATATTGTAATTACTGTGTATGGTGCCAGATGGGTACTACACTTATTGTGATCACTTCATAAGGTATATAATTGTTTAATCACTATGTTGTACACCTAAAACTAATATGGCATTTTATGTCAACTATACTGAAAAAATGTGCCGTAGCAATTACTCTAAGCAGAATTTACATAAGCTGATATCAGAAAAGTTATTAATAAATCTCTCAAAAATCTCTTATCTACAAAGTCCTAGTACGGCATATAAAAATATTTTAAGTAACTAAAAATTTTATCAAATTGCAAATTAATTATCTTCCCATTTAATGAAAATACATTAATTACTACCTCACTGAAGCCAAGTCCACAATGTCTTCGATATCTTCCTGACAATTTACTGTCCATACTTTGCTGATATTGAGACTCCAGTTCTTCATTAATTTTCTTGTCTTCTTCCCCTGCATGTCCAGGGTACTTTGGTTATGTTTCAGTCAAATTAATAAAAATATTTGATTACACAAAAAAAACCCTTAATACAGATACTATTATAATCAGGGCTGATTTTTCGAACTGTGACTAATTTTACAATTAATTTTGTGGATGGGTTTCTATACAACTTAATAGACATAAAATAATTGAAATATGTATTTATGATTACTTCTTTAATAGCCAACCCTTCCAACTACAAAAATGTTTATAAAAGATAAAGAGCTTATATTTTCCCACATAATTCACACTAGACACAAGAGCCTCAGAAAAAGTGCCTGGAGTTCAGATATTCTAAAAATTAATTACTAAGAACTCTGGCTATTATGTTTTAGCTTATTTATAGTCTAAAAACTATTCTCCTGAAAGTGAATAGTTACAGAAAAACCTCCAAACAAAACCTTCTGTATTCGAACAAAAATAATGAAAAGACACACAATTCTTTCAGAGGATGGTTAAATAAAATGACCTTGTAATAATGGCTCTCCTTTATGACTATCTTTGCATATCAGTTTACTGAAGCAACATAAACTTTTTTATCATGCAACATATGATACATATTTTTACATACATACTGTTGTATGTAGTTATTAAACAGAAAACTAAACTACATGTGAACTTACCACATAAGAACTCGATGTTATCAATACAATCAAAGCTTTTTGTGCATGGCATTTAATTTGTAAATAAAAGAGGAATTTCACATTTTAATCACAAATGTTGGTGCTTTTCATTACTGTCATTCATAAAGCCCCCCGTTTTAAAAAGCAGTTGAATATATTTCCATTTTGCAAAGCTCAGGGACTCTTTTAACCTTTTGTAGCAATGCAAATTAATTAGAAATTGTTTAATACCAGAAGTATAAAATACCAATTAATTTATAAAATGTGCTACATATTCTAGGTCAGTAAAAAGCTAATTTAAATACTTTAATTGTTTTGTTAAATATAAATATAAGGTCACTATGCCCTATTATTAATGTCCATGGATCAGGATCAATTTGTAATTGGAGAAACTTCACTTTTCAGCAGACTGAATTCAAATCCAAACCCATTTTCAGTTCTTCTTTAAAAGTTTTCTCCCCACAATTTTTTTTAAGTTAATTTTTTCAGGCTTTGCAATGAATTTTAGTTCTTCAAAGATTTCAGAACAAAATAGCAAATAAACTATAAACCAGTAAAACATGCCAATTATAAGATATGCTAAATAATTTATAAAGTAAAAAATATATAAAGTCAATACATACTACAGTTCATAAGATGAGGCATAAAACCTTACTACCATTAAAATACATGAGTCAGTAAAAATGAAGACATAAAGGGTAAGTTTCTTGGTTAGAATATCATACTGATGTGTACTTTATAATCCCAAATCTTTCAAAAATCAAAGTATATACTAATTATTACATAATCTATGTAACATGTTTACATATACTATGTACATTTCCAAATCTAATATTTTAAATATCATTTTAATTATGTTTTAAATTTCTTACCTGTTCGGAAGTGAGATGTTGATTTGTGATCTCCTATAACAAGACGACCAGTATGTTCTTTCTATAATGAGGCAGAAAATGTATTAGAATTTGAGACCACTAATCTATATATATAAAAGCCTAAGCGACTGTTCGACTGGTAGCTATGACGTGCACTGACCACCAGAGGACAGACACTCTGACCGGTAGGTTAGCTTGCTGCTGGGGTCTGGCTGATCGGGATTGGGCGAGACAGGCTGGACACGCCCTGGATGAATCCATGCAGGGGCCAGTTTTGGCCCGATCCCCACAGGCCAGGCTGAAGGAGCTCACCAGTGCATGATCGGGGTGGGGAGCGACTGCAGGAGGGCTCCAGGGTGTCTGGTCCATCTCACCCAGTCCTGATCAGGACCGGCCAGCTGGGGAGGGACCCCACGGTACACGAATCTGTACACCAGGCCTCTAGTTTAACATAATTATTGAGTGTTTACTATATGCCTGACACTATTCCAGGCTTCTGGGATACAAGATTAAGTTTAGATCCCTGTCTTTATGGAATTTACATTCTAGCAATGGTAGGGATGGGGAGGGGAAACAAAAGTAAATTATATATGTTAGAAGGTATAAATACCATTAAAACACATATAAATTAAACAGAGTAGAGGAAGAGGGTGGAGAGTATGTAAAGAACAAGCTGGAATTTTAAGTGGGAAGGATAGATAAATAAAAAATGAAGACAATCTAAGTATTTTCTTTTCTAAGAAGGCCAATTAAATGAATTGCTTTAACTTTCCCACCTTCTTTTTCTGGTGTCTCAGGCATATCTCATGGAGATTGCAAATGAGACTAGCTAGCTAAAAATGAAACAGACTTATAATGCACTTTAATAGATCTTTACAATATAAAAAATGAAAATCATTATTACTACTGACACATCACACTCAAATTGCTAGTTCATTAGTGTTTGGTGGCAATGAGCACCCAATCTCAAACTATCAAAAAGAACACAATTTAAAATAATCTAGTTTTATAAAACAAATTTTTCTATTGATTTATTAGAGTGAGTGAAAGGAAGGTGGAGTGAGAGAAACAACGATGTGAGAGAGAGGCATCGATTGATTGCCTCCCACATGTGCCCTGACCGGAGCCAGGGATCAAACCTGCAACCCAGGTACATACCCCTGACCGGAAATTGAACCTGTGATCCTTTGGTGTGAGGGTTGCCACTCTAACCACAGGACCACACCGGCCAGGGCCCAATCCACTCTTTATGGTTCATATTCAGTTTCATAAGGTAAAGAAATTGTTCACTGACTTTGCAAGGCAATCTTAATCATCTGTGAAGATATAGTTAACAAATCTTTCTATTGTAAAAGGATGACAGACACATTCTCCATACCCAAAGATACTACTGAAAGCTTCAGGCATTAATGTTTTACATGCCATTAACACATAAGCAAATCAATGATTCAATATGTTGTTTCTTTAGATTCTAGAAGATACCTCATTAACAAGATCTGGATATATAACGGCAATGGTCTATTCATATCTTCTCAGCTAGTTCTCTCTGTGACCAATAAAATACTCATAGTTGGCTAGGATTAGGAATATACTTTGTGTCCACAGGCCAGAACAAATCTAATCAGCCTATATAAAAGATCAAAGCTACAATTTTGCCTTGCTAGCAAAGAATTGAATGTATGCTAAATAGTCCATTTACTGGTGGCCAAATTTTTTTTAAATGTTCAATCCGTTCCCTCCCCTTTTATTGATAAAATTCACTATTGGTAGCTCTATTGCATACATTTTGTTAGTGTTCTTCCTAAGTACTTGAAGAGTTTTCATTCCACTAGGTTTAGCATTGCCCTCTAAACTATTACTTATTTTATATATTCTTAGCAAATCTTTTATTTGCACGAACCTAGGTGAACTTCAAAATACTTTCTATGACAAATTACAAATTATGGAAAATCTGGATTAATGAGATATACAAATGCCTCCTTTGTATAGTCTTCATGGTTTGCATGATCTCTCCCTACCCTCAACCCCACTGCAGTAGTCTGGATAACTCCTCATCCTTTCAGATTCAGATCAATTCTATCTCTGGAAAGGTTTCTTATACAGCTAAGCCAGGGGTAGCTATCCTTGTCTGTTGATTCCACAGCACTATGTGTATAGCTCTTTCATAGCAATTATAATTCTGTATTGTTATTATCTAATTTCTTCTATTACATGATGGCTCCAAACATGCGTTATTGCTCTATGTGATGCCCCCCACCTCCCACCAGACCTAGTACAGAGTACCTGGCATATAGTGGTCAATAACTGTTGGTAAAACTAAAATGCACAAATACACTCTCATATTTTTTTTTTTTTATATATTTTATTGATTTTTTACAGAGAGGAAGGGAGAGAGATAGAGAGTTAGAAACATCGATGAGAAACATCGATCAGCTGCCTCCTGCACATCTCCCACCAGGGATGTGCCCGCAACCCAAGTACATGTCCTTGACCGGAATTGAACCTGGGACCCTTCAGTCCGCAGGCCGACGCTCTATCCACTGAGCCAAACCAGTTTCGGCTACACTCTCATATTTTTTTTTTTTTTAAATATATTTTATTGACTTTTTTACAGAGAGGAAGGGAGAGAGATAGATAGTTAGAAACATCGATGGGAGAGAAACATCGATCAGCTGCCTCCTGCACATCTCCCACTGGGGATGTGCCCGCAACCCAGGTACATGCCCTTGACCGGAATCGAACCCGGGACCCCTCAGTCCGCAGGCCGACGCTCTATCCACTGAGCCAAACCGGTTTCGGCTACACTCTCATATTAATAACAAAAACAAAGAGCAGAATTTCATTTTAAGGATCTTAAAAGGGAGAAAAGTTTCCCTATTTCTTTCACATTCTATATTACATTCTATTTGTAGGAAGGCTATGGGGACAATGTTACAAAAATAAATGTACTTGCTTACAAAAAATAAATATCAACTTACCACTGTATTTGAATGTAAAAATAAATTGCTAGGAAAAGAGTTTTTCCAATAGGTGATGTTTTTATGGCACCTATATTTTATATCTTCTATTATGTTAATCAAAAGAATTTCACAAAAATAAATTGAACATTGAAAAAATCAGGGATAAAGGTTATTCCCTTGGTTACTTCTTCAAGGGCTGGAAGGAGTGATATGACCTACCAATTGGTCTGTCCAGCAATACCTTGTATCAAATCATTAGTCTAACAAATGGCAAATCATAAACTTTAACATCTTCTTTCTTCTGTAGGAGTCCCCTCAAACCAAAATTTTTTTCTATACAGTTCCTAAAGCTACTGCCCAGAGGCAATGTGAATCCTAAGAACTTGTAAGAATTTTAAGCGCTCGCTTTGATCAGTTATATTCCCCAAAGCCTAAAACAATCGTGCAGAACAGGGAAATGGGATCCAAGTATATTCAGTCCTTCTCCATTAACATACACAGAAAAGGGCATTACTTTCACAGAAAAGAAAAAAATGCATACTGTCTGATGCTTACCTTTCCTGCACCCATAAGTCTCAAGAACTTTTGTTTTCTTTCTTCGTTACCTAAGTCTGCTGCCTCCCAATTGCTAGATCCAAGCTGGAAAAGAAATTAGCATATTAATTTGTTTTGCCTAATATTAAGTATTAAAAACTTTTAAGTTTACCAGTAAATTTTAAGTTTTTTTCCCTGTCAGTTTTAACTATGGGCTCATTCTTATTTAGGAAATTAAGCACATGTATCATAAATATACAGCCAGTCCCCAACTTATGATGGTTCAACAAGATTTTTCAACTTTATGATGGTGTGAAAGTGATGCCCATTTAATAGAAACTGGTCAGACTAAGCTATGATGTTCAGTAGGTTAAGTTTGCATTTTTGACTTAATGGTATTTTCAACTTATGATGGGTTTATTGGGATGTAAACACATTGGAGAAGCATCTTCTTCCTTTTGTTACCTCCAGGCAGAAGCTTTTAGTTTTTTTACAGCCAGAGAGCTTATAAGAATTTGTTTCTATCAGAATCATCTGAAGGGCTTGTTAGAACACCCCAGGAATTGCAGATTTAGTAGGTCTGAGGTAGGGCTCATAGATTTCATTTCCAACAAATTTCTAAAGTGATGCTGTTCATGTGGGCAACTAGATGTTAAGACCAACTACCCCAGAGCTTTATAGGACTCTAGAGCACGTAGTACTTTGAACCCAGAGGGCTTCCAAGTTGTTAGTTTAAGTTAGCTAACTGGCTTTTGGGATATTAGGACAGTTTAACATCAGAGTTTAATGGACCCAATTTTAGTTTTCAGTTTCTTTTCTTTTTTTAATTTTATTGATTTCAGAGAAGAGGAGACAGGGAGAGATAGAAACATCAATGATGAGAGAGAATCATTGACTGGCTGCCTCTTGCACACGCCCCACTGGAGACCGAGCCTGCAACCTGGGCATGTGCCCTTCACCAGAACTGAACCCGGGACCCTTCAGCCCGCAGGCCAACGTTCTATCCACTGAGTCAAACCAGCTAGGGCATCAGTTTCTTTTTGAGGAGTTCTAGTTTTTGAAAGGATATGTTATGACTTTCATTTATTCTTAGAGGTCTTCCAAAGAATACAGACAAAATTTACTTATTTTTTAAAAGAACAGAATAAGCCATTTTACTTTATAATTATCAAATATTGGGCCAAATCAATATAAAATACTGAACCTTTTGATAAATCTAACATGGAATCCTAATGCTATTTGTCTCTACATCTTGAAGCAAATGTAAGAATTACTTTAAATCATCAATTATTCCCACCTATGCTAAAAATGACTAAAAGAGTAAGAAAATAGAAAAATGGTAGAAGAGTTTTTTCATCATATTGTCTAAAGCAGTGGTTCTCAACCTTCTGGCCCTTTAAATATAGTTCCTCATGTTGTGACCCAACCATAAAATTATTTTCATTGCTATGTCATAACTGTAATGTTGCTACTGTTATGAATCGTAATGTAAATATCTGATATGCAGGATGGTCTTAGGTGACCCCTTTGAAAGGGTCGTTCGACCGCCAAAGAGGTCGCGACCCACAGGTTGAGAACCGCTGGTCTAAAGTATTGCATTATTTTTAAGAAAACATGACCCTTTGTTGGTCACTTCTAGCTTTCTTTGGACACAGTTAATTCAGATTTTTTTTTCATTTCTACCCATAACTGCAAGTGGGTAAAACATTGGAAACTGACAGAAGGCATTTTACAATTATCAGACAAGTAGTTGAATGCAAACTGACAAGTGATGGCAAATTGTATATGCAAAAACCTTATGACTACGAGTCTTTAAATGATTAAATACTAGATAACTTTTCCAACCCAGAAATCAATTATAGACAAAGAAAAAGAGAGAAAAAATAAATATAATACTCTCATCCAGAGAGTCACTCAACAGGAAGGACTTCATCCTGCAATATTTTGCTATAATAGCCTGGACCATCCTGTTTTCCTAAAAAGATGTATGACTTTTATTTCATCTTTTATGTTATCTGTACACCAAAACTTATTTGATATGGTTTTTAAGTGGACAAATGATGAAGGCAGGTGTTTATACAAAGGTGACTAGAATGAATGTAGAAATGAAAACATTCATTGATCATTCTGATCGAGTTTGTAATTTAAAAATGAAAATGTTTCACATTTATGGAGCAGACAACCCCTTTCTCAACACAAAATTATAAGCAATCAAATGTTTAAAACAATTCAAGTAGTATTATATTTTGATGATGCAAATGTAAGAACTAGAATAACTTCCTAATAAGCTAAAATCTATTAGAAATATGTTTGTAATCTTAAATTATATGTTCCAGCTTCACACATAACAACTGATAGGCAGTTGCTGTATTCAGAGGATGCTCATCATTTTGGGTATGTATGTCATGAAAATGTGGAATACAAATTTGATTTGCTATGGTTAAATTCATATTAGAATTTCTAATGAAGGAGATTTTCACTATTCTCCTTACTTATGAAAAATATCTTGTAAAAAAGAGTAATAGAATATAAAAGAAACAATGATGGCCATTTCTTCTGGGCATATGAGTTTAAAACTATTTGTACTACATGGACAACCATGGCTCTTCTAAATTCCTTTTGATCGGGGGCTTATATGCTCTCATAATTTTGGCTAAGTTCCAAATTTCTGCTTCTTTCCATCTGACAGCTCATCTCTTCACAGACCAGTTAGTTCCTAACTATTTCTGGTTCAATAGCGTTTAAAAAAAATTTAAAGTACTAGTGAAGCTTAAGTTCTGAATCCCACTAAATTACTTGCTCTCTGTTAACCTAGATGTGGCATTTAACTTCTTTTCATTCCTTATCTATATAGCAAGGCTCCTTTCACTTAAAAATTGCAGTGTTTTACAACTTGCAAACTGCTTTCATTTACATTCTCTCAAGAATCCATTTAATAAATAAGGACAATGAGGTAAAGAGGCTAAGGGACTTGCTTTCATCCTCTAGCCTTAAGTCCTCTGCTCTTTCCACATTATACTGTACACAACCAAATGAGATAGAGTATGTGGAAATGGTTTATGAACTAGTTATAAAAACATATAAAAAGAGCAAATGTCTTCAATGTCTTTATATAAATAACCTTATCATTTACAATTTATAATCCTAATTTTTTTAAAGATGTCGATATTTTATAGAACTGCAATCAATTTACCTCCAATAATACCATAGTAACTTCTGGAATTGTCAGCATTTTCCTAGAGTTGGATTCTGTGATTTAATATCTACTTTTAATATCTTTTTAAATATTTGATAATCCCCATTTAATATGTGAGGTCAGTGGGTAAAATAAAACTTCAATTATATTTTACATGCAGTGGATGTTCATTAGAAACTATTGACCAAATACATATTATAATTAGTTGATTTTCTATAATTTATATGTATGTTTACAAACATTTAAAAATGTTTTACATATATTAAAATATTTTAAAAACAAGTACTTAAGAGATAACTCCCAATTACCAGCAAAAATAAAATTCATATGAAAGAAACTTTAAAAATATCACTATCAAGAGATAGGTTATTGTATTGCTTTGTATTGCACTATAATATAAAATTAACAACATAATCAATTTTAGGGAATGTGTGATGGTGCTAAGTCCTGATGTGATTTGTAACTATAACCATCATCTTCAAAGAGAATGCTTGCAGAAGTGGAAAAAGTCTTAAAGGTCATCTAGTTTAAAATGATCCCATCAGAAGCTATTGAAGTCTTAATTACTTAATCTCTTTAATTTTGTGTTAAATTACTTAATATCACCAAGAATTTTCTGTCAAGCTAAAAGACTATGTCTCTGAGTCTAGCAAAACAGGTACCTAACATTCTAACAATCAAGTCACAATTAAATACCAGGAGGGAAACAATGTAAGAGCTTTTGAAATGGCACCCAGGTTACTTAAAAGCCTAAATAAATTCGCAGCATGAACTGGATTACCATATCAACAAGAAAAGATCTAAAAGCCTCTAGCAGGCAGGAACAGAGGACATGAATAAAGCTCACTATAACTATTCATCCCCAAATCTTCACAGATTACTGATCCTTCTGCAAAGCTAAAAGAGCCTTACTATTCTGGACCTAACCCTTCCACCCAGAGAGTGCTGGGTCTTGACCATTATTTCATTTGCTACAAAAGATACACACCAGTAGTATTCTGTGAGCCTTTTATGATTCACAAAATAAGATAATATGAAAGGCACTGAACTGAAGCTTAAGAAAATAAAAAAACGATAGTGCTTTAAACAATACCGGAAAGAAAACTAGATGTTGTTCCTTCCCCATCCTTAACGATGACCTGCCATGCTCCCCCTCCGCATCAACATTCTCGGTGGGCATTCATTGACCCACTGCAAGAGGACCTAGTTTAAGTTGACTGGTTACTGCAGTCTCCATGACAATGCGCTAGGAGCTGGGGCAGATATACAAAAAGGCCGACGAGAAGCACATACTTATTCATCTTTGAATTTCCAACACCTGGCGCAGCAGTAAATATTTAATGTGTTACTTTAAGAAATGAATGGTTTGCTATTTAAACTGACGTGCTGGGGGAGAGGGGGGGATGGTGGTGGAGGAGGAAAGCAGAGGGAGAGGGAGGAGGGGAGAGGGAGGTACTTGACATCAAAACGAGCTTCTAGGTCGCAACGTCTTAGACCTCACCACCTTGCGCCAGTCACAGATTACTCCCCCGATACATTTTTTCCCACTCAACACTGTTCTGAGTGTACTCTTAACAGTGCAGTTAAGATTAATTGTCAGGAGCACACTGCAAAAATAACCCCGGCCGGGGAAGCTGCCCAAATTGCACGACACCTTGACCCTGTCACAGGAGCAGTTTAAGCCTCAAACAGGGCGTGTCTGGCCGTCTCTATCCCGAGTGGGAAGGCCCGACCAAGAGGCTTCATCAGCCGCCAAAGAGGCAGATATGACCTCTTGACTAGGCTCTCTCACTTCTCGACCGTATAGGATTTCCTTCCTCGATCCCTTCCTACGCAGGCCTCTGGTTCTCAGCGTGCGGCCCTCTTCAAACCTTGCGACCCTAACTAAAGAAGGGAGACATTTCCCATTCCTCTGGGTCCCCCGCCCTCCCTTCCTTTTCGGGCCACCTCCGGCGCTTCCTCCATCTACACCCACCCTTCCCGGCCTACCCCAACCTTTAGTAGGCCTCAACCCTCATCCATTCCGCCATTGTTATTTACATCGTCGTCTGGGGAGGCTGAACGCTTCACCCCGTGCGGATGGGACTCCCTGGCAGCACTCATCGTTGCGGGGACCCCGACAGCAAATGCCAAACCGAGTCGCTGTTCTCCTCAGCTCCGGCACCAGCAGCCTGCAACCTGCCTCTGGACCAAGCAGCGCCACTCCAGAACGCAGAGCCCGACGGCCCTTCTCTGCCACAGTCGTCACGACGCAGCCGCTTGCCACCCCAGAGCACCCTGGGAGTTGTAGTTTTCTGGCTGACTCCATAGCGGCCTGAACAAGAGACAGAGAGGTGACGGAACCTACTATTCCCAGGAAGCCCAGCGGCGCACCTCGTGCTGTGTGGCGGGAGTGTCCTCTGAGGCCCCGCCCCCTCCGGCTGGTGGAGGAAGCTTTCCCGCGGATGGGTATGGCGGTGAGCGTTGTGGCAGAGCTGCCTTGGCACAAAACGAAAGTTAGAGTGGGTTTTCGCTTTTCACTGTAAGATGCCGCACGGTTGACCTACGTATCTGTCATAGTTTGAGGCTTACTGAATCCTCACGAGTGAGCTTACTCCCAATACAAAAACCTTTGAAAAAAATATGGCTTCTACTGTTTCCACCCTGGTGTTCTCTATTACTGGTAGAGGTTTCTGGGTGAGCAGCGGTGCAGCTTTCTAGAAGTTTCTGAGGAGTACTTTGCTGCTTTCCCTTTTTCACTGAGATGAATCCAGTTTATTGGCAATTATTGAAACTAGGGCCCCCCTCAGGGAATTTTGTAAGCTTTCCACATGGCTTTGTGTGAAGTGGCAGCGCCCCTGTGTGACCTCGATTGTGACCCCTGGTGTGTAGGCATTGTATTTTTGCCCCAATCCAGAATTTCTGCCAGAAAACCATGTATCTTTTTTTCCCCCTTAAAAAATATTTACTGTTTTTATTGAGGTGAAATTCACGAAGTTAATCATTTTAAAGTGTACAGTTAAGTGGCGTTTATTACATTCAGTGTTCTGCAACCATCACCTCGATCTAGTGCTAAGACGTTTTCATCACCCCAACAGCAAATTCCGTACCCATTAAGCAGTCCCTCCCTTGCAACCACTAATCTCCACAGAAACCGCTGCATCTAAGGGTTTTTTTTTTTTTTTTTTTTTTTTAAATATATTTTATTGATTTTTTACAGAGAGGAAGGGAGAGAGATAGAGAGTTAGAAACATCGATGAGAGAGAAACATCGATCAGCTGCCTCCTGCACATCTCCCACTGGGGATGTGCCCGCAACCCAGGTACATGCCCTTGACCGGAATCGAACCTGGGACCTTTCAGTCCGCAGGCCGACGCTCTATCCACCGAGCCAAACCGGTTTTGGCCTAAGGGTTTTATTTAGATATTGGACATTTGTTCGTGCAGTGTCAAGGTATCTGAATTTTTAACCAGGCCTGAACCTGTCAGCCTTCAACCCTAGCGGTCTGTGAGGATCCCTGTCCTTACTTTTGAAGCTTTCTGACCTTGATTAAAAACTTGATTTTTTTTAAAGCAAAAATCAGTAAGTGGGATGACAGTACAGAAACAGTTGCATTTTGCTACTGAAAGTAGCCTGTGAAACTGCTTCACTGTTAGCCGCTGAACTCAGCAATTGCTTTAGTTTGCCCCTGTAGAAATAGTATCACTTTTCTCCACTGCACACTATCACCATTTATAGAACTGTCACCAGTGGAATATAGTTCTTTATGCAGTCATATATCCAAATTCTGCTCTTTTATTTTGGAAGCAAAGGGATAACAGTACTAATTCGAATATGGAAAAAAAAAATCAAATAGGATCATTTTTATAACCAAGCAAGGTCACCTTAATCAATTATTCTGTGAAGAATAAACCATGAGCCAAGGTGGAGAAGAGTAAACCCATGAGGAGAAAAAGTACTTTTTGAAAGTGGTTGTTTGCTCTTCACTATAAATTAAAATATTTTGCCTACTAACTATGAGTCTACAAAAGTTCTGTAAATGGAAATTACAATGAAATTACAGTTAAGTAACAGAATTTTTGGGGTGGACTGTGGTTCTCCAAAGCATTTAGAACACTTAGCTTTATTACCAATAAACCACTGGGATGCCTGGATAGGTAATTTAGATTGCTAAAAGAATTCTGAAATAAAAAGGACAATAAGGCTAGCAGTTACTAAATAGTTTTAATTTAATTAGTGAAAGTCTAGAAAAGCTTAATGAACTGGCAACCTGTCTTATTTCTTCACCAGAATTGTTGGCACCTAGGTGTAAGGCTAAATCTTCAAGTTATAAAACAAGATCGCAAGCCTAAAAGTAACATAGGAGATAATGAAAACTGGATCATTTAATCAGATTTTACTCTGCTTCATATACAGAAGACTTTAGGTAAGAATGACATTATACAGTGTAATAGAATTGCTTATATGGCATAGAAACTCAGTAATTCTCTTCCTTGTTTTGTAAAAACAAGAAGATATTCTATACCAAGTGGAACTCTGAAATCACATCCTCGGGATAGGGACTGTTCCACCTTTATTTTTTGTTTCTGTATCTTTTAGCACAATGCCTGACACAGAGTAGTTAATAAATTTTTTTGAATTAATATAGGAAGTATAAAAATAATGGAGTGTAACAGAGTGGTATCTCATATAAAGTCCAGAAACTCAGCAATGTCCTTTCTTGGGTAATAAAGACAAGGAGAGGAGACCATGATGCTAATAGAACTTTAAGATATTTTCCTGAGAGTAGAAACCAATTCCTGCAAATTTGGGAAGCTTTGTTCCAAGACAGAATTACAATATTCTCTTTGAAGACAATAATCTAAAAAAATCAAGGATTCTCTTAATGTGCTTGTGTCTAGTAATTAATGAATTTATTCATTTCTGTGTCCAGTAATTTATAAAATACTTGCATGTTTATAATGTAGTTTTATGTAACATATAAGACTACTGTGAATCATAATTTTTACACTAACAAATATTGTTGAATACTTAGGTAATTGTGTGATTTTAGAGAGTCATAAAAATTATTTGGGCCTTAGTTTCTTCATCAAGCTATGCTTCTATGATTTGAATTTAGGTGTTCCATTGTAAAATTTAGATGATCATTTTTTAAAAAAATATGTTTTTATTGATTTCAGAGAAAGGAAGGGAGAGGGAGAGAGAGATAGAAACATCAGTGGTGAGAGAGAATCATGCATCGGCTGCCTCCTGCACAACCCCACCTTGAGGATAGAGCCCACAACCCTGGCATGTGCCCTTGACCGGAATCGAACCTGGGACTCTTTAGTCTGCAGGCCGACGCTCTATCCACTGAGCCACACTGGCAAGGGCATGATGATCATTTCTTAGCTGAGAGGGAATTTAGTTCAGTAGGTGGAATTTTCTGTTTTAAGATTTTCTCCCTTAAATATTTCTCAACTTTAATATAGTTACTGATGGAAAAACTCAGAATTGATCATGCTTTGCTTGACAAATTGTTTCTTTATGTACATTGTGTTTGTGATTTTATATTATATACATATAAATTGCTTATAATTTCTTTATACAGTTTTTCCTATTTCATATATCAGTATTTCATAATGTTTTATAATTTACTAATGTTTCATCATTTAAACTGGTCTGAAGTTTCTAATGCTTGTATTACCCCAAATATTTGTGATATACCTGTGATATATTAAATTCAGAACACTTTACTAAATGTTTTCATGGGATACATAAGAAAAAGATACTATGTTTTCTGCATTCTGGGAATTTAATTTTAATTGTGACATAATTGTGGCAGTTTTAATTCACTTTACTAATTAGTAAAATATATCATAAAAATTTGTCAATGAATTGGAAATGAACAGAAATGATTACTGGGTTTACTTTCAAGGGAATGCTGAATGCCTAGGGACCTGCAGATTTATCTGATTCTAAATGAGTGTGCACTTTGATCATCTTTGATTAGGCTGTTTGACAACTTTGTAGGGATAAAAATTAAATTGTAGAAAACTGAAAACAATGCAAATGTTTCTGTTCATAACAGTGCAGCTTGTGCAGTAAGAATAGAAATCTCTGTAAATCAAATTCTATTATGAATTGGTTTTCACTTTCTACTAGTTTCTTCTTTAATAAGTTAAATAAAATCTCTGACACAACATTTTGATTCTTTTTTATATTTATATGAGAGCCATTATTTTACCATTTGGAAGTTGTCCTTTAGAATTTTATCTACTTATATAATGCTCATATAAATAATTAAATATAAATATATATGTGTGTGTGTGTGTGTGTGTGTGTGTATATATATATGAAGTACCCATATGATGTGCTGAAGAGCAATAAAACAGCACTTATTTTTAAAGCTAAGAGTAATATTTTCCTTGTCACAAACAATGCATGTCTACTTAAGATGAATTAAACTATATTCATAAGCAAGAAGAAAATTAAAAGCAAAAACACATGATCTCACCACCTAGAAATAATAATCACTGTTAAGACCTTGGAATACAGTGTTTCAGACTTATTTTTTATATTTGTGTAATTTTTTCTAAAATAGAATAATACTGTATTCTATCTTCTATATATATAAAAGCCTAAGCGACCGAATGACTGAACAACCCGTTGACCAGTCGCTATGACACACTCTGACCACCAGGGAGCAGATGCTCAATGCAGGAGCTGCCCCCTGGTGTTCAGTGTGCTCCCACAGCAGGAGCGCCGCTCACCTGACCAACGGGCACCACATGCCAGGCTCATGGCTGGCAAGCACAGCTGCAGTGGTGCAAGCCTCTCCCACCTCCGCGGCAGCACTCCTGAGCTGCAGCAGCAGCAGGTGCAGCAGGGCAGGATGAGCGGGAGCTGGGCTTAGGCTCCTCCCCGGCCGCCTGCTGCTTTGCGCACTACTACATCCCTTAGGGCCATGGTCGGCAAACTGCGGCTCGTGAGTCACATGCGGCTCTTTGACCCCTTGAGTGTGGCTCTTCCTAAGCCTTAGGAGTACCCTAATTAAGTTAATAACAATGTACCTACCTATATAGTTTACGTTTAAAAAAATTGGCTCTCAAAAGAAATTTCAATCGTTGTACTGTTGATATTTGGCTCTGTTGACTAATGAGTTTGCCGACCACTGTCTTAGGGGATGTCAGACTGCTGGCAGTCCAACATCCCTCGAAAGGTCCCGGATTGTGAGAGAGCACAGGCCAGGCTGAAGCACCCCACCGGTGCATGAATCCATGAACTGGGCCTCTAGTATTGATATAAGCCTCTTTTTAACATGCGTATATAAATGAGCACCTTTTTGACATTTAGCTTTTGAAGATTATATTTCAAGTATTTCTAAGAAGAGGGAGCGTACAAAGATTCTTGTTAGCTGCTTTAGCTCTAATTTTGCAAGTGACATGTCCTTTTTAAAATTAAAGCATATTACATAGGCATATGAAATCACCAAATATAGGATAAATTAAAACAAAAAAGTTTTAATACTCTAAATTATAAGAGGTATGTGATCTTACAAGTCTGTCTATATACACATCATGATGATTAAAATCTTTTTTTTTTTCTTACTGTTTTTTGTTTTGTTTCAAAAAAGAAGCTGGCATGGAGGTTACTGGGGGGTTGAGGGTGGGGAAGAACCCAAGACTACAAAGAAAATGAAGCCTGGCCTGGAATAGGAAAGCAGTCTTATCCTAGCTGTTAACATTTAAAAAGCCCTTTCAAGGACCAAAGAAATAAAGGGTACAAATGTCTGGAGCTTGAAATGACTTTTATACTTTTGAACCTGCTATGAAAGCTTTTCTTAGAACTCTCCTTCCTCCCCTTCCTCCAAAACAAAATAGTGTTTAAAAAAAAAAAGAAAGAAAGAAAAAAATAAATTACGCAAGAAAAGAGCAAACATAAAGGATGCTACAATAGCTTATTTTAAATATCTGGCCCAGAAGAATAGCTTCTTCTTAAATTTAGATGAGAGAGAGAGAGAGAGAGAGAGAGAGAGAGAGAGAGAGAGAATATGAATGAGAATTGCCATATTTGGAAGCCTGAAAGAAACAAAGAGAATAAGTGGTTATAACCTTTAACCTTGTGAATTGCTAGTAGCTCAAATGTGGGTGCATTTCCAAGAGGAATGAAAACCTCTTGACTTTGTCTCTCCTAAACTTGTTTTCAAACAAGTTTCAAAACGTAAAAGAGAAAGAGGCAATGTGCATTGAGACTATTCTGTTTTTTTTGTTGTTGTTGTTGTTTTATAGTATATTTTATTGATTTTAGAGAAGAAGGGAGAGGGAGAGAAACATCACTGATGAGAGCGAATCCTTGATCGGCTGCCTCCTGCATGCCCCCTACTGGGAATCGAGCCCGAAACCCAGGCATGTACCCTTGGCCGGAATCGAACCTGGGACCCTTCAGTCCGCAGGCCGACGCTCTATCCATTGAGCCAAACCAGCTAGGTGCAAGACTATTCTGTTTTTAATATAGTATTTGGTGGAACCCCAATACTATATCTGTCTTCATAAAGAATAAGTTTTGAAATATGTTCAAAAGACATGGATTGCTGCCTGGCTGGTGTGGTTGAGTATGACCCAGGAAGCAAGAGGTCACTGGTTCAATTCCTGGTCATGGCACATGCCCAGGTTGCAGGCTCAATCCCCACCCTAGTAGGAGGTGTGCAGGAGGCAGCTGATTGATGATGTTTCTCTCTCATTGATGTTTCTATCTCTCTCTCCCTCTCCCTTCCTCTCTCTAAAAATCAATACTTTTTTTAAAAAAAAGAAATGGATTGCTAATTCTTTTAAGTTCCTCATGAAAAGGCTCTGTGACTTTCCTCCCTTCTTTTATGATTTATTCATTATTTTATTATAACTGAGGAATGAATGACTAACATTCAGTGACTTGTAGTTTTTGTCCTTTTAGCATTATAAAACATCAAGATTGTAGAGGGAATTTCAAGTCTCTAATGAATTCTAACTCTACTTAAATTAACAACTTTAAAACTTCTGCACTATAATATGAAAGTTCTGAATTTTTGTTTTATCACTGCTATTAATTTAATCTTGGCCAAGTCATCTTACCTCTCTGAGCTACCAGTAAACTAATTTATTCTGTTTCTTCCATCTCTAAAGCTCTGTAATTCCTCTGAATATTCCAATATATTCCTGTTTCAAATGATGTCTTAATCTTATAAATAAAAGGCTAATATGCAAATAGACCGAATGGCAGACCAACTGAACAACTGGTCGCTATGACGTGCGCTGACCACCAGGGGGCGTGCACGGAACGTGGTGGGCGTCGGCAGCAGGCATCAGAGTGAGAAACATGGTGGGTGTCAGCTGTAGGGGGATAGTGGAGCAGGTGAGCGGGGGTGCCAGACTAAGGCAGGGCGCTGGTCGCTGTCATCTGGGCAAGCCTCTGGTGGTTACTGAAAATTCTTTGCTCCTGCGCGCTGCGGTCCTGCCCTGGCGCCAGCCCCAATTGCTCCACGCTGTCAGTGGGTTCCAGCAGGGCCAGCACTGTCAGCGGCAGGAGCGGCAGCATTGGGAGCGGGGCTGCTGGCACACAGGGGACTGGGGATGGGCACTGTGACGGGAGGGGCTGGGCAGGCATGTAGAGGATGAGCTGAGACTCGCCCCTGTGCCCACCACAGCCTCGCGGCCCAAAGTTCCCTTCAAGGTGCATGAATTTGTACACGGGGCCCCTAGTCTATAATAATAAAAGTGTAATATGCTAATTAGACCAGGCAGCCAATGACCTTCTGGGTGACCTTCTGGACGAAGCTGGGGCTGCAAGGGCTGAGGGAAGCCCCCGTGGCTGCAAGGGCCGAGCCCCTTGCATGAATTTCATGCCTCAGGCCTCTAGTTAGTAATATAAAAAAATAAGTATGATCATGGAATTTTATTTTTTGAATAAATAATTTTAATTGAAATATAATATACCTACAATAAAGTGTATAAATAATAATTGTATAAGTTCAATTATCACAAAATGAACATATCTATGTAACCACTGCCCATGTCAAGAAATAAAGCATTTTCAGTGTCCCTTGAGTTTTCCTTCCCTCCCAGTTACTACCTTTTCTTCCTCCCCAAAGATAGCATCTTGACTTCTGAGAACATAAATTAATTTTCACTGTTTTTGAGCTTTGTTTAAGTAGAACCATATATGTATTCTTTTATATCTAGCTTCTTTTTTTAAAAATATATTTTATTGATTTTTTACAGAGAGGAAGGGAGAGAGATAGAGTTAGAAACATCGATGAGAGAGAAACATCGATCAGCTGCCTCCTGCACATCTCCTACTGGGGATGTGCCTGCAACCCAGGTACATGCCTTTGACTGGAATCGAACCTGGGACCCTTCAGTCCGCAGGCCGACGCTCTATCCACTGAGCCAAACCGGTTTTGGCTATGTAGCTTCTTTTACACATGTCATATTTATGAGAATCATCACTGTCATGTAGTAGCGGTTGGTTCATTTTACTTCTGTATAATATTCAGTTGTGTGAAGTTACCTGTTGATGGATGTATGGGTATATGCATAGTAGTAGAAAATAATGCCAAAAGGTTTTCCAAAGTGTATATGCCTATTTGTACTGGCTCAGATCAAATAATTTTAAACATTCCTTCATGGTAATTGAAATGAAATGATTTCCAATATGAAGTATTTGAACTTTCCTAGGAGAAAAATTATATATGGATACTGATTAAGCTTACTAATACTTATTTTTGAAAATGTCTTAATGCTACTCTTTAATAATTAGGACTCTGAAATTTCTCACTATCATTTGATATACAGAAAAACAATGGATTTTTGGGGGCTGATTTTTGTTTCCCCAAAGAACTGAGAGTAGATGGGAAAAAGTAAAACTTTAAAATCATTGAACTGTTTTCATTTTTTTTTTTACTCCCTTGACTAAGCAGTATTCTAATAATAAACTTCTTTAGCTGTTGTAGTGTTCTTGAGTATATTGTACTTTCTGCTTTGGACAGAAACGAGATCAGTAATTATTTATTCCTATGATTTTTCTGTCCCTCCTTTATTTTTTCCTAATTCTCACTTAAAGTATAAATTTTCATTTAAGGACCTTGCTTCTATATGTTATTCATCACAATATATTAATCAAAAGCTGTTTCTCTGGGGGAAAAACAAACACCAAAAACTAACTTACTATAGAAATCTGAATGTCCTCAAAGGCTTTTGATCTACTAATGTCCTGATATATTTTTTCTTTTTTTAAAAAAATGTTTTTATTTATTTCAGAGAGAGGAAGAGAGAGGGAGGGAGAGAGAAGCATCAGTGATAATAATCATTGATTGGCTGACTCCCACATGCCCCCCATTGGGGATCAAGCCTGCAATCCGGGCATGTGCCCTGACCAGGAATTGAACCAAGACCTCCTGGTTCATGGGTCGACACTCAACCACTGAGCAACACCGGCCGGGCTTCTGTTCTGTTTTTAATTCAATTCTAGAAAATAGACTTTCTCTAATTAATGCATTGCAAAAATGCATGGGTCCTAGATGGTGATGGTTTGAGATGACGTGGAGAGAGGAACTAACTCCAAGTAGAAGATCAAAAGAATCAAATGAGGTCATAGATTTGAAAGTACTTGGTAAAATTTAAGGTATTATTGTCGTCACCATCATCATGATGAGGTGAATTTATTTTTTTGTAAGAGGAGGAAGAATAAACATTCTAGGTACAGTAGAATTCTTTATAACAGTTGGGCCTGTGCTGTTCTATAGAAATATGAGTCACAAATGTGAGTTATGTATGTAATTTTCTAGTAGTCACACTAAAAAAATAAAAATAGGTGAAATTCATGTTAATGAATTTTATGTGATTCACTATATTCAGAATAGTATCATTTCAACATGTAATCAATATAAAATGATTGAGATATTTAACATTTATTTATACTAAATCTTTAAAAGTCCACTGTGTATTTTATATTATAACATATCTCAGTTTAGGATAGTCACATTACCAGTGCCCATTAAGTTACAGATTGCTATTGACTACCACAATGGACTCCACAGTTTTGGGGCTTTCCATGATAGAATGGGAGAATGTTCCATGATTTACAGAGTAGATATGATTTAGTGATGCTTCTAGGAGTATTTCACTGTAATGTGTATTAATAGTGGGTGTTAGCCTATATTTGAGGTATAGGATTTTGAGTTTCAAAAATGAGAAAAAGAGAACTTGAACTTTACTACTGAAATTCATATTTCGAAACTTTTCCAACAGGACTATTTTGCCAGACTGTAAATGATGACTTTTAAATCAGAAACCTATAGAAGTTCAGTATATTCTGAGGTAATTTGCATAGTAATGAGCAGCAGCAAGAGTCACATCTGATGGCCTAAAAAGATCTAATGAGAAGTAAAGACAGAACATTCAGAACAGCTGGTAGGTAAATAACAAAGGTATAATAACTGTGAAATTTTTATAAGGGCAAAACAATGAACACGACTGATTATATTTATAGACTAAATGTTTATGCACTCCCTCCCCCAAATTCATTTGTTGAGAGTTAATACCCAATGTTATGGTATTTGGATGTGGTACTTTTGGGAGATGATAAGGTCATGAAGGCAGAGCCCTCATGAATAGGATTAGTGCTCTTTTAAAAGAGACCACAAGAACTTCTTTGCACCTTCTACCAAGGGAGGGCACAACAAAAAGACAACTGTGAACTAGGAAGTGGGTTCTTATCAGACATTGAATCTGCCAGCACCTTGGTCTTGGACTTCCCAGCCTCCAAAACCATGAGGAATACATGTCTGTTGTTTAAGCCACACAATCTATGGTATTCTTGTTAGTAACTTTAGGAAAAATTGGATATCAAACAAAAGTTCCATAGAAGCAGATTTTCCCCCATAGAACAATGTTATAAATAATTTCTCCTTCACTAGGATAGTCTACCTAATCCTATTTGAACTGTAGTATAGTGGAAATGTTTATTATTGGCACTAATAAATACTGTTGTAATACTAAAAGTAAAAGAAGAGAATTTGTATTTTATTTAGAGTACTTTTGAAAAATTATGTAGAACTAGAGGCCCGGTGCATGACATTCATGCACTGTGGGGGGGTGGGGGGTCCCTCAGCCTGTCCTGCACCCTCTCGCAGTCCAGGACCCCTCAGGGGATGTCTGCCTCCTGGCTTAAGCCTAATTGCCCTGGGGATCGGGCCTAAGCCGTCAGTCAGACATCCCTCTCGCAATCTGGGGCTCTCGCAGTCCAGGACCCCTCACTCCTTACTGCCCATCTGCAGTGGAGGCGGGAGAGGCTCCCGCCACCGCCACTGCGTTCGCCAGCCATCAGCCTAGCTTCTGGCTGAGCAGCGCTCCCTGTGTGGGAGCGCACTGAATCACCAGGGGGCAGCTCCTGCGTTGAGCGCCTGCCCCTTGGTGGTCAGTGTGCATCATAGCGACTGGTTGTTCCGCTGTTCAGTCGATTTGCATATTCGGGTTTTATTATATAGGACTAGAGGCCTGGTGCATGAAATTCGTGCATGGGGGGGGGGGGGTCTCCTCAGCTCAGCTTGCACCCTCTCCAATCCAGGAACCCTCGGGGGATGTCCGACTAAACCGGCAGTCAGACATCCCTCTCAGAATCTGGGACCACTGGCTCCTAACTGCTCACCTGCCTGCCTGCCTGATTGCCCCTAATTGCCCCCCCTTGCTGGCCTGGTCACCCCTAACTGCCCCCCACCAGCCTGGTTGCCCCTCACTGCCCCCCCCCCCCCCCCGCCAGCCTGGTCACCCCTCACTGCCCCCTTCTGCCGGCCTGGTTGCCCCTCACTGCCCCTCCTCCCCCCCCCCCCCCCCCCTCCCGCCAGCCTGGTCGCCCCATGCAGCCTGCTGCTCGGTTGTTTGGTCGCCCCTCACTAACCCCCTTGCCGGCCTGGTTGCCCATGCAGCCTGTTCGGTCGTCTGTTCGGTTGTGATGGTTGCTTAGGCTTTTATATATATAGATTCTTTAAAAGATGAGGAAGGAGGTAGATGGAGACATTGCTATTTTTAAGGACTAAAATGGTTAGTGACAGAGGTTAATTTTTATAGCTTTTTATTATGGAAATGTAAACATATACACAAGTAGACAGGTAGTGAGTGTGGATAAAATGTGCTTATTAGGGAAGAAGTTGTTGACAAAGAAAAAGTAAATCAAAGTTTCCTCCATTAGGTGACAGTAGTGGCTAAAAATGATTTAGAAGCTATTTCATTTGAGTTCTGGAGGAGTGGAAGGACCTGGAGGTAGTATGCAGTTGTTGCAATGTAGACTGCTTTGATTCATGGACTGAGTAAATAGACATGGCTAAATGTTTTGCAGATAAGTGATTAGATCAGCCGTGGGCAAACTACGGCCCGCGGGCCGGATCCGGCCCGTTTGAAATGAATAAAACTAAAAAAAATAAAAGACCGTACTCTTTTATGTAATGATGTTTACTTTGAATTTATATTAGTTCACACAAACACTCCATCCATGCTTTTGTTCCGGCCCTCCGGTCCAGTTTAAGAACCCACTGTGGCCCTCGAGTCAAAAAGTTTGCCCACCCCTGGATTAGATTCTGGAAGTAGGCAGTATAGAATTACTGGGTTTGATAGTTTCTTTTATCTATGATTATCATTAACTGTAGATATTTTGCTTAGTTCTTGTTTAGTTTCAAACTTACATGAATTTTGTATTTTGTATGATTTTTAGAGAATTACTGGCTATTGAGAAAACTTATAATACAGTTTTATGAATAAAGGATGATTTCCCCAAGAAAGTTTATTCTAAATGTATTATCCATATTACATAAATTTGTTTGTTTATATTGTAAAGTAAATGATTTATGTTATGTAAAATAGAGAACCATTTGTCTATATTTTCAAATTTAAAAAACCAATTATATAGAAGATTTTGATAATCAAATGCTTTATATATTACTGCTTAAATTTTTTTTCTTTCTTTCCTGTATTAGCTGAGGTTGTAAATGATTGCAAACATTTTTACTGGTATTTTTGGTCACTTTGCAGAAAACTTCTTAGGCATATTTTTTTGGTGAGGTTTATCAGAATAAAGCAATGTGGTATGTAAAAAAAAAGCCTAAATCAGAAGTCAGAAAGCCTGGGGTCATTGTGGCTCTGTCAATTATTACTGGGTATCCTTGGACAAATTGCTGGTTTTTCTGTATCTCAGTTTTTCCATTTTTAAAATGAAAGTTTTGGACTAGATGATTTCTAAAATCCTTTAAGTTGGTAATATGATATAGTGGAAAGAACATTGTTTTTAGAATCATATACATCTGGTTTTCATTCATCTAACAAGCATTTATTGAGAGCTATATTATGCCAGTTACTGGAAATATTAATTAGGAACATAAATAAGTTATTAGTCTCTATGTAGCTTATGTTCTATTTTGGTAGACAACCAAAATACATAAAACAATTACAAAATGTAATAAGTGCCATAGGAAATAAACAAGGGATACTCGACAATGTGGTTTGGGACTGTCTCTCTAAGGTAGTGAGTAAGTCGGGATGAGGAACCAGCCAGATAATTAAGGGGAAGGGTTTTAGGTTGGGGAACAGCATCTGAAAAGGCCTTAAAGCTGGAAAAAGCTTAGTGTATTCTGGGTGCTAAAAGAAGACCAGTGTGAATTAGAGTGTAGTGAAAAGAGGAGGGGAGAGTGGCATGAGATAAGGTTGGAAAGGTCAGGCAAAGTTTTGTAGATCATGATACAGATTTTGGATTTTATCCTAAGTGCGATGATAAAGCACTCAAGATTTTTTAGCAGAAGAGTGATTGAGCTGATGTTTTAAAGAAACCCACTGTTATTATAATACTAGAGGCCCAATGCACGAAATTTGTGCAAGAGGCTTGGCCCCCCCGCCGCGGCAGCTTCGACCGGAAGGTAGTCTGGTCTAATTAGCATATTTTACTTTTATTATTATACATGGAGAATGGGTTAGAGGGGGTTTAGGAGTGGAAGTGAAGCTGTTGCATAGTCCAGGTGAGAAATAATGAGGACCTGAGTTAAGTGGTAGTGGTGGAGATGGAGAGATGTGGAGCAATTTCTATCTACTCAGAAGGGGGAAGATGGACAGATTTTGGTGGGTATCATGATTTGATTTTTTTATTTCTTTGGGAATAAGAGAAGACAGTTAGATATTCAAATCTGAAATTCAGATAAGTCAGGGCTAGAGATACATATTTGGGGACCATTAACATAAGAATAGTGTTTAGCCAAAACCGGTTTGGCTCAGTGGATAGAGCGTCGGCCTGCGGACTGAAAGGTCCCGGGTTCGATTCCGGTCAAGGGCATGTACCTGGGTTGCGGGCACATCCCCAGTGGGAGATGTGCAGGAGGCGGCTGATCGATGTTTCTTTCCCATCGATGTTTCTGGCTGTCTATCTCTCTCCCTTCCTCTCTGTAAAAAATCAATAAAATATATTTAAAAAAAAAAAAAAAGAATAGTGTTTAAATCCATGGGCATTACAGAAGTTGCAAAGGACTCTGATCTGAGTCTGAGGAACCTAGAATTTACAAGTTAGGTAGAAGAATTAGATTTACACAGTGGAAGCTAAGAGGTAGTGGCTAGTGAGGATGCAATGAATCAGTAGAGTATGATATTTTGAGGCCAATAGGTCAGTGCTTCAAGAAGGAGAAATTGAACTTACATATGTAAGGTACATGGATTTCTTGGAAAAAATCTGAATTTCCTGCTGAAAGTCTTGACATAGTCAAGCATAAGATCGATGAGTTCCAAGATAGGGCTCTGTGCCTTAAGCATACATGTGTAACTTACATTGGTATGATGCTTTCAAAGGAAACATACTGTATTTGGTAAATTATTTACCTGCCCCCTCCAAACTATGAAGTTGCTTTATGGTAGCTTTAACATTCTACTGTGTAACTGGTATCACAGGTTGCTGTTGTATATACCTTGGACCCAGAGCAATAGCATGTGCAAACTGAAAAGCAACCTAAAAGACTTCATACTGTGAATATTACAAACTGAGACTTAATTTTATTTCTCTTTATTTCCTTTTTGTGTTGGTATTAGATTCAGTATCCATTTTAGTAGCCCATCCAATGATGGGGTGTATAGGCATCCTGAAACCTGAAAAAATGATTGAGATGAACTCAGGGGAAATTTTTACTATGCTGAAAGTAATTCTGTGTGGCTTATTTCAATTTATATACCTTTTCTTCAGAATTACTGTAAAGGTTTTCTATTTCACTCATTACAGCACAGTGTTTTTCACATTTGAATAGACTGCATCAACATGAATTCTTTATAAGGACCTTAAAAACAAACTTTGCCAAGTCTCAGAATACAGAAGTGAATTCACATCCCAATTCTCAGCTGCCTCATGAATAAAGGAGAGCCTGTGCCTGACACTTTGAAGCTGTAGCTGTTAAACCATACAGAATATTTACCTCAATAAATCATTATAAGAAACTAAGGTACAATTATACCCACAGAGAAAAAGAATTCAAAACACTGATTTATGTGTTTCGGTGCCTATTCCCTTTCCCACTATGTTTTGAATTTTATGCGTGTTTGTCATCTTTGGCTGCTCCTATGTATCTTTAAACTAATGGGTTCTGATTTTTTTTTAACATTCCTCATTAAGTTTGTTATTTTTCTTAGACACACAGACATGATTTGCATAGTGCACAAAGTTTTACATTTAAAATTAACTATATCTCATTTCTGAGGGCCGAAACAAAAAATGGAAAAAGTGACTTAGTTTAAGTAAAACACTGATTTTGTTTAACTTGTAAGCATTTAAGCTGAAATTCCATATTAAGTATTTCAATTGGCATTTATTTTGGAGTACTAGTAAAGAATAAAGAACTGGGATATTAACAGGAAGTAGAATATGGCCTTTAAGAATCACCTTTTAATATTTTGCTTATTTAAAGTGATAATAATATTATGGAAGAGTACATTTGTTCACCGATGTGTATTTTGTCTTTCTGAAAGTAAAAAAATCCAAAAGCAAACATAAACCAGTAACATGGAGAAAGGAACAACATGTACACTTGACCAAGAGTAGATGTACAGATAGGAAAATTTTTGCCTGGAATAATTTCTTATGGTCATCCAAGTGTACTAGGAAAAAAATGGTTTTCCAATAATATGCTATAAAGTGAAAGAATATAAAAAGTATTTTAAAACAGCTAAAATATCATCAAGGATAAAAATCTTTTACTTCACTGGTTTAATTTAATTCTTATAATTTTAGAAAAACAAAGTACATATTAAACCTAAGCCTTATCTATAGAAATCAGGGACTGAATTTTTTTTTTTAATATATTTTATTGATTTTTTACAGAGAGGAAGGGAGAGAGATAGAGAGTTAGAAACATCGATGAGAGAGAAACATCGATCAGCCGCCTCCCGCACATCTCCTACTGGGGATGTGCCCGCAACCCAGGTACATGCCCTTGACCGGAATCGAACCTGGGACCTTTCAGTCCGCAGGCCGACGCTCTATCCACTGAGCCAAACCGGTTTCGGCACAGGGACTGAATTTAAGTTGATTGAAATGATGTGATCAGTTTGGGTCTTAGAGTTGTACTTTTAAACAATGTAATGTTATCTACATTGTATTAAATATTATAAGTAATCTAGAGATGGTTTAAGGTATATGAGAGGATGTGTGTAGGTTATATGAAAATGTTACACCATCTTATTTAAGGGACTTGCACAACTATGGAGTTTAGTATCCATAGGGGTCCTGGAACCAATCCCCATAGATAGCAAGAAATGACTATATTAAGCTCCTTTGATTTAACACACTAAAGGGGTGAATTGTATGGTATGTGAATTATATCTCAATACAACTATTAGATAAATGCTTTCAAGGCACTCTATGAGAGTTCTGGAAAGATATAGATAGAAGGAGTGAGGAAAGGGGAATCAGAGATTTTGAGGATAGGGAAGATGTAATGAAGAAACCATGGGTTGTCAGGTGGCAGTTAAATGGGACAAGTTGGGAGTGTTTAAAAAGGATATTTTCTTTCTTACTTTTGAATAAGAAATTTCTGGGAATGAGGGAGACAAGTAGTTAAGACTGGCAGTAAGAAAACAGGTGCTTAAAGGAAGAGTGAAAAGTCTATAGGTAAATTTCACTTTAGCATAGTCCTCCGTGTGGGTGAATGAAAGAAAGTGGGAGTGAGAGTTAAAAACTAGGGAATAAATAGAAGAAAACAATTGGATGTTGGAGGTGGTTAAGGGAAAAGGAAAATAAGTAAGAGAGTTAACTAGATGAGAAGGACAGGGATTGAAGGGGTAGGAGGGGAAGTGAGAGAAAGTGATGTTAATGGCCTATTCTTTTGCTTTCAGTTGTTCAGGCATTCGTGGTTCCTTTTCTGGTTCTTTATCTTCCTTCAGCAACAACATCCCATCAGACACCCAGTCCTTTCCTATTAGTTACCCTGATATCTGATCCACTCATTTACTCTAAGAAGTTAGGAATGGTAGGCTATTCTCCTTTCAAGATTTTTTATTTTTGAAAAGGACTATAAGAAGAAGGCACTGTTTAACACAAAGATATTAATGATGGAACTTAGATATCTGATTAGAAAGTTTGACTTTATTCTTTAAGAGGTAGAAGGGTATGTTCTTTTCATATTATATAGGGAGCTGCCTATTTCTTTATGAGCATGAGCAGAAGGAATGGAAGATTAGATGATCTCTAGCTTCATGTCAAATAGATTTTTTTCTATTAAGTAATTTTTTTTCAAATGTCAGTTTGATTTTTCAATGTTTCCTTCTTTTAAAAAATATTTTTATTGATTTACAAAGACAAAGGTAGAGACATCAATGCCTTCAGCTTGCCCCACACTGGGGATCGAGCCCACAACCTGGGCATGTGCCCTGACTGGGAATTGAACCCTGACCTCCTGGTTCATAAGTTGATGTTCAACCACTGAGCAACACCAGCAGGGCTTAAGTAATGTTTTTAAAGCTGCCAAGAGAGTGAATATTATTTTTTCCAAAAGCTTTATTGTTTCACTTGGTCCAATGCATGGGAGAGGGCTTCAGGGTGGTTAAAAGAATGGCTAGTAGTTTCAGAAAGAGGCTCAGGTAAAAGCCAGACACCAGGGGAATGCAGAGGGGCCTCTCAAAGGCCTCTGGACTCCAAAGGCTCCTTGTTATGCTTCAGGGTGAGCCTTTCAAAGAGATACTCGCCCAACCCAGCCTGGGGGCTGGCCAGCCTATGGAGGTTAGTCAGGTAGTTGCCTGTCATCTTCATGAGTTTCACCTGCTCATCCAGGAAGTGTTTCTCCAGGAAGTCACAGAGATGAGGGTCTGGGCGGGTAGAACCCAGGGCATGCAGCTCCAAAAGGGTCTGGTTCAGGTACCACTCCAAGGCCAGGGCAGCTTCCATGGCGTCCTGAGTTTTGCCCCACCCACTCATCTTGGGAAGGCTTCAGCACATCCTGGAAGAGAAGGCGGCCACCGAGCTCGTTTTGCAACTTTAAGAGATGCTCAGTGCCCTCAAGCTTCTTCTCCACCAACTCAGGGAAGAAGTGGCCCTCGCCCTCCAGAGCCACATCATCAGTTGAAATAGAAGCCCAGAGAGAGGTAGGTGTAGGAGGCCCACAGATGCAGGTTTGCCAGGCGGTTGACCACAGCCTCCACCTCAGTGGAATAATTCATGGTTGTTCGGCAATAAGGAGTTAAGGCAGAACAAAAAACCTGTGTGTTGGCTGGTCCTGGAGGTGGTTCTGAAGGTGGTGACTGGATAAGATGCAGGAGAGTGGCTGAGACTGGAAAAAGGGGCATCTCTGGGTCTGTTCCATCCAAACACTGTTGAAGCAAGAGACAGATCCAGGACCACCGAGGGCACTGCCTGTTTGAATATTCTTGAAAAATTTAAAAAAAATTTTTACCTTCCCCAAAATTCCCTATCATTTTGCACCTTAGAAGAGTTGAACCCTGAACTATGTTTCATAAAGTCCACCTTTAAATTTGGGAAAATCCAGTCTAGATTTGTTAACCGATGAACTGTGAATTTGGATATTTTGTAGAATACTTAAGTTTTAAATATAATGTTCTATTCCTTCTTCTTACCTGTGTAATTAGGGCACTTCACTAGACTTTATTCTTTCAACAAGTTATTTATCAAATACCTTCTGTTTTGCCAAGTCCTGTGCTGAGTCTCAGTTTTCTCACACTAACTTGAGCATAATCATATCTACATTGCAAAGTTGTTGTGGTGGTGTATGTAAAATATCTACCAAAGTGCCTGATATAAAGATGTTTTTAAAATGGTTATTTTTTAAAGGTTGCTATCATTTGCTTAGCTTGTTGTCATTCTTCTACCATTTGTCTTTTTGCATTATTTTGGGTCTTATAATTAACAATAGAAATGTAAGTGGAAGAGCAGGGCCCATATCATATATATTACAGTACTTTGAAAATTGTAGGTTTCTATGTACTTACAGAAAGGAAACTCATTGTAATTCTTGAAACAAAGTAAATTATTTTCTTATTTATTTATTTATTTATTTATTTATTTTTAACTGTCCAATTATTATAAATGTTTCTTTTTTTATTTATTTTTTATTGCTTAAAGTATTACAAAGGGTATTACATATGTGTCCTTTTTTTTCCCCCGCCCTTGACAATCCCCTGGCCTCCCCTACTCCCCAGTGTCTTATGAAATTATTTTCAAGTAATGAATTGGAGAAGATCATTTAGCTGAATTGAGCACCTTTGGTTTCAGGCTTCTTAGCAAACTAGAATAAATAGAAAGTATTGTTATCTAATAAAAGGGAATTATACCTGTTTATCAAATGGCACAAACTTTAGCATTCACATTTAAGAGAAATTTATTGCAGTGATCTTTATGTAACTGATGCTGAGTATAACTGACAGTGTCTTCAATAGCAGATTAGATTTATGGTTTGGCATTGGAACTGTTCAAAGATAAGAGGTTAAGGTGGAAGTTGTATAATTGGTAAGAGAAATTAGGACACCATACTGAGCTTTATTTATTCATTCATTCAATAAGTATTTATTGAGTACCCGCTAGTGAGAAAAATAGAAAAAAAATGTGTGTATGAAAGCTATTTGCAAGATGTATTACAGAGTGATACTATTGAGAGAAATACAAACTCGTCTGTGTTGTAACTCATGTGTTACTGCATGGGTAAAAATTAAACATTAGCTATCAGGTTTAGCACGTTATAAAAAAGATGAAATAAACAAATAAGCACAAATAAAAATTTAAAAGTAAGTTTGTTTTTGTGAGGAGAGAAGTTAAAGCCAAAGATATATCAAGTTTGTTTTATAGCACTCAAGATTTCCATTAGCATTCCCCACTACTTTCCAGCTTATATTTCTAGTTTATATTATTATGAAACACTTTGAGAAACTCAAAAGTGAAAAAGATCTTTGTAATTTAAATAAGTCTTTGTAATTAAAAATTCCTCTGGGCTGGAAGTTGGCACAGAGGTCTCTTTCTATTTTGAATAGTCTTTTTCATAAAAAATATTCACCAGCCATTTTTTAATCAAACAAAAATTTAAGAGAATGTTTCTGGCAGTCATGAGACATTATACATTCATAAAAATAATAAAATGTTTTTTATTACCAGGTGTTCTGAGAATCTTACATTAACCAGTTTACAAGTGTAATTTGATCATTTAGTATTAGCATATGAAATATTTTGTGATACCCTCATGGTCATTAATCCATATTTGTGAGCTATATATTTTCCATGTATTGTATCACACTGATCAGTGTGATTTGATCATGTAGTAAAACACATTCTATGCACACACTATGTAACTTGTTAAAGTACAAACATAAAAGGCACATTTTTAATGCTGCAGGAAAGCAAACTCAAATTTGTGACCTTATAATAATTGTTTTATTGAATATTTATTTATTTGCTAAATGTTCAAGTGAAACCTATTCCTTAAAGAGATGTGTGGGGAAGAATTTTATATATATATATTGCATAGCTAGTTTCTTTCATATGGACTATTTCAGTTGAGATGTAAAATACAATATTCAGGATTTTTCTTTCCTTGTTCATAAAATATTACAGTACAACACAGGCATTCTGAAAGTGCCTGGGACATCAAACACCTTCAGAAGATTAGGACTCAGGAAAACAAGAATGCTGGCCACTGGGTTTGAAATGGGGAATTTTCCAAATTCTACATGTCTAGAAGGAATGAAGGATACTAATGGAAAAAAGGGACTGAACTTCAGAGCTAACCAGTGTCCTTGGACTAGAAAAAGGTCGATAAGAAGAGGATTCTGATGTTTGTAGAAGTGCCTTCTGAGGGTCGATTCAGGAGATCATAAAAAGTGTAACAATTTACAGTTCCCATGTTCTCCCCAAGTAGCATATTCCTTGCTTGCTGGTACATGGACACATGCTTTTTTTAAAATGTTTTTATTGATCTTTAGAGAGAGGAAGGGAGAGGAATAGAGAGATAGAAACATTGATGAGAAAGAAACATCATCGATAGGCTGCCTCCTCCTACGGGGGATTGAGCTGGAAATCCCAGCATGTGCCCTGACTAGAAATTGAACCAGTGGCCTCTTGGTTCATGGATCGATGCTCAACCACTGAGCCACACCTGCCGGGCAGATACATGCTCTTATTTCGTAGATGGGTTAAAGCAATTTAGAAAAGTTACTTTTCCTGATAAATACCAGAATAACATTGAAAAAATACTTGGAAGATTTTCTTTAGAATATAAAATCTTAGATGACAAGGATTTGGGATTTAGTTTTGATATGTATAGTGGCTAGCAAAATTGCATAAATATTAGTATACATAATGAACACACTAAAAATACAATTAGATAATCCATCAATTTGAACTTTTACTAATTTGTTAATCATTTGTAAATTTTCTCAAATTATTAGTAAAATATTTCCTTCAAGTTCCAAAACCACTTTAAAATAATTAAATAAAATGTCTTAAATAGTTAAATTTAAGCTACCTTTAGGAATCAGAGAATATGTGTTATTTTATAAAACTTTCAATTAGTATCTTTCCTTTTCCAGACGTGAGCTTTTGATCTTATTTAAGGTAGAACTGTCATTAAATGTTCACATTTTACTTTGTTTTGCTGAACCTGATTTCTGAGGTTTTCATAGGCCATAAGACCCTTGTTAAAAATCAGGATAGGGGAAAAAAAAAATTAACTAGAGAGAAACCAAGATGGTGGCATAGGTAAACACCAGAAATTGCTGTCTCGCACAACCACTTCAAAAATACAACTAAAAGACAAAACGGACATCATCCCGAACCACAGCAAGGCTGGCTGAGTGGAAATTCTACAACTAGAAGGAAAGAGAAAAGCACTCTGAGACTCAGAGGAGGTGCGGAAGTAAAGTGCAGAGGTACAGAGGCACACGTGGAAAGGGCTGGCAACTGAGGACTCGGCTGTCCTTTTCAATCGGGAGGGAGACACAAGCCCCTGACATCTCTGAACTCCAGTTCAGGGTGAGTCTCTGGGGACCCAGACTCATATGGGGAGAAACTGGACAGTCTGGCATCGGTCGGAACTCGAGGGCGGCTTTCTCTCAGGTGCTTGCAGTGATTACCGGGACACTGAGACGCGGGGCCTCTTAGGGTAGGACTGAGGAGCAGCCATAGCTGCTTGCTCCGCCCTGTTGATCCCCTGAGACCCCGCCCCACCCAAGCTGTGCGCAGAGGCTTTTGCATATGAAAGGCCTGGCCCTTTGCAATCTGAAAATTACCTAACAAACTGCAGCTGGGTCAGAGAGACCCAGAACTTCCAAAAGAAGGCCCAAGGCCCCACAGCAGCTTGCATTGCTTCACAGCTGGGCCTCATCTGGGCACCTCCAAACCCCAAACAAAGAAGAGGAATCTGCAGATCTCTCCTTAGCTCCTGCTGAGTAGCCTCAGGATGAGGCTAAATTAGCACCTCCTTAGAGATCCAAGAGCTGGTGTATCCAGTGGTCAGAGTGGGACCATCCAGATTACAACTCCTCAGATCCATAAGGGTACACTCAGGGGGCAGACTCAGTGAGCACCAAAGCCCCGCTGAAGCAAGTCTTGCCCCATAAGGGTGTCTCCAGCACAGAAGTTCTCCCACTGCAGACACAGCTGATTCTCACAGCCAATTGGCCTGGAGGTCAATTCCTCCCAGTGATACCTACAACAATCAAGGCTTAACTACAACAATACTGTGCACAAAGCCCACAAAGGGGTGCACCAAGAGTGTCCACCTCAGGTAATTGGGGAGGCTGAGCCACTGGGCCCTAGAGGACACGTAGCACAGAAAGCCACTCTATCAACACAGGGAAGCATAAAAAATGCAGAGACAAAGAAACAAGTCACAAATGACAGAAATGGAGGAAAGCAAACTACTGGATATAGAGTTCAAAACCACACTTAATAAGGTTTTTCAAGAATTTTCTAGAAACTGCCGATAAATTTAGTAAGACCCTCAATAAGTCTATTGAAACTGCCGATAAATTTAGTGAGACCCTCAAGAAATCTAGTGAGACTCTCGAGGTTATGAAAAAGGACCAACTAGAAATTAAGCATTCACTGACTGAAATAAAGAATATTATACAAAGTTCCAACACCAGACTAGAGGATCGCAAAAATCAATCTAAGATTTGAAATACAAAGAAGCAAAAAACACCCAACCAGAAAAGCAAAAAGAAAAAAGAATCCAAAAATATCAAGATAGTGTAAGGAACCTCTGGGACAGCTTCAAGTGTACCAACATCCGAATTATAGGGGTGCCAGAAGAAGAGAAAGAGCAATATATTGAAAACCTATTTGAAGGAATTATGACAGAAAACTTCCCCTACCTGGTGAAATAAATAGACTTACAAGTCCAGGAAGTGCAGAGAACTCCAAACAAAAGGAATCCAAAGAGGACCACACCAAGACACATCATAATTAAAATGCCAAGAGCAAAAGACAAAGAGAGAATCTTAAAAGCAGCAAGAGAAAAACAGTCAGTTACCTACAAGGGAGTACCCATATGACTGTCAGCTGATTTCTCAACAGAAACTATGCAGGCTAGAAGGGAGTGGCAAGAAATATTCAAAGTGATGAATAGCAAGAGCCTACAACCAAGATTACTCTACCCAGCAAAGCTATCATTCAGAATTGAAGGTCAGATAAAGAGCTTCACTGATAAGAACAAGCTAAAGGAGTTCATCACCACCAAACCAGTATTATATGAAATGCTGAAAGGTATCCTTTAAGAAGAGGAAGAAGAAGAAAAAGGTAAAGATACAAATTATGAACAACAAATACACATCTATCAACAAGTGAATCTAAAAATCAAGTGAATAAATAATCTGATGAACAGAATAAACTGGTGAATATAATAGAATCAGGGGCATAGAAAGGGAGTGGACTGACTACTCTGGCGGGGGGGAAGGGGTGTGTGGGGGGGAAGAGACTGAACAAAAATCGTACCCTTATGGATGAGGACAGTGGAGGAGGGGGGTAAGGGCAGAGGGTGGGGTGACAACCGGGTGGAGGGGAGCTATGGGGGAAAAAAGAGGAACAACTGTAATAATCTGAACAATAAAGATTTAATTAAAAAAAAATCAGGATAGGCCTGCATGGCTCAGTGATTGAGCGTCAACGTATGAACCAGGAGGTCATGGTTCGATTCCCAGTCAGGGTATATGCCCGGGTTGCAGGCTCGATCCCCACTGTGGGGTGAGCAGAGGACAACCAATCAGTGATTCTCTCTCATCATTGATGTTTCTATCACTCTGTCTCTTTCCCCTCTCCTTTCCTCTCTGAAATCAGGATAAAAGTTAATAATAAGAAAAAGTATATATCATGTTTGAAAAGTTTATTTTCTGTTTAGAACTCATAATATAGGAGGTGATAATGCAGTATGTTATAGTTTAAAGAGCACTGGGATTATAATAGGGGATCTGGATTTTTGTCCTTGCTATACATTAGAGAGGTAGGTTATTAGGTCTCCATTTTAGTTGGAAGACTTTGACTGACAGTATAAGCATTGTGAACTTTATTTTTTAATCATTTGGTTGCTATTGAATACTTTTGTACAAAGGAAAGATAAGGTAAAAATAGGGTTTTATAAACATTAATTCAATATACAGAATGACTTGGAAGAGAAAACATTACTATAAAAGAAAAAGTAATCCAAGTTTCAGATGACAAGGACTTGGCCTATCGCAGTAGGAATAGAAAGGCATTGATTTATGACCTACTAGAAAGAAACTATAAAATAATATTATTGATTAGTTTGGTCCTGTGGAAGAGGGAGGAATTCAAATGGTAAGGAGAAAGTAGAGAATTTTTTTATGCTCTAAACATTCAAAGGACTATATGTATATGTAGCATTTGCTTGACCCCTACTAGTTTCTATTTACCTTAAAGAATTTCTTTTCAGTCTTTTAGGAAGCTTAAGGATCTCCTAGGGTATATTTCATTTATTTAAAAATATTATTTACTTATTTTAGAGAAGGAGGGAGAGGGAAACATAGATTTATTGTTACACTTATTTATGGATTCATTGGTTTCTTCTTGTATGTGCCCTGATCAGGGATCGAGCCTGCAGTTTTGGAATATCAGGATGACACTCTAAGCAACTGAGCTCTCTGGTCAGTGCCTCCTAGAGTATGTTTTATAGGATAGAGTCCTGGGCTCCCCCCTCCCCCCAGATTTAGAGGTGTATCTTTTTTATAAGTATGCTGAATGATTTGATGCAAGTAAGTGGTCTGCAGACTGCACTTTGAAAACATTGCTTTACTATATTGACTCATGGTAAGTTGATGCTTTACTTCTATAGGCCGATAAAAGATACTTGAGACTTTAGGTTCTGAGTAGAATTATCAGAACCATTCTTGACAGTGTGTTTTCCCTTATGTACCAGTTCTTTAAGGACATTCAATTTTATTTCCTCTCCTTTCAGCTCTCTGAAATGTTGGTATTAAGAATCAGAAGTATTTACTATCCTGTCCTAAATTAGTCCAATAATTCTGCAACCAGAGAAATAGAAATAACAGTCTGCTCATTCCATTTTCAAAGTTGTGCTTTTTTGTGAACTGCATTGGTATTATGGTGGTGTCTGAATTTTTGGGATTGTTGTGGTACACACACTCCTCTGAATATCTCAGTCAGAATGAAGAGGAGGAGTGCTGATTCTTCATGTATGATTTTGTCTTCTTCATTTTCCAAATGCAATGTATATGTGTAGAAAATCTATAAAGATACATATACAACTTTTAATAGCAGCACTCTGAGAAGTGGAATTGGGAGATGAAGAAAGGAAGTGGGGGCTTTTACTTTTTATTTTATACTTCACTAGTAGCCCTGCACATGAATCCGTGCGCCTGTAGGTCGCTGCCGCCCTCCTGTAGCTCCCCTGCCTCCCTCCCCCTCCCCCTTCATAGCTTGCTGCCCTGCCCGCTCCTGTAGCTCTCCACAGCCCGCTTGTACCTTGCTGGCCCACCCTCCTGCTGCTCCGCGATCTGGTCTTGAAGCACTTGGTCATTACACCTCAGGGCATAACGGCTAATTAGCATATTCCTCTCTTATTATATAGGATAGTCCTCCATACTGTTTTTAAAAATCATGAATACATGTTAATTTTAAGAACTTGTCTTTTCCTTTTCATCTTAGAGTAACTAGATGTAATAGTGATAGTAGCTATAAAAGTATAAAGTGTCTTTTCTCTACCATTCCTTTCACATAATTTTATTTAATATTCACCAGAATCCTGAGAGACAAGTATTAATATTCCCATTTTACATAAGAAACAGATATTTAGAGAGTTTATAAAACATCCTACAGGCATACTATTAAGTGGCAGGTTTCTTTGACCCAAGGCCATGCTTTATCTACACTACAAGGGCCTGTTCACCCTAATTCCTTTGGATGGCAAGAAACCTGTTGGTGTCGGTGGTAATGGTTACAGTCCTCTAAGAATCTTTTAGTAATTAAGACCAACTACTACGAATAAAGTAAGCTATGGAAATAAGAGGCAAAAGAAAATTCCATGGAGTGTCCTATGACTGGAGTAAGTTAGTTTGGTCATTTGGTTACAAGATATTTATTGAGTGTCACTTTGTTCAGATCTTTTTACAAGGCCCTAGGGATTGACTACCTCACTTGCTATGGCCCCAGCAGCAAAATGTTCCACTCAGAGGAAAAGCTTTAATGAAAGGAGATGTGGGCTGGGTTAAGAAAATCAACATGAAATGCTGAGGCACCCAGATACCAGTAAAAGGAGGAAGCCATTACCATTCCTGGGCCTGAAGGAACAAGACAGAGGATGAAACAATGAGCACTATTAGAGCCCAGAGCCCTAGAGGAGTGCCTGCTGGCAGGAGTCAGTGTTCAGGGATGCAACTACCACCAGAGCTGAGACCCCAAAGCAGAATGAGAGTGAAGAAATACTCTGACTTTTCTTTCTTCCTGCCAGTCTCATGCAGGTACTTTCCATTGGCTAAATATAAACAGAAGCCATCTGACAAGGAGCCTAAGTGGGTAATGAGTCTGGGGGTGGGGTAGAATAATAGAGAATCACTAGTTTATCTCTTCATTCCTCTGCCATTGCTTTTAGGATAAAAACAAAATCCTTCACATGGCCTACAAAGCCCTACACTATTTGACCCCTGATGATTTCAGCATCTTTTCGTTCTGTGCATGCCAATTTTACTTTCTGTTGGTCAATCTTTGTTTTTGCCATGCACCCATCTACCATAAATACCTTTTCACATGCTGTACTCTTTTTCTGAGCACTTCCTTTTCTTTCCTCCCCTTTCACTTAACTATTATCTTTCAGGCCTTAATTTAAAAATTGCTTTCTTAGGGAAGATTTCCCTGACTTCTCTGACTAGACCAAATTCCTTTTTAATAAGTTCTTTTAGCCAAGTGTATCTTTTCTTTATATCATTCATTTAGTACATTTATGTGATTTGTGTTTTCCTTGGTCTGATTACTAGATTAATGGATTTTCTCTTGCTAGATCAAAAGCTCCATGAAGGAACTGCATCTGATTTTTGCTTACCAGTATAGTCCTAAGTGTCCACATAATGTTTATTACTCAGTAGGTACTTAGTAAATAGTTTCCAGAAGAACAAAATAAAGTAAAAGATGAATAGAAGCCTCCCAGGGATTTATATTCTGTTTGACAAAAATAATAAATACATGCATAAATAAAACAATATAAAAGCAAAAATGTAGCAGCAATTATAGCAGATAAGGCAAGATCTCAAAGATTCCACAAACGTCCTGTGCTGTAGGTATTTGTATGTGCCTTACTGTCAAGTGTTTTGCTTCCAATTAGACACAGATGTCTCATACAGCAATGTATCTAATGTGGCAGCTAGCGTAGTATGACTTGTATATCGTGGTCATTCATTAAATATTTAACTAATGAATGTAGACAAATTATGAATGATACTAGAGGCCTGGTGCACAAATTCATGCATGGGTAGGGTCCCTTGGATTGGCCGGCAATCAGGGATGATCGGGGCCAGCTGGCTGGGTGGAGGGACCATGGGCGGTAGCCTGGCCTCAGGAGGTTGGCTGAGGCAGCTCCTTTGTTGAGCGTCTGCCCCCTGGTGTTCAGTGCACATCATAGTGACCAGTCGACTGGTCGTTCGTTTGACTGGTAGTAACGGTCGTTTAGGCTTTATATATATACTAGAGGCCCGGTGCACAAAAATTTGTGCACTCGGGGGAGGGAGGGGGGTCCCTCAGCCCGGCCTGTGCCCTCTCGCAGTCTGGGACCCCTTGGGAGATAACGACCTGCTGGCTTAGGCCTGCTCCCGGGTGGCAGAAGGCAGGCCCAATCCCTAGGTGCAGCCCCTGGTCGGGCTCAGAGCAGGGCCGATTGGGGAGTTGGGGCGCCGCCCCCTGTCATGCACAGAACAGGGTGGACCGGGAGGTTGCGATGCCACCCCTAGTCACGCTCAGGGTAGAGCCGATTAGGGGGTTGGGGCACCGCCCTCTGTCACACTCAAGGCAGGGTCGATGGGGAGGTTGTGGCGCCACCCCCTGTCATGCACAGAGCAGGGCCTGTGGGGGAGGGGGTTGGGGCACCACACCCTGTCACACACAGAGCAGGGCCGATCAGGGGGTTAGGGCGCTACACCCTGTCACACACAGAGCCGCAGGGCAATCAGGGGGTTGGGGAGCTCCCCCCTATCAGGCACAGAGCAGGGCTGATCAGGGTGTTGGGGCGCCTTCCCTTGTTACGAACAGAGCAGGGCGGATAGGGAGGTTGTGGCCCCGCCCTCTGTCACACACAGAGCCGCAGGGCGATCAGGGGGTTTGGTCGCTGCCCCCTGTCACGCTGATCCCGGTGCCGGGAGGCATATTACCCTTTTACTATATAGGATAGAGGCCTGGTGCATGGGTGGGGGCCAGCTGGTTTGCCCTGAAGGGTGTCTTGGATCAGGGTGGGGGTCCCCACTGGGGTGCCTGGCCAGTCTGGGTGAGGGGCTGAGGGCCGTTTTCAGGCTGGCGGGTGACTGAAGCTCCCAACCGCTCCTTTTTTTTCGTTTTTTTTATTCTGGGCCAGCTTTAGCTCTGAGGCTTGGCTCCAGCTCTGAGGCCTCGGCTGCTGAAAGCAGGTATCTGGTTTGTTTGGGTTCTATAATCGAAACACTGTTTCAACTCCAGCTCTGAGATCCCGGCTGGCTGAAAGCAGGTTTCTAGGGTTTTGTTTAGCTTCTATATTTGTAACAATGTTTCAAACTGCAAGCTCAGAGGCCAGCATCCGCAGGCGGGGAACGTTGGCTTCCTCCGTCACTGAAGCAAGCAAGCCTCCTGTTAGCTTCAAGCTGCCTGGCTGCCGGCCGCCATCTTGGTTGGCAGTTAATTTGCATATCGCCCTGATTAGCCAATGGGAAGGGTAGTAGAGGTACGGCTAATTACCATGTTTCTCTATTATTAGATAGGGTATATATACATATATATATATATATATATATATATATATATATGAATGATAGTAAGTTTCAGAATTATTATGTATAAGAATCATCTGGCCCTAACCGGTTTGGCTCAGTGGATAGAGCGTCAGCCTGCAGACTGAAGGGTCCCAGTTTCAATTCCAGTCAAGGGCATGTATCTTGGTTGCGGGCACATCCCCAGTAGGGGGTGTGCAGGAGGCAACTGATTGGTGTTTCTCTCTCATTGATGTTTGTAACTCTCTATCCCTCTCCCTTCCTCTCTGTAAAAAAAATCAATAAAATATATATATATTTTAAAAAAGAATCATCTGAGCAGAATCACTTGTTTAAAATAGAGGCTCCACTCCAGGGACTATTGATTTTGATAGAACTTGAATAGAGCCTGAGTATCTGCATTCTAAATAAGCACCCTGAGTAATTCCAATGCAGGTGATTTGAGCACTGCATTTTGAAAAATATTGGGTCATCAGCTCCTTGGTGGCAGCATAATGTTCTGGTTAAACATGGAATTGGGATTCAGAGATTCATGAGTGTGAATCTTGGCTCTTATACTAAATAGCTATTATTTAAACCCTCTAGATCTCTCTCTCTTTTTTTTTTGGCCGTAAAATAGGGTATAATAACATCTATCTCCTATGACTATTGTGGAGATTAAAATAAATGAGAAAGTATATGTAAAACATTTATTAAGGTGCCTGTCATATAAATCTTCAATAAAAGTATAATTGATTTTTGATAGTCAACATTTAGCCTGGTGCCTAGAAAATAATTGATGTTCAGTGAATGTTTGATAAGTGAATGGAGTATAGTTATAAGATTATCATATTTATGAATGGAAGGTCATTTTAAATAATCTGGTCCAACATCTTCATTTTACATATTAGAAAGTTAAAGCTCATAGAGGTTAGATGACTCATCCAAGATTACATATATAACCATCTAATTAGTGGCAGAACTGATACCAGAACTAAAGGGTGAAATAAAGATCTGGTCATTACGATTTGTCTAACCACCATTTGTGATTAGTAGGTTACATTTAGATTTTAAGTAGGTAGATTGACATACATTTTTACTAGTATTTGTAATCAGTGGTAACTTCTAAAGTATTCCCTTCTTAAGCATTAAAACAACAAATAGTAAACCAGAAAGTAAAACTAAAAGACTGTGTAGTTATTGTTGCATTCTATTTCTTTCTAAATATCACCTCAGAGGCCCAGTGCTTCCCAAATAGCATTCAGATATCATGTGTTCTTAGAACAGTAGACTCACAAGCTAATTGAAGGGGCTAAATCTGTCTCTTGGAGAATAATGGTGGAAATAATAATAATATCCTGTGTCTCTCTAAAGCTCTTACTTATCCAATATATAAATTAAAATGAAATTAAAATGCCTAGTGATTTACTTTGGGGTTGAAAATATTGTTTCAGATTTTTATGTACTCCACTCAAATGTGTTTCTCTACATTTTATTCTACTATATTACTTTTACATTTTAGTTTAGCTACCTAGGAGACTTATTAGATTACCAGGTTTATGATTGATTGATTTATTTAAAAAATATCTTTATTGATTTCAGAGAGGAAGGGAGAGGGAGAGAGAGATAGAAACATCAATGATGAAAGACAATCATTGATCGGCTGCATCCTCCATGCCCCCTACTGGGCATTGAGCCTGCAACTCAAGCACATGCCTTGACTGGAATTGAACCTGGGACCCTTCAGTCTGTAGGCTAAGGCTCTATCCACTGAGCCAAACCAGCTAGGCAGGTCTTAAGATTTAAAGCAGTTTTAAATATATATAAATATACAAAATGTCTTCATGAAGGAACACATATGTTTAAAAATATATTTTTATTGATTTCAGAGAAGAAGGGAGAGGGAGAGAGAGAAAGAAACATCAATGACGAGAGAGAATCATTGATAGGCTGCCTCCTGCACACCCCACATTGGGGACTGAACCCACAACTCAGGCATGTGTCCTGACCAGGAATTGAACCATGACCTCTTGGTTCATTGGTCGATGGCCAACCACTGAGCCATGTTAGCTGGGCTAAAAAATTTTTAAATTCATTTATTTATTTTTAAAATCCTTACCAGACGACATGCTTAGAGGGAGGAAGGGAGAGACGGAGAAAGGGAAAGAGGGAGAGAGGGAGAGGAGAGAGAGAGAGAGAGAGAGAGAGAGAGAGAGAGAGAGATTGGTTGCCTTTCATATTTGCACCCATAGGGGATTGAACCTACAACCCAGGCATGTGCCCTGACTTGAATCAAACCAGCAACCACTCAGTGCACAGGACAATTTTCAACCAACTGAGCCACTTTGGCTGGGCTAAAGTAAATTTTGCTTATTTTTGTGTTGGATAGAATTTTATCTTCATTTCTAGATTTGGTAAGTGTACAATGCAGAATTCACCTTTGTTTAACCTATCTCTATACAATAGTGCATGGGATCTGTGGAAATAATATTGATGAAAGTTTTCTTTTTATCTCTGGTAAAATCCTCAGAGAATATACTTTAAAGATTATATTCTTGGTGAATTACACTGAGTGGCCAGATTATTATGACCACTTGACATTTGTAGGAAAATTAGCCGTACACTGCATCGTATGGGATATGGAAGCCGAAGGCCTGTTCGAACACCTTTGCTGTCTGCAGTTACCAAGACAAAACGTCTCCAATTCGCACAGGAACACAAGGATTGGACAGTTGAGCATTGGAAAAACGTCATGTGGTCCAATGAATCACGTTTCCAGTTGCATTACGCAGATGGCAGAGTGAGAATTTGGCGGAAACAGCATGAAAGCATGCACCCCACATGCATGAGTACAACCCTTCAAGCTGGTGGGGGCAGTGTTATGGTTTGGGGCATGTTTTCCTGGCATGATTTGTGGAACAACATCTGAATAGCACAACATACCTAAGTATTGTTGCTGATCAAGTTCATCCTATCATGTTGATGGCGTATCCCAATGGAGATGGCTTCTTCCAACAAGACAATGCGCCATGCCACAGTGCTCGTATTGTGCAGGAGTGGTTTCAAGAATATGAGGGAGACTTTGCCTTGATTAGGTGGCCCCCACAATCACCAGATCTCAACCCAATTGAGCATTTGTGAGACGAAGTTAAAAGAGCCATCAGGCAGCTGGTTCCACAACCATCAAATCTCACAGAACTGGACAGTGTTATTCATCAGGCATGGTGTCAGATTCCTCGCATCACCTTTCAACATCTCGTGGAGTCAATGCCAAGAAGAATTGCCGCAGTATTGAAGGCAAAAGGTGGCCCAACAAAGTACTGATGGGGTGGTCATAATAATCTGGCCACTCAGTGTTAAATCGCATTGTTTACCCATATCTTCAGAAAAAAATCACTTCTACTGTCGTGGTAAACAACCTGCTTCCCTATTTATAATGGTCTGGCCCTCTAGCAACTTCAGCGTGAAATTATAGCTAATTTGCCTACAAACGTCAGGTGGTCATAATAATCTGGCCACTCAGTGTATATATAGAGAAATGGCTGATTTTGGGGAAGCTCTATGACTTTAAAATGGTAGATGAACTATATTTTGTAGGTTCATCCATGCCATTCTCAGTTACTCCTTGTCAATTATATAAGGCAACATAAATAATAAGACTTTTTACATAGTAAATATATAATACAATTATGTAAAGAATTAAAATTTTGTTGTAAATAATATATATGTACTTTTATGAGGTTGTAAAGTATCCTAGTTTTAGCATGCATTTTATTTTTCCTACAGTACAGAAATCATGGCCTTACTAAATCCTCATTTTTGAAGTTTGACAAAACTGAATAGAGAGAGATTTTGGGGGACTGATTAATGGTTCTCAAAGGTAGAACTCATCTGTTGTGTTAGAAAGAGGTGATATACATACTCATGTTGAAAACAAGTTAGGTACTTGGTTTGGGAAAAAATAAAGTAATGCTCAGCTAGGACAATTAATTACTTTTTCTAGCATAGAAAGTTACATGAACTTATTTTTTTAGGACCAAAATGTATCCTGAAATAAATACTGAAACTTATACCATGACCATGAACTTAATAATACTTGAGTTGGAGGAGAATGTCAGTATCTTCATTGAATTGTTAGTGTCTTTCTCATAATACATGGAACCAATACTTCTGCTCTACTATTAGAACATAGACATTTTTTTTGATTTTTTAGTGATGAGGGAATTTATAGATATACTCATATTTGTTTATCTGTTTTGATATTGTGAACCATAATGTTTACCTTTGGGGGTACAGTTTTAGAATAAATATAATTTTTATTATGTTTAAGTAAATGTGATAAAGGAAGGCCTCATTGACTCTGGCCTTAAGGGACTATCTATAATAATAAAAGCATAATATGCTAATTAGACCAGATGTCCTTCTGGATGACCTTCCGGATGAAGCTGGTGCTGCAAGGGAAGCCCAGGTCCCGGGTGCCTGCCGGCGGCCAGAGAGAAACCTGGGTCCCAGGTGCCAGATAGTTGGGATTGAATGGATTACATTAAAGGTTAAAGCTTCTGTACATCAAAAAAATCCTTAAATTAAAATATACATGTCATCTTGTGATAAAGTATTTGTAGCAGAAATGATAAACAAAGGATTAGAATTCTTATTTAGGCAATAATACTAATTGGAGAACTGGCCATAGGACATCATTAGAAGAATTACACACACAACTGTAATTAGTGAATAAAAATGAAAAATTGCAAAGATAAATAATAATGAAATACTATTTATCGAGTCTCAAGTTTTTAGTAACAATAATTCTGTCCAGGTTATAGTAAGATGGAGATATTTCTGAACTACCAGGGAATTGGTACAACCTTTATGGAAAGTAGTTATTTAAAATTATCATTTATACAATTTGACCTAGTTTAATCTCACATCTAGGAATAGGGCTTAAAATATTAGCCAGAGATAACAAAGATTTATGTACAAAGATACTCATTGTAGCATTAATTATTATGGGGAAAATGAAAAACACACTAAATGCCCAATAGTAAGGGAATAGTTATTAGATTGAATCATATGCAAATGCTGATATTTGACTGTTATTGACATACAAAAACATTGATTTCATATGATTCAACCTAATGCATAACATCATGGTTTATTGTATGATGGAGTTTTATGTAGCTATAAAATAGTGTTTATAAAGAATTAATAATTAGATCTCCAGGGATCTGTGGCTGGAATTTGTTGGGATTAGTGGCAGTTCTATCGGAGTTTTCTCCCCATATAAATAGTCTCTTCCCCTCTTCTATTTCATTCTCTCTCTTACTTTTTTTTCTGCCTTTTCCCAATTTCATTTTTGCACTCCTTTTTTTTTTTTTCTTTTTCTCTTTTCTCTTTTTCTCTTCTTTCTTCCTTATCCCCTAATTCTCTTTGCTCGGGTGGTGACCTTTATTTGGGGCTATTAATAGCGTGAATACATTTGTGTTCAGTGCCTTGTACGTTGTGCCTTGTTGTATTGTATTTTGTGCCTCTAAATCAACGCAGCAGAGAGAGAACTACATAACCAAACACCTGGAAAAGAGAGATCATGGGGAGACGAAGAACCAGCCCGCATATGAAAGAAAAACGGGCATCACCAGAAAAGGAAGTAAACGAAATGGAGGCAATGGAGGCAAGCAACCTGTCAGAGAAAGAATTCAGAGAAATGGTCATAAGGTGAATGAAAAGAATGGAAGACAAATTCAACAATATGTGTAAGAACCAAGAGGAAATGAAGAAAAACCAAGAAGAAATGAAAAATGACATCACTACTATAAAGAACACAATAGAAAGCATCAACAGTAGACTCGAAGAAGCAGAGGACCGCATCAGTGAGCTAGAAGACAAGGTAGGAAAAAATACCCAAGTAGAGCAGCTTCTAGAAAAAAAAATTAAAAAGCAGGAGGAGAGCCTAAGAGAACTCTGGGACAACACGAAACAAAACAACATCCACATAATAAGGGAGTCAGAAGGAGAGGAAACTGAGCAAGGAATAGAAAACCTATTTGAAAAAATAATGACAGAAAACTTTCCTGATATAGGGAAGAAAAAATTCACACAAATCCAAGAAGCTCACAGAGTCCCAAACAAAATGAACCCCAAAAGACCGACGCCAAGGCATATTATAATTAAATTGGCAAACACCAACGACAAAGCAAGAATCTTAAAAGCAGCTAGAGAGAGACAGAAAGTCACCTACAAAGGAGCCCCCATCAGACTAACAACTGATTTCTCAACAGAAACACATCAGGCAAGAAGGGAATGGAATGAAATATATAAAGTCATGCAAAGGAAGGGTCTGAATCCAAGAATACTGTACCCAGCAAGGCTCTCAATTAAAATTGAGGGTGAAATCAGGTGCTTCACAGACAAAAAAGGATTTCGGGAGTTTATTACCACCAAACCAGCAATGCAAGAAATGCTAAAGGGTCTGCTGTAAAAAGAAAAAATAGGAGAGAGAAAGATGGCGGCGATATAGGCAGACGCGTCCCAGGTCTTGTCCCGGAGCAAACGAGTAAGCAGCTGAAACTAATAACATCCACCCTGAATTGGCAAATTTACTCAGCTGGTGAGACGGCTTGCAGCCTGGAAGGGCAGACCTCCCCTGGAAAGGTTAAAAACCAGGGATCTGGGCAGGAAAGTGTGCCAGACCTGAGCCCAGAGGGTCGGAGGGAGACCGCATGGCAGACAGCCGAGTCTCTTGGGACAGACACAGACCCTGACCAGGGTAAGGAGTTCCGCGGGTTTGCTGGCGCCAGGAGATTTGAGATTTGGATTTTGTGACTGCGGAGAACTGAGACTAAAGGGGGCATCCTGAGGAACTGATCAGACCATGAAGTGCCCATAAGAGAGGAGCGTTTCCCAGACCGCAGATCCAAGCAACAGCAGCCCCCTGAGCACCGCAGCCTCCTGATCACCACAGCCTCCTGATCACCACACCCTCTGTCTGTGGAACAGCAACTGTACGTGAAGCCTCCCCCCACCAGCCAGAAGAGCCAACACAGCTGTGAACAACACCCACCAGAGGAGCTGCTGCCAACTGGAAAGCAGCTGCTACCGCAACCATCTGAGCAGCAACCACAACCCAAGGAGCCCCTGCAACCCAGGGAGCAGCCACTGAACATCTCAACATCTACATATGTCAGCGAGATCAAACATGGGTAGGCAAAGAAACCCCCAAAGGAAAGAAAAGGAGGACTCCCCAGAAAAGCAGCTAAGTGAGACAGAGATATGCAACATGACGGAAAAAGAATTCAGAATAAGGTTCCTAGAGTACATGCACCACATGTTCAAGAAGCAAGAAGAAACAGATGAAAAACTCAACTACTTATGCAAGAAGCTAGAAGAAACAGATGAAAAAATCAACAACTTAAGTAAGTCCCAAGAAGAAATGAAGAGTGACATAGCTTCAATAAAAAACTCCATTGAAAGTATCAACAGTAGACTGGGAGAAGCGGAGGACCGAATTAGTGAATTAGAAGACAAGGAAGCAAAACACACTCAAACTGTACGGCAAATGGAGAAAAAAATTAAAAGACACGAGGAGAGCCTAAGGGAGCTTTGGGACAACATGAAACGAAACAACATACGAATAATAGGGGTGCCAGAACAACAGAAAGATGAACATGGATTAGAAAACCTATTCGAAGAAATAATATCAGAAAACTTCCCTGAGGTGGGGAAGAAAAAAGTCACACAAGCCCAGAGAGTTCCAAACAAGGTGAACCCGAAAAGACCCACACCAAGACACATCATAATTACCATGGCAAATGTTCAGGATAAAGAGAGAATCTTACAGGCTGCAAGAGAGAGACGGAAAGTAACATACAAGGGATCTCCCATTAGATTATCAAATGATTTCTCAACAGAAACACATCAGGCCAGAAAAGAATGGACGGAAATCTACAAAGTGATGCAAACCAAAGGACTGAATCCAAGAATACTCTATCCAGCAAGGCTATCATTCAAAATTGAAGGGGAAATAAGAAGCTTCACAGACAAAAAAGGGCTAAGGGAGTTTATCACCACCAAGCCAGCCATGCAAGAAATGCTAAAGGGACTGGTATAAAAAGAAGAAATATCAAGCTCAGAAAGAAAACAGCCACATACACACACAAAAAAAAGAAATGGCTACAAACAAATACCTTTCAATAATAACTTTAAATGTAAATGGACTAAATGCTCCAACCAAAAGACATCGAGTGGCTGAATGGATAAAAAAACATGACCCATACATCTGCTGTCTACAAGAGACCCACCTCATTAGAAGGGACTCACACAGACTGAAAGTGAAGGGATGGAAAAATATCTTTCACGCAAATGGAAAGGAAAAGAAAGCTGGGGTAGCAATACTTATATCTGACAAAATACATCTCAAAGTGAAGGCCATAACCAGAGATAAGGAAGGCCACTTCATAATACTAAAGGGATCAATACAACAAGAAGATATAACCCTGGTAAACATATATGCACCCAATGCAGGAGCACCCACATACATAAGAAAACTTCTGGAAGATATCAGGGGAGAGATCGACAACAATACAATCATAGTAGGGGACTTTAATACACCACTGACATCACTGGATAAATCCGCTAGACAAAAACTCAGCAAAGAAACAGCAATCCTAAATGACTCACTAGATCAGATGGACTTAATTGACATCTTCAGAACACTTCACCCCACAGCTGCGGAATATACATTCCTCTCAGGTGCTCATGGGACATATTCAAAAATAGACCACATATTGGGTCACAAGCAAAGTCTCCACAAATTCAAGAAGATTGAAATCATAAAAAGCTTCTTCGCAGACCACGATGGCATAATGTTAGAAATAAACTACAATAAAAACAACCCAAAATACTCAAACACTTGGAAGCTGAATAGCATGTTATTAAATATTGATTGGGTTACCGATGACATCAAAGAAGAAATTAAAAACATCCTGGACACTAATGACAATGAAAACACAACAATCCAAAACCTCTGGGACACAATGAAAGCAGTCCTGAGAGGAAAGTTTATAGCTCTACAGGCCTATCTCAAAAAACAAGAAAAAATGGTAGTCAATCATCTAACTCTACAACTCAAAGAATTAGAAAGAGAGCAACAAGAAAACCCCAGAGTGAGCAGAAGGAAGGAGATAATAAAGATTAGAGCAGAAATCAATGAAATAGAGACCAAAAAAACAATACAGAAAATCAATGAAACCAAGAGCTGGTTCTTTGAAAGGATAAACAAGATTGACAAACCCCTAGCCAGGCTCACCAAGAAGCAAAGAGAGAGGTCCCAAATAAACCAAATCAGAAATGATAGAGGTGAAATAACAACAGACCCCACAGAAATACAAATGATTGTTAAACAATACTACGAGCAACTCTACTCCAACAAACTGGACAACCTGGAGGAAATGGACAAATTCCTAGAAAAACACAACATTCCAAAACTCAATCAGGAAGAATCTAAAAACCTCAATAGGCCAATAACTATGGAAGAAATTGAAGCAGTCATCAGAAAGCTTCCAGCAAACAAAAGCCCAGGGCCAGACGGCTTCACAGGGGAGTTCTACCAAACATTCAAGGAAGAACTAAAACCTACCCTCCTCAGACTACTACAAAAAATTCAAGAGGAAGGAACGCTTCCAAGCTCATTCTATGAAGCCAGCATCACCCTAATACCAAAACCAGGTAAAGACATCACAATGAAAGAGAATTACAGGCCAATATCCCTCATGAACATAGATGCCAAAATCCTCAACAAAATCTTAGCAAATCGGATCCAGCAGTACATCAGAAGGATCATACACCATGACCAAGTAGGATTCATCCCAGGGATGCAAGGATGGTACAACATCCGTAAATCAATAAATGTGATACATCACATAAACAAATTGAAAGAAAAAAACCACATGGTCATATCAATTGATGCAGAAAAAGCATTTGACAAAATCCAACACCCATTTTTGATAAAAACTCTCAGAAAGGTGGGAATAGAAGGATCATACCTCAACATAATAAAAGCCATATATGACAGGCCCACAGCCAACATCATACTCAATGGACAAAAACTAACACCATTTCCCCTAAGAACAGGAACAAGACAGGGATGCCCACTCTCACCACTCCTGTTCAACATAGTACTGGAAGTATTAGCCATTGCAATTAGGCAAGAAGAAGGAATAAAAGGCATCCAAATTGGAAAAGAGGAAGTAAAACTGTCCTTATTTGCAGATGACATGATATTATACATACAAAACCCTAGAGACTCCATCAAAAAGCTACTAGACTTAATACATGAATTTGGCAATGTAGCAGGATACAAAATTAACCCCAAGAAATCTGAGGCATTTCTATACACCAATAGTGAACTTTCAGAAAGGGAGATCAGAAAAACAATCCCATTTACCATCGCACCAAAAAAATTAAGATACCTAGGAATAAACTTAACTAAAGAGGTTAAAAACCTCTACTCAGAAAACTACAGGACGTTGAAAAAAGAGATAGAGGAAGACATAAACAGATGGAAGAACATACCATGTTCTTGGATTGGTAGAATCAACATCATTAAAATGTCCATACTACCCAAAGCAATCTATACATTCAACGCACTTCCCATTAAAATACCAATGGCCTTCTTCACAGATCTAGAACGAACGCTCCAAAAATTCATCTGGAATAAAAAAAGACCCCGAATAGCTGCAACGATCCTGAGGAAGAACAAAGTAGGTGGGATTTCAATGCCAGATATCAAGCTGTATTACAAAGCCACTGTTCTCAAAACTGCCTGGTACTGGCACAAGAACAGGCATATAGATCAGTGGAATAGAATAGAGAGTCCAGAAATTAGCCCGAACCAATATGCTCAATTAATTTTTGACAAAGGAGGCATGAACATACAATGGAGCCAAGATAGTCTCTTCAATAAATGGTGTTGGGAAAATTGGACAGACATATGCAAGAAAATGAAACTAGACCACCAACTTACACCATACACAAGAATAAACTCAAAATGGATAAAGGACTTAAATGTACGACAGGAAACCATAAAAATTCTAGAAGAATACAAAGGCAACAAAATCTCAGACATATGCCAAAACAATTTCTTCACTGATACAGCTCCTAGGGCAGTTGAAACTAAAGAGAAACTGAACAAATGGGACTACATCAAAATAAAAAGCTTCAGCACAGCAAAAGAAACCATCAACAAAACAACAAGAAAACCCACCTCGTGGGAAAACATATTTGCCAACGTCATATCTGATAAGGGCTTAATCTCCAAAATTTATAGGGAACTCATACAACTCAACAAAAAGAAGATAAACAATCCAATCAAAAAATGGGCAAAGGATCTAAATAGACACCTTTCAAAAGAGGACATTCAGAAAGCCAAGAGACATATGAAAACATGCTCAAAGTCACTAATCATCCGAGAGATGCAAATCAAAACAACAATGAGGTACCATCTCACACCTGTCAGAATGGCCATCATCAACAAATCAACAAACGATAAGTGCTGGAGAGGATGTGGAGAAAAAGGAACACTTGTACACTGCTGGTGGGAATGCAGACTGGTGCAGCCACTATGGAAGGCAGTATGGAGGTTCCTCAAAAAATTGGAAATGGAACTCCCATTTGACCCTGTGATCCCACTCCTAGGAATATATCCCAAGAAACCAGAAACACCAATCAGAAAGGATATATGCACCCAGATGTTCATAGCAGCACAATTCACCATAGCTAAGATCTGGAAACAGCCTAAGTGCCCATCAGTAGATGAATGGATTAGAAAACTGTGGTACATCTACACGATGGAATACTATGCTGCTGTTAAAAAGAAGGAACTCCTACCATTTGCAACATCATGGATGGAACTGGAGAGCATTATGCTAAGTGAAACAAGCCAGTCAATGAAGGAAAAATACCACATGATCTCACTCATTCATGGATAATAAAGACCATTACAAACTTTTGAACAATAATAGATACAGAGGCAGAGCTGCCTCAAACTGATTGTCAAACTGCAGTGGGAAGGCCAGAGAGAGTTGGGGGGCAGGAGGGAGGGGAGTAAGAGATCAACCGAAGGACTTGTATGCATGCATATAAGCATAACTAATGGACATAAGACACTGGGGGGTAAGGGAGGGTAGGGGTTTGTCAAGGGGGGGGGGGGAAGGATACTCATGTAATACCCTTTGTAATACTTTAAGCGAAAAATAAAAAAAAAAAAATCAAAAAAAAAAAAAAAAAAAAAAAAAAAAAAAAAAGAAAAAATAGGAAACAAAGAAGGAACACAGGGGTAAGGAGTAAAAATGGCGACTAACAAGTATCTATCAATAATAACTTTAAATGTAAATGGATTAAATGCCCCAATCAAAAGACATAGGGTAACTGAGTGGATAAGAAAACATGACCCATATATCTGCTGTCTACAGGAAACCCACCTCAGAAAAAAAGATGCACATAGACTGATGGCGAAGGGATGGAGAAAGGTCTTTCAGGCGAATGGAAATGAAAAAAAAAAAGCCAGGGTAGCAATACATATCTGACAAATTAGATCTCAAATTGAAGGACATAAAAAGCGATAAAGAAGGCTATTTCATAATACTAAAGGGAGCAATCCAACAAGAAGAAATAACTCTGGTAAACATATATGCACCCAATATAGGAGCACCCAAATACATAAGAAATCTTCTGGAGGAGATCAAGGGAGAGATTGACAGCAATACAATCATAGTAGGGGACTTTAACACCCCATTATCACCATTGGACAAATCCTCTAAACAAAAAATCAGCAAAGAAACATCAATCCTAAATGACACACTAGATCAGATGGAATTAATTGACCTCTAAAGAACATTTCACCCCAAAGCCACAGAATATACATTCTTCTCAAGTGCACATGGGTCATTTTCAAAGATACACCATATATTGGGTCACAGACAAAGTCTCTTCAAATTCAAGAAAATTGAAATCATATCAAGCATCTTCTCAGATCACAATGGCATAAAACTGGAAATCAACTACAATAAAAACAATCCAAAAAAATCAAACACATGGAGACTAAATAGCACGCTATTAAACAATGACTGGGTTACCAAAGAGATCAAAGAAAAAATAAAAAACATCATGGCAACAAATGACAATGAAAACACAACAATCCAAAACCTATGGGACACAGCGAAAGCAGTCTTGAGAGGGAAGTTCATAGCTCTACAAGCCTACTGCAAGAAACAAGAAACAATGAGAATAAATTACGTAACCCTACAACTCAAAGAGTTAGAAAGAGAGCAACAAGAAAAGCCCAGTGTAAGCAGAAGGAAGGAAATCATAAAGATCAGATCAGAGATAAACAACATAGAGGCCGAAAAAAACAATACAAAAGATCAACAAAACCAAGAGCTGGTTCTTTGAAAGGATAAATAAGATTGATGAACCTCTAGCCAGGCTCACCAAGAAGCAGAGAGAGGACCCAAATAAACAAAATCAGAAATGAAAGAGGAGAAATAACAACAGACCCCACAGAAATACAAATGATTGTTAAAAAATACTATGAACAACTCTACTCCAACAAACTAGACAACCTGGAGGAAATGGACATATTCCTAGAAAAATACAACCTTCCAAAACTTAATCAGGAAGAAGCTAAAAATCTCAATAGGCCAATAACTATGGAAGAAATTGAAGCAGTCATCAGAAAGCTCCCAGCAAACAAAAGCCCAGGGCCAGATGGCTTCACAGGGGAGTTTTACCAAACATTCAAGGAAGAACTAAAACTTATCCTCCTCAGATTATTCCAAAAAATTCAAGAAGAAGGAACACTTCCAAGCTCGTTCTATGAAGCCAGCATCACCCCAATACCAAAACCAGGTAAAGACAACACAATGAAAGTGAATTACAGGCCAATATCCCTCATGAACAGAGATGCCAAAATCCTCAACAAAATCCTAGCAAATCGGATCCAGCAGTACATCAGAAAGATCATACACCATGACCAAGTAGGATTTATCCCAGGGATGCAAGGATGGTACAATATCCGCAAATCAATAAACGTAATACAACACATAAACAAATTGAGAGATAAAAACCACATAGTCATATCAATTGATGCAGAAAAAGCATTTGACAAAATCCAACACCCTTTCTTTATAAAAACTCTCAGCAAGATCGGAATAGAAGGATCATACCTCAACATAATAAAAGCCATATATGACAAACCCACAGCCAACATCATAATCAATGGGCAAAAACTAAAACCATTCCCCCTAAGAACAGGAACAAGACAGGGATGCCCACTCTCACCAATCCTGTTCAACATAGTACTGGAAGTACTAGCCGTTGTGATCAGACAAGAAGAAGAAATAAAAGGCATCCAAATTCGAAAAGAAGAAGTAAAACTGTCCTTATTTGCAGATGACATGATACTGTACATAGAGAACCCCAAAGACTCCATAAAAAAATTATTAGACTTAATAAATGAATTTGGCAATGTAGCAGGATACAAAATTAATACCAAGAAATCTATGGCATTTCTTTACACCAATAGTGAACTTACAGAAAGTGAGACTAAAAAAGCAATCCCATTTACCATTGCATCAAAAAATTAAGATACCTAGGAATAAACTTAACTAAGGAGGTAAAAGACTTATATGCGAAAAACTACAGGACACTGAAAAAAGAGATAGAGGAAGACATAAACAAATGGAAGAACATACCGTGTTCATGGATTGGTGGAATCAACATCATCAAAATGTCCATACTACCCAAAGCAATCTATAGAGTCAATGCAATCCCCATTAAATTACCAACGGCATATTTCACAGATCTAGAACGAACATTCCAAAAATTCATCTGGAATAAAAGACCTCGAATAGCTGCAGCAATTCTGAGAAAGAAGAACAAAGTAGGTGGGATCTCAATACCAGATATCAAACTGTATTACAAAGCCACTGTACTTAAAACAGCTTGGTACTGGCACAAGAACAGACATATAGATCAATGGAATAGAATAGAGAACCCAGAAATCAACCCAAACCACTATGCCCAATTAATATTTGACAAAGGAGGCAAGAGCATACAATGGAGTCAAGACAGTCTCTTCAATAAATGGTGTTGGGAAAATTGGACAGATACATGCAAAAGGATGAAACCAGACCACCAACTCACACCATACACAAAAATAAACTCAAAATGGATAAGAGACTTAAACGTAAGACAGGAAACCATAAAAATACTAGAGGAAGCCACAGGCAGCGAAATCACAAACATATGCCAAAGGAATTTCTTCTCTGATAATGCTCCTAGGGCAATGGAAACTAAAGAGAAAATAAACAGATAGGACTACATCAAAATAAAAAGCTTTTGCACAGCAAAGGAAACCATCAACAAAACAACAAGAAGACCCACTGCATGGGAGAACATATTTGCCAATGATATCACCGATAAGGGTTTAATCTCCAACATTTACAGAGAACTCATGAAACTTAACTATAGAAAGATAAACAATCCAATCAAAAAATGGGCAACGGACCTAGATAGACACTTTTCGAAAGAGGACATACAGAAGGCCGAAAGACATATGAAAACATGCTCAAAGTCACTAATTATACGAGAGATGCAAATCAAAACGACAATGCGGTATCATCTCACACCTGTCAGAATGGCTATCATCAACAAATCAACAAACGACAAGTGCTGGAGAGGATGTGGAGAAAAAGGAACCCTCGTGCACTGCTGGTAGGAATGCAGACTGGTGCAGCCACTGCGGAGAACAGTATGGAGCTTCCTCAAAAAACTAAAAATGGAACTCCCATTTGACCCAGTGATCCCACTTCTAGGAATATATCCCAAGAAGCCAGAAACACCAATCATAAAGGATATATGCACCCCTGTGTTCATAGCAGCTCAATTCACCATAGCTAAGATTTGGAAACAGCCTAAGTGCCCATCAACAGATGAGTGGATTAAAAAACTGTGGTACATCTACACAATGGAATACTACGCTGCGATAAAAAAGAAGGAACTCTTGCCTTTTGCAACAGCATGGATGGAACTGGAGAGCATTATGCTAAGTGAAATAAGCCAGTCAGAGAAAGATAAATACCTCATGATTTCACTCATTTGTGGAATATAGAGAACAACATAGACTGATGAACAGGGACAGATCCAAAGACAGGGAAACAGCGATCAGACTTATTAATCCTCAGAGGGAAAGTAGGGGAGGGAGGGGGCAAGGGGAAGAGATCAACCGAAGGACTTGTATGCATGCATATAAGCCAAACCAATGGACATGGACAACAGGGGGATGAGAGCATGAGTGGGGGGGGGGGGGGAGGATAGGGGTTTAATGGGGGGATGAGGACACATTTGTAATACCTTAACTAATAAAGAATTTTTAAAAAAAGTATTTATAATTAAATAAAAATGCTCACTATAGACTGTAAAAGTAGGATACAAAATGTTAGAATAGGATAAAATTAATTTTGTAAAAGAAAAAAGTACATATATGTATGACTATATATATGTAATGATATGAAGAAAATATTTACCAAAACATTATGGAGAGAGTCCTGTGAGGTTTAAGACTCCAAGCTGGATATTCAATTTCAAAGTTGGTAATCTCCATAATGGGTGTGTGTGTGTGTGTGTGTGTGTGTGTATTAAGTTTGAATTCGGGAGCTAGAGAAGTGCTCTACAGAGAGGGAGGAGTGGAAGCAGAGCCAGGAAAGGGGAGCCACATATGAGGTTGGGGTGGGCTGCTCTGAGGAGGAGTTTGGGAGAACAAAACTGACTAAGGCAGATTCTAAATTTGTTAGCTGTGGAGAAAGCCCATCAAAAAGTGTTAAGTGAAGTCTACTTGATCACTAAAGTTTTTTTTTTTTGAGAGAGAGAGAGAGAGGATGAAAATGAATTTGAAGAGGGAAGTAAATGGGGAAATGGGAAATGTTTTCTAGGCTCCAGAGCCAACTAGGTATATCTGGGTTACAAATGTATAGAAAAACCAGAGAGATTTAATACAAAAGGTTAATAGTGGTTATCTTGGGTGATGGGTTTTTTTTCCTTCTTTATGCTTTTTTATTTAAAAATTTTATTTTTATATAATCAGATCAAGAATAAAATTACATTTTTCTCTGTTTCATTTTAGTTGCCTCTCTCTTGACTATGACTTCTCATTAATACAAGAAAGGTATCTGTAAAATCCTTTAATTTGCTTCCCTTTATAAAAGGTCTAAAAACAAACATGACTGAGCACCCCCAGTTTCTCCATTGCTTTCTACCTTTGCCTCTTTTCCTTTCTCTTTGCTATCTTCCCCTGAACTTTGACTAGATAATAAATTATATAGTTTGCAGAAACAATTCTCAGACAATACTGTTCTATTGATCAATCCTTTGTTTTTGCTATGTACCCATCTACCACAAATATTCCTGGGAATCTAGAAGGACAAGTACATGTACTAGTATAAGGCTGAGCACATTCTCAGAAAAGACCCGAAAAGGGCCTAAGCTCTCACCTCTGGCTGATGTTAAGCTTTGTGCAAGTAGAAAGTGAGGACTAAGGTAGAGTTGTAAATGATTGGCTGCCTCCTACATGCCATCGAGCCTGCAACCCGGGCATGTGTCCTTGACCAGAATCAACCCGGGGATTCTTCAGTCCATAGACTGACACTATCCACTGACCCAAACTAGCTAGGTAGGTTGTGAACAATGAAAATACATCCTGCATATCAGATATTTACATTACGATTCATAACAGTAGCAAAATTACAGTTATGAAGTAGCAACGAAAATAATTTTATGGTTGGGGGTCACCACAACATGAGGAACTGTATTAAAGGGTCATGGCATTAGGAAGGTTGAGAACCACTGAGCTAGGGCCTGGCTAAATTTTGAAGGCATGCCACTAATCACCATATACAAAGCCCAGTTGCAAGCTCAGCTGCCCTAAGCTCGGGATAGATAGATCAAAAGAGTCTCCCATTGGAGATGATACTGGCCCATCTAGCAGTAGGGGGCTAAGCACTTCATCCTGGTCCCAGACAATAGCCTCCAAGGGTCTCACACTTTGTCCCAGTGCTGAGCCATTCCCTTCCCCCCACATAACTGAGCTCAGGAGGTTGGGATAGGGACTTGGCAGGGCTGACCTAAACAGTCTCCTGTTGCGGGTGGTGCCCACAAGCCTGTAGGAGTGGGGCAGGCACTTGTTCCTGGGGAGCACAGGTTGAACTCTCAGGGAGATTAGATTTGCCTCCTTGCAACGTAGCCACACAGCTCAGCACTCACCCCATCTGGTTCCTGAACAAAAGTTTCCCTGGGAGACACAGTCTGAAAATCTCACCAGCACTCTGGTCCCCCTGTGCCGCTGAACTCAGCAGGATGGGGTCAACTAAGTAATTCAACAGGTCGGGGGAGGGTTGCTAGCTGTGCACTCAAGGTGGGGGAGACTAGCCCTCTTTTCCAAGACACACAGTTTAATCACTGTCTGGGTCTCTGCCAAAAGCCTCCTCAGAAAAAAGAGGCCCCTTAAAGTTACTGCTGGGTGTAGCCAGCAGACCCCTCAGCAGGACCCAAGTATGGCAGTGTGGCTTCATCAGCAGTCAGAGTCAGGATCTTGCACTCCCCAGGTTGATGCTGTAATAATAGGAATGTCTGGTAAGGTGAGGTCTGGGTCTCCCAGTTGGACTGAATCCCCTGGACCCACCAGATGCTACAAGACTCCTTTTTCCATCTCTGTTGCTCTGGGTTGTAGATCGCTGCATGGAGTTGAGGCCCCATGCTCCTTGGGGGAGGGGTTTTGTAGTTGTGCTATCCCTCCAGCTTTTCAGCTGCCACCCCACCTGAGTGCAGGGACTAGCCTTACCAGTCTCTATGTGACTTCTTCAGTTAATCTCTGGTTATTGTATTTCAGTTCAGCTAGCCTTCAGATTCGTTATTCCCGTTGATTGCTTTATAATTTAGCTGTAAATCTGGTTTAGGGCTGGGAGCAGGAGGGTGTAGCTTCCACCTACTCTGCAGCCATTTTGGAATACCCAGAGTTCACTTTTGGAAATCACACTTAGCAAAAAAAGGAACAATAACAAAGGTTAATTATTGCAGCATTTTTATGGTAAATAAAAAATTGCATATAATTTGAATGAACATTAATAGGAATAATGTTATAAATTATTATAGAATACCCAACTATTACATATGCAGCTACTACTGGAATGCATTTTATCTAAATTTAAAGGCATGTCTATATAGTGTTATGAAAGCAAATCCTATATAATAAAAGGCTAATATGCAAATCGACTGAATCAAGGAACAACCAGTTGCTATGACTCGCCCTGACCACCAGAGGGCAGATGCTCAATGCAGGAGCTGCCCCCTGGTGGTCAGTGCGCTCCCCCAGAAGCCAGTCTCATGGCTGGCAAGCACAGCAGCAGTGGTGGAAGCCTCTGCCACCTCCACGGCAGTGCTAAGGATGTCTAACTGCCGGCTTAGGCCTGCTCCCTGGAGCTCCCCTAAGGGCTCCCGGACTGTGAGAGGGCACAGGCGGGGCTGAGGGACCCCCCTGAGTACACAAATTTTGTGCACTGGGCTCTAGTTACAAATAATGTGAATGGCATAATCTCATTTTTCTAACAAATATATAATATATATATATTCAATATTCATATCTATAATAATAAAAGCATAATATGCTAATTAGACCGGACATCCTTCTGGACGTCCTTCTGGACGACCTTCTGGACGACCTTCTGAATGAAGCCACAGTGGCGGGGGCTGAGGCAGAGGCAGCTGCCGCAGCAGCGGTGGCAGGGATCAAGCCCCTTGCATGAATTTCATGCATTGGGCCTCTAGTATGTTTATATTTGAATAAACATGAAGACATATGAAAAATACATGGAGGCTATTAACTTTGCTTATCTTAGGGATGTGGGAATGGAAAGTTTAGTTTTTTATTAACTTTTTCCCAATTTTAATATTATTTCAATAGTTTTAATGAATATTATCATGTTTATTGTTTTTAAAATTAATAAAATAAAATCGAAAAGGAAAATAACCCAGAGACCAGAATATTGTAAGCTAAGCATGTTCATTTAATGTAGTTGTTAAATGAACAAACAAGCAGGTGTGAGTAAGCATAAACAAGAATATTGTATGAAAAAGAATCAGTGACAAAATCTTCCCATTGTGACATTTTGTGAAAACCCAGATTAATCTTTTTCTAGAAATAGTGCCCAGTTCCAGGATCTACAAATTTTGAGGGATGTGGAGAACTCAGAGATGTGAGCAGCATGTATTATAAAATTATTGATTATCTCTATATATAAAAGCCTAAGTGACCTTTTGACCATTCCACAGTAGCTATGACGTGCACTGACCACCATGAGGCAGACACTCAACACACAGGCATGGAGACATGGAACAGACTGATGAATCTCAGAGGGAAGGGAGGAGGGTAGAGGGTGGAAAGAGATTAACTAAAGATTTTATATTGCATACTAGAGGCCCGGTGAATGGATTTGTGCACTGGTGGTGTCCCTCGGCCTGGCCTGCGGGGATTGGGCCTCTGACATCTCCCGAGGGGTCCTGGATTGTGAGAGGGCACAGGCCAGGCCGAGGGACTCTACTGGTGTACAAATTCATGCACTGGGCCTCTAGTTTCATACAAGAAGTGTGGAGTTTGGAAGTTTAGGGCTGTTATAGCAGTGCAATGATGTTATTAAAGTCTTAGACTTTTTCTGTCTTTTTGCTCTATTACTATTATTATTCATTGAGCATTTGTTCATTTTACAAATATTTATGGAGTACTTGATATGTGCCAGGGGCAGTTCTAGTTGATTTGAAATTGTTTAGTTACCTTTTCATCTTTGTATGTATTGCCTTATGATTATAGGCATCACAACCACATCACTCCAGGCATCACAGCCACATTTAAAATAGAAAGTTGGGAGGTGCAGTGACAAAAAGATCTTTTATTCAGGAAGCTGTGTCATTTTATTTTATTTTACTTTTTTAAGTTGTGTCATTTCATTAGGGGAAGAAAACTTTCTCAGAAGCACCCAAAAAGTAGAAAGAAATGAAAACTAGAGAAAAAGTAAGAATGTTAGAAAATCATTTTAGTTCCAACATCTGACTGTTAGGAATTCCAGAAAAGAAGAATAGAAAATGGAGTAGAGTAGGAAAAAAAAATAATATAAGAAAAGTGTCCAGAACATAAGGGTATGACTTTTCAGATTGAAAGAGCATCCAACTATCCAGGGCAATGAATGAAAAAAAGATCTGCACCAAGGTACATTATTGTAAAATTTAAAAACAATAGTGATAGATAGAAGATCCAAAAAGCTTCCACAAGGAGAAAGAGGGAAAAAAATGCAGGTCATGTAATATCAGAAAACAGACATCTATATTACCCCTGAAACCTAGAATACAATGAAATAATGCTCAAAAATTTTTGAAGGGAAATGATTTCAACCTAGAATTCTATACCCAAACTATCAAGTGAATATCATGAGAGAGATAAATTTTCAGATATGCAACAACTAAAATTTACTTACGCGTCCTTTAAAAATTGTTTTCTCCTTTATTGATTTTTAGAGAGGAAGGTAGAAGGATAGAGACATAGAAACCTAGATGAGAGAGAAACACCATTGATCAGCTGCCTCCTGCACGCCCCCTACTGGGGATCAAGCCCGAAACCCATCAAACTGGTAACCTATTGGTGCCTAGGTTGATGCTCAACCACTGAGCCACACCAGCTGGACTTTTTATGCGTCCTTTTTGTTAAAGAAGTTACTAGAGAATGTGCTCCAATAAAATGAGTTAAGTAAAACAAAAAAAGGAAGATATGGAATCCAACACAAGCAAGCATAAAGGCAAATACCAGTATGACTATTATGTAAAGGCATAGAGAGCAATCAATTAGAATTTGAGAGGAAAGACAGGGTTTCTATATTAGGGTTCACCAGAGAAACAGAACCAATGCGATGTGTATATATACAGAAAGAGATTTATTGTAAGGAATTAGCTCATGAGATTGTGGACACTGACAAGTCCTAAGATCTGCAGAGTCGGCCAGCAGGTTGGAGACTCAGAATGGCTGATGGTCCAGTTCAAATCTGAAGGCTGTCTGCTGGAGAATCCTCCCTTACTCCGAGGAGAGTTGGTCCTTTTGTTCTATTCAGGTCTTCATTATGGAGGGTAATTTGCTTTAAATGTTAATCTTTTAAAAAATATATTTTAATTGACTTTTAGAGAGGAAGAGAGAGGGAGAAAAACTTCACTGATGAGAGAGAATAATTGATTGGCTGCCTCCTGCATACCCTCTACTGGGGACTGAGCCCGCAACCGAGCATGTGCCCCAACCAGAATCGAACTGTGACCTGGTTCATCGGTCAACGCTCAAACACTGAGCCACACTGGCTGGGCTTATCCCAAAACACCAGAAACATCCAGAATAATGTTTTACCCAGCTATCTGGGCATGTTGTTCTAGTGAGGCCAACACATAAAATTAACCTTTACAGTTTCCAAGAAAAAAATTTTATTATATATTTGACAATTTGAAAAATAATACTGATAGGCAAAAACATGAAAAAAGTTATAATAAGTCCATAAAAACTAAGTAAATTATTATAAATTGTGGTTTAGTAGGAAGAAACAAAAATGTTATAAAAGAAATGACATGTATTTGTAGTAAACTACTTGGCTCAGCTATGAACAAAATTTACTTTGTGTGATAATGTAAGCATTGACTTGATTTAGACAAGAGTTGTTATGTGATTATATTGGGAAGATGGGAGAGATGATATTTAAGAATTAAATACTCTCCTGCCAAAACAAGAAGACAATAGATAATGTCTAAAATTTAAAAAAACATTTTTAAAATAAAAAGCAGTTTATGTACAAAGCTTAAAATATACTAAGCACATTAGTCAGAAATATGCAGTTAAATAGCAAAAGAAATACTTTCAGTGATTTTCATAAATAAGTGAAGATATGTATATTCTTAAGGCCTAAAAGAAATCAGATCCTGGACAAAAAGAAAATAAAAACCAATGACATAAATCACACTAGCTTTAAAAGGATATCAAGATTTCTTTATTCTGATTGAATTTCATTGGAATCTCTGTGTATAGGCATTCTTAGGATGTCTGCTATAAGATTCTTTAATTTTCTCAATAGTAAATGTAGAAGTAGTACTTAGGAGGTAGAAATAACTTAAAATGCAGGGTTATTGATAGGTGTGTTAAGGGTACTCTAAACTTGGCAATCAGAAATAAATTCTGCAGTTGAATGATTTCTATAAATTATTTTAGAAGCTGATTATTAAACTATATGCTAGTCACTTGTATACATAGTCAATGAGAAACAAAATTGTAATATTAAGACAATCTGATACTCTAAATCATCTTTATGTACAACACTATACCCTCTGGAAAACTAGGATGATACTCCTACTACTTGTGTACTGTGTTTCGTGGCATTTGAATGACCCTTCATTTTCATGTGTCTGATGCATCTTTTAATGCATCTATTAGAATGATGTGGTGATTGTGAACTGTATGCGCATGGAATCCAGATATCACAATTCTTTTTACCTAGCTTAGATCTTAGCACCCATGTGTTGCACATTTGGATATTGTTTGGATAAACTGCTCCTAGCTCATTTTAGGATTTTCAGTTTACTTAAGAACACCACAAAAATAGTTATAAGTAGCATATGAGTACTCATTGTGTAACTATAGAGCAGTAGAATATTAGCTGTTTTATGTATAACCTTGTTTGTGAAATACTAATTACAAATAGAAAGAAATTAGATTGCATGCTTTTCCAAATATAGGCACACAGATGAAAGCAGAATGAAGAAGTTCACATTTCAGGTGCTCAGATTTGTCAAATGATAAAAGGGAAATAGTATTTTAAATAATTATGCAGAAGTAATTTATAAAACAGTGGGAATTATATTAAAAATAAGAACAAGTCTACAAAATTGTGATAGTCATACCTAAAGTGGCTCAAATAAAATTATAGCAAAAAGGTTAATGAATTTAAATAAAATAAGCACATCCTATACAGAGACTCCCAGATTAGATCTATGTGGCCTTATTTAAGGAAAGGTGTGTTGGTACTTAATTTTTACATTTCTATATTTGGAAAAGTTACAAAATTGCTAAAATTCTGGGTTAAAGGATTAAAAGTTAAAAGGAAAACAACTATATTGGATTATCCCCTACACACAGTTATGTTGATATTAAATATAATTATTTGATTTTGGTGAAAACCTTGAGTACACCTTTTACTTAAAGAGTTTTCCACTGCTGACGATTATAATATATTCTACTTCCTGTCACCCAGGAAGTCCTTGCAATTTTTATCATCACATCCAAATAGATAATGTATGTTCATAAGAAAATATCAGTGATAAAATTAAATCTCTTATTGACTTTGCAAAGTTATTTCTTAAACATTAATGGATAAAATGTTATTTTAAAAATTATTTTAAAAAGAGAATGGGGGCAAAAACATTGTAATCTCACTCATAAAACTTAAAATGTACAAGAGATTTCCTGTTGGTGTTGATTTTGAAAACTGAAGTCATTTTATAGATTTCTCCTTCTTATATAATATATTAAACTTGAGTTGTAAGGGTAGGGTAATAGAAGTCTGTTGATTTGAACAATCTTCTAACTAACATAATGACAAGGACCAAAATGTAACTGGTTTAAGGCAGTTCCTTGTATTTTAGTGTCATGTTCCTAATATAAATTGTAATGTTCATGAAAATAATCATCTTATATTTTAAAAACGTTTTTAATCGAATGAAGTCAACTACTTGAATATTTTTCATACTTTGTTATAATCTGGGAGATAATTGAAGCTTCACAGTAAAATATGTTCAATTTCAATAATAATATTCACATAAATAAGTGCCTATGCATTATTGAATATTTAATAAAATTTTAAGGACAAGTAATTATCTTCTGTTGCATTTTTCATATTAAACACAATTTTAATTTAAAAAATGTAAAAAATGTAAATTTTTTAATATATTCAGGAATTTTTCCTAATTAGATGTTTTTGTTCGGTTTGTGCCAATCTAGGTACTGTTACATATTGTACTTGTTGCAATATTGTGCCTTTCTCTTCTCTTTGTTTCAAAAATATCTTTTCTATTTTGACTAATATAAAAATATCAGGAGTAAATTTAGAAAATAATTCATCTGGGCAATATAAATACTGCATTTCTGTTTCTTACTAGGATATATTTTCTGCTGACTAAGAACAAGAAACATGACAATAAACAAAATTAGAATTTGTCTAGTATCTGTAGTGGTCAACAATACATAGTTAATAAAAGGTAGGCAGGAGATAAATGCTTCATGAAGATTCATTATTAGATTCATTTTCAGAAAATAAAAGCATCCAAACTAATATTTAATAATTAAACATTTTAAAAATGCCTAGCGTGATTTATGGTTCAAGAAATAACATCAAAAATAATTAAACATAAGTTATGTTTTTAAGTGGTTTCTTTTGTAGTATAGGCCGGTGAAATACAACTTTAAAAATATTTATTTGACATTTTCCAATATAATACTAGATAGGTACTACTAGATAATACTGTTACTGCCTCGCAGGGTCACATGATTTGCAATTTTATCATTATATTTTCTCACAATGGTAATTTAGTAGTTAATGTGGTTGGTCTTCAATTGTATAGACAGCTAACACCTGGCTAACTCAGACTATACTGTCACACCAAATAAGTAAACTTGGTAGAATAGATTGTCTAATGCACAGATCTTATGCTGTTGTTATAGTGTTAGAAGTCCTTGTTATTATGAATGTGCATTATGATTGTATTGTACACAGTCCTGGTATGCAAATGGGTAGCATTCAGTGAAGTGAAATAATTCTGTGTTATTATTATCTTTGTAAATTACATCTTAAGAGTTTTTGAGGACTTTATGATGGCAGTTTTTTATAGTCACAGTCCTACAGTATGTGCAGCACAAAATGTTTTCTTTCACTATTAACAATAACTAAGCCAATGAAAATGCTCTTTAAATATACACCCGGCAAACATTTAACTGGCTTTTCCTTCTTACTACCCACAAACCATCTCTTATCATCTTTAAGACAGTGTATGAAACAGCTTTGTACACATCTGTTTTTCATTGCTAATTGTTAGGAAAACTGGGGATTTAAATGCTTCTTTGGAGTCCTCTTAATGCTATCAAGAAGAGTAAGTTGTATATGTCTTTAGATTATTTCTTATCATTTAGAAATACACACATACTATCCTCATTTATTTTCTAAATATTACTTTTAGGATTATAATATTTTTATAGATATTTTGAGGTCATTGCTTTGTAGTAATTAATTGAAATTATTAGCAACGGAGGCTATATTATACCTAAAAAAGATGCATGATTAAATGTAGAATTAAACATAATATCCCTTTTTAAATCATTTTCAGAGTTTTCTTAGACATATTTCCTATTGAAATGTACAATGATAGAAAATATAAGGAAAATGGTATTTGTTAGCAAAGAAACAATTAATTTAAAACTCCAAATCTTTTGCCATATTTATTTTTTTAGGAAATAAATGCTTTACTTCCTCAGGCTTTTTCTGTTCCAGTAATCAAGTCATTAATGTCAATGAACTATTTCTGGCAGTGATATATGAAGAAGGCTTTTGCAATAATACATTGCATCCTAAATTAAAAGGATCTGTTGCAATAACTTTAAAATATTAATTTTCAGTATATATGCAATAGGTTTTTAATTAATATTTATTAAATCATAATAGTGTAAAAGATGGATCCCTAGTTAACACACTTAATTATTTGCTTTGCATGTATTAGGCAATCAGTAAATACTTATATGTGAATAAAAAAGATGGGAAACAAGCAAAAGTCTAACATAACTGTGATATTTAAAAACACATACAAACAAAAGAAATCCTCTATTTAGAAATTTTAAAAATAGCAATTTGAGATTTGGAAGAAAAATTTTAAGTAACAAATTTTAAAAGTAGATAATTTAATCAAACTATTTTTAAAACAATGTTAACACAGTATATAAAGCATAAAATTTCTGAGGTAAATCAGCAAACTTTTAAAGACTAGTAATATTAGTAAATTATTGTTTTATTATTTGATATTTATCAGTGAGCAGTTTTGCAGCATTATTTTTGTATCCCTTGCTTGTCTTTTATTAGGCACTGAAATGGATCTATATGATTTATCAAATGTTTCTGGTGTGGCTAAAATGTATAATGAATGAAATGGTAATCATCTTAGTGGATTATAAACCTCAGATTTGGAAAGCGGTGTTTCTTTTAACAGAGAGAAGCACATATGAAAGAATGCAAATGCTTTAACAATATTACTTGATGGTGAAAAGGTAACATGATATCTCAGAAGGATGCTATCCCATGAGATCCTTTGAATTTTAGTGAATAAAGTTTATTTTTGTGGTTGGATTTTCTTATAACTCTATCATATTTTTCTTTCAGTGGTTTTTGCGATAAACATGCTTACCTATGTAATTATCTAGATCACTTTTAGAAATATAATTCTATGTATCACTGTAAGACAAACATTTGGATGAGTGATAAACATTTCACTTTTCATCTAGATCTTTTAGTGGCATTAGTTTTGGCAGCCTTAAGCTATAAAGCAATCATTTCATTAATACATAGTTTTTTTTCAGATAGCATTTAAAAAATATTAGGGTCTGGCATTTTAAAATATTAAGTCTGATGTGTATTTTTGGAGGGAATTGGTATAGGTTTATAATTTTCTGTTTTCTACCACAATGGTTTTATTTCATTATATTTGGCCATTGATATTCTATTTATAGCAAAGTGAAGTATATATTCAGAATAATGAGAACTTCTCCCAGGTTGTTAGGATTTTGATGTAAAGATCATGGAATTGGTGCCTGACTGTACATGTGCCATTTGCCATGTGTTCCAGTTTTATAGTCATTGGCCTTTGATTTGATTTTCTTTAAATGAGGTTTCTACTCAGGCTTAGATTCTGTCAGTTATGTTAAGCTTCATGTGTATATCCTTCCATTTAAGAGAAAATGAGCTGCCAGGGTCAGGTCTGATAAAACCAAGACCCTCCCCCCCACACCCAGATAAGGTTCTTGGGGGCATTGTAGAGTCTAATGTTCTTCCATGAGGTTGGCCCACCCCACTGCAACTAAGAAATGAGATGATTTGAGGGCTATTACATACTTAGGTTTTCACAGTGGATTAGAATAACATTACTTAACACAGGTGTTTCTATAATTGGGATTCCCTGGGAAAATTCAGTACTGTATTCAATAACACTCAGCTTTCCACATCAGTGGAGGAGCATTCCAATGTTAATGTGCGAGGCTGTGGCATCAAACAGAGGAATAGGGTCTGGTTTGGGGGCCTGTTGCTTCTCTTCTTTGAAAAGACATTACTATTGTCCATTATTAGCACTGGGTTGCTGTGGTTCTCTTTTTAAATTTTAATTTATTTCATTAATTATTATTATTATTATTATTCTGACTAAAATACTGAAAGACCCCTGCTGGCGTCAGTAAGGGGTGATTCATGGCCTCAGATTACACAAAATAGTTTCTGAGTGTCCTTTTTCATGATATAAATACAATTCTTCTTTTGTAAAGCATTACCTTTAAACAATGTCTGTGCACCCAAGTAACAGGGATGTGACTGAGTAGGCACTCTTCCCGGAGTGAAGGGGCCCTATTCACGGGGGAGGATGGACTTGGAGTGGCCTTGTGGACTTCCCCAAGCCTTGGAGGCAGTGTCCAGGCACAACAAAGAACAAACACAAGTTACTTCAGGTTTTAGCTAGGGGATTCTTAAGCCTGGTATCTTTATAATGCAAGCCGTGCATGCAAAAGGAACGGTGTGTGAAAAAGTGTTTCTATAGAGGTAGGGGTGGGAAAGTTGAAAATCGCTGATATAATTAACAATCATTATTATTTTACCGAATCCATTGTTAGACCATCAGAAGGACGGATTTCCTGAGAAATGGGCGACTATAGACAGAGTGTCCAGGCGACGGAGTTGCCAAGGCGTCCCTCGCTTAAGCGCAGTTCTCGTCAGGGAGCTTACCTCCCTGAAAGCCCCCCCCCCCCCCCCCCCCCGCATCCCATCGCTAGTGACTTCAGGTCTGGCCGCGCCCCTGAGTCCCTTTGTCTCCTGCCCCGAGAGTGGCGAGCTAGCGGGAGAGGAGCCCCGGGAGTCCGCGCGGAGTCCGTGCTGAGCTGAGGTCGCTGCAAAAGGGAGGTCGGTCCTACGCCAGGACCGGAGCAGATAACAAGCCTCTAGACTAGAGTCTAGGAAGCTGCCTCCATCCTCCGCCAGTGCCCTGAGAGCTGTTGCTTGAAGTTTCAGGGCAGCAGCGCCTGCCCTAGAGCTACAGACTCTTTAGTCCGAAGCTTTGTACTTTGCTGGGAGAGTGCACCTTCGCTAGGCTCCCGGTATGGGTTCCAGCGAGCGTGCAGTTTCAGCCCTCACTCTTCTCAGTCCGGTTCTTGGAGGGTAGGCGGTATCTGGCGGCCCCTTCCGCTCGCGGGGCGCCCCGCTTTGCTTCCCTATAAAGCGGTGCCCGGCTGTCGCCAAGGCTGCGGGGCCGGTGTTAGCAGGGTTCATCGCGGCGGCGGGAGCCAGGCGCAGTCTTCCGCTCGACCTCAAGGTGGCGACTTAGGCACGTAAACAAAGCTCGGCCCAGTCGCAGGTTGGCACCCTCGCAGTTCCTCCACGTATCATCCTAGTTTTCCCGCTGGTCCCCAACCGGCTGAATTGACTGTTAAGGGACTTGAGTTCAGATGAGGAGTTAGGTTAGAATGGCTGTGTGTGTGTGTGTGTGTGTGTGTGTGTGTCCAAGCGCGGGAGGTGGTGATGGGGTGAATACCGTCAGCGGAACCCTTTGGGACGCGCGTCTCCCCCGCATCACCTGAACCCTCAGACTGGCATCCCCCCAAGGGCTGGGGTTTTCGGACGCTCTGCAGCCTGAGATGCTGCGGCCAGTGCGCAACCAGCAGAGGGCCGGGGTCTGGTGGCTGCTGGCAGCGGTGGAAGATTTGCTAATCGCGTTTCAGTGACACCCACAATTGATAAGTGGAGAGACCTGGAAAATAGAGCCCTCTTGCTGTGCCCTTCTCCGGAGGTGCATGCTAGCTGACCCGAGGGGGAGGGGAGCGTCACCGGGGCTGGGGAAGAGAGACACACAGACAGCGAAAGAATAAACGTGCGACAATCATACACTCTTACCTCCGGACGAAAGGGCACGGTTCCTAGAACTGAGATTTCCATAGCCCGTCTGCATCCCAGCTGTTTCTCCTGTAGGCTCTTTCCTGCCTAACACAGCCTTCTGACTAACTTGGACAAGGCTTGAGCTGCCCCCCCCCCTTTTCTTCCTCCCCTTTTTTTCTTTCCAGACATTCCCTAAACTCAACCCAGGGCAAATCCAGAAGTCGGTACAGTACAGAGCTTCCATTCAATTGGGGGAAGGGGGGGGGGGGTCCCGTTTAGTTTCCCTTAGGCAGATGGAAGAAGTAGATGGTTACAGGACTTTGGAAGGGTGCATGGGGATGGCATGGGTGTTGGTGGCAGGGCAGCGGGATTTCTCATGGGTCTTGGTGCTGCAGGTAAGTTCTCACATTCCAGTTTCCCTCCGCGGAACTGCGGTGGTGGGTGCGAGTGGAGGGCAATCCTCAGCTGATTAAAGAGCAGTGGAGGGGGGTGGAGAGGGGCGGGTAGGGTGGGGGGTGGGGGTGGTGGAGAAATGGACCCGGACAGGCTCCTCGGACACATTGTCTGGGTTCCTGCCTGTGCCCGCTCTATGCTGATTCCCTTGGGAGCCTTTTGAGCAGGGTAGTATGCTCTAAGCTCCCCCCCCCCCCCCCCCCGACCCTTCTTGTTACCCTTTTCTAAAATGTGTTTAAACAGAAGTGAATATCCTGGTAAAATAAGTTAAAAATCTTTCCCTGACTTTTCATTTGAGATGTCAAAAGGATTCAATAAATGAAACTTTATTTGACGGGGGAGTTAGTTTACCCAGAGACTCAACGACATCTCGGGTCTTTGGCCTTATTCTAATTCCGTGGTGGTAATTACCCTTCGTTTCTTTAAGTGCAATAGATTTATTGCCTTAGAGACTATGCACAGTTTGATTGAATTATTCATTTTTTTCTTTGGTGTAGACTGCATCTGGGGACTCTGATGTGACGTGTAGATTTTTTTTTTTTCAGGAACAAAGGGAATGTGGAAATGAAAGAGAGGGAGAGAGAGGCTGGCAGATGTAATGAGACGCGGTGAAGGTGTACGCAGACTGGCACTCCCACTCCTCCCTTCTGCTCTCACTGCAGCCCTGGGTAACTCGCAGGCTAACACAAACAGCTTTTCTCCCGCAGCCTGCCCTCTGTCACTGTAAGTACATCAGCCTTCTCTTATCAGCATGCAGATTCCAGCCATGCACCCCCCTACCCCGGCTTTGCGCCTTAGACAGCAGACGCACATTTAACACGAACTTTCCTTAGCCAGGAAGGACATATCTGTAGAACTTATTTTTGTTTTCTCTTGATTTTTCTTTGTAAAAAGTTCATGCATTTTTACCACTTTCCCCCACCTCCTTTGTGACGGTGCTGCTCTGTGACTGTCGCTGCCTCTGTGGTCTTCCCAACAGGATGAGGCGCAGGCTCAGGTGAAATGTAATGCTGTTCTCTGTCCACTTAAAGTCAAGGGACAATGCCTGGTCCTTTTGCAAAAATGACGTCTTCTAGACGCAGAGCATTATTCGCAGTTGGCGTTTGGCTTTTGTTGTTGGAACGCGAGTTCCGACCTCTTGAGGCAGAGTCCCAAGGGGCACTGTTATTGGGGAGCTCGGGTTATTTGGTTCCACCAAACTGAAATGAAGTGCGATGGAGCGTTGGTATGCTTGTTCTCCCTGTTTAAGGAAACCAGTGGCTAAAACTTTTCTCCATGCTGTCATTAAAGTTTTCAACTTTCTTCCCTTTTGGTGTTTTTTTAAAAAAATACTCTTTCACTAATTCTTCGTTTCAGCAAAAGTTCTCACTCCCCGCGTTTTGGAAGTAAAGACATTTACATTGATCTTATCTATAGGTAGCTAGACAGCCCTTCCCGAAAGAAGTTAGGGATCTGAAGATGAAGTCATGCAGCTCTGAACTGTCCGCTTGGCTGGTGGAAGGAGACTCTCGAAGCGAGCATTTGAGGTTTTTAACAGTTGTTCTGATTTGGGCGTGGGTGCTTTAAATGTGAACTTCGGGTGGCCGAAGTCCTTGCATTACCCTGCCCACGTCCAGGGGGACCCCTCTCTAGGAACCGCACGGTCCTTCCCTTTGCGGGTTCGCGCCTCTTCTCTGGAGGTGCGAGGCCAAACTTAGCAAAGCCCGGTTGCCTTTGCGGGTCGCGGTGCGCAGGGACATCTGGACAGCACGGAGGCAGCGACAGCCAGCTGCGGGCATGTAAGTCAGTTCCTATCTGCGCCCGATTCCCCTTCGCTCTCGCCCGGGGTTCTTGCGCCAGTGCGGGGTTCCAACCCGCAGGGAAAATGAGCCTGTGCGCCCTTGATCTGGCCGCGGAGCCTGGGTGTCCTCTGCTACTTCCGGGACTTTCCAGAGCCCGCAGGCCAGTGCGGACCAGGTGGAGAGCCCCGCGCTGATGGCCAGTGTAGGGCTCATCACCTAGCCCCTGCGCTGCACCTTCATGCGGGAAGCTAGAGGGAAAACCCCGAGGGCACCCCGCCACCCCCCAGGGCCACGTGTCACTCTGTGCACAGCCAGAAGTGCGGCATGAAAACCCTCACTTTAGGGATTAATAGTGTGACCAGCCCCGGGTTCTGCCTTGCTTATCTACTTTGGTATCAGCTTATTAGATAAAATCTAAAGAGGAATCCTGTAGCTCCCTCCTGGGAAGTCCATCGTGGCTCACTCTTAGGGCCTTGGAGACCAGAAATCTCGATAATATCGCCTTTTTCTTCTTTTACCTTTTTTTTTTTTTTTTTGCCTTCTGCCAGTGGCCTGCAACTAGTCGGCAGGGTCAGTCTTACCCCCCAGGTTCCCGAGTGCTATGTGATTTAAAGAGACCGATGCGCGCTGGTACTTGAAAAGCCAAACTTGTCGCAGCAACTCTGAGGAACCCAGTGGAACACCACCATTTCCTCCCCGGATGTTTCACCTTCCTCCGTGGCTCCTCCCTGAGAATTCAGGCTTTGAGACTTAAAAGTACCACCTCTACTCTTTGCCCTAACTCTACAAGCATTAGGACAGGTCACTTGATTTGGAGTTTTTGGAGAGATTGGCTCCTGTGGTTGAGTTCCAGGGCAGGCGGCCCAAGAGCTCTGGATCCCAGCGATGGGCCACACTATTCACAAAAACCAAAACCAAATAAAAACAAAAAACAAATCCCAGAAGAGACTGACCCCAGTTTAAGCTGGAAACACCATCTGGGTTTGCCCCTAAGGGCCTTGGAGGCCAAGGGCGAGCCAGTTTTGGGCACGCGGTGGGAAGAGCTGGCATGCAAGGTGTTAGGCATTCTCTTAGCCTACCTCGTGCCTAGAGGCAGACCTTTCAGTCCTGAAAATCGCTGTGAGCAATGGGGACACAAAATGTTTTGGTGGGGACTAGCTCTCCTCTCAGCTACAGTCATCAAGTCACTTTAACTTGCAGCTCCTAACTCCCAATACTCAAGCATCATATTTCATATTGGGGTAGAAGCATCTAGCTATTTCTCATGTCCCACTAATTGGAGGTGGTCACCCCCACCCTTATTTCCTTCTCTGGAATCCATATGAAACCAAACATGGAGGATACCTGAAGAAGCCAGTGTATGACCGACACTTAGCTTGTTCCATCTTCGTGCTTGCTTACTTTCTCCATCTTCCGAAAAGTTAATGTGACAAAGATGAGGCCTTCTCCCCTAACCTTTTATCTGTGGGAGGTCTTCCCCCAAATGGCAACTTTAGATTGCCATGAATATTCTGGATTTTCTAGTCAAAATTCCTGACCCCTCTCTCTTGGTTCATATCTTCTTTCTTTATGTCTGTTTATGAAGTATCTCAAAGTGGCCATTTCACATCAGTTTCTACAGAGTAAGGGCCTCTCCTTCCACATACCTCTGCAGGTTATGCTGGTATGTCAGAACCTCTCTCCCAGTTTTTAATCTTGATGTACTTTTGAGTCTCCACTGACATCAGCTTCTCAAATCTAGTCTTTTTCTCTGAGCCTGGGTTAAGGCAGGTCAACCTCCCCTCATACACACTGCCTCTAGTTATCTCTGTGTCTCTTACTGTCAAAGCTGGTTTTCTCATGTCTCTTGTACTCTGTATCTCTACTACCTTAACGTATGATCATTCTCTCACTTCTAAGTCCCCCAACTTTTTTTGCACTGAGATAAAGTTCCAGGTCTTTGCTTTTCTTTAGGCCGTTCTATACCCTTCAAATCTTTTATCTATCCTACACATGCATCAAAAGAATCTTTCACTAATTTATTTTTGGGAGTCTTATTTACATAATTTTCTACATCTGACTTTGGAGTTTTACATGCTGTCCTAGGTAACTGAAATTCTTTTCATCTTGTATAACTTCTAAGCGACCCCTCTTGAAATTGTTTCTCCAAATATACTCCTATACAGAGTTTGAGATAGTACACATATATCACACACTCAAGTCCACATAACACAAACTTATCCATATAATTCATGTGGAACTGTTTGTTTATTGTTGTAAAGGTATAATCATTTTTCTTTGGTAGTTTGTACGTCTTGTTATTTATAATAATTTTCACTCATAAATTCCATAATCCACATGGCCTCCAGAACACTGCCAGCTACATAAGCTAAGAATCCCCTATATCAATTGCTTTTTCTTTTTTTCCTTTTCAGTTCCCCCTTCTACATCTTTTAACATACATTTCTCTTCTCCCATTTACTGAGATCCTACTAACTGGTGTGTTTTCATTATCTATGCTTCCTGCACCTCTTTCTTTACTCTTTCTACCACTTCATTTTTCATTTTCCTTCATCCTTATTATTCATCTAATATTCATCCTTCTTTCCTTCTTCTGGTCTGCTTCAGCCCCTGTCCTTCCCCTTTCTCTGTATCTCTCATGACTCACTTCTGTGGTCCAGTTCTGTATCTCAGTACTTCTTAACCTTCAGTCCATCCCTCCTCTGTCACATAACTTTTTCAAAGCACAAACTACCACCCCTACGTTTCCCCCTCCCACTTTACCTTCTCTTTTTCCCAGTTTGTCCTTTCCTTCTCCCCAGTTGTCTACCTTTCCCCCAATTCAGTTTGCCTTCCTCTTGACTCCTCCTCCCAGCAGCTCCTGTCCTAATAGCGCTCCTCCGGTCCTTTACTCCTCAGCCCCTCTCGCACCTTATACTTGTCACCATTCCTCTCTGACCCAAGCTCTCCCTCTGCTTTGTCCCCCTCCAATTCCCTTCTAGTAAGTCGCTTCAGTCTCTCTTTCCGGGCGCTTTCTACAGTTCCAACCTCCGCTCACGCCGATCTCTGCCCTTTCTCCTGCTCTCTTGCCTCTGCCTCCCGCCTTCCCCTCCTTCTTCTTCCCCCGTCCTCCCCCCTCCCTCCCAGCTTCCCTGCCTGGCTCGCTGCCTCCCTCGCCTCTTGTCTCATCTTGCCTGTGTTGTCTGGGAGGGGAGCCCTGCCTCCTCTCCCTCGCTCAGATCAATGCCCTGGCCACTCACTTTCTGATGTTGCACGACGGGAAATGCTTTGAATACTTACGACATGGCCGCTCACACTGATTGCCAAGATTGACAGCACTAACCATCGCCTTCACTTGTTTCAAGGGGGAAATCCCTAGTCTACCCGCTCTGCGCGCACCTCCCGGCACCCCAGCGGCAAACTTCTGCGGGTCAGCGCTCCCCCGCCCCAGGCGGGACACCCCCGCAGACTAGAGTTAACGGGCTGCGCCGCCTCGGCGTCGCGGGGGGTGGAGGGGTTCCGCTCCCTTGCTTTCGGGGTTGTGCTAATTGACCTCGCATCGACTCCCCTTCCTTAAGAAAATTTTTTTATTTGTATCTTTCCCTTTTTCTTTAATGCCATTTACTCTCGAGGCGCAGCGCACAAGGAGCCCTCCCGTGCGGTACCATCCTGGAGCCCGCCCAGGTAACCGGGACGGAGCGAGCGATCGAGAGAGCGAGGGAGGGAGAGCGAGAGCGAGAGCGCGCGCGGCCCGTTTGTGAGCTACCTGTTGGGGACCGGAGGGGGCAGGGGCAGGAACCCCGGGCCGGGCCGCCGTCCCCCGCGCCTTCCGCCCTCGCCCTTCCAGGCAGCTCCCGGGCTAGTTTTCCTAAGCTGGGACTTAGGGGCTAGGGTCGGACAGGCGGAGGGACTAGAGCGGAGCGCGCGGAGCCCTGCGAGGGAGCGGGTGGCCGGGAGTCGCGGCCGCCCAGCCCCGGCGGGTTTCCGAGCCAGGCTGGGGAGGGGAGGGGGGTGGGGAGGAGCGGGAGGAGGGCGCTCAGCGGGGCCGACGCAGAGGGGGAGTAGAGTTGAGAAAGGGGCCCGAGCGCCTGCCGCTCGCCGGCGGACACGCGGATCCCCAGGATGCATCCCCCTCTGGGAGAGCTGTGCCTTGTTCCGGAGGCGGTGACAGATCTGCGTGGCGGGTTTCTGGTTTTCTTGCCGCCCCCCCAAGCCCCAAAATCCACTCCGAGAAAACACATGTTGTAGCTGTAGAGAACTGTGCGTAGGACACTAAGGCAAAGAGAGCAGGGGAGAGAGCGCAACCTTTGACAACAGAAAGCTGTTATCGCCATCCTAAGTATTCGTCCGGAAATCTGTCCGCCCTCTCGGCCCACCTTATTCCTTCTCCTCCACTTCCCCGTGTAGATATTCTAACCTATATAACTGGGAATGATATGAAAAAGAAGTCAGGTGGCTTAGAGAATGAATTTTTAAGTCTCCATGAAGTTTGAGGTAGGTATCTCATTGAAGTTTGCGCAAGTGTGTGATGTAAGAAGCTTGTGCCTGCGTGTGTAGTTCGTTCTCTCTCTCTCTCTCTCTCTCTCTCTCTCTCTCTCTCTCTCTCTCTCTCAGCTTCTGCGTGTGTGCTCTGTGAGGGTTCAGATGGGACCGCTGGGTGGTAATGCCTTTTGTTCCCACAAGAGGGCAGCATCCCGAGGGCTTTGTGAGCGCCGTATCTCGTTATCGCTCGCTGCAGGCTTGGGTTTAGAGAAAGTTATACCAAAACTTTCAAATTGATATCACATCTTATTCCGTGATATTAAAAAAAGGAAAGACACCGAGAAAGAGGGAAAAAGACAAGTGAAGAAAGAAGAGAGAGAAAAACGAGGAAAGCAGGCAACCAGCCTACCCCGGGAGAGTCCCAGTCACACCAAGACTAGGGGGAGGGCTGATTTAATTGTGGGTTTGGCCGACTGACGACTGGAGTGCCCTCCTCGGCTGTCTTAGTTGTAGCCGGAGGTCATGTAAATCGACCTTAAAAGAATGCATAAGCCATAAATTAAAATAAACCTTCACCCAAGGGCTGATCCATAAGTAGACAATATCCAACCTGGACAAAACGAGCTTTCCTTACGAGCCGACCTAAACCGCATCCCCCCAAAGAATAGAGACTAAATGCAAAGTAAGTTTCCCAGCGAATATTTTTTTTTCTTGAAAAGTGTTGGGTTGGTTCGCCGTGTGACTGACTGCGATGCCGCCGTTTTCCGGAGCGCTTCAGTGTTAGCCAGGCTGGGGTGCGGGAGGCGGGGAGGACCCACTGGGTTTCTGGGCTTCTTAACGCTACCCCCACCCCACCCCCATTTTGGTTTGGAAACTTGGGCTATTTGTGGGTTTGACGCTGGTGGGGGGCGGGCGAGAGTCGAGGATCTCCGTGGCGCTCTCCTCCGGGGTGAAATTTCCCGGGAGGAGTTCAGAAAGAAAACCCGGGTCGCTAGAAAACCCATGCGCTTCCTTCCTCCTTCCACACTCGCCCCACCGCTGCTCCGCCGCAACTTTCCCGGGACCCCGCGCGCGTTGCCTCCAGTTCCCTCTGCTCTCTCGCTTCCTCTCCCCTACGCTTAATTTTGGACATGACTTTTTATGATCTCTTTGGAATAAACAAACCGAATTCCAAGACAATCCGAAACGCAAGTGCTAATCTGTGGTCTTCTTTGCCGGCGACCCTGGGGCAGGGGTGCAGGGCCCGGCGGGGGCGTGTGTTAGCGGCTGCCCAGCCCTGCGGGGCGCGGGCTCGGCCTGGGAATCCCCGGGCCCCCGCACGCAGTCGCCGGCACTTCTCCGACCGGTGCTCTCCCACTCCGCGTCCCTGAGCCCGGCCGGCGCCCTTCGTCCTTCTAGGCGCCCTGCCCGGGCCCGCCGGCCGCTGCATGCTCCGCAGACCCACCGAGACCTGCCACTCCGGGGCTCGGCCCAGGCCCGGGGGCGGTGCTGCCACCGGCCCTAGCCCGGCTGCTCTCGGGGGAGCCGCTTTCTTCTTTCTCCCGTAAAGGGCCGGCCGGAGAAAGGAAGGGGCTTGTGCAGAGTCTGCTGGGGTTGTGCTCGGGCGCCAGGAGGAGCGCCTGCGGCTGCGGAGGGCAGATTAGCTCCCTTTCCTGGACTGTTTCCCTGGCGCTCCGAGGAGCTTTAAGATAAAAAAAAAGAGAATTGGTGTGTTCCGAGCAGATAAAAGGTGGTTGTTGCCGGCGTGTTTTGAGTTTTATTTAAGTTCTCTTAGGGGCTGACCAAGTTTGAAAACATTTGTTTGTATGGATTGTCAGATATTGCATGCTGCCCCTACTTGGGGACTAAAAATGAGCCTACGACTCTGCTGGCTGGGCTGCGCTGTGAGCGAGATGGGTTGTCCCCGGCCGCGTCTGTGCCTGTGACCTCCTCTGGGGGCCGTGCTTGAAGTTTCGGTCTGGAGACGGCCAGAAGCCGTCGCTACGGCAAACTGGGCTGGGCTCTGGGCCTCCCTCCGGCTGCACTGTCAGTGGGGCACTAGGATGACGTCCCTGTCCGGTCCGGGGCGCTTGACCCCGGCGCGCACTCTGGTGGCCCGCCCTTCTCCCCGGCTGGGCGGCCCAGGCAACAACCCAGTGGAGTCGGGATGCGCGAGTGCCCCTTCTCCCCCGCCTCCTCAGGGGCTCCTCTCTCCTGCCCTTTATAGTCACATGCCCAGGTCCCGGGTCCCGAGGAGAACAGACGCAGCCCCGCCCAGTCTATTTCTAGGAGGAGGGTTTGGTGAATAAAAAGGTCAAGTGGTTGGGTCCGCGAGCTGGTCCATGGCGAGGGGGGACGGGACGGACACCTGGCAAGGACCTCCCCGCCTGTCCCCCACAACCCTGGCGGGCCCTCCCCCCCCACGGCTGGCCTCCTCAGGCCACATTCTTTCGCTAAGTGTGAGAGGCTGTGGGAAAAGCAATCCCGAGCCGGCTGAGAGCCGGCGAAGCTGATCCCGCGATGGCATTTTGTTTTGAACAGTTGCTTGGGTTGACGTTTCCTCATAAGGTAAGGTGTCACTGGACAGTCGGCTGCCCAAATGCCACATGTATAATTAGCTTGCGCACTCAGCACCTCGTCCCTGAGGCCCCAGGCCCGCAGGCACGGGCTTGGCCGACCTGGCCTACTCAGCTCCGTCCTGGGCTGCAGGATTTCCGAAGACGGGTGAAACCAGCCAGGACAGCCCTGGGAGGCCCCTGCACCCCGGGAGACTGACAGCGTAGCCCTGGCTTTGATTGCTCTCTCTCGACTTTCCAGTTCCTCAGCTCTCTTTATTTTTCGGTTGAGGGGGAACTGCTGGTTAGAGGGGTAAACCGGCGGCAGGGTGCAGACTGAAGAGGAAAGGGGGTGCAGCGTGATTGGGTGTGTGAATCTGGCAGTATACCGACTCTGCACACCCCGCCCATGGAGGGGGGCTGTTAGTGTCCCTCTATGTTCTAATCCACCAGGACTAGTCCAGGCTTGGCATTGTATCCTGGCTTGAGTAGGGGCTTCAGGCTTCTAGTTTGGATTGCTCACCTGTCTCTGTGCTCCCTCCCACCCCCGCCCCAGAGGTCACTCAGCAAATTTGTATCTGTGTCCTGATTGCAGCTACTGTCCCCGCTCCCCTCAGGGCCTAGCCGCCTGGGGTTGCTAGTGTTCACGGTGGGGGAGCCTGGAAAGATGTGCTGCCTCTCCTTGTCTCACTCTTGTTCAGCCTGGGCTTCTTAGCAACAGTGCCTTGTCCTCCCTGTTTGTACCCAGATTGGTGCTTGAGAGTCCTACCTGGCTTCTCAGCTCCATCCGCAGGTCAGCTTTTGCATGTTCTCTGGTGGAAGCCAGATTTCTGCAGCCATGAACACGACTTTCCCTCTATCTGTGCAGTCACGGTGGAATCCAACACTCAGCATTGGGTACTTTCATCAGGCTCCCTTCTCCCCTGATACTTACTAGAAGGTTCTCTTTATTTTAAAACAAACAAACAAGCAAACATCCTAAATCCACCCATAAGTTTAGTGGGATAGGGTTAGCTTTGCTATGGCTGCAAGAGTGTAACCTTTCAGGTGGGAAGTGGGGACATGGTTTTTCTTAGTTGCATTTGATTTTTATTGAACCAATGTAATATTTCATTTTTTATAGTAGGGGAAAAGTTATGACTGATTTTTTAATACTCTACCAGACCATGAATGTATGATCTATATACTTTTGAGAGCATCTTTCTGAATACACGTATGTGAGCACATGAGCAGTAGGCCTAATGGCATGTAGGTTTTTTTCTCCTACACTTTTGAAAACCTCATAACTCAAGACAGATTGTCCTTATCCTAAAACAACAAGAACAACAACCACCAACCCAAAAAAAAAAAAAAAATCCTTCAGACTCTGAAAGCAAGCAAGTGTGCACCACACTTATTAGATCTAGTTCATTACCAAAGGCAGTAAGTAGCCAGGATCTAGCTATTGCTAGGTCATTAATTCCCTAGGCACAACTGACATCCTCTGCTGCTTTTCTCAGGTACTATCAACACCCCCTTTCTCCTTTGCTCTCCCCCATATCTCCTCACATATAGTAGCAAAATAGATAGTTTTGTTTTTTTATTGTTCGTCCTATTTAATGCTATTCTTAGTGGGGTTTTTTTTGGAAGTAATCAGAAGGAACTTTGTCTTGGTGTATATGTTTTTTAAATGCAAAATTTATGAGTTTGTTATTATGGAGCATGGCACAAATTCCTATAGTAGTATAATATGTAACTATAACACTCGAAACATTATACTATAAAGAAAAATAAATGTAAATATTAATTAATAAGACACTATCTCCATACCTTAAGCTGATTCTATACTGGATTCAGTAACAATAACTGGAAGAAATGGCATTCAGTAGGAATATTATATTGTCTGTTGGATGTTTTTTCATTGGTAGCAGAAAGCGACAGATATTTTTCTTAGTAAGGGAAAAGCATATGTTTAAAATATGACCATATCTGGCAAGTTCTTCTTTTAAAGCTTTAAAATACTACTTTCAAAACATAAATGATCAATTTTGGTGGCATTATGTCTGTTTCTATTTGACTTTTAAAAAAGGAATTATTGAACTATTGGTCACTGATAAAATTGCTACACATATCCATCTTCTATTGAAGAAATTAGTGATGTTTTAAATAATTCTTTTTCAATTAGCACAATAGGTACTGGAATAAATGAATTTTCTTTTAATAAGGTTTTAATATACATTGGCATTAACCCTTACTTTTAATATTTTCTATACTTTTCAGTTTTGTTATGTTATTTATCTCTAAGTTTGAAAGAATTCTCTTGTTAGTCAAAGAATTCATATATACTTTTTAAATATTTACAAACAGCATTCTCTAAAAGTATAGTATAGTACAACTGAAATTTTGGTTGATATAAGAGCTGTTTGTTTAAATATAGTTTAGGGGTGCATATATATCAATTGATGTTTTTGAAGTCAAGTGAAACATTCCATCAAGCTAATGTGTCTGAGAGTACAATATCAGGCACAGACAGGTACTAGAAATGATAAAACACAGATAACATACAGCAAGATGATTTGCAGATGGGACGTATTATCTGCTGTCAAGAGGTTAGATGGGTCATATTACTGGTTTTTTAAAAAACTAATCTAGGTTATTTCAGAATTATCAAGTTATGTAGGTATATGAGATTTAATGAGAACAGATTTTATTATAGAAACTTGCTAAAATATGAACACATATTCATTGCTTTTTAGAGGAGGAAATAGACTATTTTTGCATTTGGATTGCTTCTTGTTTAAGAAATATGGCTCTTCCCTATTATTTTTTTTTCCTAACAAGGAAAATAATGCATTGAGCATTTTATGTCTTTATTCTAACTCCACATTTTCTGCTGATTATACTCTGACTCTCAACATACTCAAGTAAAAAAAAAAAAAGCTGCCATACCACTATAGTCTATGAAAAGCAATTTTATTAGATGTAAGCACAGTTTAAATGTATAGCTTATCGTTTTCACATGAGGTTCTTCAACTGTGATTTGAAAACTAATTGTTTTGGTGAGAATTATATCAGAAACTTTCATCATTCTCTCATTACATATTCATTATTCATTTATAGGAAAAGTGTTTTTATTTTCCTTGTTCTGTGGAAGAGGGTAAAAGCTTTTCAGTGAATTAATTTGTTTAGACATTTAGTCAAACTGGAAATAGTTTTAAACTTGTGGTATGATTTTTGATAGAGCTTTTCAAGTTTTAAATACCCATTGTTATAATTTGGATAAAAATATCAATTAAAGAATGTGCGTGGAGGTTGTAAGATGGGGGTATATAATTTAAATAACTGCGGACTCTCTCACCTTCACAAAAAGGATGCTGCCCTGTTTTTCCTCAAATCTGTAGTAATCTCAAAAAGGGAACATGAAACCCTAAGACCTCAGAGAAACAGTATCGATTCAATTCTTAACTGCAAATCCTTCATACCATTGCTCAAAATATCCAACTTTTCACCAATATTAGCCATTCTTTTTATAGTGACACCATGCTTAGTAAAAAACTTCTAAGCACTGAGGTCAGGTGTTGAGATTGGATTCTAGTTTATTTTTTATGAATCAGATAAAGATTTCTGTGCATGAGACCATATGTGAAGATGAGAGAACAAGAACATTTCCATATCAAAGGCAATATATCTGAGGCTGCATGGTAATTAAAATGCAGTGGTTTGGACTCTGTGCACTAGCACTTAAACAGAGCATCGCCGGGACCTTGTGCATCATGCAGGCGGTTGCCTCTTGCATACTTCTTGAAATACACTTATAATTTTGTACAAACATTTATGCCAGTCCACACTTTTCTGTGGATAATTTGTATTTCATCCAAACCATTCAAAGTAGAAGTTATTTTTTGAGCTACCCCCTCATTATGGCTTTTGTGCATCAACTATTTTTATTCCAGTTGTTTGTATTTCCTTTTACCAGAATGATGGCTTGTTTATATTCAGATTCTCTTCTTGCTCCTCTAAGACCCCTTATATGTCACTCATATTTTACTATTCACTCAAAAAAACTTTCAATTTTAGGAAAGATGTGAATTATTTTCTGAGGTTAATTGTAGATGCTGTAATCTATTATAAACTAATAAACTACATTTAAAATGCCAACCGCCCAGTTATTTCTACTATATAATGCTAATATATTTAGTCATCCTCACTAACTTGCACAGTACATAATATTGGAAAAATTTTCTTTTTACAACGCTTAAAGAACTCTGAAATATTCCTCCTTATCTTTTAATTGCATAAAAAATGTGTAGTGGCATTCTCTTTCTTACTGTTTCAAGTGAAAAACAATTATTTGAAATGATAGAAATCTTTATCTGAAGAGTTATCTCTGCATTTATAGGGAGATGCTTGATTCTTCTTATAAAGAACTGGTTAGCACCTTAACCTGTAGTTATTTAAGATAGAATAGTGAAATAAAATCTAATAATTGGTAGTTCATGTTGTATATATTTTAGAAAATTTTGCATCTTTGGTAACTAACTTGAATTTGCTGCTCTGTAATTTTCTATTTCTGTATTTGTGCTCTATCTGTGAACATTCTGGTCTGGTGGCAAGGAATTCACTGGTATATTTTATTTACCAAGCTCTCCTGGTCTATAAAGCTTTTAAAAGGTTTCTCTGGATGGAAGCACCATGTATTGAAGAAGCCTAATATGATATAATGGAATTCTTTAAGAGTTTTTGTGTTTTTAAACTGTTTTGGACCAAAATTATTTAAGTATATTGATTCGATGCTGTTCAGTGATGACATATGCATAATAAATATAAGGTAAATTCAAAGTACAAAATATGATACGCTTCTATGCAAACATTCTATAGTCTCTGATTCCAACTTCTTCCTTGATCTCTTTCTTCTCTGAGAATCTCACAAGATAACCTTTGAAGTGATCTATTTTATTTCACTATCCCTACTACTTTAATAAATTGTTGTTTCTAGTCCCCTTAAAGAGACTAATTGAAATTATCTATTTTGAATATATCCATTCAAATGCAAAGTGGGATTTTAGTGTTATTTGTGATTTTGACTTTACTGAGCACAATCTCTTTGCTACTTTGAAAAGTAGTTCTTTAAATTCAGACAAAGAAAAATAAAGATGCTTTACAGTATGTGAAAAAAAGAAAATGCAACAGATTTAAAAAATGATGAGCATAGGTTTCAAATGGAACTCATTCTGAGGCATGGTTGCAAATATTTCCTTTTGTACTTTACAAACAGGTCATTGGGTAATGTGATTGAGCCTTACTAAGTTCTAGGCAACCTGAAGGGCATTTTTGAAGTCATAGTCTTTACTTTTTAAGAATTTTCTCTTGCCCTAGCTGGTTTGGCTCAGTGGATAGAGCATTGGCCTGCGGGCTGAAGGGTCCCAGGTTGGATTCTGGTCAAGGACACATGCCCCAGTTGCCGACTCCATCCCCAGTAGGGGGTGTGCAGGAGGCAGCCAATCAATGATTCTCTCTCATCGTTGATGTTTCTATCTCTCTCTCCCTCTCCCTTCCTCTCTAAAATCAATTAAAAAATTTAAAAAAAAAAGAATTTTCTACTGAAGATTTTTAATATATGGTAGGTGGGGAAATTTAGGCACAGTTGTCATTCTTTTCCAGTTGTACCAAACAGGTCATTGGTATAACTGGAGAAGAATGCTCCTAACTAAGAGAGAATAGTTCATTGTTCTTTCTTGGGAAAAATATCAAAGGGCAGGAATGATGTTATTTTCTTATAAATAATCTCTAGCTATTTCCATGAGCAATGCACCTTCTATGTAGAAGTTAGCCACCCCTTTCATCCCCCAATATATCCTTGGTGTAATCCATTTCTTCATCTCTAAAATGGGAGTTATAATAATATCTATACAATAGGGTTATTAGGATTAAATGAAATAAATGAATGGAAAACACTGAGCTCAGGGCTTGTCATAAAATAAATATTTAATACATGTTATCTATTAAAGTTGAAGTGGAAAGATCTGGATTTTCATTTTAGCTTCACTACATATTTGCAAATTACATAATCTGCTTCTTTTCCTCTTATATGAAATATAGACAGCAATACATGTTCCTTCCTTTCTTTCCAAGAATGGAGAATTCATTAGTAGTCTGGCAGACTTGGATAGAGTAGTGACTAAATGTAGGGTTTGGATATCCAGCTCTCAAATATGAGAAAATTCCAATTCAAAGAATTAGAAGAGATTTGAAAGATCATTTCATCTGTCATCCTCTATCCTCCAAGCATGTACTAATCACTCTACCTTCATTCTAGTCAGTTAAGAAGCTCTCTTTATTCTGAAAGCCTGCAAAGAAGGAGATTTTATAATCTTCCTCGGTTATATGTTTCAATGATTAGCATTAGGAAGTTCTTTGTGCCAAATACACGCATCTTAATCTGTTTTCTACAAAAATATATTCTTTATTTGAATGATAGAACTACATGTGAGAAAACCAAAATTAAATGTTCAATTTTTACTTCTTGAATCTTTCTTTTGAAGTCTTATTTCCTAAATTAGTTTTGTGATCTTGAATAATTTATGTAATTTCTTTAAGTCTCAATTTCCTAATTTTAAAAATAGGGATTGTAATAGAATTTATCAGGTAGGGTTATGGGATAGATTAAGCTTGAATATAGTACTATATATAGAAGTGTGCAGCCCAGCCGGTGTGGCTGAGTGGTTGAGCGTTGACCTATGAACCAGGAGGTTATGGTTCTCTTTCCTGTCAGGGCACATGCACAGATTGCAGGCTTGATCGCCAGTGTGGGGCGTATATGAGGCAGTCAAACAATGATTCTTTCTCATCATTGATGTTTCTCTCTCTCTCTCCCTTCCTTTCTGAAATAAATAAAAATATCTTAAAAAAAAAAAGAAGTGTGTAGAACAATTCTGGACAATTGTGTTAGGATTAATTGACAGCAGTTATGTGATCAGTAGTAGACCCTTGCCTTAAAAAGGGCCCTTAATTCTCTTAAGTTTTATAGAACTCACTTTTCAGAGTCCTTTCATATTCATTGCCTCATTCAATAAAAGGTATGCAGGGTAGATAACCTTACCAGTCATTCTGTCTAACTTCCTACTTGATATAAATAAATGTTTCATTTGGGTTTTGCTTCAGGATATTATTCACTACAAACAAAGCTTGTATGTCATAAATTAGGGCTGGCTTTTTTGGTCCCTCCTTTTCCAGTCTCTTCTGTATAATGTCAGTGCTCATTTATTTTATCTTCATACTTATTTCCAGAGCCAAACCAATGCTGCGTTTCCCATATACCAATGTAAATGAATAATACCATGCTAATCAGAAGTGTTAAATGTCAGTTATATATGTCTGTGATTGATAATTTAAAAATATTGAATTATTACATAATAAGCGTGGCTAGTTGATAGGCAGCAATCTTTCAAAATATAGGTTAACAATCCTTAGCGGTGAAAAGATGGGGACCACTTGACTACATGATTTATAAGGTGAAAATACATGGTCCTAGTGAGAAGGTATGAATATGGGTAATCCTATGCAGTGAGCTGGTTGCTATAATGGAGATAAGTATAAAAGCGGAAGTACCTGTGTCAAGGAAAGCTACTAAGAGGTTGCCTTTCAGCCATGACTTAAAAGATGATTAGGAATAGGCTGCTTGAGGTAACATCCTGAAAAGCATTGGACTTGGGGGAAACATTTTATAGTATTATTGACTATTTGGTAGGTCTGACATGGAAATGTCTCATATTTGTGTCTTTGTGACTCCTGAAAGGCCATGTCTATCATGACAGTGATGTGGCTATAGGTTAGCAGCTCAACACTTCTCTTTCTTAGCTCAGGTTTGTGGTCAGGGACATGGTGAGTCATTTTAAGGTACAGGAGAATTTTTCAAATTATTGCTTTCCTTCAAATATGTCAAGTATGACAATTAAAATAAGTTGCTTTTTAATGTATGAACTGATGAACAGGACTATGAGTTAATAAAAGTTTATATCTTGCACTGTAAAGAACTACCCCCCCCCCCCCCCCCCCCGCCCCTTGAATTGGCAAGCATAGGATCTGAGTGTTGTTTCTGAGTTTCCCTTATCTGTTACAAGTCTTTAGGTGCCTCACATTTATAATTAAGTTTTCCTTCAGTAAAATTGGCATACCCCGTAACTTCTTTTTTATTAAGGGGTAACATGAAAATAAATTAACCCTCAGAATAATTCAGGTTTTTTGGAAGAAATACACATTACTATATAATAATATGATAATGAAACAGTAGCAGCAACAACCTCTCTCTATCCTTTTTAACTTTCGAATAGGGATGCTAAATCTTTCTTTTTAGTTTTGTAATCTGGTATATCATGTTTTCTAGTAACTTTTCAAATGCTTTTTCTCTAAGCCCACAAACCTTCTTTTCTATTTTTGGTTTGGAAGTTTCCTGGTGTTGAATAATCTGTTTCTTCAAATTAAACACACCTTGTATGTTTTTCAGCGCGTATGACTTTGTGACATAATCATTTTCTGAAAAGGGCTTGGTGGTGATATAGGTTGGAGAAGTTTTAGCGCTAGTTTCCAATGGCCTTAACCTACTGTTTTCCTTACTACTGTTGTGGATGCGGGAGACTCGCAGTGTTGATAATGCGGTGAAAAATATCACGAAATCTCTCCATTAAAAAGAAAGGCTGTGGAGCTGAGTAAAGGAGGGAAGAAAAAGATGAGCATTCTATAAAATAGTTTAAAAACATCCCTCAGCCACATTAAATTAGTTATGATGCTTTAAAGGATATTTTCCTTTAGAACAGCGGTTCTCAACCTGTGGGTCGTGACCCCTTTGGCGGTCGAACAACCCTTTCACAGGGGTCGCCTAAGACCATCCTGCATATCAGATATTTACATTACGATTCATAACAGTAGCAACATTACAGTTATGAAGTAGCAACGAAAATAATTTTATGGTTGGGTCACAACATGAGGAACTGTATTTAAAGGGCCAGAAGGTTGAGAACCACTGCTTTAGAACTTTCAGTTGAGCTTTTTAATAAGAAGCAAAAACTCAAGGAAAATAAAATAAAAATTGAAATAGTATAGCAACTGAACAAAGTTTAACTAACTTGGAATATAGCATATTAGTTAACTGAGTCTCAGGAACATTTTTTACTCTTGAATCTGAAGATACAAATATACACTAGAGGAAAACTGGACTATTTTAAAATTTCTTAGCTGTAATCCTTTCCAACTATAAAGATGCATATTGAAAATAAATGCAGGATGGGGTAAAAAGTAGGTTTATAGTTGTAAATATATGAAACAGTTTATTCTATATTATAATTTATTAATTATTGTATTATTTTCCATAGGAACAACGGTAAGCCTACTTTTGCCCCACCCTGTATATTGAGGTTTTAAGAAGAATTTTAATCTTGGAACAAGTAAACTATATGTTATATTAATTTTAAATATAACATTCTAAGGCATTATTAAAAGAAATTTTCAGCTTTTCTGAAGTTAGACCCTGTCAACTTTTACAGACAACAGTTCCAAAGAGAATGATTTCATTTGTACTTTTTGTATGATTTTGTGTGTTTTACAGGGATGCTAAGGCAGAGTCACAGTACACTGAATACTTATGTGTTTTACATTGAGTAGCATTTTGTAACAAGCTTATTTTCTCTAAGGACAAAAATATATAGCAGCCCAGATTGGGTGGGGCTAGTGAATTTAGGGACTCTTAATCCCCCCACATGGTGGGGAAATAATGAGAAATAGCTCAGCTTTTAATTGTGATATGTTAGGACCCTCTCCAAAGCACTCATCATAATTAGCCATGTCTTAGTTTGTGAAGTTTTGTGTTTAATTTCTTCTGTATGTCCACATGGAAAACTCATTAATGTTATCAGGAGCTGTGTGAGTAAAGTATATGAAAAGTGTACCCATTCATATTGTATGCTAACTTTTTCTTTTGAATTCTTTTAGTATCACTTTCACATCTTTGGGTTATTCTCTTCTTCATTTTTGATCTGTGCACACACTGGTTTCTATTACTAAAATGCCAATCAAATAGGACATTTGCATCAATTGTCTTTTAAACTTTATGAGGCTAAGATATGGTTTTTAGTTTTGCTTATTTAACAAATTTATATCTGAGATCATTTAAAAACAGAAATGTAATTTTATTAAATGGTGTGAGAGGGGCAGTAACTTATTTGGTCATCATAAATTGTCTCAAATGAAGCCTTCATTTAGTTAAATAAGTAGATCTTAAAAGTAAATATCTTTGATGATTAATAAAATATTTGTTTGAATGTTATCACAAACAAAGCACGAATTGTTATTCTCCCTGCTTGATTGAAGTGCATGTAGCATTTACATGAGCTGAGGTGGAAGGAAAAGGATTTAGGATGTTTAGGGAGAGAAGAAATAAAGGTCTGAGGTAGTTTGATAGCCTAAGGGCAACTAGAAAGTATTATTGGTAAGGGCAAGGCTGGAGGAGTTCCTTGGGCAAGATAATGCTAAGGCTTATTTGGAAGAACTCACTCTGATAGAATAGTGGTCTGCAAATGTTGGGGATGAACACACTATCAACAAAACGTTTATGAGCATGTGTCCTAATACATGTGCCTGTTTATTTGAAATTACAGTAGTCACCCCTTATCCATGGAAGATATGTTCCAAGACCCCCAGTGGATGACAGAAACCATGGATAGTACTGACTCCTATATATACTACTTTTTTTTCCTATACATGCAAACCTACGATCAAATTTAATTTATGAATTAGATACACTAAGCGATTAACAACAATAACTGATAGTTATTGTATTTTAATAGAACAAACATAACAATATACTGTAATGTGAATGTGGTATTAACAAATACAATAAGAGTTATTTGAACACAGCACTGTGATCTTATAACCAAGACAGCTATTAAGTGACTAATGGGCAGGTCAGGTATACAGCGTGGATATGCTGGATAAAAGGTTGATTCATGTCCAGGGTGGGACTGAGTAGGATGGCATGAAATTTCATTCATACTCCTCAGAATGGTGTACAATTTAAAACTTATTAATTGTTTATTTCTGTAATCTTCCATTTAATATTTTTGGACAATGGTTGATAGCAGGTAACTAAAACCATGGAAAGTTAAACCCTGAATAAGGGAGATTACTGTATATACATGTACTATTGTGCTAATATATGCTATAAATGCATTCATAAATAGATATTAAAAGAAAGAAGTATATATATAAAATAATATTTTAACAATAATTATGGTTCCCCCAAGCCCTATGATTTAATAGTCTGGTTATTTTTTAAAGTCTTAATTTAACACTTTGTTATGAAGTGATTTAAAGTTTTGGTTCCAAGTTCAGTTTACTTTGCTACATGGTTTTAATGCCACCACAGTTGAAAAAGATATCTCAGAAATAAAATAGGTCCAAATGGAAGAAGCATATCATTGTTTGTACTTATTAAATTGTTATGCTAATTTATTAATCCTATATACAAAATATGTAAAAATGTTTTGTTAAAATTTGGCTAGTAAATCTCTATCTTCCCTGATGCAATCAGTTGTTTGGCCAATGAGGTTGAAGGTAGTATAGCATTTTCATATTTTTAATAAATGGGCTCAACACCCATTGAATCTCTTTGAAACATCATTAAATGGACTAAAATATTCTGTTTGTTGCCAATTTTAAAATTAAAAACAGATGAATGTTTTTGTAAGCGATAGAGTTTTTGTTAACAAAAATCACACTATGATGGAATAATTTTCAAACAAATGTTTTCAGAATACTTTTTCACAGCATGAATCTGTTTAGAAAAGCATTTGCTTTCTTATTTGATAAAATATCATCTTTACATTGAACATAAAAAGTAAGTTTGTTTGATAGTCTGTCTATCTATCTATCTATCTATCTATCTATCTATCTATCTATCAATCATCTATCTTGTCTAGCTATGTGGTAACACACACTCACAGCACCTTGTTAGCACATTTGGTATACTACTTTTTCAGTTCCTTAAGTTTGGAAATGTTGCCATGAGATAAGCAGGGGAACCTCTGGGTGTTGCAAACAGTTCTTATGGTTACTCTCCATCTCACTTAACAGCACTGTAAAGATTTTACGATGTTTTACAAATCTATTTTTAAAAGTAATTGCATCATCATTGGTTTCAACATTGTGTCGCAATTGCTTGGCTATGAATGATGTAGTTAGTGAAGCCCATGGTGTTATCTCTGTAATCTTGTCCGTAATGTTTTTCCTTTAGTCCAGCTAGAGCAACCACTTCACCAGTGGTTACACTTTGTCAATTTTCCCTAAACATTACTTTTATTTAAAAAAGTAACACTTGAAATTATATATTCTTTGGTACATATTTTAGTGGCTCCCTCAAAAATAGCACTTTGCCTTTTTAAATATCATAAACTGAGGCATGTTAAAAAATATGTATGTTCATGTATCCGAAAAGCAAGCATTCTACATGGCCAAAGTTTCTCTCTCAAATCTTCAGTCATGTTTTCTATGCAACTTCCAGCATTGTTTGTGGTAGTGCTCATTGCACATTCCCGGAGGACATCATTCACACTGCATTTTAGGTAAATGGTTACATAAAGTTGTGCATTGCGCAACTCTCATTTTTTAGCGAAGGAATATATTTAAACTTGTGGCCGTATTGTTTTCTGTGTATTATTGTAGCCATTTTTATAGCAGAAGGGAAGAACAAGTGTTTTTGTAATAGCATATGGCTCTTTGTGTTTTATAGCTAAAGAACTTCAGAAGAGGTTTCTAAATATTTAACATTATGGTTGGTGAAATTCTGTAAAATGTTGAATTAAGTATTACATGATTTTAAACATTAGAAAAATTTGAAAAATTTATATCTATATGTTTAGTTTTTAAATATCTTACTGATTGTAATGGCTTCAGATTCTTGTTATTTGACATCTCAATGTAAAATAGGGTAAGGTACACTGTTAATGATGGTAGATATAAATCCATATCTCAAATTGTTTTCTTGATAAGTAAAAAAATCTTGGCCTATTTCTTGTCAGATCTGCTTGGATCATCATTGTTTTTATCTTACAATGTGGTCACTAACAGGCTACAACCATAGTACAAGTGTTCACTTGGTCATAGTATTGTTGTCACTAAGGCCTGTTTTAATATTATACTCAAATTGTGACCCCTTTGGAAGGATTTTTTAAAGCCACTTGAGCAAAAAACTAGATAACATTATCTATAATCAGATTATCTATAATCACAATATTTTACATATAAACCCAGAGTGTTGATCTGTATTTAAATTTAAGTAAGGATTAGTTTTTTTTTAAAAAAAAAAAATAGATAAATATACACAAGTATACTTATACTAGAGGCCTGGTGCACGAATTCATGCGGGGGGGGGGGGCGGGCGGGGAGGGAGTGCGGAAGTGTGGCTGCTGGCCCCAAGGAGGGAGCTGGCCCTTGGCCCCACTGAGAAAGGGGCCGCATCCGCCACCACCCACCCCTGGTTCCCCATCCCAGCCCGGGGCACAAAGGCCCCGGTGGGGTCGAGAGAGGAGGTGATGGTCGCTGGGCCAGTTGTGGAAGGAACGGACGCCACTATCAGTGCCCTGTCACCTCGCAGTTCCCCGCCTCCCCCCTCCTCCTTCCTTCACTGCCACGCTGCCACCACAGCGGGTGGGTGGCCCCCGGGGAAGGGAGAGGACGGCTGTGAGAAAAACCCTCACGTCAAGGTCTGACTTTCAATAGATCACAGCGAGGGAGCTGCTCTGCTGTCTACCAAACCCCAACCCAGAAGCAGGTCTCTACAAATGGTTTAGCACCAGTGGCTGATGGGGGCCAGCTGACCAGGGGGAGGGGCCGTGGGAGGTTGGCTGTGGGAGCACACTGACCACCAGGGAGCAGCTCCGGTGTTGAGCATTTGCCCCCTGGTGGTCAGTGCACATATAGCGACTGGTTGACCAGTCATTCCAGTCGTTCCGGTCGTTCGGTTGTAACAGTCGCTTAGGCTTTTATATATATAGATAGTGTACTCCTTGGATGTGTGAGCTCACTTTGGAGACCACTGGAATAGAAGAGTAAGTGGGAGAGGAGGGTGTGGTGAGTCAAGGAAGAAAAACGTAGTTTCCAGAGAGCACTCTCCTGGGATAGGATCCCTCTGAAGAATGCAGCTAGTCACTGAGGCAGGGAGTGGGGCTACGGGTTTATAAGTATCGGGGTTCAGAAAATAGTAGTGTGACATTTTTACAGGGCTCTGATATAAGAGGGGAAGCCAGCTAGGGCAGGAAACCAATTTGAGGCATTTGTTGGCATGAAGGGGTCAGTGAAGTTTCATAATTAATTGTGTTGCAGGAGAGAGGACCACGTGGAGAATCACTAGTCTCCATATCCTCTCTTTGCATAGTTTTGATCTCAGCTTTACTCTTTGTTGCTTCTCTACTCGGCTTTCCTTGGATTTAGATACAGTCAAAGCAAAAGGTGGGAAAGGTGAGTAAGGCAGCAGATGAGGGATGGCTACAGGCTAACATTTGTATTCAGTGTTCTTTTCTCCCTTTCCCCCTTTGCTCTAACTTGATATACTTGTTGCATAGTTTGATATAGTAGCCAGAACCTAGTTTGGGAGTTTCAGCTCTGCCAACAAACTTTGGGTGACATTGGCTAAGTCACTCCTTTCTAAGTCACTTCTTTCTAGGAATTAGTTTCTTCATTGGTAGAATGAAAAGTCTGGTATCTCCAAAGAGGTTCAACTCTGACATGCTGTTTATGCTCTTCTGGGATAAGGCTCTGTGCTCACTCTTTACACAGAACTTTTAGTGAAGTTCCCTGTTTGTATATGAGCCTTAAAGCACCATGTCCACTCTGCTGGGAATATAATTTAATAATGCATTTATGCTGGTGGACTCATAAACAAAAACTAAAGTATTTCCAGCTTTTCCCTTTTACCCTCCAGACAACTTTGATCGAGTGTGTTTCCACAGTGTGATCCTAGATAGAGCTCTTGCTTTCTAACCTTAAGTGCTTAATGAGAACTTAAGGAAGGAAGTATTAGCATCTGAAGGCTTGTATCTCTGAAGGCATTTGGGCTGGAAGAGATAGGCAGGACATTGGGACACAGCCATCAATTCATTGCATGTGTTTGGCCAGGCTGGCAGCAGTGGCCAGTGCCAGGTTTTTTGAGTATGGTTTCTGTCACCAACAGAGTTGGCTGTCTTTGAAGTCTGTTAGTTAACCTCCTCCAGAATCTTAGAGTGCAACTCTCACTCAGGAGGAAGAGGATAAAGGAATCTCTGGGGTGGGGTGGGGTGTGTGTGTGTGTGTCTAAACACACTCTTATACTCAGTGAGAACTTAATTATCTTCTTCCAACAGGTTTTTTTAAAAGAATCTAATAAATGAACAGATTTCAGATTTTCTCATTTTCTTTTCAGTACCTATTCATTGCCACAGAAGGAGGTAATATTGAGTAATGAAATAGATGCATATTACCAAACATATATTAGGCAATTGCCATATGCCAGACATATTTCTGGGTGTTTTTATAAGATGAAGATAATAATCTGTATCACAGTTTTTGAGAAATTTCAATATATAAAATATACTTGGGAGAGTGGCTGATATGTTGTAAGCTCTTTTTAAACATTAGTGAGTATTATTTTATTATTTCATTTGCACAACAACTGTGGGAGGCAGATGTCATTATTATTATTTTGTAGACAAAGAAATTAAGGTTGGGGAGGGAAAATAACTTGCCCAAGGTCACATAGCCATTAAGTAGCAGAACCATAATCTAAATTCAGATGTCCTGGCTTGAAGTCCCATGGTATTTCTGTTTGCTAATACAGCTCCCTATTACAGGCAAGTAAGCCATGAGATTTCCTCCAGATAATCTGCAAGCTAGATAATCAGGAGCTTGGATAATCAAGATAATCAGGAGCTGAACATGTTATTATGTGATGTTGAATTTTAGTAGATTCGGTTATTAAGGTAGTCCTTGCTTTGCATGGCTTCATGGTAACTGAAACTCATGTATATCAGAACCGTATCCTCTCTTTGCATAGTTATAATCTCAGTTTTACATAGTTCAGATGTCATGGTTTGATCAGTTACTATAGAACCTTGGAAAGTGAAGACTTGGCTCCAATATGCACTAGTTTCAGTTAACACAGTATAGTGCAAAGCGAGGGCTGCCTGCATTTCTATCAGCTTCGAACTCACATACAGAAATTCTCATTCTCTTTCCTTTGGACCAGTTAGGTGATTATTTCCATTTGATGACATTCATTATCTTTTGCATTCTTTTACTTACAGGTTCTGTTCCTGCTAAGGGAGAGCACTGTGTTAAGTAAGGGCTATGAAGGTCATTGATGATCGGCTCTTGGCTTGTAGGCCACCACCTCTGACATTTATTATACACAGCAGATCTCTCTCTGGAATTCTATAGAAATACCTGTTTTCTTTCTTTCTTTCTTTCTTTCTTTCTTTCTTTCTTTCTTTCTTTCTTTCTTTCTTTCTTTCTTTCTTTCTTTCTTTCTTTCTTTCTTTCTTTCTTCCTTCCTTCCTTCCTTCCTTCCTTCCTTCCTTCCTTCCTTCCTCCCTCCCTCCCTCCCTCCCTCCCTCCCTTCCATCTTCCTTCCTTCCTTCCTTTCTTTTTTTTTTCTTCCTTCCTTCCTTCCTTCCTTCCTTCCTTCCTTCCTTCCTTCCTTCCTTCCTTCTTTCCTTCTTTTTTTTTTTTAAAGACCTCTCCCCACTCCCATTACATGCCTGTTTCTTTCTGAATCGAGGTGTTTCCAGCAATGCAAAGGAAGGCCAGTGAGGCCTGTTATCTCGCTTTACTACATGAAAAGTGATATATTATAGTAGACAGTGAGCAGCCATTAGGTAAGAACTAAGTCTACTTAAGTTTCTTCTTAGATATGGATACTCAAATTCTTTTAAAACACATAATAATATTTTCAACCTGAATATAGGTGCATAGATTGCATAGATGTCAATTTTAGGGCAAGATAATATTGAAAATTTTGGTGCTTTGAATCTCCTCTTGTCCCAGAAATTTTTTTAAAAGTAATATTTTGAATAATTCCACTATTCTTGATTGCTTTGTGATGGCATATTTGTCAAATATATTACATATGAAATTTTAATGTTTATCATCTTTTTAAAAAGATATTTTATTGATTTCAGAGAGGAAGAGAGAGGGAGAGAGATGATGAGAGAGAATCATGGATTGGCTGCCTCTTGTACACCCCACACTGGGGACTGAGCCTGCAACTGAGCTGGCTGCCTGTTTCATAGGTTGATGCTCAACCACTGAGCCACACCAGCTGGGCTTGTCCCAGAAGTTTACAAAAATTCTCTTCCCTTAAATTTTTGTTGTCCTCCTGCCCCCTCCCCCACTCTTAAGATTGTTTTAAAACCTGTTCTTAGGTTTCTTTGTCAAACATTCTGAAGAATGGAAATCTTTGCTGACTCTAATTTGATTTCTCTTACCTGTAGAGTGCTGGAGAATTGATTTGGGGTAAAGTGAGCTTGTGGCATTGTGGCTAAGAGTGTACTATACTACTTTCTAGTTGTGTGAACTTGGGCCTGTTAACCTAAATTCTTCAGGCATCCATTTTCTTATCTATAAAATAGTATCCACTTCTTAGGATTGTTTTATGATTAAAGGAATAAACGTAAGTGCTTAGAACAGTGATTGGTATGTGGTGCCATGCAACCATTAGCTATTTGTGAATGTACCGAAATTAATTTAATACCAACATTAAACACAGTGGTGGGAGAAAAAACAAATCACTGATGACTATATACTGTTTGCTTCTGTTGATATAGTTTTCAAAAAGCAAAACTTCACACTATATCATTTAGGGATACATACAAAAATAGCAAAATTATAAAGCAAGCAAGCAAATGAGTAAAACACAACTCAAGGTGGTGACTACCTCTGGTGTGAGTTGGTAGGGGGAGAGGTGCAATCCAGGAGAGCACAAAGGAGTCTCCCTACAGGTAGTATTGAGATTTTTTTAAAAAAACATAGCTGCTAAGATTTGAGCTATTATTAAAGTGGATGTCTTTAAAAGGAGAATCTGGCCCAAAGTACAGTACTACTGTATATTCAAAATACTTTGTTGAAGGGATACAAATGAACACTACTTGAATGTAATGTGAAATCATCTTGCAATTTCCCCAACACAGTGACTCTGGAGTACTTCTGAGAGCTAATACTAACTGTTCTATATTAATAGGTACTTTGAGAACCTCTTCAACCGCAAATCAGCAAATCTATTGGAACTAAAATTTCTTTATTATAATGTCTTATCTTCGTTTCTGAGTGTCATAATTTGTGGAGATTAGTTTACTTGGGTACAGAGTGAGTTTGGGTATGAGTTTTCTCAGAGCTAGATTTGTGACTGTAGCAATAATTGAAGAAGCAGTGGTGAACTTAGAGGCAGTAGGTAGCAGACAGAGAGCTTGACTCAGGAGACATCCCACAGGAAGGGCCTAGATATGGCCTGACTTGGCCAGTGATTGCAGACTTGATTTCTAGGGTCTTGAAGGTTATGGGTGGAGACAGCTGGCTGAGATTGGGATGTGGAGTTGGTAACCTCTGTTTCCCTCAAGGTGCTTTGATGCAGACTGCAGAATCCTGTGGACCCAGTAGACATCCCCTAGAAGGGCCCCAGCCTTAGCCAAACATGGCCAGGGATTGCAGGCTTAATGTCCAAGTCCCAGAAAGTTCCTAGTGGAAGCTGCAGACTGGCTATGTTAGATCTAGGATTTGAACTCAGGTTTGTCTGATGACCAAAGCTAAGCTCTTTGCACTAATGACTCCATGCTGTTTCCCTGATGAAGAAGGCACTATTGGAGAAAAGGAAAATAGCTGAAGCAGTGGGAGCAGCTATGAGTTCAACATCTAAGGGATAGCTGATATATCGTATCTGAGAGGGCAGCTGTGAAATCACAGGGTTTGCCTGCAGGCAGCAATGCCATGGTGCTGGTGCTGGTGCTGGAGGAGATGGCAGTGGCACAGTGGTGGTTATAAGCCTCATGAATAGATTAGAAGGTGGGAGTGCATTTCTGTGTATTTATACATGAAATCATAGACACACAGTGTTTGCATCATAGAACCTTAGAGTTGAAAGAGTGTTTTAATAACTCTTTTTATGGTGTGAATTTATATACGTGATCATTCAGTTCACACTGGAGCAGCAGTGATAGAGACATTACTTCCTCTTCTCCACAGGAATGTAAACTTCGTGTGGATAAGAATGTTGTCTGTTAGTTTGTTGTCTAATTTTTAGTGACTGGAGCAATGCCTGAAACCTAACAGCATTCAGCAGATATTGTAGGAAAGAATGCTCAGACAACTTGTTTAAAAATTTTGTTTTTTATGTTGAACAACATATGTGCCAAATGTAATCTCATTTAAGTCTTACTTTAACCATGTGAGGTTTGTATTATTATTTCCAAATTATGGATGAGGAAACTGAGACTCAGGAATTAAGTGATTTTCTTGTGACATGGCTAAAACATGATGGTCAGGATTTGAATCTGTGACTATAACCACTTCATTGTACTGTGAAATTATCACCTCTGTTGTCCTAGATACTTTCTGTTATTAATGGACCCTAACTTTTTATGGAATCCACGTCACACTGTTGAGTCATTGATTTTGCTGCCAACTAAAACTTGCGAGCCTTTTAGCTACCATGTCTCATCCATATTATACTTGAGCTGCTGGTGTTTTTGGAGCTAAGTGCAGGAGCTTGCATTCATTCCAGATAGTTTTTCTGTTTAGATTCATTTGATCTTTCTTTATTAAGATATTTTGGTTTAGTATGGTTTTAAAATGTCATTAAGTATTGCCCTGGCCGGTGTGTTAAGTGGTTCGAGCATCGGCCCACACACTGAAGGGTAGTGGCTTAGATTCTGGTTAAGATTCTGATTCTGTAGGTCTGAGGTGAGCTGTGAGATTCAGTCTTTCTAACAAGCCACCAGGTAATGTCATTGCTGCTTTTCCTGGGAGCTACTACTGACTGGGATACACTTTGAGGACAGAAGGATACTATATATTCTGTTTTATGTTTAGTAAAATGCCAGATTTTTGCCCTAGCTGGTTTGCCTTAGTGGATAGAGCATGGGCCTGCAGACTGAAGAGTCCTGGGTTTGATTCCAGTCAAGGGCACATGCCCGGGTTGCAGGCTTGATCCCCAGTGGGGGATGTGCAAGAGACAGCCGGTCATTGATTCTCTTCATTGATGTTGTTTTCTCTCTCTCCCTCTCCCTTCCTCTCTGAAATAAATAAAAATATTAAAAAAAAACCACCAGATTTTATAAAATTAACAAATAGAGCATTTAGGCTAAAAATAAGAAGACTAACAGTGTTTCACATGTTGGTGAGGATGCGGAACAACTGAAACTCTCATACGCTGCTGGTGGGAGTGTAAATCGTTAAGCTATTTTAAAAACTATTTGATATTATATACTAAAATCAGATATCTGCCTATCTATGACAGCAATTCAAATCCTAGGTATATACCCAAGAAAAATGAATACTGCCTGGCTGGTTTGGTTCAGCGGTTAAGCATCGACCTATGAACCAAAAGGTTGCTGGTTCCATTCCCTGTTAGGGCAAATACTCAGGTTGTGGGCTCGATCCCAGTTGGGAGAATGCAAGAGGCAGCTTATATCCACCAAAAGATATACGTTACATGTTCATAGCCATTTTATTCACAAGTCACAAATAACCCAGATGTCCTTCAACAAGAGAATGGATAAGTTGTGGTTACTTATTCAGTGGAATACTATACAGCAATAAAAACCTACTGATAATTGCAACAAATGGATAATTCTCACAGTCATTATGTGGAAAATAGAGAAGTAGATTGAAGAGAGGAATAAAGCTAGATAAAGGTTATAAGACAGATGATAGAGTAGAGTATGTACTGTGATTCCATTTATTAAATTCAAGAACAGGCATAACTACAGTTATAGAAGTCAGAATGTGATTATCACTGGGGATGGGTTAATAATTGGGAAGAGGCATGTTTTATATTTTAGTCTGGGAGGTAGTTACATGGGAGAATACATATATAAAAATTCATTGAGTGAGTTTATTGATTGCCCTTAAGGTTAGTGTATTTTATTCTCTATATCTTATACTTTAATAAAATTTTTGTGTTAATGAAAGAAGTAGAGCATTAAATGAAGAGAAGATATCTTGAATTTTAAGAAGATATCTTTGAATTTTTTAAAATATATAGTTTAGCAGCAAAATAGATTTCCAAGGGAGTTGTTATATGCTCACATTCATATTCATTTACTGCATGAAAATATTGAGAAATATAATTAAAGGTAGTGAATTATTTTTTAATAAATCTTTATTGTTGAAAGTATTACATATGTCCCATTCCCCCCATTGCCCTCTCCAACTTCCCTTCCCCTCCAAGCCCTTACCACCCTACCATCTGTGTCCATGCATATACGCACATGAGTTCATTGGTTGATCTCTCCCCCTTCCTAGCCTCCCCTGCATTCCCTCTGAGGTTTGACAGTCTGATAGATGTCTCTGGGTCTATTTTTTGTTAATTAGTTTGTTGTTCATTAGAGTCTATATATGAGTGAGATCTTGTGATATATATCTTTCTCTGATTGGCTTACTTCGCTTAGCAAAATGCTCTCTATTCATGCTGTTGCAAATGGTAAGAGTTCTTTCTTTTTTACAGCTGTGTAGTATTCCATTGTATAGATGTACCACAGTTTTTTAATCCATTCATCTGCTGATGGGCACTTAGGCTGTTTCCAAATCTTAGGATTGTAAATCGTGCTGCTATGAACATAGGGGTGCATATATTCTTTCTGGTAGGTGTTTCTGAATTCTTGGGATATATTACTAGAAGTGGGATCACTGGGTCAAATGGGAGTTCCATTTTTAATTTTTTGAGGTAACTCCAAACTGTTTTCCACAGAGACTGCACCAGTCTGCATTCCCACCAGCAGTGCGGGAGGGTTCCTTTTTCTCCATATCCTTGCCAACATTTGCCATTTGTTGATTTGGTAATGATAGTCATTCTAACATGTGTGAGGTGGTATCTCATTGTCATTTTGATTTGCATCTCTTGGATGATTAGGACTTTGAGCATTTTTTCATATGTCTTTTGGCCTTTTGTATGTCCATTTTGGAGAAGTGTCTATTTAGGTCCTTTGCCCATTTTTTAATTGGGTTGTTTATCTTCCTTTTGTTAAGTTGTATGAGTTCCCTGTTAAATTTTGGAAGTTAATCTCTTATCAGATGTATCATTGGCAAATATGTTCTCCCATGCAGTGGGCTCTCTTCTTATTTTGTAAAGGTAGTAAATTAATGTAGCTAGTTGATTCCTTAAAATTACAAGTACAATTGTCATTGGATATTAGGAGAATAGAATCTCAGCTGAAGCAAACAGTTAAATCAGAACATTTTCATCTTTTGTTTTGAAGGGAGAGGTAAAAATTCAAAGAAAACTAGCTCTCATCAGTTAATTTGGAAATCAAAAACAAACAAACAGCCATTAAATAGAAGTGTGCTTTGTCTTTTTACTCATCAAACTTCCCTTTCAATTTGTAACTTCCTATTCTCTATCCAGATGCCTTAATACTCATACTGTAAATCCTTACTGCCTCGGATTTTCTCATTGCTTCTTATTCAGGACTGATATTGAATCTATCTTTATCTCTATATTTCTTTTTTCCTCTTTATTGAATTTATTGGGGTGACACTGCTTAACAAAATTATACAGGTTTCAGGTATACAATTCCACAACACATCATCTGTACACTGTATTGTGTGTTCACCATCCCAAGTCAAGTCTCTGTCCATCACCATTTATCCCTCCTATACCCTCCTTCACCTCCCATAGATAATGCTAAACTCTTTTCTAAAGTGATTGTATATGCTCCCACCAATAGTCTATGAGCATTCCCATTGCTCAACATCTTTGTCAGCAATTGATATTGTCAGACTTTTAATTTTTGCCAATCTGCAGGATGTGTAATAATATCTCTTCATGGTTTTAATTTGCCTTCCTGATTACTAATGACATTAAGCACTTTTTAATAAGTTATTGATATGTTAGATTTCTTTTGTGAAGTGCCTGTTCAAGTCTTTTGCCCATTTTTCAATTGGTTGTCTGTTTTTTTTTTCTTTTTAAAAAATGATATGTAGATTTTTATATATTCTGTATATGAATTATTTGTAATTATGTGTGTTACAAATGTCTTTTTCCACTCCTGACTTGTCTTTTCATTTTCTTGGGGGAATCATTTGATGAACAAACATTCTTAATTTTAATATAGTTGAATATTTATTGATCTTTTCCTTTTTGGTCAGTTTTTTTTCTTTGCTGATTAGGACAGTCTTTCCTATCTGAAGTCATGAAGATAATCTCCAATGACTTTCACATTGACCTTTAATCCACCTGCAGTTTTTTTTGGATATTGTTTGATGTAGGAGTGTAGTTGTATTCCACCACTGCCACCCCCTTTAAGGATATCCAGCTGTCCCAGATAGTTTATTAACATTCATCTTTTCCTTACTGCTCTGCAGGGTTGCCTCTGTCATATATCAAATGCCCCATAAGCATGGATCTGTATGAGGGTCTTTATTATTCTCTTGATGCATTTGTCTATCCTTGTGCCCAAACTGCCCTGGCTTAATTACATTTGCTCAATAAAAAGTCTATTGTCTTATAGACTAAGTTCTGCCACCCTGTTCTTCTTTTTCAAGAGTGTCTTGGCACTTCTTGGCCCTTTGCATTTCCATATAAATTTAGAATTAGCTTGTTAAGTTCCGCAAACAAAAGCTGTTGAGATTTTAATTCAGTTTGTATCAATAAGTCAATTTTTAGGGAAATAATACCATTATAACATTAAATCTTCCAATCCATGAACACATTATATCTCTCCACTTATTTTGGTCCTCTTTAAAAAAAATATTTTATTGATTTTTTACAGAGAGGAAGGGAGAGGGATAGAGTTAGAAACATCAAAAAGAGAGAAACATCGATTGGCTGCCTCCTGCACACCCCCTATTGGGGATGTGCCCGCAACCAAGGTATATGCCCTTGACTGGAATTGAACCTGGGACCCTTTAGTATGCAGGCCGATGCTCTATCCACTGAGCCAAACTGGCTAGGGCGTTTTTTTTTTTGTCCTCTTTAAAGTCTCCCAATAAAGTTTATAAATTTTCCTGTAAATATCTTATATAACATTAATGTTAAGAAAATTAAATAACAGTTAAAGGCAATAGTAACAGAGAAGCCAGAAAGTTCATTGTTAAAATGAGCAATAAATGATAAATGGCTTTAAGGATTTAGAGAGAAACTTATGTGCTTTGGTATTTCATAATAGATGATGTTAAAAAAAGATTTTTGATCAACTATTAATTAAATATTTGTATAGCTATTATATACATGTCTGGAAATTGTCACATTTTCATTTGGTTAATAGGTTAAAAAAGAAATCGTGTATTGGTTATTTTATTGACTAGCTAGCTGCACAGTCACTATTTTACTGATAACTTTTTCTCTCTGTTGATGAAACTTTCCATTGAAATGGCTAACCTTAAGCAGATATTTTGGCAACACATAAACATATCTTAAGGGAAAGGCCTGTGTAGTCATTTCCAAGTATGTTATAAAAGTTTTTGAGATATCAATGTCTGGTGTAACTTCTGAAATAATGTAGTACATTAAGTGCTTCTTTGTAGTAAATTGAGCTAGTTGGCCTATTAATTATTTGAAAACATCAGAGGTCTTCTTTTGTGTGTAACTTATAGGTTTCAAGGGAGAATTGAGCCACATGCATTGTTTGCCCTTAATATGTAATTTGTTTTTTATTTTTAAAATAGAGATTGGCATACTTAAAAGAATGAGGCAGCATTCTTAGTTCCTAATACAAATAAATCTCTGTTGTTAGTGAGAGTTGCTGTACAGATAGGTCCCAACCTTGTCACTTCTGGGGAACAGCAGTGAGATTGTTTGTTCTGACAGCAGACAGCCCCACTGCAGAGCCCTGGTTTAATGTTACATTAAGTATTAGTGCTGTTCTTTCAGAAGCTATTATACTGTGACATCAAAGATTTTCTGACAGGGCAGTGGTAGGTTAGCACTGAAGTTGTCTACTGAAATTTTAAAAATGGAATTAAATATATATGCTCAGACTTTATTATAAGATATAGAGACAGCATTAGAATGGTTTAAAGAAAGTTGAAGAAACGATTAATCTATAGGCTGACCTCTTTGTCTCTGCTTGCTTAAGCCAAATTTTATTACCTTTTATTTATATAACAAGTACAAATGGCCAATATATCTTAATGCTAAGATAGTTGATCACATTCGGAAAGACATTATGAATAAAGAAAAAAACAGCCTTTTATGAAATAAAAAGGTTGACCTGCAGAGTGTTTGATATAAGTGAACATGTGGACAGTAATTGCAATGGTCTGACTTCCTTCTTGCTGATCCACTAGTTAAAAGGATCAAGCTACTTACTCGATTAAAATTACAGGAGTACAATTTAGATGGCAAGTAAAGAGATGAAAAGTCTAGCAACTAAAAAGGCTTAATTTTTCATAGCAGTTTTATAAATATAGGTAGCTTAAAAATTAATCAGCTTACAATGTTATTTTTTGAAAAGGCTAACTTTGGTTAAATGTTGAGAAATATTAGTCATTTTTGTTTGAATTTAGGCTTTCTCTTTGAGAAAAATAAACAGCATTGTGTTTTCAAGTATTTCTTAAATAATTTTTGGTAGTGAAATCAGAGGTGCTGTAACTATAGCATTACTGTAATATTGTCACGAAATAATATTAGTAATATAAAATGTCAATTAATTTTATAAGCACAATTCACTGTCTGGACATTTTAGACAACAGTTTTTGAAATTAAGCAAATAACTCATATGTTAAAATGAACATGTGTTCAGTATTGTATATACAAGGTACACCAGGATGCATTTATTTTAAATAATATAATTTTAATACTGTCAGTTGAGAAGCAACTTGAACAAAAAAGAAATTTCTTTATAGGTATTGTGCGTTTGATCATGTTTCAAGGTAATTTCCTTCAATTTCAAAGCATTCTATAATATAGTCATGAAAATAGTTACTTAAAAAGCTGAATTTAAAGATCTTTGCTCTGGCATGTATCTCACAATTTTATTCACACAGATCATATTGCACGGGGTAATGTTGCCACATCCTTTAAAATCATTAAAAATGATTACTCTAAAATAAAATCTCTACCCAAGAATCTCTACCATAATTCTCATAACACTTGCTGAAAGTGAGATACTTGAACCTGTAGGTCTGAAATGAAGTTGATTATATAAAAATGCTTTCACCTTTTAAAAGTTTAGTTTTGGTATAGTAAAATGTGGTGGTAACGAATCAAAAGAAGTGACTTTTGATTAATATGAAAAAAATGTTATAATATCTTCTTCGAGGACCCTGAAATCTTATGTTCCAAAAATGTTCAAGTAAATTAAATATTTTAAAAAATGTTATAATTCAAATCAATGACAGTACTTGCTAGGGAAAAAAAACTTGGTAGGATAGATGTTTACTCATTTAAAAGTAGTAATCCTATATAAATATTTATATTATCAATATTATTTCAATCTTTTTACTTCTGCCACCTACAGGCATCCTAATTGAAAATGCCTTGAGATATATTCCTAGAAGTGGGATCACTGGGTCAAATGGGAGTTCCATTTTTAACTTTTTGAGGAAACTCCATACTGTCTTCCACAGTGGCTGCACCAGTCTGCATTCCCACCAGCAGTGCAGGAGGGTTCCCTTTTCTCCGCATCCTCTCCAGCACTTGTCATTTGTTGATTTGTTGATGATAGCCATTCTGACAGGTGTGAGATGGTACCTCATTGTTGTTTTGATTTGCATCTCTCAGATGATTAGAAACTTTGAGCATGTTTTCATATGTGTCTTGGCTTTCTAAATGTCCTCTTTTGAAAAATGTCTATTTAGGTCCTTTGCCCATTTTTTGATTGGATTGTTTATCTTCCTTTTGTTAAGTTGTATGAGTTCCCTGTAAATGTTGGCGATTAAACCCTTATTGGTAATAACATTTGCAAGTATGTTCTCCCATGCAGTGTGCTTTCTTGTTTTGTTGATGTTTTCTTTTGCTGTGCAGAAGCTTTTATTTTGATGTAGTCCCATTTGTTTATTTTCTTTTTAGTTTCCAATGCCCTAGGAGCTGTATCGGTGAAGAAATTGCTTCGGCATATGTCTGAGATTTTGTTGCCTCTGGATTCCTCTAGTATTAGTATGGTTTCCCGTCTTACATTTAAGTACTTTATCCATTTTGAATTTATTTTTGTGTATGGTGTAAGTTGGTGGTCTAGTTTCATTTTTTTGCATGTATCTGTCCAATTTTCCCAACACCATTATTGAAGAGACTGTCTTGACTCCATTGTATGTTCTTGCCTCCTTTGTCAAATATTAATTGAGCATATTGGTTTGGGTCGATTTCTGGGTTCTCTATCCTATTCCATTGATCTATATGTCTGTTCTTGTGCCAGTACCAGGCAGTTTGGAGAGCAGTGGCTTTGTAATACAGCTTGATATCTGGTATTGAGATCCCACCTACTTTGTTTTTCTTTCTCATGATTGCTGCAGCTATTCGGGGTCTTTTTTTATTCCAGATGAATTTTTGGAGAATTTGTTCTAGGTCTGTGAAATATGCCATTGGTATTTTAATGGGGAGTGCGTTGAATTTATATAGTGCTTTGGGTTCTAGGAATATATCCCAAGAAACCAGAAACACCAATCAGAAAGGATATATGCATCCTTATGTTCATAGCAGCACAATTTACCATAGCTAAGATTTGGAAACAGCCTAAGTGCCCATCAGCAGATGAATGGATTAGAAAACTGTGGTACATCTACACAATGGAATACTACGCTGCTGTAAAAATGAAGGAACTCTTACCATTTGCAACAGCATGGATGGAACTGGAGAGCATTATGCTAAGTGAAATAAGCCAATCAGTGAAAGAAAAATACCACATGATCTCACTCATTTATGGATAATAAAGACCATTACAAACTTTTGAACAATAATAGATACAGAGGCAGAGCTGCCTCAAACTGATTGTCAAACTGCAGTGGGAAGGCCAGGGAGGGTTGGGGGGCAGGAGGGAGGGGGGTAAGAGATCAACCGAAGGACTTGTATGCATGCATATAAGCATAACTAATGGACATAAGACACTGGGGAGTAAGGGAGGGCAGGGGATTGTCAAGGGCGGGGGGAAAAAAAAGGACACATATGTAATACCCTTTATAATACTTTTAGCAAAAACAAAAAAATTAATAAAAAAATAATAAAATAAAAAAACCCAGGAAAAAAAAATTAAAGCATTTAAACCAGTGTTCACAAGTATTTTGAAATGGAACATGTTTACCATAAGCTTCCTGAAGTATTCAGCAGTACTTTTCTTCAAAATAAAGTAATAAATTAAAACTTACCGCAAATGCTCTTTTTTTGGGCACAAAATTCGACATTTTTAAGTGTAAAAATATCTATGATGTTAACACCTTCAGCAAATTTGACATGAAGTTTTGAAGCTTGCTGTTAATACAACAAAATAGCATACATATCAAATCGCATATATATCAACATATGTGTGGCTCCATCTATTGAGAAAAATTCGCATTATTAACCGGTACACCTCGTATGTCTCTGGTTAGAATTTGCATGTTCTCAGCATTATTTCTTTTTTTTTTTTTTCCTGGCACCCACGTATACTGCTTTTTTAATTGGAAGGGAGATCACCTCTGCAGAGAGCATTATTTCTTTGAGAACTTTTTCATCCTTACTTTCTTTCTCCTCTTCTATAGGACTGTGATGACATGAATATTAGACCTTTGGCTATAATTCCAAAGGCTCTTGATACTTTGTTCATGTATGTAAAGTTTATTTTCTCTCTTTTGTTTAGATTAGATTATTTCTATTGTTCTTTCTTCCATTTCATTGATTCTGCCCCTTCCATTCTGCAATTGAGCTCCTCTATTGAGCTTTTTATTTCAGTTGTTGTAGTTTTCAGTTCTAAATTTTCCATGAAGTTTTTTTAATATATATTTTTATTGATTTCATAGAGGAAGGGAGAGGGAGAGAGATAGAAACATCAGTGATGAGAGAGAATCATTGATCAGCTTGTCTCCTGAACGCACCACACTGGGGATCCAGCTTTCAACCCAGGCATATACCCTGACTGGGAATCAAACTAGGACTTCCTGGTTTATAGATCAATGCTCAACCACTGAACCATTCAGGCTGGGCCCATTAAGTTTTTTAAAAAAGTTTTTATGTTGAGACTTTCTATTTTTTATTGTTTCTTTGTGTTTCAGTGTGTTCACAATTGTTCACTTAAATATTTTTATCATGTCTGCTTTAAAATGTTTGTCAAATAATTATGACATTTTGGTGTTGGCATCTTTCAACTGTTTTTTTTTTTTCATTTAGATCTCTTTTCTTTTAGCTTGAGACCTTTCTGGTTCTTAGTATGACAGTGATTTTTGCTTGAAACCTGCTCATTTTGTATTACATGTTGTGGCACTCATATATAAACCTTCTGTTTTAGTTGGTTTCCTTTGACACTGTTCCATTAGGGCAGTGGTCGGCAAACCGCGGCTTGTGAGCACATGCGGCTCTTAGGGCCCTTGAGTGTGGCTCTTCCACAAAATACCACATGCGGGCGTGCACGTACAGTGCGATTGAAACTTCGTGGCTCACGCGCAGAAGTCGGTTTTTGGCCTGGGCGAGTGTATTTTGAAGAAGTGGTGTTAGAAGAAGTGGGGGGTGTCAGTTGGTCGCATGACGGGAGACGCAGCGCAGGCAGGCCGTGGGATACGCAGCGCGGGGGAGGCGCCAAATATCAACAGTACTTAAACTATATAGGTAGGTTAATAGCAATGTACCTACCTATATAGTTTAAGTTTAAAAAATTTGGCTCTCAAAAGAAATTTCAGTCGTTGTACTGTTGATATTTGGCTCTGTTCACTAATGAGTTTGCCGACCACTGCACTAGGGGAAGGGTGGTGCTGCCATGTGGATGTAGAAGTACGGGTTCCCCACCTGTGTGTGTAGGCTCCTTGTTACTGCTAGATGGGAAGTTCCAGTTCCTCAGGTGGTCTTCACTGACATCACAGTACAGGTGGCCTTATTACTGCTGGGCAGTGGTGAAAGTATTAACACTTTACTAGGCTTCCTCTGATTCCATCCCAGGAAGAAGGGAGCCTTTTCCTGCCTTATGAGAGTGGAAGGCCATGCTCCTCACATGTTCTCCACTGACACTACACACTGGATCAGATAGCGGACAGGGTGGCTCTTACTGGCTGTTGGGGGTAAAAGTCTCTGATCCCTACCTAGTACTCTTTGATGGGTGTTGGATGCCTCCTTATAGCCACGAGAGAGAAATCTAGGCTCCCATTTTGGCCTTTCTTTGAGTAGGTCAGGATGGAGCCACCATTTTTTTTTTCTGTAGCATTTATCCGAAGTTAGAATGGTTATTATGTAAAAGTTTTATGACTAGCTAAAAGCTGCCCTTTTCCTTGTTCTTTGACTAGAAAGAGCAGGTTCTCCTGGGGTTACTTTTGGTTCTAGGTTGCTGGCTTCCTTAGTTCCAAGTCTGGGATGAGGCAAAGAGAAAATTCAGGGAATCCATTGCTTGTCATTTTTTGGGTCCTGAGGGTCTAGGCAGTCTGCTTTCTTCTTTCTACCTTTTAGAGTCTTCTTATGTTTGTTTTATATATAATGTCCAGGGTTTTTAGTTGTACTTAGAGGGAGGAATGGGGACATGTTTTTCTACCCCATCTCCCCAGAAAAGGAAGTCTCTGTATTAGAAATTTAAAAATACAAGCATACAGACGTACATCTTTTCATTAGCTTTTAGAGGATTGATATTATTATGTAGCCTTTGAAAAACTCAACTGTACACTTGCAAGGAAATGAGAGTGGAAAAGGCAAATAACTTATCTTTACCAGGAAAATAATTTTGACCTTGCAGACCTCTCTGTAAGAGTGTTGGGGACCCTCAGAGATCCCATGACTATACTCTGAGAACTGCTACCCTAAATTATAGTCTATCCAAGATCCTAAAAATATTAATGTTGACAATATCAATTTTAAAGCAATTTTTATTGAATGCCTATTGTTCTAATCAGGCACAGATCTAAGTGCTGAGGATATAACAGCATAGGAGATGGGCAAAGTCCATGTCCTCATGAGCTTTGAGTTCTTCTAGTCAGTTGATCTAGCAGATGAATGAAGTCATAAGTTATCTATTTGCTTAAGTTAAGACCTTACATTCACATCTCTGAGATTTGTCAGGGCCTGTGTGAGGCTGTTTATTTACAGCAGGTGAAGCAGTACAGCTGCAGTTATTGACAGGAGAAGTTCAGACTACTGGGCAGACTGTGGTGCCCAAAGCAAATGGGCAAAAATACTTGGTTGCAGCCTAGACAACTTGATTTATGATTATGCTATTTTTAAGACACCTGTGTCTCTTTCCTTCTTCCCTTTTGCTCTGCCTCCCCTACTCCCTCCTTATTTCTCCTCCTTTTCTCCCTGTCTCCAGCCAGTTCTTATTCCCTTCTTTATCTCCTCCCTCCCTCTTTTCTACCTTCCACTTTGAGTTGTAGGTAGACTATTGCCTTAAGTCACTTCTCCAAATCTTGCCACCCTCTCACCCTTGCAGGAAAAAATATATATTCTTGCCATGTTTTAGGGACAGTGCTAGGTACTAGAAATAACACTGGCAATTACTTGAAGCCCTTTGGTCTTAGAGCAAAAATTGAAATAAATTAGTGTCATGGCTTAAAGAGATCACTTTAAGGCATTCACTATGTAGCTTGAAAGTACCGAATCATCCTAGTTTCCAATTCTAACTGGTGTCAACAGTTCCTTTGTATGTATCCACAATACTTATGAATGGATTGGCTTTGAAAACTTCCTTATCCTACCTCTCACCCTCAGCAGCTAAGTAAAAAAAATTGGACTTGATTTGCATTTTCTTAAGCCATTGCTCTTAAGGGTAGTCTGATATTTGGCATCAAAATATGCTAACTGTGGCCGTAGTCTAAAACTTCCTTTATTCCTTGACAAATAAGGCAAAAAAACCCCAAACAAATTTCAAACTTTGCTTTAATTAAAATAAACGTTATAGACATGCATTCAAATGGTGCACTGATAGCCCAGGAAAATCACAAGTTCAGAAGTAAATATGCCAGCGCTCCTGAGATTCTCAGTAATAGCAACAAATACTGTGAAAATTACTGTTTAGGAAAGAAGATTAGTACAATATGATTAGTTAGGCATGAAAGGCAGTAACAAGTAACTGAGAGACAGGGGTTAAGTAATTTATTTATTTTAAAGGTAGAAAGCTGCACTTTTGTGTTTTGATTTTGCCATTTGTAAGACACCTGTGTCACACATTATTCCAGCTGTGAATAATGGATATCATTGAATGAGTGTAAATGGTGTATCGACTGCTCCTTTCTATAACACACCTTTCTTGTTGGCACCAGAGAGCAATGAATGAGGCATTTTATTAAAGCTGAGGCTTGTGCTTCTAATCAAAGGTCATTGGTCCACTCTCACTTTTCAGTTTCAGATTTGTCTATGTTTGATCAGGGGTCAGCAACAAAATCATTATGACAAAGACTTTGTTCTAAGCTGTACATGTCTTTTGAAACTTAAAAGTCTTTGGAATGGTGATGATGACAGTACATAAACATTACAGGAATGTGCAAGCTGCATTAATGTCTTGGAGAAACTTTAGAGTATCATCTTCCTTTTGTGTTGTTTGAAAGAGTTTCAAATACTATTAAGGTACTAGTGAAAAGGTGTTTTATTGATTAAAGAATTTTTTTCTAGCAAATATGCTTTATGACAGTCTTTTTATTATTTTTTGCTCAGTCTCTGCTTTATATAGCAAGTTCATTAACATGTAGATATGCACTGATTGAAGTCAGACTGTTTTTTACAGTGGAGTTGTCTTGATATAATGAGCTACTCTTTAATGTTCAAAAAATTGTTGTTACTTTCTAAAAGGGGTTGTTTGTGAATTTCATTAAATTTAATCTCCTCTTCAAACAATTTCAGCATTGTTCAGTTTACTACAATTAAAATGCTTTCTGATGCTAAAAAATCACTTTACAGATGTATCACAAATGTAAGCACTGTGAGAGTGGCTTTGTTTTTTACTTTGAAAGAAAGGCTGCTATTTAGCTGAGAATTCTCATTTTTTTTTTTTAAATTGGCGCTCCATATGGAGAATCAGAAGAGGGTATACTTACTGTATTGCTAAACAGGCTAGTTTGTTCATGAGGGTTAGGTTTCACAACTAGTTCATTCATTCCCTAGACTAAAGCATTGGTCTAATCATGGTTGAAAAACAAGGGCCTTAACCTTGCCTTCTCAGTTTACTAGAGTACAACCCCTTCATCTTTAGAATGTTAGAAGTCTTGAGAAATAACAGATATAGTGAAGTTAGGTTTCTGCTTTGGACAAAAGTTCTCAAAGAGGCATATGAGAAACCCGACTAAATTCTCAGTTGTAGACCAGTGATTGTAGTACATAGTGAATATCTTCGTTCTTTGTAAATTATCCTTTCCACTTAGGCAAGCATAGTTTCCCCTAGTCAGTAGTACTTGAATGGTATGAGAGCAATCCTTGGCATTTCTTGCAGATTTGGCACAGAAAAAGGTAGAATGTCTTTCTGAAGAGTATTGAGCAGGTGGAAGATTTAAAAATTCCCAGGTGGTAGGAAGGGAATTTTTCAGGTGAACCTCAGAAAGATTGGCTTATGAAGGCAGGAGGTTAGAACATTGAGAATAAATTATTTGATTCATTTATTTTTTTAAAATCCTCACTCAAGGATATATTTTGGAGGGAGAGAGAGAGGGAGGAGAGAGGGATAGAAAAGAAGAGGAGAGAACAGAAACATATGTAATACCTTAATCAATAAATAAATTAAACAAAAAGAGAGAGAAACATCCACCGGTTGCCTCCAGCACAAGCCTTGATTAGGGATCGAACGTGCAACCTAGGTATTCCTTGACTGGGAATCACACCCACAACCTTTTGTTGTATGGGATGACAGCTCCAATCAACTGAGCCACCTGGCCAAGGCATTATTTGATTTCTTAAAGTTTTGGCCAGCCAGTGGAGTTTATCGAGCTATATGAGTCCTACTATGACCAGTGCTCAGGAAAATGCTTTTCTAAGATGTTTCTTTCTGCTTTAGTTTCAAAGGCCACTTACACAATGGGAAAACGTCTAGTTAAGTCAAGAATATAAATCAGAGATTCTTGATAGTTGGTATTGTGTAGAAAAAGTATTTTGGGTGTTTGGCTCATTTTTGATACTGTGATTTGACTTCTTAAGGACAGAGCCAGCATCTGACACTTAATGGGTCTTTACTAGACTGAACTAATCAAACGCTAAGTGGGCCTTTATGATGTACATTATGAGGTAGCTATATAGCAAAAGTGCTTAATTACATATCTTTATTACCCAAATATAAGATGACATATCATCTGAAAAAGGCACAATTCTTGCTCTGTATAAGGCATGAAATATTTCCATAGCCTTATAGGAGCTAATAATGATACTTCTGATATTATAACTTATAATAATAATAAATAATATTGCCAATATTATCATTTATAAGCTGAGAAATAAGGATATTTGAAATAGATACATAAGAGAATTATGTATGAGCAAAGGGTGATTACGGAATGGTAAATGAAAGAGTCATGGAATTTTATGTAGAGATTGCCCTCATGTAGAGATTGCCAGCTTTATGTTAGAAGAAGCTTTATGAAAGAAAGGAAAGATGGTAAGCTGGGACATGCCAGAGGTCAGCATTGCAGGGACATTCCAGAGGTAGTGAACAGTGTATAGTCAAGAGGAAATTTGGATGAAGGAACATATTTATTGGATACAGTTACTGTAGAGCAATAGAGTAAATTCTACAGAGGGGAGTTTAGCATATGAGGTACACACACACACACACACACACACACACACACACAGACACACACACATTAATTATGCTTAGGAGACTTTTGACATATTTGATAACACTTTCCAGTATTTAAGGATATATTTTGGAGGGAGGGAGGGAAAGATGAAATTTTATGAAAAACCACAGTTATATTTAGTAGTTATGATTAGTCTTTATAATACTAACTGGAAACACTACATTTTGAGAATATCATTAGAAGTTCTGGGATTCTGAAGCTTGAAAGACATTTAACTGACACTGAAAAAGGAAAATTATGTGTGGCAGTTATGTTGTGGGTTATAAGAATAATGAAAAGTTAGAGAATGAAGTCACAGATTCCTGGTATGAAGTGACATTTGATCCCAGAAGCACTCACAACTGAAGCCTGTCAATTGTGTAATATTGTTTGTCTACAGAATAAAATTTGTACGCATTTTATATTTTATGATTTAACTTCCCATGCATATTACTATATGAAAAAGGAAATAAAACAAAGTACTTTTAAAATATTAGCAGCAATTTGCATAAAAGTAAATTTATGGTCAGGATAAAATGTTATTTGCTGAAAGCAAATCTGAAATCTTAAATTTTAATTTGAAATGTTAAATTCTTTAATCAACATAGAGATGTTAGAAATACTTGTCCTAAATTAATAACTAATACTTTTATGGTCACTTTTGCATGTGATTCTGTGGTTATATATATTTTTTAAGTTGAATTTATTAAGGTGACATTGGTTCATAACACCATTTGAACCTATCTTAAAGCCCTGACTGGTTTGGCTCAGTGGATAGAGCGTCGGCCTGTGAACTGAAGGGTTCCAGGTTTGATTCCAGTCAAGGGCATGTACCTTGGTTGCGGGCACATCCCCAGTGGGGGATGTGCAGGAGGCAGCTGATTGATGTTTCTCTCGCATCGATGTTTCTAACTCTCTATCCCTCTCCCTTCCTCTCTGTAAAAAATCAATAAAACATATTTAAAAAAAAAGAAGATGCCACTGTTGATCTTTAATTGTATTTGAGTTATTGGGCTTCAAAAGACATAGTTGGAGTACTTTTATCTTAGTCGAAGGAAGTGTGAAGAAGGTGATGTTCTCTGAGGAAAAAAATGAGTTAGGTCAGCATTGCAGGTAGTTTTTATTTTATTTTATTTATTTTATTTTTTGTTAATCCTCACCCGAGGATATTTTTCCATTGATTTTTAGGGAGTGTGGAAGACAGAGGGAAAGACTGAAACACAGATGTGAGAAAAACACATTGATTGGTTGCCCTCTGCGTGCACTGACCAGGGTCTGGGTTGGGGATAAGCCTGCAACCAAGGTACATGCCCTTGACCGGAATTGAACCCAGAATCCTTTGGTCCACAAGCCAGTGCTCTATCCACTGAGCCAAACCGGCTAGGGCTACAGGTAGTTTTAGAACATCTAACCATTTGATATATTTTCCAGCCATAGTTCCATTTATTTCAGTCAGATTTAATTGATTGCTGGAGAGTGTTGTTGATTTGGGGATGTGTAATTTTGGTGCTTTTGATTTGTTTTCTTTATCATTTTTAGACTAGGATAGGACTGTAATGAAACTCTGATAAATATGACTGAGTAATATCTTCAGTTATTCTGACTATTACTAAATGATCCTATTACTAAATGATCTGTTTCCAGTGATGATTCTATATTCATTAAGTACCTTTGGTTAGCTGCCGAAGGTAAGAAGATACTATAGAATAGCATTAAGAGCTATGGCTCTTTCTGAGTCCTTTTGAGTGAGTCCTCATCTTGAATCAAACATAATAAAATTTTGATTATTTTTTTCTTTTACAAAAAAAGTATAAGTATCAAAAACCTGGAAATGATATATCAGTTTTTCCAATCAAGATGTTGAGATCAGAATCTTGAGAAGTAAACATATTTATTAAAGAGCCCATCTGGATATAGAACTACCAAAACATATTGAATTATTGGTAAATATGAATTTGTTCATAATTTTACCTAACTAGTCAGGGCACATGATGAAAGGCACTTCTGCTTATTTATATGTTCATCGTATTTCCACTTTTTAAAGCAATTTAACTTTTGTTCAGTGAAATTCTTCTGGTAAAAATTTTTTATATGTTTAAGACTTTATATGTAATAATAATACTAATATATTATTAAAATTTATTTTTGAAATTTTAAATCTTTATTGTTGAAAATATTACATATATTCCCCCCTTTCTCCTCATTGACCCCTTCTAGTCCACCCCCACGTGCCACCTCAGGTGCTAATATATTTTATTTAAGAAAAACATCTAAATGCTCAAATTACCTATCATACCTGAGCAAAAATAATTTAAAAAAGAAATAATTATAGTTATCTTGGTAGATGATCAGCTAATTAGTGGTAAATTAGATTCAATAAATGCACACACTCAAAGTTTTAATGAGTTTTCATAGCATTGTCAATTTTTTAATGTATAAGTTAAAAATTATTTTCCTTTCCAGAGTATTGAATTTTTAAAATATTATTATTATTTTTGTTTGTTTATATATATTTATATATTTTTTGTTTGTTTATTTATATATTAATATTTTTTGTTTGTTTATTTAAATTTGTGAATTCTGCAAATTGTCCTACTGGCTAGTATGTGATTGAGATTGCGATGTTTTCTATTTTTAGATATTTCCATGTGAAACATTTAGAGAAGTAATACTGCACATCTTTCAAGCAGTCAATGACCTTATCTTTTGCCAAAATCAGATGACATTCAATACTGATACTATGGAGAGAGGAATCAAAATAGGCACCTAATTATAATTACTCCCTCCCCCCCCCATCATTATATCACTACGTGCAGAACAACTGATTTTTAAGAGATCATACAACTGCTGGATTTTGGCAGGTACAAAAGTTTTTTTTCTTTGATTACCTCCCCCTCATCCCCCTTCTTGCTTTCATCACATGTAGGATTTATTAGAACAGTTCAGACTGACCTCTTTCCTGAAAGATTTAGTTCGAATTTTAATAGTTTATAGGAAATAGTAGAAGTGAAAGAAAGTTAATATGTTTATGATTGCTTCATATTTTCAGTAATCCTTAACATTTATGGTGCAGTTCAGTTGTTAAGAGAGTAAGGATAGTTTTAGGTAATTTTGGGGAAATGACTATAAAAGTTTGGACCAAATACTATACAATTAGCTTCCAGAGTTACTGCTTTTGGAATAAAATCAACTGTGAACAACATGAAGGCAGAGACTATATCTTCTTAACTATTCTGACCTAGTACACAGTACTATGCCTTGCACATAATAGTTAGAAGTTATTGAAATAGCAAAGGAAGATAGGATGGGAGGGAAGAAGGAGAGTCAAAATCCTAAGTTGATTGGACAAAGTGATAAATTCCATGTTTTCCTGTTGCGTTTTTTTTGGCTGACATACTGCTCTCCTAGACCCCTGGTCGGCAAACTGCGGCTCGTGAGCCACATGCGGCTCTTTGGCCCCTTGAGTGTGGCTCTTCCTAAGCCTTAGAAGTACCATAATTAATAACAATGTACCTACCTATATAGTTTAAGTTTAAAAAATTTGGCTCTCAAAAGAAATTTCAATTGTTGTACTGTTGATATTTGGCTCTGTTGAATAATGAGTTTGCCGACAGCTATTAGACCAATAATAGGCATATGATTTTTAACAGAGCACGAACATAGTATGACTTTGAGAACCTTTCAATATATTTTTTATTGATTTTAGAGAGAGAGTGAGTTCCCCGGTCTTCCTCCCCTCTGATAGCTGTCAGTCTATTCCATGTATCCATGCCCCTGTTTCTATTTTGTTCCTTAGTTTATTTTATCATTAGATTCTACATATGAAAGAGATCATATGGTATTTGTCTTTCTCTGACTGGCTTATTTTACTTAGCATAATAGTCTCCAGGTCCATCCTTGCTTGTCACAAAAGGTAAAAGTTCCTTTCCCCCCCCATGGCTAAATAGTATTCCATTGTGTAAATGTACCACAGCTTTTTTATTCACACATTTACTGGTGGGCACTTGGGCTATTTCCAGAGCTTGGCTATTGTAAATAATGCTGCAGTGAACATAGGGATGCATACATCTTTGTTCTTCTTTCTCAAGATTGATAAGGCTATTTGGGGCCTTTTTTGGTTCCATGTAAATTTTTGGGATATTTGTTCTAGATCTATGAAATATGCCATTGGTATTTTAATAGAAATTGCATTGAATCTATAGATTGCTTTGGGTAGTATGGACATTTTAATGATGTTAATTCTTCCAGGCAATGAACACCGTATATGTGAAGCACATTTTTAAATAACTGTTTTAACATTTTTTGTAATGAAAGATGATGTTGAACATATTTTTATGTGCATATTGGCCATTTGTATATATTCTTTGGGAAATATCTATTCAAATCTTTTGCTAATTATAAAATTGGTTGCCTTTTTATTGTTGTTAGAGCTCTTCATGTATTGTGGGTACTAAAACCTTATTAGATATATGATTTGATAATATTTTTCCCTTTTGTAAGTTTTGCTTTCTTTTTTTAAAAAAATATATTTTATTGATTTTTCACAGAGAGGAAGGGAGAGGGATAGAGAGTTAGAAACATCGATGAGAGAGAAACATTGATCAGCTGCCTCTTGCATACTCCCGACTGGGGATGTGCCTGCAACCAAGGTACATGCCCTTGGCCGGAATCGAACCCGGGACCCTTCAGTCCGCAGGGCGACGCTCTATCCACTGAGTCAAACTGGTCAGGGCAAGTTTTGCTTTCTTGATAGTATCCTTTGATACACAAATATTTTAGTTTTGATGAAGTCCAATGTATCTATTTTCTCGTTTGTTATTTTGGTGTCATATGTAAAAAACTATTGCTAAATCCAAAACCATGAAGATTTAACCCTATGTTTTCCTCTAAGGGTTTTATAGTTCAGTTCTTACACCTAAGTATTTGGTCTATTTTGAGTTATTATTATTATTTTTTTATATAGTGTGAGGAAGTATATTTTATAGGTGAATATCCAATTTTTATGGTACTATTCTTTCCCTATTGAGTGGCCTTGGCACCCTTGCTGATCATCAGTTGACCATAGATGCATAAGTTTACTTCTAGGCTCTCATTTTCTATTTCATTTATTTCTATGTCTATACTTATGCCAGTATCACAGTGATGTGATTACTGTAACTTTGTAGTAAATTTTGAAATTAAAAATTGTGAGTCCTCCAACTTAGTTTTTGTTTTTCAAGATTGTTTTGGATATACAGGGTTCCTTGAAGTTTCATATGAATTTTAAGATCCACTTTTCCATTTCTGCAAAAAGACCATTTGATTTGAATAGGGATTGTATTGAATCTGTATATTTATTTGGGGAGCATTGCAATCTTAACAATATTAAATCTTATAATCTATGAATATAATATATCTTTCTATTTATTTAGGTCTTCTTTAATCTCTTCCAGTAATGTTTTACAAATCCTATAATTATTGCTTTACTCTTTTAAATAATATTGTGAGGTGCCTGGCACACAAAGTTACTTCGAATCAGTTAAGTGAGTCTTACTTTTAGGCTTTTTTTGTGAGGCAGTATGTACTGGGAATAATAATGAAACCTTTTTGCTGACTCTTCTCAATGTATATGTATTATAAGTTCTTTTTACAATATGATAAAATTTTGTATATTTTGTTGGATGTATTTTTTTAAGCTTCATTGTTGAAAGTTTTACAAATTTTCCCCCTTTTCCCCTGTTGACTCCTTCCACCCCACTCCTGCCCGATGTATCTTATGTGCTGTGTTGTTTTTTTAATTGTACCTAATGTAGAGTCGAAAATGTAGTAGAATGGACAAATCATTGCTTTAAATGGCCAATTATTGATCCTGAATTGATTCATTTTATTTTTAAATATATATTTTTAATTGATTTTAGAGAGGAAGGGAGAGGGAGAAAGAGATAGAAACATCAATAATTAGAGATAATCATTGATTGGCAGCCTCCTGCACCCCACCTCCCCCTGGGGATCGAGCCTGAAACTAGGGCCTGTGCCCTGACCAGTAATCAAACCATGACCTCCTGATTCATAGGTCTATGTTCAACCACTGAACCACACTGCCGGGGCTGAATTGATTCATTTTAAAATTCCTAATTATGTGGCCCTGGCTGGTGGCTCAATTGCTTGGAGTGTCATTCTGTACACCAAAAGGTTGCGGGTTCGATTTCCAGTCAAGGCACATACCTAGGTTGTGAGTCTCTCTCTCTCTCAAATCAATAATAACATATCCTCAGATGAGATTTAAAAATAAAAACTAAAAAACTAAAATTCCTAATTATGTGTTTACTTGAAACTTTATGTGCTTTGTGTTAACATACATTGGTATGTTATGTTAACGTAGACAAGAGAAGAACATAGGCTCAAAAAATGTAGTGCTACTGGTTTTCAAAAACTAATCATAATTCAAAATTATCTTTGAAACTTCATTTTTATTTTTGTGTAAGGTTTTTCTTGATATTTTGTAGGAAGAACATGTTTAGTTTAAAAAGTGGCATTTGAACAAATTTGTTTTCACCAAATGACATAATACTATTATCATTTCCCTTTTATATCTCTTTCCTGCTTAAACATGTACCCTAATATAAAATAAAAAGTTAGAGATATTAATTTTTGTAGTGATGTAAAAAATTTCATGATTTCAATGAGGGTATGCTATCTTTAAAATCTTTTTTACTTTATTTATTTACTAGAGGCCCAGTGCACAAAATTCGTGTGCTTGGGGGGGGGGTCCCTCAGCCCAGCCTGCACACTCTTGTTGTCCAGGAGCCCTCAGGGGATGTCTCACTGATGGCTTAGACCCGTTACCCATAGGGAGTGGGCCTAAGCCGGCAGTCAAACATCCCTAGTGCTGCCATGGAGGTGGGAGAGGCTCCCACCACCACCATTGTGCTTGCCAGCCGTGAGCCCAGCTTCTGTCTGAGCAGCACTTCCCCTGTGGGAGCGCATTGACCACCAGGGGGCAGCTCCTGTGTTGAGCAGGATTGGGCTGAAACTGGCTCTCCGACATCCCCTGAGGGGTTCCAGATTGCGAGAGGGTGCAGGCTAGGCTGAGGGACCCCACCGGTGCACCATCAGGGCTAGAGAGGGATGCAGGAGTTTGGTCAGCTGGGGAGGGACCGTGGGAGGACTCCAGGGTGTGCCTGGCCCTTCTTACTCAGTCCCAATCGACCAGACCCCAGCAGCAAGCTAACCTACGAGTTGGAGTGTCTGCCTCCTGGTGGTCAGTGCACATCATAGTGAGCAGTTGAGTGGCCTTAGCATATCATTAGCATATTATGCTTTGATTGGTTGAACGGATGACCAGACACTTAGCATATTAGGCTTTTATTATATAGGATTACTCATTTTTTTCTTGGAATGCTTCACAAATTTGTGTGTCATCCTTGCACAGAGGCCATACTAATCTTCTCTGTATCGTTCCAATTTTAATATATGTGCTGTGGAAGTGAGAAAAAAATCTTTTTTACTTTAAATATCTTTATCTGAGGATGAAAATATAGCAAATTGCTGGAAAGCGGTAATGGGGAGTTCATAGGTGACTTTTAAGCATGTTTTTCATTTTTTACTTCTTCAGAATTCAAATATCAGAATGACTTCAGATCTTAAGATATAAGGGTTTGATGCATTATAGAATTGTACCCCTGAAGCCTATATAATTTTATTAACCAATATCAACCCAATAAATTTAATAAAAATAAATTTAAAAAGGAGAGAATATACATTTCTAAAAGTCAAAAGAAAAAAAAAAGAGTTTGTTGGTCTTAATCCTCTTTATTGCGCATTCTATTAATCTTCTCTCTTACCTTATTTTTAGGAATATACAGTTCCTCAGCCATCATAGTCACATAGCATCTTACTCAGTCTCATGGATTAAATTATTCTACAAATATTAAAGATATATTTACTTAATTTTAGATATTATGTTTCCAAGGTACTGACATTATATACTTTTAATTTATATTGAACATTTTAATGATTTTTTTCTGAAAGAATATAATTAGTGTGCTAAGTGTTATGTTTTAAACTAATGAAGGTATGTAATTTTGTGTCTAAGTATTTTTTGATAATATGGGCATCAATATTAAATGAAATTTTATCTCAGTGATTTCATTTCCTTGAAGATATTTCTATCAGAAATATGTATTGTACTTGTATTGTGCTTAACATGATGAAATGTTCTCTTTTCCTTGTTTTGTCCTTATTGCAGCAATCACCAAAAGCTTCAAAGTTTAATTTAAACTGAAATGTTTCTCCATAGAATAAACAGAATATCTCAACTGTGAAGGGTGATTACACTTTGTGAATTTGTTTTAAGACCTTTGTAATTCATAGCTCATAGCATTGTGTGCCTGATGCTAAAAAACATTGGCATATCATGTTATAAAAAGAGAGGGCATTATTATTTTAACTAGAGGCCCGGTGCATGAAAATTCATGCACTGGAGGGGGGGTCCCTCAGCCTGGCCCGCCCCCTCTCACAGTCCAGGAGCCCTCAGGGGTGGGAGGTGACCCGGTGATCAGGGGAAGGCGACGGCCCCATCATACCTCTGCTGCTGCCCCTGCTGGCAGCGCAAGCCTCGGCTGGCCCTGGTTACCTGAGCCTCAGGTGGCCCTGGGTGGCTGGGAAGCTGACATCCGAGGCTTGCCTGTGCCTCGGGCTGGCCCTGGGTGGCTGGGGGGCTGAGGGGACTGGGGGACTCCCGAGGCAGGCACGTGGAGCGGCCGGGCCAGTGGGGCTGAGGGGACTGGGCGCCGCCATCTTGTGGCTGTGGGCGCTGCCATCTTTGAGGGTGTGACAGTCAGTTAGCATATTCCCTCCTTATTGGCTGTGGGCGCTGCCATCTTTGCGACAGTGTGAGGGTCAATTAACATATTCCCTCTTTATTAGGTAGGATTTTATTGATTGATTGATTGATTTTAAATCTTTATTGTTGAAAGTATTACATATGTCCCCCTTTTTATCCCCATTGACCTCTTCTAGCCTACCCCTATCCCCCACCCCAGGCCTTTTCCACACTATTGCCTGTGTCAATGGGTTATGCATATATCCATACAAGTTCTTTGCTTTATCTCTTCCCACCCACCCACCCATCCCCACCTTCCCTCTGAGATTCAACAGTCTGTTCCATGCTTCCATGTCTCTGGATCTATTTTGTTCCTCAGTTTATTTTGTTCATTAGATTTCACATATGAATGAAATCATGTGATACTTGTCTTTCTCTGACTGGCTCATTTTGCTTAGCATAATACTCTTCAAGTGCCTCCATGCTGTCTCAAAGGGTAAGAGAACCTTCTTTTTTTTACTGTTGCAAAGTATTCCATTGTGTATATGTACCATGGCTTATTTAACCACTCATCTACTGATGGGCACTTGGCTATTTCTAGATCTTAGCTATTGTAAGTTGCACTGCTAAGAACATAGGGGTGCATATATTCTTTTTGATTGGTGTTTCGGATTTCTTAGGATGTATTCCTTGAAGTGGGATCACTGGGTCAAATGGCAGTCTCATATTTAATTTTTTGAGGAAACTCCATACTGATTTCTATAGTGGCTGCACCAGTCTGCATTCCCACCAGCAGTGTACTAAGGTTCCCTTTTCTCCACATCCTCACCAGAACTTGTCATTTGTTTGTTTGTTGATTGTAGCCATTCTGACAGGTGTGAGGTGATACCTCATTGTTGTTTTAATTTGCGTCTTTCTGATGATTAGTGACTGAGTATTTTTCATATGTCTCATGGTCGTCTACTTTGGACAAGTGTCTATTTAGGTCTTTTGGAGAGGGCATTATTATTATTAAGTTTTTAATCCTCATCCAATGATATATTTTTATTTATTTTATTTTTTAAAAAATTGTTTTATTGTTGAGAGTATTATAGATGTCCCCCACTTCTTCCCCTTTGTCCCCCTCCACCCATCTCCTTCTGGGGATTGAGCCTGCAACCTAGGTATGTGCCCTGACTGGGAATCAAACTTGCAACCTTTTTTTGCATAGGATGATGCTCAAACAACTGAACTACCCAGCTGGGCAAGAGAGGACATTTTTTAACTCTACCTTTGTCTCATTGAGATTTCATTTTATTTGGACTTATATATTAAGATATATTATCTTTTTTTAAATAAAGTAATTAATTATACCTGTTTTTATTTTTATTTTTTTTAAATCTTTATTGTTCAGATTATTACATTTGTTCCTCTTTTTTCCCCCCATAACTCCCCTCCTTCCAGCTCCCACCCCACCCTCCACCCTCACTCCCCACCCACTGAGTTCATCCATAGGTGCATGATTTTTGTCCAGTCACTTCCCGCATCTCCCACACCCCTTTTTCCCCAAGAATAGTCAGTCCATTCCCTTTCTATGTCCCTGATTCATTATAGTCACCAGTTCATTCTGTACATCAGGTTATTTATTCACTTGATTCTTAGATTCATTTGTTGATAGATGCATATTTGTTGTTCATAATTTGTATCTTTACCTTTTTCTTCTTCTTCCTCTTCTTAAAGGATACCTTTCAGCATTTCATATAATACTGGTTTGTTGGTGATGAACTCCTTTAGCTTTTCCTTATCTGTGAAGCTCTTTATCTGACCTTCAATTCTGAATGATAGCTTTGCTGGATAAAGTAATCTTGGTTGTAGGTTCTTGGTATTCAGCACTTTGAATATTTCTTGCCATTCTCTTCTGGCCTGCAAAGTTTCTGTTGAGAAATCAGCTGACAGTCGTATGGGTATTCCCTTGTAGGTAATTGAGCCTCTTTCTCTTGCTGCTTTTAAGATTTTCTCTTTGTCTTTTGCTCTTGGCATTTTAATTATGATGTGTCTTGGTGTGGTCCTCTTTGGATTCCTTTTGTTTGGGGTTCTCTGCGCTTCTTGGACCTGTAAGTCCATTTCTTTCTCCAGGTGGGGGAAGTTTTCTGCCATTATTTCTTGAAATAGGTTTTCAATATCTTGCTGTCTCTCATCTTCTGGCACTCCAATGACTCTGATATTAGTCCGCTTAAAGCTGTCCCAGAGGCTCCTTACACTATCTTCACACTTTCGGATTCTTTTTTCATTTTGCTTTTCCAATTGGGTATTTTTTGTCGAATCTTTGGTTTGATTCTTGTGCTCCTCTGGTCTGCTATTGGGTATAATATTCTTTATTTCAGTCCGTGTATGCTTACTTTCTAATTTCTTTATCGTAGCATCGAGGGTCTCATTAGTTTTCGTGAGGCTCTGCACAAATTTATGGCAAGCCCTCAAAATTGCGATTCTTAGCTCCATATCCTCCATTTCTGTCATGTTTTTTTGTCTCCGCATCTTTTATGCTTTCTTGGTGCACCCCCTTGTGGTCTCTGTGCGCAGTCTTGTTCTAGCCAAGCCTTAATTGTTGTAGTTAACACTAGAGGGATTTGACCACCAGGCCGACTGGCCTATACCTGTTTTTATACAGTAATTTTACTGTTACTCTGGAATATATGTTGTTATTTAAAAAAATTTGAATCATGATATAATGGATATGTTCTAAATAAGACTCAGTAAGTAATTGAGATTTGCTAAGGAGACTATAGAAACCTACAGTTTTCTTTCATTATTAAGTGACCTAGATTACTACTAGATGTAACTACATTAGGCACCAGGATTGAATGATTTTTACAGAACTAAGTAAACTTTTCTGGTTTTGGAGAATTGACTTTAGAGCCCAGTGCAGATGAAATTCAGGTCATGGTGTAACTGGACAATCAGTGAGTCTGGGCTGCCTATCACTACTTGTGCCAATTAAGCAGAGACAGGGTTGAATCATATATGAGCATTTATTTCAATACTGCCAGCAGTATAGGAGAGCAGCAGGTCATCCACAAAAATCTGCTCTGCAGCCTCCCAAACCAGCCACTTAAATAGGGTAGGGCAAAGATTACATGGGAAAGTAGGGATTACAGGAATGGGGAAGTAGGCAATGCCGACTCTGGTGGGACTCCATTGCTTGGGCAACATGTTTATTAATCTTTCCATGATAATAGGCAGGTCTTGAATGAGAGTGGACCACATCCCAAGGTTGACTCCCAGGTCCAAGGTTGACTCCCAGGTCCAGTGGACGTACAACTCCCAGCAGGTTAGAATGTCCTTTTTTTTTTAACCAACACAAGACAGTCATGGTTAACAGAGCATGATTAATATTTCCCACAAGCATAGCTAGTTCCCAATATTCTGTTTCTGTCCGTAACAATGGGATTATGAGCCAGTTAGTTAGCTTTGCTTTATTATTATTATTTTTATTGTACTTTGGATTAAAAAAAATCTAATTGGATAAACAAACCATTTCCTGAATAGAGTAGTGTTGACAGAGGGTTCCTGGGGGATTAGTTCACTTATCACTTTTTAAAAATTAATTTGAAGAGATAGCATACAAGGAAATCTGTTGTTTCCTTGGAATAGGAAGCCATTCCAAGCCTTTTCAGGTAGTAAAATGCTAAGTTAGCCTTCCCTGCCCGCATCTTCAGTGGTTTATGTTGAAGCTTTGAGGCACAGTTTAGAGAATGAGTTTTGAATTCAGAAGACTTGGATTTATGTCCAGATTCCCACACTTAATAGCTGTATGACTTGTAACTTCATATTCTTCATTTAAAGAAATAGAATAGAATATTTATCCCATAGGGTTGAGCTATGTATGTTAAATTAGTTATGGCAGGAGTGGAAAACCCGACACATAGTAGAACTCAATAAATGCAGATTGAATGAGATTATATGGCCATCTCAAATCCTTCTTTCCAGCTTCAAGTTTTTTAAAGCGTTCTCAACCTGGTGTCCATGTATATGAAGTCTGTAGTGCTCACCTTTTAGTACTTGCTTCCTTAGATTCATCCCTTGCATAGCTGGATTTTATCTTCAAGTATTGTTTTCTTATATGCAAGCATCCTTATTATTGATATGTTTATATCTTTGCATATGTTTAGTGCTGTTGCTTTTATACTTGAAGGATAACTGGGTATAAGATTATTGGGTCACACTTACTTTCAGGATTCTAGAGTTTTGCTCTACTTTTTTTTTCAGGCATTTAATGTTGGTGAGGCAAGGGCAGAGGTCAGCAACAACCCCTTCTGTTTCCAAGTTTGCAGGTAATTTTTTTTTACCTGTAAACTTTTAAATTATATATATTTTAGCATTAATGTTTATATTTTACCTTCTCTTGGGGACATGAATTACTTTATTTTTTTTAAAGATTTTATTTTTCCCTTGAATTGTCGCAATACATAGAATGATCTTTTTATTTTATTTATTTTATTTTTATATTAATCTTTGCCTGAGGATAATTTTCCATTGATTTTTAGGGATAGTGGAAGAGAGAGGGAAAGACAGAGAGAAACATCGATGTGAGAGAAACACTTCAATTGGTTGCCTCCTGCATTAGTTTCCTCATGCACTGGTTGCCTTCTGCAAGCCCCAACCAGGGCCTGGGCCAGGCATAAGCCTGCAACTAAGGTACATGACCTTCACCAGAATCAAACCCGGAACCCTTTGGACCGAAGGCCAACACTCTATCCACTGAGCCAAACCAGCTAAGGCATGGATTACTTTCTTGTGTTATATATAAGTAATTTTTTGTGGAGGTTCATTTAAAAAAAATTCTCTTCTTTAGAATCAGTAATTATAAATGTTGTATCTCCATTGTTTTCTTAATTATCAGTTTTATACCCAATACTTTCTGTTCATTTTTACCATTTCTTTTTAAGTGATTTCCTCAATCCTCCCTCTATGCCCTAGTTTCAGTTGTTAACACACATTTTTTTCTACTTCTAATGAGAGTTTTATCTTTGTAATGGCTTGATTTTCCTTCTTCCCTTTCTTTCCTGACTGAGCCTGCCAGCTCACTTTTCAACTACTGTTGTCTTATCTCTTCTTTGATCTCTTTATCTTTTCTTTGAGTTCTTTTTTTCTTCCTCACAGAGAGATCATGTTATTTTTATTTGAGACTGAGGAGAAATAATTGTCTAAATTCTTCCTTTGTTTCCTTGAGCAAGGGAGGAAATTATTATTCTTTTAATGTGTGATCTGTGTCTTTAATATCTCCTTTTCCATTATGTATTTATATAGTTCCTGTGCTAATTCCTTTCTTGCTGCTTATCTTCAGATGGGGGCATATTTATACTGGATATTTATTTGCTGAAAAACAATATTAGGGGCAAATTTAGCACTTTTAAAATTGGTATTTGTTGTCATGAAAAACCTCAATGATTTTTCTTTCATTCTGCTTATATCTCTTCTTAGTTTCTGGCATTAGAAGTTTGGTGTGGTTTACAATGAACTACCTTAAGTCAGGCTATCTGTGCTGTGATCTGGTCATCTCTGCTTCCTTTCCTTCACCCCATGCAGTGTTTTAGGAGATTAGATTATAGACAAGATGGTATATCTGTATATTTCTTCCTTATTCAGCTCAACTTCACCTACAGTTCCTGTGTGGAACTGGGTCTTTACAGGAATATTCCCTACTTCTGCTGTTCTCATGCACCTAGATCATATCACTTTAATCAAAGGATCATTTGATATTCTTTTGGAGTGCAGTATTTACTTTTAGAGAAATTGATTTTTGCTTGAGGTCTGAGGAGATAAGTGTCATTTTGTAATCATTCTCCTTTATTCTGGTTTAGATTTCAATATATTTGGCATATATTCTTCATTTTGTGGTGTGAGCTTATACATAGGTATTTCATTTTTCATTAAGGATCCCCCGCCCCCCACATTTTTCATTCTTTTTGGTTATTTTCAAGGCAGAAGACTTTAGAAAAAATTGTTCCATCTTTGACCAGAATTCTAAATTGTCTCTTTAAAAAATATTTATAAATATATTCTATACTATTTTCAAGTCAATTAAACCTTTCCTAACACTTAGTGAGTATCTGCCATGTGCTAAGCCTTGTCCAGTGAGCGTTATCTATATATATAAAAGGCTAATATACTAAGTGTCCTTCCCTCCGAACCTTTTGAGCTCGGCGTGTCAGCATTTTGAAATACCCTAACTTTACTCTGGTGCCATGTCACATATAGAAATTTTTTGATATTTGCAACCGTAGTAAAACAAAGACTTATATTTTTGATATTTATTTTATATATTTAAATGCCATTTAACAAAGAAAAATCAACCAAAAAAAATGAGTTCGCGGGTCACCTCTGACACGCGTGTCATAGGTTTGCCATCACTGCCCTAGTGACTAGTGACTAGCCTTCTTGCAGTTTCTTCAGCCCAGGAACACGACTTGCTTTATAGCCAGGTAGAAACACTTTACACTGTAACCAAATGTCTGTGAAGCATTTTCCCATGCCTCATCTCATTTGATCCTCACAGAAGTCCTGGAGTAGGTAGATAGGAGACTCGGTGGAATCCTATTTTCTTTTCATTAGCTGAAAAATGGAGATTTAGAAAGTTTAGAAACTTGACCCAACTGAAAAGAAGTAAGTAATGGTGGACCTTGAAAATGACTTCAGGTTTTCTCACTGCACAGAATATAGTCAAATACTGCTGCAGTTAAGTATTTTACCCTTTGTTCTCCCTGCGTAATCTACAATAATAATCAGCTTCATGTTGATATTTACTGCTGTGTTGCTGACAATTACCTGAAAGAGAAATTGGGGTGCTTCACTGGGCTGGGAAAAGTTTTGCTAAATCAGAAAGCTGGTCTAATTAAGCAAGTTTATTCTATATCTATAAAAGGCTAAGTTTTCTCATGCATGTGCAATACATATAAGCCCTTGCTGGGGCCAATCGCATGCATGTGTTTTCACCTGTCATTGCTGATCGTGAATTTGGTTGACACTTCTATTATAAAGGGCGAATAGCAATATTAAAATATTTCTTCTAATTAATTTCCTTTCAATGTGCACGAATTCATGCACCGGGCCACTAGTAAAACTATAATCTCCCTTAATCTTAAATTTTCAATATTACCTCATTTAAAAATTAAAAATCCAAAGCTCAGAGAAATTAACTAAATTGTCCAAGGTCACACAGAAGATCTAGAATTAAAACACTATATTTTTTCTGCTACACCCCATCTAGTCTCTATTTGCATAATTACAGATTTTGAATAAGAGATTTTATGCATATTTCATAGTTAGATTTCTTACTGTCACCTTTTGACTAATTTGAATTTGATAAATGTGTTTATAATATCATCTACCTACAAACATAAATAATAATAATAATAATAATAATAGGTCATAGGTTTACCTTGATAGTTTGTACCTGAGTATGCACAGACACATACTATGTTAGTAAAATTTTTCTCCCATTTGAGTTATCTGTGAAAGGGATCAGTGGAACTTTGGGATAATTACTTATTAGAATAATCCACTGGTGCCTGAGCATGAAGAGGATAATATTTCGGAGATAGATTACTTTTGCATCAAATGGTCCTTTTTGATTTGATCTACCATGTGATTTATTTGACAATTTGAATTGCAGAAAAATATCCAAAGCCCTCTTAGGTAAATATAGCTTAGTCATTTTATTGGAAGATTATGATTAGTTAGCGATATAGAAACATTTAGGGAAAAAGTAGGTGGGGTCAAAGAGAAGAATAATCAGGCCCAGATTGTATGGATAACTAACTGACTGCTCCAGTTTTTTTTCTATAACTGGGAAAATATTTTGTTTTTCTTTAAAAATTTCCCCTATTGTATTCTAGAGTAACAGGATCTTCAAATACACACAAACAAAATAACACGGTACATTTGTACATGGCTTAATTACTAGTAATGAGCTACACTACTTAGAGATTGTTTGCTTTTTCTTTAGGAGCAGTTTAGCTAACTGGCGCAGAGGCCTGCTATAAGATTCTCCAGCTTTCTGTTGCAAGAGCTAATGTCCTATGGTGTGTCTCTACAACTCTAATTACTACTTACCTGGTGGTTAGAAAGTTTTCTGCTGGCTTAATTATGTATCAAATCAGTTTAAAATTACTGAATTAAAAAACAACAACAACTAGAAGTTACATTGCTACAATAGTGTGTTAATATTTCAAATAGGATTACAATTGTGGTAGTAATTGGCAGGCAGAGTGATAATGGGCTGGAGCCCCAAAGGCGTGACTCAGATGAGAAATGACTTTTTAAATATGTTGAGAGCAACTCATTCAGGTGCATTAGGGATGGCATTTTTTTAATATTTTAAAAAGCACTTGATGACCATAAACTCGTGACTGCCAGACTCAAAGCAGGCACGATAGTGAGTACATGGTAGTCTTTAGGCAGCTACAAAAAACTGGGTGTGCACTTTTTAAAGAAAAGGGAAACACCCTAGTGCTTTTCTTATGGCCTGTGAAATCAGAGTCTAAGATGTTTTCCCCTGAGGCAAGCTATTTTTGTAAGTGCTCTTGCCTTGAGAAGTGCTATCAATTTCTCTTCTTATTTTCCAGTTCCTTGGGTTCTCATTCTCATACCTTCTCATTGTTGTGCCCATTCCTGTCTGTCTTTCTGTAAGTCTTTTTTTCATAGATGTTTCCCTCTTTTTACTATACTTACATTGCCCTATTTCACTTAGAAAGGTTAGCTATTGAAGTCTTTTATAGCCAATCTTGGCTTTACACAAGCACAGATCCCACCTGTTAAGTTAATGCTTAAAATTTGACAGAAAAAAACATTGTGTGAGTGTAGGGTGAGGATAAGAGTAAGTGCTTTGGGGTCACCTACCCCTGGACCTGGGCCCCAGACCTTCATTTATACATTTTCAGAATACTTTTGCACAAATTACATTACTCTTCTGAGCCACAATTTTTTAAAATATGGAGATAATATCTTTCTTACTGGATTGGTGTGAAGTGTAAGTTATATAAAGTACAGCTAGTACAAGGATAAAAACACACTAAATGTGGCTTATTGTACTATCAATCACAATTGTTTATTCCTTCACTTCTTATAGATGAAGTATACTTTCTCCTCCTTACTGACTTTGGGTCTTGGGCATGTCATTTCTGAGCAGTATCTTTTAGAAGCATTGCAAGTTTCTACCAGACCTCTTATTCCTTAGTTTGATTAGTAGATTAGTTTTATAAGAAGAACATGCTTCAGACATAGGATGTATCCTCAGCCTGAGATCTAGAATAAAGAGACAATGAAGCAGACATGACTCTGACCCACACCCTAGAGCAGAGACACATGTAGTATGAGCAGAGAAATAAATATTTGTTGTTGTAAGTCACTGAGGTTTAAAGGTTGTCATGTAATCTAATACCATTTCTGTTAGTAGTTTCTGTATTTGTCAACTTTGCTGCAGTCACAAAGAATCCCAGTCAGTGTCTTTAAACAACAAACTTTTATTTCTCAGTCATGAATCTTCAGGTTGGCTGTGGCTCTGCTTGGCTCTCTGGCATATGTCATTTCAATCTGTGATCCAGGGTGAGGGAGCAGCCCCTATCTGGGACATGCTGTTCTTGTAGCAGAGGCCAGAAGTACAAAAGGTTGATCCAAACTATGTAGGTGCATTTAAAGCTTCCATAAGAATATGGCGAATGTCACATCTTCTCATATTCCATTGGCCAAGTCACCTGTCCAAGCCTGGCAGTGGGGCAGGGAAATACAGTCCATTTACTGGGAGGCACTGGAAGTCACATGTCGAAGAGTGAGAACAGATTGTTGGGAACATAAAACAACTGACCACAAGAGGCTTTCCACACATGTTAGATTTCTTCTGTCTTCAGTACTTCTCGTGCCATTCTAGGATTACTGACAGGTATAAGACACAGAGACTTTTGGGCCAGGCAGTAGATTAGTTTGATTTCTTCAGAGCAGATTCCTGCTGAGGGTACAATGGCAGCAAAAAAGAAGAAACAAAATAGTTAAGTATTGCAAATTGGTTAGATCCATGCAGATTGAGTATGATTCCCAGAAAGCATGGCGGGCAGGGGTGGGGGGGGGAGGGCGGGTGGAACTTTTCATCTTGGAAATTTAATTTTGTGACACTGTCAGGCTCCCGGGATCCCGAAGTGAAATGGCTGTGGTAGTGGCCCTTTCTGTTTGACTAATTGCCCTACGTTGACTTTTTTCCTCTCCTCAGTGCTCTAGGAATTTTTATGAGCCTCTTAAAAGTAACTGAGATGTCAGTCAGTATACTTGCAATGAACAGGTGATATCTCCAGTCTGGTTGTTGCCCCTGAGTGAAAAGTCCCTTTGGCCACAGGAGTTTCTTCTTTGGATTGGCATCTACAGTGCTAGGGCATGAAAAATAATTTTAAAAGTATTTTATTTATTATATAATTTGCCAAAGTTTCCTTTCCCTACATTTATGCATGTCTATGGGGGTCAAGGTATCTTAGAAGGGTTTTGCAGAAACTGGAACTTAATGCCACATTTACATTCATTCTTGACCTTAATTTCTCTTCTCTGTCCTATGTCTTGATTTTCTTTTCACTTTTTAAATATATGAGTCTTATTTTAAGCAAACCGGATAGAGGAGAAGATGCATTAACATTCAGATAAATTGTACCTTTAAACTTAGTATTGCATCATGAAAGTTAGAAGAAAGGTTTCCTTTAAGAGGTGTAGCCTATTGACTAAACCTTGGAAGCCATGGTTAATAATATGTTGGATTTTTATCCTAGCCACTGAAAATGAAAGCTCTTCCCCCGCCCCCGCCCCCCCCCCCGCCTCCTTTGGTCCTCATTTTCTCAAAATCTGGCAAGTGGGGAGATCAGTAGCCTTTTTCTCCCTTCTTTACTGGAATATGTACTTTTCCTCCAGAAGAAAGGTGCAATAGGAATACCATTAGTGATATAGGTACAACGGGGAGATCTGCTCAGATATGAATAAATTATGCCTTGGATGATGAATTTACTTTTCTGTCCAGCTTTTGAAGGACTTATGTTCATGAACTGAATTCAAGAAATAGAGATTTGTGGAAAGACAGATACACTTCTTTTGCCAGGAAACATTATTATTGAAAAAGTTACTATTGTGTTTTTGAAAATAGAGGACATAAGTACAGCTTTTTAACTTTTTTGTTTGTTTTAAAAAGGTTGCCAACAATTGAAGAAGAGATAAGTGATATGATGTGGCACACAGCATAGCAAGTCTTTTCCTCCATCCTTTGTGGGAATGTGTTCCTATTCATTTCTTAGTTGTGATTTTTTTGGGTGAAATTTGTTTGCATAAGGGTTTTCCAATTTAAATTCAAAAGTCATATTTCAGAGCTCTTGCTATTCAGAGCAGTTCTTCTAAGCTTTGTAGGTGAAATTAAAATGAACAAGATAAGTCTTCTCCCCTCAATGAATTTATGGTCTAGTAAAAGAGACAACAGATATTACATAAATTATTACAATACAAAGCAAAACTTTTGTGTCCAAATGAAATATACAGCCCATGCTATCAGCATGCTAAAAGAATGGGAGACTACTTCCTGTTGGAAAACTTAATTCTCAGGAGGACTTCCTGGAGGAAGTAGCATTTGTATTCAATAGGTGAGAGGAATGGGGTTTCACTTGTTCTGCTGAAAGAACACGAATAAAGGTCTGAAAGTAGGAAAATGCAACTCACTTTGGGGAAGCAGGGTACAGTTCTATTCGGCTGAAGTTTTGTCTGCATTCAAGATGAGGCTGTGAAGGATACTGTCACCAGGTTAGTGAAGGCCTTGAATGGGATAGTAAAGATTTTGGTTTTTATACTTAGAGGTGAAATGGAGCAAAATAGATTTCGTGCATAGTGGTGACACGGTCATATTTATATTTAAGGAAGGTAACTAGGAAGATTATGGATGGAGTGAGCAACGAATTAACAGGAGAAGAGATTGGAATTAGAGATCTCAATTAGGCTCTTTAGAAGTTCAGATGAGAGACAATAGTACTTAATTTAGGGCAGTGAGAGAGAAAAGGAAGAGATAAATTTGAGAATCATTTTGGAAATGACATAATTTAATGACATTAGTTTCCAGACTCAGACTCAAGATAAGTTTTGTAGATAGAATTCAGATGGTCTGGCAACCAATTAGTTGCTTATTCATGAATAACTTTAAGATGCTATTTTAAATGAATCCAGTCACAGTAGCAATTATTTTCTTCAGTCTTTTTGAGTATCTGATGTGGCCATGAGATTAAGTTCTAGTACTGCAGGTGTTATCTATTTGTATGTTAAATCTTTAGGTTATCTATAAGGAGTATTGGAACTTCTTTGCTGGCTCTTCCTAAAGCTCACCTGAGGAAGTAAAAGTACTGTTTTGAGTGATACAGCCGTGGGCAAACTACGGCCCGTGGGCCGGATCCGGGCCGTTTGAAATGAATAAAACTAAAAAAAAAAAAAAAAAAAAAAGACCGTACCCTTTTATGTAATGATGTTTACTTTGAATTTATATTAGTTCACACAAACACTCCATCCATGCTTTTGTTCCGGCCCTCCGGTCCAGTTTAAGAACCCATTGTGGCCCTCGAGTCAAAAAGTTTGCCCACCCCTGGATTAGAAAAATATCTTGGTTGTAGAACTTTATATTTTCAAAGAATTCTTATTCTCTCATCATATCCCACTCTTTCAAAAACCCTGAAACAATAAATATTATATATCATACATTTTAAAAGTTTGAGGAAACTGAGAAACATTAAATTTAAATGACATTTCTAAGGTTACATAATCAGCTACCAGCAAAGAGTGCACAACTTGGGACTATTGGCTACTCTTACTTACCAACGTTACTCTGCTTTTACTAGTTTGCCATTTGACCTAGTTCTAATAAAATCACAGTGTATAGATATCCCAGATAAATCCTCCATTGTTTCTAATTCATTTTAATATCAATACTGTACTTTGTGGCATTAGAGTATGTTTTTAAACCAACACTTTTCATTCAGTTGGAATTCTGCTTTTATGTTAAAAATCTTGTGTGCCATTAGGAATGCGGAACTCTTAATCAGATTCAAGTCTCATCCTTTATTATTTGTGAAATAGTGATCATTTCTTCATATTAGTTGGCATTGTGTTTCGCTGTAATGCTCTAGTGCTGTTCTTGTTGGAATCACAATTCTGGGCATTGCCAGAACTCACCTGTGCATCTTCCTCTGTCTCAAATGAGAATCTGTAGGTTGTTCTAGGTTTGTAATCCTCCTCACCCTGTGTTGTGAGGATCCTTCTCTTTGCACTGTTTTGCATTATCTCCAATATCCTTCTTTCTTTGCATGTGTGCATGTTTTAAAATCCCACGACTTTGTTTTCTTTCATTTTTAGTAATCTTCATCTCATGAGCTTATGTATACTTCCTGGTTACATTTTGGTCTGGGATCAGAAATACCACCAGGTGCTGCCAGGATACCTCTCGGTATGAAGTTGCACTCATGCTCATTTATGTCTCTGTCACTTTCTAACCTAACAATATAGTGTTTCCAGTGAGTTTTTATTTGGTATGTATAATGCTTCTGATTTATTTTTCTCAGGTTGTTACACATTTTTCTCTGTTTCACATTTTTCTTATTAGATTGCATTTTGAAGCATTGATTTTTTTGGTAGTGACATTGAACTACTGATTTTGCTCACAATACCCCCAGAATCTTTCCTTTCCTGTGGACCAAGTTTACTCAGGGACTGGTTGGAAAAGTACATTTTCAGATACTTTTGTTATTTTCATTTATCACCAGTGATTTGCTTTTATTTACTTGAGTCTTGTGTATTAATGAGTAAACAAGGTCTAAGTTTGTAAATCAGAAGTCTTCAAATTTTCTTGGTTCTTGTTATCTTTAGTGTATCAGTAATTTTTTTCACAGGGACTCTGCTCCAAATGAAATAACTAACAGTTCACTTTAGTACATAGCTGGAGTCAAACAACTTAAGTGTTCACGTATTAAAAACTAAGTTGCTGTTTGAAAGAATAAGACAGATAAATTGAAAGCAAAACTACTACTTTAATTTCATTCTTAAATAATCACAACTACTGTTGATATGTGTGTGTCTTTCGGGCACTGCACAACTCTTTCAAACACTGAAAACAGATTGGACATTGCCATCCTCATTTCCAGTTCTGCATTAATTTTAGCACAGTTGCTTCTTATCACTGCAAAGACTGAAAACCAACTTTGCAAAGATACAATGATATAGAAATGAATGTAGTGTGATGTAAAATTGAAACTGTGAACTAATTTGGCTTTGTAGTTTACATAGTGATCAACAGATGTCCTGTATCGCTATGTTTCTCTTGAAAAGTTAAAATACCCTGTAGTGTTTCTGTGAGCTCTCTATGGTGTCCTGGTGCCTTAAAACTCTTAGGAACTATAGCCTTTGGTAGTTTTCTTTTGTCTTCCTTGACTATGAATTCTCCTGGTGTACATCAATGTGTCTGGAAGACTGTAGGCACTCATTAAATTTGGGAAGGTTTCCATTGCCCTTAGGCAAGCAGTTGGTCCAAAGAAGTTGGGACAAAAATACAAAACAAAACATGTTCAATCTGCAGTTCTGGAACAAGACATATTTTAAAGTGCAGTACTTTGCTGACTTATGTTTTGCCATGCTTCTTGCTTTCCTCTTGAATGAATTCTAACGACTGTTAAGACACTCATATAAGCTTGCCAGGGACATAGTTCAAAACCTTAATCTCCTTCCATTTGTTTTTAATGTGAGGAACTCATTTTAGACATCTATTCTAAGAAAAACAATTAGAGACAAATTATGATGCAGTGGTCTTATCCTGAATGTTATTTTGCAACTTGGCTAGCTCCTGTGCTTTTAAGTTTTAGTAGCTTAATAGTCGTATTTCAAGGTAAACACTATGAGACAAGTATAGCTTCAAATTTCTTGTCATTAGTTGACTGAGTCACCTTGCTCTGATTCACCACTGCAGACAACCAAATTGGGAATAAGATTTTAGTGGGTGGAAGCAAGGGGTAACATCTGCTTTGCTAGCATTCTACTCACTGAGTATACTATTTGTAGAGTCCTGGTAGAGCAATAACACACACACACACACACACACACACACACACACCACAGGTAAAGCTTGAGCATATAAAGATCTCCTTTAGAGAAAATTTTGATACATCCCAGTTCTGTTTTGACTTGGCTGGAATTTTTCTTGCTTAAAAAAGTTGGTTTCATCCTAGAGTGTGAAGTACTAAATCAATATTTACCTAATTATACAGAAGAGCACCAGATGGCTTCTGAGGATGACGTTGTATAGGTGGGAGCATTGGTGACTGAGGCTGTGGTAAACTTTGTAGGTCTGTAATCATCATAATCCAAAGCAATATGTGCTTTTGTGCCAGAGAACAGACAATAATATGTATATTTTAAATATATTTTTATTGATTTCAGAGAGGAAGGGAGAGAGAGATAGAAAGATCAATGATAAGAATCATTGGTCAGCTGGCTGCCTCCTGCATGCTACCTACTAGGGATCGAGCCCAAAATCCCAGGCATGTGCCCTTGACTGGAATCAAACCTGGGACCCTTCAGTCCGCAGATTGACACTCTTTCCACTGAGCCAAATCAGCTAGGGCATAGACAATAATATTTTTAAGGTAAAAAAATACTATTAGTTTCGAGGACAGCGTTTAGGTTGCTTGTAAACTGCTGTGCAGTAGGAAGCTATCATTCTGAATGAAGCTCTTGTGTTATAATTATTAAAGAAACATGTTTGTATATATTTCTGTGGATACTTAATTTTTTCCTCTTACTATTTTTTTCCCCTTTGCCTGAAGAGTCATCTCAAATTGTTAACTTATGTTCTATACAACAGAATCAGAATCTTAACTGAGATAAAATGTTTTTCTAGGTTTTGTTATATTGCCTTTAGTTAGTCTGCAAGAAGGATTGGTTACCGTCCCTAAACTCTTGGTCAATTTATCTACATTGAAAAATGGAGGATTAAAATTAATTGCTACATCAGAAATGTCTCTGTAATGGACCTCAAATGCAAAGAATGGTGGAATTAGTCTCTAGTCTCCAAGACATAGAGACTTACAACAATTGTGGCAACACATAACTTCAAAATAACCTACCCTTCAAGGGTATCTTATTGGAAACATGAGGCAGGGTGTTAATAATCATAATATACCATAAAAAGATGAATTCTTATTAAAATGGCCTTTGACTAGTAAATTAATACATTATCAAAATATTTTTCTCCAAGTAGGTTAACTAAATTGTTCTTTGCTCTAAAAATGTGGAATGGGGGAGTGGGGGAGAGAAGAGGGTGGGTGGAGGTGATAGAGGGCATAGAGGGGATAAAAGGTGATGGAAAACATTAAATTAAATTAAAAAAATAAAAATGTGCTATAAAAATGTATTGAAGGCTCTGTACTAAGGTACTATATGAATTTATAAAAGGAAAGAGAAAATACAGGTTTTACCCTTAAGAGATTTACAATCTGAAGAAATGCATATTGAAACAATTTAAGAGTTGCCTGCCCAGCTGGTGTTGCTCAGTGGTTGAGTGTCGACCAATGAACCAGGAAGTCATGCTTTGATTCTAGGTCAGGGCACATGCTCGGGTTCTGGGCTCAGTCCCCAGTATGAGGCATGCGGGAGACACCAATCAATGATTCTCATCATTGATGTTTCTATCTCCCTCTCCTTCTCCCTTCCTCTTTGATATCAATAAAAATATATTTTAAAAAAAGAGTTGCACTGTTTATGTAGGCTAGGATTAGGTGTTTATATGTTGAAGGGAAACAATTCAGTTGTGCATCGGTTTAAGATAAATAAAGGTATTGACTTCAATTAGTTCAGAATAATAGATTTTTTGTTGATTTGAAATAACAAGTAACTAAGTAACTACCTGTAGGTTTAAATGTGAATTTAGAAGCTTATAGTCTTTAAAGTTTGAACAAATGAGTTAGAACTATGCTTTTAATTTATTAATTTGTGAATTAATAGCTTCTAATTTTAAGAATGGCAACACTTTCCTCTCTCAAATGTCATTCATCTTTGTTCTTATATGACATGAGATTGGTAAATTTATCAGACTCTCCATGATTGCATATAAAATGATTTCCGTAGATACATGAATTGGCTTAAAAGATGGGTATGAAATAAAAAAAAATTATTGAGTTTATTGGGATAACATTGGTTAATAAAATTATATAGGTTTCAAGTGTATAATTCTATAATACATCATCTATATATTTTATTGTGTGTTTACCACCCAAAGTCAAGTCTTTTCCATCACCATTTATTCTCCCTTTATCCTCTTCTACCTCCCTGACCCCCCTTCCCTCTGGTAATCACTATACCATTCTCTTTGTCTATGAGGTGGGTTTTTTTGCTTAATCCCTTTATCTTTTTCACTCAGCCCCCAACACCCCCTCTTCTCTGACAGCTGTCTGTCTATTCTCTGTATCTACGAGTCTGTTTCTATTTTGCTTGTTTATTTTGTTCATTAGATTCCACATGTAAGTGAAATCACATAGTACTTGTCTTTCTCTGATGGGCTTATTTCACTTAGCATAATACTTTCTAGGTCCACCCATGCTGCTGAAAAGGGTAAAACTTCCTTCTTTTTTATAGCTGAGTAGTATTCCATTGTGTAAATGTACCACAGCTTTTTTATCTACTCATCTACTAATGGGCACTTCAGCTGCTTCCAAATCTTGGCTAGTGTAAATAATGCCGCAATGAACATAGGGGTGCATATATTTTTTCAAATTAGTGTTTATGGTTTCTTTGGATATATTATCAGAAGTGGAATTGCTGGGTCAAAAGGCAGTTCCATTTTTAATTTTTTTGAGGTAACTCTATGCTATTTTGGTTGCTTTATTGATGATAGCTATTCTAAAAGTTGTGAGGGGATATTTCATTAAGATTTTATTTTGGCCGAAACTGGTTTGGCTCAGTGGATAGAGCGTCGGCCTGCGGACTGAAAGGTCCCAGGTTCGATTCCAGTCAAGGGCATGTACCTTGGTTGGTTGCGGGCACATCCCCAGTAGGAGATGTGCAGGAGGCAGCTGATCGATGTTTCTCTCTCATCGATGTTTCTAACTCTCTATCTCTCTCCCTTCCTCTCTGTAAAAAATCAATAAAATATATTTAAAAAAAAAGATTTTATTTTGCATTTCTCTGATGATTAGTGATGTTTTCATATGTCTGTTGGCCATCTGTATGTCTTCTTTGGAGAAGTGTCTATTCAGGTGACAGATATGTGATGAACTGAAATGAAAGAGACATTCACAAAAGCCACAATAAAATTAGGTTCAAGAGTATTAAAATGAAATGTCCTGTTAAAATAATCTAGGGTGTTACTATGTTCCTTGAATTGTGTTTAAAGAAAAAGGAGTTAAGTTGAAGCGAATGATCTGCTTGATTCAACCTATTTTACTTTTGCAAAAATGGTTAAATATTCAGTGCATTCCAAAAGAGTATATATGCCAGAAAGTGGGCATTGTCAGCTGGAAGAAAGACTTGTTTATTGCTCAAGGATGCCTAGTTAAAATTTTAAAATCTTAAAAATTACAAAAAGAGGGAGTATATATTTAGTGGACCTGTCTGGGCATAGTCATGACTTGTTCTGTCATTTATATGATTTTGTTCTATAGTGTTTACTCTGGTATTCATTAGCACAAGACTAAAATACCTTTCATCTTTGTTTTGTCTAACAATACTTTGTAGTATATTTGAAAAACAGTGTGTCATCTTAAAGATGCTTGTATTATGCTGAAATCATCATACCAGGATAGTAAATCCCAAAACTTCATTTTTAGATTTAGTCAGTTTTACTTACTCCTAGGAATATAAACGATGTTTGTGGCTAATATACTAACTGTGCATAGGATAACATACTTTAAAAAGGGACTGTGAGGACTTTTGTGAAACTCAATTTCAAAATGTTATTTATTTGAATAGGTCATATGCATATATGATAAAAATGTATAAAGGTACAGAAGTTGCAGAGTAAAAAAGTAGATCTCCTTATTTCCTGCAAGTTCCTCAGTTTCTCAGGTTCCCCCCCTAAAAGCCATATCTATTACCAGTTTCTTATGTATCCATCTGGAGCAGTGATTTTCTTTTTTCTTTTTTTTTTTTAAAATCTTTATTGTTCAGATTACATTTGTTCCTCTTTTTTTTCCCCCCATAACTCCCCTCCTCCCAGTTCCCGCCCCACCCTCCGCCCTCAATCCCCACCCACTGTCCTCATCCATAGGTGCACGATTTTTGTCCAGTCTCTTCCCGCATCTCCCATTCCCCTTTCCCCCCCAAGAATAGTCTGTCCATTCCCTTTCTATGTCCCTGATTCATTATAATCACAGTTCATTCTGTACATCAGATTATTTATTCACTTGATTCTTAGATTCACTTGTTGATAGATGCATGTTTGTTGTTCACTATTTGTATCTTTACCTTTTTCTTCTTCCTCTTCTTAAGGGATACCTTTCAGCATTTCATATAATACTGGTTTAGTGGTGATGAACTCCTTTAGCTTTTCCTTATCTGTGAAGCTCTTTATCTGACCTTCAATTCTGAATGATAGCTTTGCTGGATAAAGTAATCTTGGTTGTAGGTTCTTGGCATTCATCACTTTGAATATTTCTTGCCACTCCCTCCTGGCCTGCAAAGTTTCTGTTGAGAAATCAGCTGACAGTCGTATGGGTATTCCCTTGTAGGTAACTGAGTTTCTTTCTCTTGCTGCTTTTAAGATTCTCTCTTTGTCTTTTGCTCTTGGCATTTTAATGATGATGTGTCTTGGTGTGGTCCTCTTTGGATTCCTTTTGTTTGGGGTTCTCTGCGCTTCCTGGACCTGTAAGTCTATTTCTTTCACCAGGTGGGGGAAGTTTTCTGTCATTATTTCTTCAAATAGGTTTTCAATATCTTGCTCTCTCTCATCTTCTGGTACCCCTATAATTCTGATGTTGGTACGTTTGAAGCTGTCCCAGAGGCTCCTTACACTATCTTCGTATTTTTGGGTTCTTTTTTCATTTTGCTTTTCTGGTTGGGTGTTTCTCGCTTCTTCGCATTTCAAATCTTTGACTTGATTCTTGCCCTCCTCTGGTCTGCTGTTGGGAGTCTGTATAATATTCTTTATTTCAGTCCATGTATGCTTACTTTCTAGATGGTCCTTTATCACACCATCGAGGGTCTCATTAGATTTCCTGTACATCTCATCAAGTTTATCGACAGACTCTAGAAGCCTCTTGAGAGACCTCAAAAGTGTGGTTCTGAACTCAATATCCTCCCTTGATAGTTTTGTCCTGTTTCTTTATCTCTGCATTTTTTTACGCTTTCTTGGTACACCCCCTAGTAGTCTTTGTGCGCAGTCTTGTTGTAGTTAAGCCCTGATTGTTGTAGTTAATACTAGAGGGATTTGACCACCAGGCTGACCGGCTGTGAGAATCAGCTGTGTGGAAAACTTCTGTCCTCTGGGGAGGTGCTAATCTAGCCTTTACCTGAGGCGATCCAGCAAATGGCTCTGCGCAGGGCTTGGGCGGGGCGGGATCAACAGGGCGGGTGGAGGGAGCAGTTATGGCTGCTCTCAGTCCCGGTCCTAGAGGCTCTGCTTCTCAGAACCCCGGCCGCCACTGCAAACCTCGGAGAGAAGGCTGCCCTCAGATTCCAACTGATGCCGGACAATCCCGCTTCTCCCATCTGAGTCTGAGTCCCTAGAGACTCGCCCGGATCTGGAGCCCAGAGTCTGAGACTCCCTCCTGATTGAAAACGACAACCGCACCCTCAGCCACCAGCCGGCTTTGCGCGCGCACCTCGGTACCTTTATATTTTCCACACTGCGCCTCTTCTGAGCTTCGGTATGCTGTTCTCTTTCCTTCTAGTTGAAGAGTCTCTCCTCAGCCAGCTTTCCTGTGGTTCTGGGTGATGTCTGTTCTGTCTTTTAGTTGTATTTTTGAAGTGGTTGTTTGCGGCAGCAGTCTCCGGTGTTTACCTATGCCGCCATCTTGGTTATTCCTGGAGCAGTGATTTTCAATACTTTGAAAACATTGACTTAGAAAATACGATTATTGAAGGAGTATTCCTAGGAGGTCATAGATTAGAGAGTCATTTAGAGGATCTCCAGTTGGGGAGCCCACTAAATCAGGATTTAGCAAACTATGTCCAGGTGGCCAAATGGCTCAGTATCTATTTTTATAAATAACGTTTTATTAGAACTCACCTATGTCCATTTATTTATATTGTCTGTGGCTGCTTTTGCCCTATGATGGCAGAATAGATGCAACAGAGACCATATGGCCCTCAAAGCTTAAATTATTTACTATCTGTCCTTTTACAGAAAAAAATTATTTCCTAGCTTATGCCTGTTAAATATTGCCAAATATTGTTGAACACTTAGTGCTTACTACTTTGTGGACTCAGCATGTTGCTAGATATTTTACATAGATCATCTCATTTAACCATCCTAAAAATCTTTTGAGGGAGGTAATAGGATTATGTTTTTATTTTACAGGTGAGGAAACTGGGATGCAGAGAAATTAAATGGTTGCATATCTAATATTTGACAGAGCCAGGATTTGAACCTAGATCTGTCTCATAGCCTTCATTCTCTCTCACTATACTAGACTGTCTTCTGGTTCCTGCTGTTCTAGTACAGAGTGAGGTAATGGAATAAATAATAAGGAAGGTTGAAAATCTCATGTGCAATGTAACTGTTACTCTAGGAGGCTAGTTATACAAATATAGCTGATTTTCTTTTATATTGAGGTTCTGTGTGCTTACAATTAAATTACTAGGGCATAGCAATGATAAATATCACATTCTTTTTAAAATGTACATTTGCAGAATAAGGTTTAAATAAGTAATTTACCAGATATAATTTTGTATTTTTAACAAATTTTAACTATTTTAAGTTGATTCTGAAACATATATCTCCATTTGCGATTTAGAAATCATCCTTTTTTCATTCTGATTAGACTTGCACAGAATTTACCCTAACAGAAAAGAGAGTGTAAGTAAATATTTTAAGGACAAGCATGCCTGTCTTAATAACAATTGCTACTATTTATTAAATGCCAGGTGAGTGTACTAATTGCTTTCACATATTATCTCATTTAATCTTAGCAACAAATCTGTGAGACGGAATAATTTTATTATGTGCATGGTATAGAAGAGGAAACTGAGATTACTGATTAAGGAAAAAGTTAATCTGTCTTTTTCCATAACTTCAGAGGAATATTGCTGATTCAAAAGAAATTACCTAATTCTATTATCTAAATTAAACTCTGTTATACACTAGAGAGGATATATGCCACATGAGCATTTTCCCACACTATTACTGTTACCTAGGATTCTAAATAAAAGTGTAAATTACCACACGATTGCCTGGTTTTCCTTATTTTTAGATATAGGATATAGAATTCATATTATTAATTAAGCAGATTTACTTGCTTGCTAATTATATTTAAGAAAAAAACTTTTAAAATGTTGGTCAAGATAGTGACATTTGCAAATGTAAACTCTGTAGAAAATAGTAGAATAGCATACATTTTCTGCTTAACCTTTTTTCTAATTAAAAATGTTCAGCATTATAGAAATTAAGAAAAATACAAAAAGTAGAAAGAAAAGACAGAATTTACCCCTAGTCCCATACCCAGTGCCAGCCTTTGTTAACAGCTTATAGTTCCAGTCCATTTCTTAAGAATTGGTTTTTATTTTTTATGAAGTATGCATATATAATTTTATCCCTTTTTTGGTGTCACGTTATGACATGAGTGCTATCATGTAGGATTCTAAATAAAAATGTTAATAACTACATCTATATATATATATAAAAAAGGCTAAGTGAACTACTGTATGTCCATCCGACCGTCCGACTGACCAACCGGTCAGTACATATGACACGCACTGCTAATTTAAAAATAAACATTGACTCGTACATGCGCAATACATATTAAAATATTTTGTATTTTAGTTTTATAATACTACATTATATATTCTATTTTGACATGTAATTTTTTGCAGTAATTTAATTACCGCACAAATCTTTCTTCTAATTAATTTTCTTTCAATGTGCATGAATTTGTGCACCGGGCCACTAGTAATATAATATTATGCCTAGTGAATGGACTATATTTTACTTAAATTTTTTTCAATTTTAGGTGTAGGTTGCTTCAAATTATTATTGTTATTGTTATTTCATCTTTTTTGCATTTTAAATTATAAAAGTAATCATGCTCACGTTCAAAACTTAAATATGGAAATGTATAAAATGAAAATCTTCATCCCACTATGAAGAGTTTTCTGGGTACCCTCCTAGAATTTTCCTATGTCTATGTAAGCACATTTATATTTATTCTTGTTTTACATAGATAGGATCTGTTATTTACCTGCCTCTTCGGTTTTACTCTTTTAAATAATGCTGGGATAATTCTATTTATGCAAAAAATAGTTTTGTGTTTTTGACTATTTCCTTAAGACAGATTCTTAGAAGTGGAGCTGGGTCAAAGTGATGGACATTTTGAAGACTTTTACTAAATTTGCCAAATTTGATACACACTGATTTAGGAAGAGCATGCAAATATCAGCAAATAATAGATCACCCTATCATAACTTCTACAAAGTGTATGGAAATGTAGTGTGCCAATTTCTTAAAACATTTTCATGAAGGCCCAACATTTATGATATAAGTAGATAAATATATAGCATAGCTATATCACATTCATATCCATATGTGTTATGGATTTAAAATATTTACATACATATTTGTGCATTTATAATATGTATATTCACACACTCTGAATTTGTTTAACTGGGGAAGGTTTAGTCATGTTTTTCACTACAGTAGATTTCAGCATACTATTTTAGATTTAGCATTGTTATTCTTACTGATATTAGCTAGGGTTATCTATCTTTTTCCATGTAATTTGAGGTTTTAATTTGTTTTTTTTAAAAAGTTGTGTTTCAATCTTAATTAAATCTTTGCCCAATTTTTAATTTATGTTAAAATAAAAGCCATTTTTTCCTAATTATAAAAGAAATGAATGTCAATGCATGTAAAAATTCAGGCAATAGGAAATGAATAGAAAAAAAGGAATAGTTTTACTTAAATCTCAACACTCCTTATTAGCCTTTTTCTGTATATTCTTTCTTTTTCTATCTATGTATATAAGTACATATTTCAAGAGTCATAAATAACATTTTGCTCTGTATTACTTTTTTGTGTTCATATGCATACATACTCATATAATAATTTATGTCTTTATATTAATGAAAAAATACATATGCTTTGTTAGCCCCCACCCTGGTAACTATAGGCTGTGGATATCTTTCTTATTGATAAATATGGATATATGCCACAATTATAATGACTGCAGTGTACTGTAACAAGAGGCTGTGGATATCTTTCTTGTTGATAAATATGGATATATACCACAATTATAATGACTGTAGTGTATTTTCTTTTGTGGTTTTATCCTACATATTACAAAATTGATGAATCTTTGGTTGTTTCCAGCAACTTGCTATTATGAACAATACTTCATTGAACATTTTTATACATATGGCCTTTACCCACTTGTCCTATAATTTGCTTAGGATAAAATAGGAGAATTTTTGTATTAAAGGATATGTACATTTAAAATTTGTAGGTACAGTGGGGCCTTGACTTACGAGTGTCCCGACTAACGAGTTTTTCGAGATACGAGCTGTCTCTCGGCCGATTTTTTGCTTTGAGTTGCGAGCTAAAATTCGGGTTACGAGCCAGCTTCAGATACCCCACCACTAGTTGGCTCAGCGAAGGTCACAGTGAACGCCACAACATCAGCCCAGCATCATGTGTCTCACTCGTTCACTGTTGATTTGACATACGAGTAATTTGAGTTACGAGCTCCATCACGGAACGAATTAAACTTGTAAGTCAAGGCCCCACTGTATGTGAAAGAGCACTTTTTACTTATACTTTTTCATATTTTTGAATTTTTTTCATAAGTGATATATGGGATACAGAATTGTCCAATTGCTGCCCAGAAAGAACGTTTTAAATTTTTGTGAAAATGTTATCCTTTATAGAATTATGAATTGTTGCATTAACATTTTAAAATTGTGATATTGAACACATTTTAAAGCTTATTTGCTTTTATAATTTTCTCATTTATAAATATTCCATTTATTTTTGTGGCCTATTTTTCTATTTTTTTCTTAATGATTTGTTGGAGCTCTTAAAATACGTCTGGAATTTATTTTAGTGAAAAGTGTGAGGTAGGGATTCACTGTTATTTTTTCCAAATATCTACCCATTCCCAACATGAGTTATTGAATAGTTTATATTTCCTATTTTCTTAAACTGTCACATATCACAGACTAAGTTTTTCTGTAAACTGTCATCTATTTCTAGATTTTCTGTTGTTCATTGATCTGCCTCTTATTCCTGTGCTAATTACTGTTTTAATTTTTATACTTTTGTAATATTTATATATTACACTTGTTAGACCTAAAAGTTATTAAGATAATTTTATTCTTGGAAAGAAATTAAACTTGTATATTTGATTTTTTGAAATCACCTCAAATTTAAATTATCTATTTAATATGCAAAGTAACATTTTTGACTTTACAGTAATTCTCCCTAGGTTTTGTAAGTTTCTGTATTGTATATGTGAGCTACTTGGTAAATATTTTCATTTTTTGGAAGAAAGACTCTCTGTCCAGCAAAATTATTCTGGGAAGCTACTCTGAGGTAGAAGATACAAGAAGGAGGCTTTGAATTATAGGTTGGTGTGTGGACTTGGCATAGTGCCTGTCCCAGAGATCTATGGTGGTTGAAGGGCAGGGGTGGGATCGTGTACAGGAATGGTAGGATTTAGAGTCTTTTAAAAGGAGTTCTTTTCACATCAGAACCAATAGGTTTTGAAAAGGCTAGAATCTGAATTATTAAGGAATGCTACTTAAATGAAAAATGGAAAGTATCTTTGAAACCAGAGTCTATGAATTTGAGTGCCAACCCTGTCACTATCTTTGTGATTGTTTAATCCTATTAAGTTTCAGGCTTTAATTTTTTTTTTTTCATTTACAAAATGAGGTTACTGTCACAGAGTAATTATGAGGATTTAATGAGAAAGTAAATATCAATTGAATAGTGTTAAGCCTACAGAATTTGCTTAATAATGTCTACTCTTTATTTTTTAATTGTGAAGAAACAGAATTGATGGGGATAAAATTTAGGGCTTGGATTTGCGTATTGGAGAGCTCTGCACATTTCTTTCATCACTTCACATTAAAAAGGCAATGGATTTTGTCCCAATGCCGGCATATGAGCAGTACTGTAGGGCAGTGATTTTTACCTTTTTCATCTCATGGCACACACAAACTAATTACTAAAATTCTACTTCACACAAAAAAAAAATACTAGTTTTTTGCTGATCTGACAAAAAATAGGTATAAGAACTCTAACCATTTGCAACAGCATGAATGGACCTGGAGAGTATTATGTTAAGTGAAATAAGCCAGTCAGAGAAAGATAAGTATCACATGATCTCACTCATATGTGGAATCTAATGAACAAAATAAACTGATGAACAAAATAGATCCAGAGACATAGAAGCATAGAACAGATGTCGAACTTCAGAGGGAAGGCAAGGGTGAATGGGTGGGTGGTGAGGGATTAATCGGGGAATTTATATGCATATATGCATAACCCATGGACACAGACAATAGAGTGTTGAAGGCCTGGGAAGGGTGGGTGCAGGGTGGAGGGGGATCATTTAAAAAAACCAAATAAACAAAGGGGACATCTGTAATACTTTCAACAATAAAGATAAATAAATTAAAAAATTAGGTATAACTTTGATTGATTTACAAAAAAAAAAAGTAATTACCTAGCCTTTTTGCTCCAGAGTGAGTTTTTAAGAAATCAGGTGTCTATACTTGTATATAAAGATTTCTGGTATCAAGAATTAATCTATTAGATGTAACCTTATTATGTGACCGTATTATATGCCCTATATATTTATGGTTCAAGGCAGGGCATTCACACCCAATGGCTATTAATTGTGTTGTTGGTTGTTGTCATTTTTTATTTGATAATCTAAGGGAAAAGAGGTCAGTGCTCCTGACTAAATAGTCATTGCATGCTTAAAAAATTCTTGCAGCAACCAGTTGAAAATCGCTGATGTAGGGAAATGAGAATTATGTAGTATGTAGCAGGGTATTTTTTCTATGTATATCTACACACACACACATACACACACACACGCACCCCACACTGTTCCATCAATCTCAGAAAAAGAAGGTGAAATTACGAAAATTCCAGGACAAGAAGATATAGGAATTGGTTGATTAGAGTTGGGTGAGATAGGAAAGTGCTGACACTGGAGAAATGTATTTAAAAATTCAGGAATTTAACCCCTTTCCATTTTACAAAGTGTCTTTTGTCAAATGAGTTAAGTGGGAAAGTAAAGTAGCAAAACTGACATATGTATTACAAGAGAAGTGAATGCCAAGTATCCCATTTTTACAGATGAAGTAACAGGAGACATTTATGCGCCTCATAGAATGGACATAAGCACAGTAACTGGAAACTCTGACTTATAATGAAAGCTCTGTCACTAATTTGTCATTGGTCCTAAGTGAGTTATGTGTCTGTTTCCTTCTCTGCAAATGTGGAAGCATCTCATCCTGCTATCCCTGCTGTTTTCCCTTAGGAACGTTAGCCATCTCAGAAATGCCAGGCCAGATCCTATGTGGGCTTTCAGTGAGATCTTTAACTTGTTGTGGAGAATATGTACTTCTCCACAGGATAAGCAGGATCTCTATACAAATTCTCTTAATTTGTTTCTGTGCTTTTGAGAGTGAGCACAGGACCTTATTAAGTCCAGGAAGAACTAATCCACAGTGTATGACTGATCTCTCTGTGGATATGGAGTGTGTAGCTACTGAGTGTGGTAATAGGTAGCATTGCCAAAGACAGCTCTAGGTCATGTAACTGTAAGACATTCTTCTTTAAAAAGTGGGTGGTTGCCATACCAGTGGTTGGCAAACTGCGGCTCGAGAGCCACATGTGGCTCTTTGGTTCCTTGAATGTGGCTCTTCCTAAGCCTTAGGAGTACCCTAATTAAGTTAATAACAATGTACCTGCCTATATAGTTTAAGTTTAGAAAATTTGGCTCTCAAAAGAAATTTCAATTGTTGTACTGTCGCTATTTGGCTCAGTTGACTGATGAGTTTGCCGACCACTGCCCTAGCCAGTTTTGCTCAATGGATAGAGCACCAGCCAGTGGACTGAAGGGGCCCAAGTTTGATTCTGGTCAAGGTCATATACCTTGGTTGCAGGCTCGATCCCTGGCCCTGGTCGGGGTAAGTGTGGGAGGCAACCAATCAATGTGTCTCTCTTACATAGATGCCTCTCTCTCTCTCTCTCTGTCTCTCTCTCCCCCCAAATCCTCCCCCCCCCCCCCCCCCCCCGCTCTATCTAAAAACCAATGGAAAAATATCCTAGAGTGAGGATTAATAAAAAGTTGGTGGTTACATTAGGTACCAGGTCATCTGTGTAAATTGTGACTTGGGTACATTTAAACAAAGTCTTCTCAGGGAAAAAGCAAAAAGGGAATTACATTTATGCAAGGCATTGCCCATCTAGAAAACACTTTCATATCTCTAATCCTTACAAAAACCTTGGGAAGTAAATGGTAAAATGCACATTTTTTATGCATATTTTTTTATTTCAGAAAATGAGATTATATAGTGTTCTAATCCGTTTTCTTCACCTAATATATTTTGCAGAAAATTGCACTTATTTGCCTCCTTTCTTAGGCTGTGAACTCCTTAGAGTTACCAATTCTACTTCATTCATTTTTATTTTGCCAGTGCTTAACACAATGCCTGGCACAGAGCACTCAGGAAGTGATGAGTAACTATGATTGAGGCTTGGAGTCAGGACTCTTAAATAAATGGCCCATAGTCACTAAATCTTTGTTTTTCTCTTCTCCGTTTAGCTTAGCATCTCCCCTCACCTTTGAATTTTTGTCACAAATGGAGAAGGGCTTAAAAATATAAAGTGCTACACGTGCTATATAGCCAAGTTCAACCATGTTGACTCTGTATTCACATAAATTATTCTGGTCTGAACCCAGTTGATAATGCAGCTGTTATTTTTATAATCTCATCCTAAGTACATATTTGCACAACAGGCGGTGTCATCTCATCTGAGTTACTTGGTGTTATTTGCCTGATACTTTAAATTACAGAGCTCCATTACTGAAGTCATTATTTGTGGTTATGAGGGAGTGGTACTGAGAGTGGTAAGAGTTTCTTAAAATGAGTTTCAAAACGGACCCTCTTTAGGTGTCTTTAAATTTATCTTGATTTAACTACTTAGAACAAGTATAAAAAACAGCTCTGCTGCATTTGTTTGTCAATTTACTGTACAGAAAAATAGTAGACGGATCTTAAAAATTTATGGGTTTAAAAAATCAGTACTTATCTGTGAGCTTTTGTTAAATGATTGCTCTTTAAATGTTCTGCCACTTTATTTTGTGAGCAGGACTTAAGGAGCCAGAACTCAGCAGGGATGGAATCCTCTCCTCTCACTGGGTATGATAATGCACTGCAAATGTTGAGACTATTCTGACTATAATACTTATCTTACAATGAATCCAAATTGTCAGTACTTGGAGAACTGGTATTGTTCTGTATCCCCAGAGATTCAAATTTATGCTATGCATCCTGTGGGCTCTCAGAAATGTTAATTGAATTGCTTGTATTGGTCTCAAATTAAAAAAAACAAAAGCAACACCAAACACCCAACATTCTGAAATAACTAAGACTTAATTTTTTAAGTTAAATTCCATGTCTACTTTCTAATTCTTCCTTAACATGTAAGAAAATATTTTATTTTTAAAAAAATAGGAACAGCAAAATTATTCAGATTTTTTCAGTAAGACTAAACACTTTATAGAGTTATAAAACTTCCATATTTGGACAAAAGTTTTTGTGAGCTTACCCACATTTAACACAGTTGCCCTTTGACCCAGCAGTTACTGAAGGTTAGTGTGCATAGGAATTACCTAGGGGCTATGCTTTAAAAAGATTCTTAGACCATATTTTCAGAATATGGCGAATCAATAGGTCTGGGTGGGACCCAACAGTCTTTAAAAACATTATTTTAATAAGCACCTCAGGTGGTTCTGATGTAGGGAATCTGAAGATTGTGTTTTGATAATCACTATTTTTTCCAGTCCTACTTATACAAGACCTTCTCTGACTGTTGTTATTAAACTAATACCATTTATGTCTGAAACCAGACAGGCTGTAAGAAAAAAAGGTATATAAAAAAACTAATAATAATAGGTGTTATTTCACAGAAATATATTTTGCTAAGAAAAGAGAAGATATGACAGAAGAGATTAAAGAGAACAATTTTATTGAGTGAAAAGTTACCCCCAAATTTTCAATTTTCTTTTTGATTCACTGCCAAATTTTTGTTTGATTCTGGTCAAGTGGCCTTGAAGCTTTATATTGTATAAAGTGTAAAGTTAAGCAGTATGTGGAATTTTTCGTAGTCAAGACCTCAACTACAAGTGTTTTGGGGATTTAGTAACATAATGATTCTGTAAATAAGTCTTGGAAATTTGTGGGCTATATTTTTATGGTTTTGGTTCATTGCAATAAGCTATCTTTGTAAGTGGAAGACATGCCGTCTTCTAAATAATCTCATTTATTTTAAATGAGACACATTTTTGTACTGACCATCCTTATTTACTGACCAATATATTTTTTAAAGTTATTAAATATATTTTTATTTATTTCAGAGAGGAAGGGAGAGGGAGAGAGAGATAGAAACATTAATGATGAGATAGAATCATCAATCGGCTGACTCCTGCATGCCCCCTACTGGGGATCCAGCCCACAACCCGGGGCATGTGCCCCGAATTGAACCCGTGACCTCCTGATTCATAGGTCAATGCTCAACCACTGACCCTCCCCAGCTGGGCCACTGATAGATCTTGAATTGTTATTTCAGGAGAGTAGAAAAGTTCTGGCGGTTGTGAAAATTTGTCTAATTTAGGCAATTCCATTTCTGATTTACCATTCTGCTACACATGTGGGCAGAGGTGAATTGGCAGGCCTAAGAAATGCAACATTAATTCTTCCTTTTTTGACCCCAAAATACCTTGATCCCGACCATCTATAATGTGTTAAAAAAAGGCTTAGGCAGTGTTACATTAAGGTGTCAGGGTATACTTCCCACTGAGTGTTGATAAAATATAAAATTGTAGAATCCTAGAGTTGGTAGGGACTTTAGAGGGAATGGTATAGCAGTTCTTGAACACCATCTACAGCTGGGCCAGCTTTAATGATCATCTGTGGAGCTTTTAAAACATGTTCACTCCTGGCCCACTCAAGGAGATATGGTTCAGCAGGTTTGGGGGTAGGGTCCAGAGATTTGAATTTTATAAAAAATGTCTAGGTGATTACATAATCAACTAAGTTTTGGTACAATTTTCAACTCAGTGTAAGAATTCTTTCTACGACATCTCTGGCAAAGTGTCACTAGCCTTAACTTTGACAACTCCAGCAATAGGTCTCTATTTTGTGAGGCAAATTATTCCATTGCTTTTAAAGATTTGTCTGGACTGAGCTAAAATCCATCATCTTGTAGTCCCCACCCACTAGTTGTTCTTTCTTTTGGAAAGAAGAAAAGAGAAAACTTTTAATCAGTATTTACCATATTATACTCACTGTGCTAGATATTACCTCTTCTTTGTTGGCTTGAAAATATTAAACTAGATAGTTTCCTTAGCTGCAAAATGGATTACCAGAGTACATAAGCAGTTATCAAAATGTGGTCAGTCGACACATGGGGACCCTTGAGACCTTTTCAAGGGGTCTGAAAAGTCAAAACTATTTCCATCATGATATTTTTTTTTTGCAGTGTTGACATTTACGCTGAGGATACACTGGTTGCCGTCTGCGGGGACGATTGGTGGGGTGATTGGGGCCCCCTGCTCACACCCGCCTTGGCCTGGCGCCACCCGCTCACCTGCTCCACCATCCCACCGTGATCCCGCTGTCCTTGGGGCCCATTGGGGCCAGCAGTGCCTCCACTGCTGCCCGCTGCTAGCCCCGCATGGCTGATGCCGGCCATGTTCTGCGCTGCCCCCTGGTGGTCAGCACATGTCATAGAGAGTGGTCAAACTCCTGATCTCCTGGTTGAACTCCTGGTCAAATGACCGCCCGAGGGGACAATTCTCATATTATGCTTTTATTATATAGGATATTGATAAACGGAAGCAAAGCTTTTTGGAACTCTCTTAATTTTTAGAAATGTCATGGAATCCAGAGACCAAAGAGTTTGATGATCTCTACAGTTTATTAATGAACTGTTGCTAGAACTTGCAACCTTTCTAATGGTTCCTATAAGATTTCTTAGCCAATCTCTTCTGCATACTTGTCAATGTCCCTTCCAAATGGTGATCCTCAATACTGAAATTATATTGAAAATGAAGGTTGAACAGCATAGAATAAATAAATAAATAGGCTAGTATGAGTAGACTTAAATAATAACTATCTTTAGTGATCTTTAAGAATAGGAGAAATTTCTTTTTTGAGGAAATAGGTATTTGTTCCAGGAAAACAAAGTGTTAGACTAGGTAACATCTTAAGTTATCTTCCTTGACACCTCAGAAATACTCTTACTTTTGCCCTACAAGATATAAATATCAATAACTAAACCTGAATTTTTCCATTCACTATTGTGATGTTCTTAATTAGTAGCAATTGCATTTTTAAAACAAATTGGGCATTAGCTTGGTATCAGTTCCTTTCATATTTCATTTTTAAATAATTCAAATTCTACATAAATGAATTCAAGTACCCATTTGCTGCTTGAACCTTCTTGTCAAAGCAAATTTTTTTAAAAAGGGGGGATGGAGATAAAAAAAAATGGGTGTGGCTTAGAGACAGCTTTAAGCGGGATTTAAAAATTTAGCTTGAAAGCTTTTAAAGCTTAATTATACAGGGAGGTGGCAGTGTTTTTATTTGCTGTTTACCTTTGATCTAGTACCTATTTTGGGGAAAGTTGGACATGCTTTTGTGAAAATGTTTTGTGAAAATGTTTATGGGTTCTTCATTTGAGGTCAAGATTCTTGTTTGAAGTTGCTTTGTAATTCAGAGGTTTTTCTCTTTGTAAGTTAATATTTGACTTTTGCTGCCAGATTAATAGCAAGTTAGCCAGGATTTAGGTGACTGCTTTTTAATGTGTAAGTGATATACTGAATTTTAGAAGTAGTTTTATTGTTTTGGGACAAATTAGACATATTAAGTATTTAAAAATCTCAATAACACCAACTCATAAGGATAAGAAAGTAAAAATATGCCTATATCTCACTCAATGTTAACATTTTTGTTAAATTGTATTTTACTTTGTGAAACGGGGGTGTGTGTATACACATTTAATTCTCTATAAATTGGTTCTTATTGTGCATGTTGGTTTTTTATTCAATAACATATTTATTAATATAAAATTATGGCCATAGTATATTTTTGGAAATAGTATAGCAAACTTGAAGGAGATCGACATTAAAAATTTTAATACTTTTTGTCAAATTACCATTCAGTAAAGTTGTACCTAATTTATAATCTCATCAATGGTACATGAATGTGTTTATTTTTCAGACTTTCACCAATACTAGTTTTTGACCAGTTTAAAAATATTTTGCCAAGCCAGAACCGGTTTGGCTCAGTGGATAGAGCATCGGCCTGGGGACTCAAGGGTCCCGGGTTCGATTCCGGTCAAGGGCATGTACCTTGGTTGCGGGCACATCCCCAGTGGGGGGCGTGCAGGAGGCAGCTGATCGATGTTTCTCTCTCATCGATGTTTCTAACTCTCTATCCCTCTCCTTCCTCTCTGTAAAAAAATCAATAAAATATATTTAAAAAAATATTTTGCCAATATTGTAGGTGAAAATATTTTATTTATATTTCTTTGATTATTAGGGAGAGTGTACATATTTTATATTATTGGACATTTGTATTTCATTTGTACATTTCCTCTTTATACTCTTTGTGCATTTTTATATTGAAGTGTTTGTAGCAATGCATTTTTTGTTTAGTAAGCTAAGGATGTGCAAAAGTTTGATGATCAAATAATCAGAAGCATGTCATCACCATGGTCAGATGTTGTAGTCTGTGGCCCAAGTTGAATTATTGATTGAAAAATCCTTGAAGGGAAAAGACATGGTTATTCATTTGTTTTTTTAAATTTTTAAATTGAGTTATAATTGATGTATAAATTGTATTAATTTTAGACATACAAAATTATTTTATTATTATTTTTTAAAATATAGTTTTTATTTTCAGTAGAATTACAGATATCTCCCATCTCCCCCCCTTTACCTCCCTCCTCCTAGCTCCTCCCCACCACCCAGGTCTTTACTACCCTATTGCCTGTGTCCATGGGCTATGCACATCTAGATATATATAAAAGGCTAAGCAACTGTCTGACCCAGCTGACTGGCTGACTGGCTGGTACATATGACGTGAACTGACCACCAGGGGAAAGATGCTTAACACAGGAGCTGCCAAGCTGCGATGACTTGGCAGTGGTGGTTCTTGGGTGATACACCCCAGAACCAGAGAGGAGGGAGCCCGATTCCTTGAGGGGCCACGCGTTCTGCCTTCAGCCGTGGGTTATGTTATTGCTGGGACACTGTTGGCCCCGAATCTGGTTTACTGCTGAGCTGCAGTGACTGCAGACACCCTTCGAGCCATGGCTCTGCCCCAGGTGCAGCAGGCGGGGAGGGACCACAGGAGGTTGGCTCCAGGCATGTCTGGCCCGACACACACAGTCCTGCCCCACCGGCCACCTTGTAATTAATTTCCTTTCAATGTGCATGAATCCATGCACTGGGCCACTAATACGTATATAAGTTCTTTGGTTTATCTCTTCTTGTCCACCCAACCCCACATCAAGATATGTCAGTCTGTTCCTTGCCTCCCTGCTTTGGGTCTTATTTTGTTGGTCAATTCATTTTGTTCATTAGATTCCACAAATAAGTGAGATCTTGTGATATTTGTCTTTCTCAGATTGGCTTATGTTACTTAGCATAATATATTTCAGCATTTATTTGCCTGGCTGGCATGGCTCAGAGATTGAGCGTTGACCTGTGAGCCAGGAGGTCACGGTTTGATTCCTGATCGTCATACATGCCTGGGTTGTGGGCTCAATTCCCAGGATGCAGCTGATCGGTGATTCTATCATTGATGTTTCTATAAAGGAGGGATCTCTTACCCTTTGAGACAGCATGGATTTTATTTATTTTAAAAAACATTTTGTGTTCTTATTGTTCAGTGCAATCTCTAATTACTTGCTGAATGAATGAATGAGCAAAGAGAGGAATGGAACAATCTATGGTCATTGAGTGTTCTGAGGATTCATTTTACTAAACAGATTGTGATTTTCTAGAAGAGATGCTGATTTGCTTTGGCATTTTCTTCCTGTCTTCTTACTTTTGTGCTGCCTTCAGGACCAAAGTGGCTACTTTTATTTTAGAAATATCTTCTTCAGCCTAAACTTTTTTAGTTCTCAAAGAAGTAGCTTGCTTCAAGTTGTGTGTTAACTCCTGTGAGTTGATTCTTACCTCTTTGGGCATCATAATATGTTGCTTGTTTATTTCTAAATTCTCTGCAGGAGGAAGTATGTATTAAATTATTTTTCTCTTTGTTGTAATAATGAACTCTGATTTTTAGAAACTTATACTTTTTTAATTGTTTGCTACAAAATTCACCAATAGCGTATATCATTTGATAATGAAATACAGAGTTGTTTTTATCATATGTAGCAAGACTGCATTGATATGACAAATGAGGTTTGTTGACTTCATATTAATGCATATTAAAATATTATTTGCCTTGAATGTCTGGAATTTAACTTGTTCCAAATTTAAAATATTTTCAGAGTTAGAGATCTTAACTTAAAGACTACAATTATTGAAAAAAAAAAGAGCTATACTTAGCCACAATATTTCTGGATGCATTTTATTTTATCCCCCAACATTTAAATGCAAATGAAAGAATGAGATGTATTGTGTATGTTGCATAATTTCAATTCATGCTTTAAAAAAGATTTGCTAGAAGGACAAGGTGTGATTATTTAAAAAACTGTACAAGTACTTAAAGACCCTTTTGAATTCTTCCAGGGTTTAGGCTTTAGATATACATTTTGCTATAGATTTATTTTGTGGATAACTTCAAAACTATAGTTTATAATTCAGGGTAGGATAAAGTATGAGAAAAGCTTATAACAGAACCAGTATTCTTTGCTGGCTTTGAATGGTACACAGAGTGTGTCCACATAGGGTTGTGTGATGTCCCAGATAAAATTGCTCTCCTGGTTCCTAAGACATCAGAAAGTCATGAGGAGAAGGGTGTAATACCAAAATAAATGAGAGAGCTACCTTCCCTTGGCCACACTCTCCTGGACTTATTGCATCTATGGAAGTAGGCATTACAGAGTTGCTGCAAACTGAATTGGGGAAGGCCCAGGCACTATTCCCTAAAAAGAGAAGGAGGTCTGGGTGAAGAAACCTAATGGGTATACTAGCCATTGATACTTAAAGCTGTCCAAATGCCCAGGACAGATTCATTATCTGTTAATCCTGACTTGAAAATACAATAAATTATCTGGGTCACTTAGGCAAAAGCATGTTATAGGAGCTGGGGAAGGGCTGAGTTAGATATTTATTTTGTATCACAACTTAATTCAGGTGCCAATACCCAATTTATTATGGCCATTTGTACTATAAGTGCAACATTGGGAGCAGTGATTCCTACAAATGCTGTTGATCAAGATTCTTTTTTTTTTTCAGAATGAATTAAAAAAAAAATCTAGTTAGCTAAGTAGGTTAACTAACCTAGATGTTTACTGGCCATTTTTTTTTTTTAAAAAAGCGTTTTGAATCAAACCAATCCCTAGAGTCTAGAAAAGTTTCTGACCTAAATTAGGAACCTAAGCTCCATTATTATTTTCAGTTGAACACTACTTATAGCATCCTCACATTTGGGAAAGAATACGGCCTTTGCAACAAAGTTTCTTTGTTTTCATGAAACTAAAAATGTGCTGTATTTAGACCAAACAATAAAAATAAACTACCAAACTACCTTCTAATGCATGGGGGTTCTGGAGAGAGGAAACCATAGATATTTAGAGGCATAAAGTGACTCATTGTGCTAGTTAAACTTTTTACAAGGCTAGCTCTGTGTGTTTGAGTTGCATCTGTTACCTCTTCGGCCAGAACTAAAGTGTGTGCAAGCAAAAGAATTTTGAATTGAATCGTGGCTCATACAGAATGCATTGTGTATAACCTGAGTCTAAATGGGTTCCACTCTTTATGTAGAACAAAAACTGCATCCTTTCATGTTTATTCTACCTATAAGGTATTCTTGTTGAACACATCCAAGATATTTTCTGTGAAGCTAATTCATTTTAACTTGCAGACATAAATGAAACATGTTTTTCAAATGTAACTTGTAAGCCTTTATTTCTTTTTATAAAAATATTTCCTTTTGTATTTACTTACACTTTTAAACACAAAGTTTATTACTAACATTATATAAAAAGCTATAATGGATGGAGATTTTGCATTCTTAGCAATAGAATAATGAAATAATTGTTTCTTTTGTTATTGTCATCTTAGAAAAAGTTATAAGAGTAGATGGGAACAAATGCCTGACTTAAAAATAGTGTGATTTGTAGTCAAATGTATACCTTTTTAAATAAAGCATAAAAAGGCAACTTACCTAATTTTTTAAATTTCATTTTCTCTCTAAATTTTCAGGTCACTTTCATGAATTCAAAGGCAATTTACCAGTGATTTTGGGTGCTGGGGCTGATTTTTTTTGGCGTATTTGTAAGTATTGGTTTATTTATTACTCTTCTCATTGTGTCATGGAAGTAATAGTTTGTAAACAAGTTCTTAAGTCCTCTAGCATGTGAATTTTTATTAGTTTTTTAAGTGTTAATAATTTTTTTGTGTTTTCTTAAGAGGAATATAGAAAAAAATATTAGGGCCCATTACAATATGCTGAAAGAATAGATACCTTACTTTTTGAGATGAGGCTCAACTGTAGGAATGATTTACCTTACAGGGGCTTGTCTAGATACACATGGATAGTTTATCCTGGTAAATTCTTAGTCTTCTGATTGTCTGGACTTGAAAAGTGCTGTGTGCTTGTGCTCACAGAAAAGAGGTGAGATGATACAGAGTTCAAAGAGCTGCCAGTATAGGAGAAGATCATGTACTAAGGAACCAAATACTTATTTAGTGAATGTATAATATATATCAAATTGGGGGCCTTCCTTGCTTTCTTCACCATCTCTCAAAACAATATTATATTTTAATGGTATTTTGGAGAACAAAGATACTTTTTCTCAGGAAAGAAGGTAAATTTCAAGAAAAAATTTGAATGAACCTGAATGATCAATTAAAGTACTTTAAATTGATATATACTTATTAATATAGAAGTACTTTAGAATCCGTGGCAGGTATTAAAGATGTCTGTTAAAAAACAGACTATTTGAGTAGAATCTAAAATACATTTATATGTGTCCTATGTTGTAACCCACAGGCATCTCAAGGGCTGCTTTACATTTGATAACAACAAAGACATAGAAACTTTTCCTCCGTTAGTGTTCTCTGGTCAAGAAATTTAGAGAATATACTTCTAGGAAAGTATTTTTTAAAAAAGTAACAGTATCAATTAGAGTTTAAGTTATTCAGTATTTAAGCAGAAAGCAGCAAACATTTATTTAAAACCAGCCTGACGGCTGGAGATTAGAAATGGAGGTGGAGTAAGTGGATGATGCAAGGACATGCTCCCAGGATCAAACTGGAATTACAACTAAAATAAAAACAGCTTTACCTTTCTCTTAGTAGTACCATTGATTGGAGCTGGCATTTAGAATGAACCTCAGAAAGAAGACACAAATGTTTAATATAGTTTAATACATTTTGTGTGTTCTTCATGTTTTAAGATTAATATGTTATTTTTATGAAACTATCAATTCACATTTTATTTTGAAACTAGTCTTATGTAAGACACAAAATATTAAACTACGTGGTTCATTTGCATTACATATAAGCTTTTAATTTGTGCAAGGTATCATAGTGAGGATTAGGAGGCAAAGAAGACGGGGAAAGAAATGCAAACTATTTTCAAGGGGTTCTGGAGAAAAAGGATGATTCCAAGGGGCTGAGCTGATCTTACTAGAAATCTGAATAAAAGGATATAATTTCGAGTTTTTCTAATCTTATCTTAGTTGCTTTGTCTTTTCTTTTACCTCCTTTCTCTCTTCTGTCATATTATTCAATCATTTCCTTTTGTAAGTTTTTAAGATGATTAAAATTTAAAAATGGCAAATACAAGATAATTTACTGGCATTTCAACTAAGATCGCCTTTATTGAAATATTCTCTACAGTTGTCATCACCTGAAGGCTCTCTGTTTCCTGAATTCTTTACTCCCTCCTCTCCCATCATACACCAACTAACTTTGAATGGAGGTGATCCAAATAGTTGAGATTTTTCTTGTGATTTAACAAAGAGATGCTAAAAATAGAAGATGGGTCTCGGTGGGTATAGTTTTTATATGGTTATTTCTGCAGTTCAACTTCAGATTTTGTCTTGATTACTTAGACAAAAGTAATGCTAATCATACAGGCCTTAAAGTAATTGTTTTCCAGTCTTGAGAATTTCCATATGCTAGATTAGGGCCTGGGCTTTGTTGTTCCTTTGGTCAATGGTCTCAGGCTTTGTTAGGGCCCTCTTCTGACTGTGGAACCTTCTCATTAAAGAAATGTAGCAAGATACTATGACTAAGATAAGTCAGATAAAATTAACATGGGAATGCTTGTGTTCCCATTTCTTTCAATTATTGTGGAAACTGTCTACCACTTCTACTGAATGATGAGATAGCTAAAACAATAAAAATATTTATCTATTTTTGGCTTAAGAAAAAGCAAATGGGATCAATGACAATGGCTTCTTTTAGGAACTTTAATTTCCATGTCCTGGAACTGCTTATTTGCTACATGATCTAAGGCAGAAAGTTATACCTCATGGCCATGGGAAGGTTTCTTAGTAAGGTGTGCAGAAGCCGGTCTGTGAGATAAGGAAGGTGGGATATTGTTTTGCACATCCATAATGAATGGGCCACACCAAGGGTGTGTGAGAACCGATTGGAATCTTACCTACTCACATCTACTACCTAGGTCAGAAGAGGAAAACACTGTGAACAAAAGTGGTTATCTTTTCAGAAGCTGAAAGCATCTTATTATAGGTTTTTATCCCCCTCTTTAAAAACTAAAACTACCCTTTTCTTTTCCCAAAGTAGGCATTGTATAATAGGACCTTGTTTTCCATGTTAATGTCCCACATTTAGTTTTTTTATGTCTAATTAAAAAATACTTATGGAATTCTGACCATTTAATTTACCAGAGCAATAAATGATTGATTAAAAACAAAACAAAACAAAACAGAAATAGATAATTATATAACCTGCTTTTTAGTAATTTGAAAATGAATTCCCTTTTATAAAATGCTATCTCTGTTCATGGTCTCTACTAGCAACCTTTTCCCTGAAAAAGAAACAAAAAGTATTTTATTATCTGGTACAAAAAGTGATTATCGCTTAGCCCATGCTTCAGGAAATAATAACAATATCTTGATTTGGTATGACACTTGGTTTTGCAGATACTAAATTGGCTTAATTTTGTAAAAACTCTGTGAGGTGAGTAGGAATTATTTTCATTTTTGCAGGACTTAACCTTTTAGTGCTCTTTCCATTGTATCAGGTTGTCCTTTCTCAGAGTGTATTTTAACTCTTTCTTTTGTTGTTTTTGATCACTATCTCAGTCTCCATTTGATTGCTATATGAGTATTTTCGGAAAGTTGAGGTGGAATAAGTAAGTCAAGGAGGAGATTGTAGAGAGCTTTCTGCCACTTCACTTTCCTCTGTTTCTGGATCATTTGCTCCTCCCTGACATTGGCCTAACCCCCTATTCCAAAACTGTCACAGGTTGTGCTTCAGCTGAAATTTTTGAAGTGCATGAATTTTTAGGAAATTAGCAACAACAACAAAAAAATCACGAATTCATCTTTATTGTGGTATTTTTAAATGGACAGAAATCTATTTCAAACTGAGCATAGCCCAGTCCAAAGCTCCCTCAGTGAAAACATCTGTGATTTTAAGGACAAGTAGGTCTAAGTGCATTATCTTTAAAAAATATTATTCCAGGCTAATCTTGACATAGAGCAGGTAAATAAAAAAGATGAGCTGTGAAAATCCACAAATAGGGCTTGAATGCCATTTTCCATGACAACGGGCGCTGCCCCATGAAAGCATTAATGCTGGGAATGTAAGGAATTTAAAATTGTGCCTTCTCAGTTTTACAGTTGTGTGCTCATGTTAATTAGAGATATACTGACATTTGAAGTATCTACATTGATACACACAGCTACCATACATTTGTGAACTGTGGCTAGAAATCTACTTTAATTGAAAGCAGTTTGCTAATCTGAATGTGTATATCCATTATATTTTAAGCTTTTTAAAGTTTTATATTCTAGTGGCTTAGACACTTGTTCTTTCTGCTTGCTTCATTTTCTGCTTCTAATTTATACCTGAAAGTGTAGCCTGGCCTATTTTTAATCTCTTAGTTGTGTTTTGGAGCAATATGGATGGAATTTTGAGAAAAAAAAATTTTAATAGCATTCTTTATTTGCTGTAGTTTGAATCTTTCTTCCCTCTCTGACTTTCTAAATTGTTGGTTTTCCTTGCAAACCTTTAAGATGGCCTGCCACGGAAATAAGGTAGGATTTAGGTTTATGGAATTTGCTTCACTGACTATATTTAAGCACTAAAAAGCTACTGTTCACTATGGTTTTAGCTGGAAAAGCCCGTATTAGAGACCTTGATGAGATGAACAGTGAAGAGGCATTCTGGTTTTTCTAGTATAACTGAGGTTCGTCCTTTTCTCTTGATGTCAAACTGTGTATCTTAATTTTTGATTTGCAGATATATCCACAATAGCTTGATGACTTCTTGAGGTCATCTTTAACCCTAGAGGTCTTGCTTTGTCTGTTTTATACTTAAAGGAAGATTTGACATCTCTTTTTTTGAAGGCCTGTATTTCTTAAGAATTTGCCTGTCAGGATTTAACCTAATTATTTCCTACTTGTTGTCTAATGAAACTCCCATACTTACTTTTTGGACCAATCCCTGAATATTATGCAAGACCAATTAGAATGAAGCTTCCTTTTTGTTGCCCCAGAACACACTGCTTTAAAAAGTTTGTAATACTCTGTACTTGTTTCATTAAGCCATTTTATTGGCACCATTAAACCACTGAAACCTGGGACCATTAAAACGTAGTACTATTATTATTATTAAGGCTTATTTTTACCCTTTATTACTTTTTTTTCCACTGTACTAAGTTCTTCTGTTTTTATTCTTTCATGTTGCTTACTACATATTGTGCTACCACAGCAAATTTTTGTAATTTTAAGTTAATTGCTCAATTATCAGTGATAGTCATGAAGTACTTGAAACATGCGCAGTGGAAGACTTAAAAATTTCAAAATAAGTTGATGTGTCATAATCTTAAATGTGAAACATGCCAATATCTGCAGGCATAAAAATACACTGCCCGAGCTAGGCATTTCAGGGAAGGCAAAAACCGACTCTTAAAATCAGGGCGTTTGTCTGGCACTGAAGTGTGTCATCTTCGCTAATTTCAAACAACATGTCTAAATTTGATCTTGGTTTACTTTAAAAACTCCAAAAATTTGGTCATGGCTATAAAAAAAAAAAAAGGAAGTAAAACTATTGATTATATTTGAATGTTTTACTGGAACCTCACAATCATAATACTCACTGTAAAGTGGAATTTAGTGTGAGGTGGATCTGTGCTGGATGACCTCTAGATAATGTTTCTTTACTCATGAGGCAATCCTCTAATCAGAGGACAGTGTTGCTGTGAAGTTAGTATGTTGTTGATTTATTTATATAGAAAAAAACCCATGAGAACAATGACACTTGGGGACTTATTTTGAATCCTACACAGTAATATTCTCAGATGCCTTTAAGATAACTTACACATTATGGCAAAATAATTATTGTAACTCTTTTGGCAACTAGGCAAATTATCATTACATTTTGCATTAGTATTCAGTTTAGGGTTTTCTCTAAACTAATATAGTGCCAATGGCTCTTTTTTAGATGCTATTATGGTTCTTTTACATTTTTATAGTATTGTAGTAAAGCTGAATTTACTGGCTACATTTTGAAGGTGGAGTAGAGCAATACGAGAGTCAACATTAAAGTGATTCAGTGCCCTTTGGAGAAAAATTCTTCTTAACTCAAGATTGAAAACAATGTGGGGCTTGGGGGCAGTTTGCTAAGAGCAGCTAATAAACCTGAATATTCCCCCAAAAGCTGCTCTCTCAACCTGTTTTAACCAAGAAGATAGGCTTAATCATCGTCCAGTATTCTTACATAACTTTCATTAATATTTAAAGGTATTAAATGTATGCAGAGAAGGGGAAATAAAACCATAATTTGAGCTGGGAGGTGGTCTCAAATATGAGGAAATGAGGGAGTGTCTCTGAATGCAATGATTATGCATAGCTAGCTATTATTTTATAATGTAATGATCTATAAGATGTGAAATATAATTCTATAAAAAATAGTCTGTCTATAATTCTGTAAAAAACAAGCCATTGATTTACTCAAGCATTTAGATAGAAATATTTTAGCAGTGATTCAGTTTGTAAAGATTGTTTGAGTATGCAACAAATTCTGGTTCATTTTGTTGTATGCTTGTCTCTACCCATGACTCTTAGCATATAATTTTATTTGAAATACATATTTCATGTTATCTTATAGTATGGCTATAAATGTTCACATTTCACCAAATTGTTGCCAGCTACAAACATCAAAATGTGAGTTAAATATTGCCAGTAAAGATAAAAACATTTTCTATGTTCTCTCCCTGCTTCTTTCTCCCTTTCTCTCTACTTCTCTTGTCTATATCCTCCCTTCCTCTTCCTCTCTCTCTGTCTCTCTATCTGTCTCTGTCTCTGGTTCAAAGTCTATTGTCTTATTTCAGAACATATTCCTTCCCACTCTAGAACACCAGCAGAGTCTCACTTCATTTGGAATACTCTTGATTATAAACTTAACTGATAAAATTTCCATAGGTTCAGCTGTGTCAGAGCACCTCAGGTCTGTTTACATCTTAGTCTGAGAACTGTTACATCTTACTCTGAGACTGAATGCCATGAAAAAAGGCCTATCCTGTCTTTTTATCACCCTGTTGGAATATTGCAACCATTTTATGCCAATAGTTCTCTTCCGAAGTACAGATTTCACATCCTGGGTTTTTGGGTTTCTGTTCTTCCTACATTTCTCTCTTTCCTTCTCTGAGATTATATTTCCATTTGGGTCCTTGTGCTGCTGAATGGAATTTCAGTTAATGGGCAGAGTGATTGTTGCTTGCCCTGATGAGTTTTTTTCCTGGAGGAGACGTGTGTCAATCATGTTTAGAGAGAGCCTGTGGGAGGAGCAGGGTTCAAAACAAGGAGCTCTTATCCTGGCAGGTGCCAGGGACTGGGACTTGTTTTGCTCAGTAAGCAGTGAGCTACTACCCCTTACCTCATTTTTTGCTGCTTCAATTTTTCCTTGTTATTAATAAATATTATTGTCAAGAAGTTTTTTGTTTTAATATTTGTTTTTGCATAACACCAGGGACCATTTTAATTTCCTTTTATTCCTGGTGCCATCTTTAAAAAAAAAAGCCTTATTATGTCTTTCCATTCTATTTCCCAGGAAGAGGGGCAATGTAAGCATGTTGAGAGTAAATGCAAGGCTTGCCTAATCTCAGTGAGGAGAGATCTGACTCAATAGCATCTTCAGGCTGGGTGGTGTAATCAGTGGTCAATCTAACTTCTAACTCCCCCCCTGAAAGCTATTTAAAGATGAGATTATCTGTTTTCCCAGTTATGACAAATCCTTTTTTTGGGGTAGCAAATACTTTCTTCCCAGGGGAGTGCTTAGTATGTGTTGGAAATTAATTCAACTCTACAAATATATACTGAGTACTGACTATATTCAACGCAGAGCATTAGATGTTGCATTGGAAACAAATGCACAAGTACAAAGTTCTGCTATCAAGAACCTTAGAATCTAGACATAATTATTAAACCTTATTCCTTTTTGTGTCCCTAGCGTCTAACTCAGTGCAGGACTCAAAGGAGGGATTAATACATATTAATTAAGTTGTATTGCTTATTGCAGAGGAGAGATATAATCTCCATGTAGGATATGTTAAGTGCCTTCATAAAGTCAAAATAGCACTAGGGGTTCAAAAGAATGAAAGATATGTCCCTTTAAGAAGAAGGAACTAAGGAGGCAGGCTTTTTGATGTTCTTTGAAAGTTGAGTAGAATTTTGCCAATGGAATGGATGAAGAGATAACGAGAGAGGAGCATCATGGTAGTGAGGGGAATAGCAGGCACAGGGGTATGGAACAGACAAATGGAAGCAGGGAATTATGGGATAGATAACATTGAGAAATCCAGTTTGACTTAGGTATAGGGCAGCCGTGGGCAAACTACGGCCGTGGGCCGGATCCGGCCCGTTTGAAATGAATAAAACTAAAAAAAAAAAAAGACCGTACCCTTTTATGTAATGATGTTTACTTTGAATTTCTATTAGTTCACACAAACACTCCATCCATGCTTTTGTTCCGGCCCTCCGGTCCAGTTTAAGAACCCATTGTGGCCCTCGAGTCAAAAAGTTTGCCCACCCCTGATATAGGGTATGTTTAAACTAGAATATTTAGTGGTCATATCGTTATGTCCTGTAAGGCTACATTAAGGGGCCAATCACAATCAAATCCAGTGGTAAGGCAAGAGATTTGCTTTTAAAAAATTAGTTCAGCCAGCAGAGTTGATTAGTGGGGGAAAAGAAAATATTTGAATTAGAGAAACAGCTTGTGAGGGCTATTGCAATAGTTCAGGCAGGAGATAAATGTTTAAATGAAGGTTGTATTTTGGGAACCGAAAGTTAGGAACAGAAAAGAAGAGACTTTGCCAATGTAGGATCAATATGACTATATGTGGTGGGGTGCATGAGGGAAGGAAAGGAGTTAAAATGACTCCTTTGCTTTTCCTTGTTCCTGTTGTTCATCATAACACTGAGTTTTAGAAAAGGCAGAAGAAAATGATCATGCTAGTTCTTTCTTGTCAATATATAAATCTCTTGCATCTCATTGGTTAGATACCCACTGAAAATTAAAGATAGTTTTTCTTCTCCTGGAGGACTTTGAGGAAGATGTGTTTTTAGAGCAGAGTTGGGGAACATCCATCCTGTGGGCTGTATAAGGCCCATGAAATCACATAAGGCCCAGTCAAGGCAGTAAGGGGTGAATTAATTAAATGTTTGATCAAATATAGCACGCTAATTTTTTAAAAAAAATCTTTATTGTTCAAATTATTACAGATGTCCCTCTTTTTTCCCCCCATAGCTCCCCTCCACCCGGTTCCCACCTCGCCCCAGGCCCTTGCCACCCTATTGTCTGTGTCCATAGGTAATGCATACATGCATATAAGATCTTTGTCTAATCTCTTCCCGCACCCCCCTCACACCCCCTTCTCTCTGAGAATTGTCAGTCTGTTCCATTTCCATGCCTCTGATTCTATTCCATTCACCAGTTTATTCTGTTCATCAGATTTTTTATTCTTTTAATTTTTAGATTCAATTATTGATAGATAAGTATTTGTTGCCACTTTGTTGTTCATATTTTGTATCTTTACCTTTTTCTTCTTCTTCCTCTTCTTAAAGAATACCCTTCATCATTTCATACAATACTGGTTTGGTGGTGATGAACTCCTTTAGCTTTTTCTTGTCTGTGAAGCTCTTTATCTGACCTTCAATTCTAAATGATAGCTTTGCTGGGTAGAGTAATCTTGGTTGTAGGTCCTTGCTATTCATCACTTTGAATATTTATTTATTTTTTTATTATTTATTTATTGTCTAAAGTTTTACATATGTCTCCTTTTTCCCCCCTGCCCCTCCCCCCCCCCCCCCCCGCCAGCCATTCCCACCCTGGGCAAGCCCCCACTGCCCCAGTGTCTGTGTCCATTGGTTATGCTAATATGCATGCATACAAGTCCTTTGGTTGCTCTCTAACCTCCCCCACCACCCCCCCCCCCCGCCCCCGCTCCCCTGCCATTTGTCTCTGGATCTATTCTTGTTCATCAAATTATGTTGATCATTATATCCCACATATGAGGGAGATCATGTGATATTTATCTTTCTCTGACTGGCTTATTTTGCTTAGCATAATGCTCTCCAGGTCCATCCATGCTGTTGCAAATAGTAAAAGTTCTTTCTTTTTTATAGTGGCGTAGTATTCCATTGTGTAGATGTACCACAGTTTTTAATCCACTCATCTGCTGATGGGCACTTAGGTTGTTTCCAAATCTTAACTATTGTAAATTGTGCTACTATGAGCATAGGGGTGTATATATCCTTTCTGATTGGTGTTTCTGGTTTCTTGGGATATAGTCCTAGAAGTGGGATTACTAGGTCAAATGGAAGTTCCATTTTTAACATTTTGAGGAAACTCCATACTGTCTTCCACAGTGGCTGCACCAGTCTGCATTCCCACCAGCAGTGCACGAGGGTTCCTTTTTCTCCACATCCTCGCCAGCACTTACCGTTTGTTGATTTGTTGATGCTAGACATTCTGACAGGTGTGAGATGGTATCTCATTGTTGTTTTGATTTGCATATCTCGGATGATTAGTGACTTTGAGCATGTTTTCATATGTCTCTCTGGGCCTTCTGTATGTCCTCTTTCGAAAAGTGTCTATTTAGGTCCTTTGCCCATTTTTTGATTGGATCATTTATCTTCCTTTTGTTAAGTTGTATGAGTTCTTTGTAAATTTTGGAGATTAAACCCTTATCTGAAATATCATTGGCAATATGTTCTCTCATGCAGTGGGCTTTCTTGTTGTTTTGTTGATGTTTTCTTTTGCTGTGCAGAAGCTTTTATTTTGATGTAGTCCCATTTGTTTATTTTCTCATTAGTCTCCATTGCCCTAGGAGCTGTGTCTGTAAAGATATTGCTACGATATATGTCCGCTATTTTGCTGCCTATGGAGTCTTGTAGGATTTTTATGGTTTCCTGTCTTACATTTACTAGTAAGTCCTTTAGCCATTTTGAGTTTGTTTTTGTGTATGGTGTAAGTTGGTGATCTAGTTTCATTTTTTTTGCATGTATCTGACCAAATTTCCCACACCGTTTATTGAAGAGACTGTCTTAACTCCATTGTATGCTCTTGCCTCCTTTGTCAAATATTAATTGAGCATAATGGCTTGGGTCGATTTATGGGTTCTCTGTTCTGTTCCATTGGTCTATATGTCTCTTCTTGTGCCAGTACCAGGCAGTTTTTTGAATATTTCTTGCCACTCCCTTCTGGCCTGCATAGTTTCTGTTGAGAAATCAGCTGACAGTTGTATGTGCACTCCCTTGTAGGTAACTAACTGCTTTTCTCTTGCTGCTTTAAGATTTTCTCTTTGTCTTTTGCCCTTGGCATTTTAATTATGATGTGTCTTAGTGTGGTCCTCTTTGGATTCCTTTTGTTTGGGGTTCTGTGTGTACTTCCTGGACTTGTAAGTCTATTTATTTCACCAGTTAGGGGAAGTTTTCTGTCATTATTTCTTCAAATAGGTTTTCAATATCTTGCTCTCTCTTTTGGCACCCCCATAATTCAGATGTTGTAGTTGTGCCTTGATTGCTTTTGGTGTCTCTGGGAAGAATTGACCTCTAGGCCAATTGGCTGTGGGGACCAGCTGCAACTACAGTGGAAAAGCTGCTGTGCAGAAGACACCCTTATGGAGTAGGCTTTGCTTCAGTGGGGCTTTGGTGCTCACTGAGTCTGCTCTTGGAGTGTGTCGCTTATGGATGTGTAGAGTTGTAATCTGGTATGGTGTGACACTGACCACTGGGTACACTGGCTCTTGGGTCTCCATGGTGGTGCAAAGTCAGCCACTGCCTGAGGCCACCCAGCAGGACCTACAGAGAGATCTGCAGATTTCTCCTCTTTGTATTGGGTTTAGAAGTGCCTACATGATGCCCAGTTGTGAAGCAAGGCTGGCTGGTGCTAGTGCCAGGTCTTGGACCTTTTATTGATAGGTTGGGGCTCCCTGACCCAGCTGCAGCTTGTTTGACAGGTTTTTAGCCTGAGAAAGGACAGGCCATTCATATGCAAAAGCCGCTGTGCACAGCTTGGGTGGGGTTGTAAATTGGGTGTTGTGTGGTCTCAGGGATTCACCAGGCTTGAGCAAACAGAAATGGCTGCCAGTCAGCCCTGCAACCAAGGAGGTCCCAGCATGGGAACAATGATCCCTGGGAGCACCTCCATCTGGAAGAAAGCCGCCCCCGAGTTCCTGCCCTGATGCCAGACAGTCCACTTTCTCCTCGTATGTGTCTGGGTCTTTTAGAGCCTCGCCAGGCACTGGAGCTCAGAGAAAGTGGGAGCTTGTAAGTTCAATTCATGCTGCCAGCCTTATAAGAGGAGCAGCTGTGTCTTCAGCAGCCTGAGTGTCCCCTCAGCCTCAAACCGCACTGGTTTTTATAGCCCATATTTCTTACTGCCCAGAAGGACTTCTTTTCTCATCTCTGCGACCCTGGGCTGGGGGTCTGGTGTGAGGCTGGGACCCCTTGCTCCTCCAGGCGGCTTCTGCAGAGGCGATCTCCCTCTTGATTAAAAAAGTGGCCCAGGTGGGTGCCGGACTAGCCCATTCGATGCCTCCGCACCTCCTACCAGTCTCAGTGTGCTTTTTTCTTTACTTCTCTAGTTGTAAGACTTCCATTCAGCCAGCTTTCTGGTGGTTCTGTATTTTAGTTGTAATTTTGATGTGGTTGTGAGAGTCTGTGATTACAGGCATTTGCCTACACTGCCATCTTGGTTCTCCCCTAGCAGACTAATTTTTAAGTTGATAATTTTGTGTGGCCTGTGAATGATATTATAAATATCAAAATGGCCCTTGGCAGAAAAAAGGTTCCCCATTCCTGTTTTAAAGGAATGAGAATATATTTAAAGTTACTTTGAGGATTTAGAGGCATACTATAAACACAAAGGTATTAACACTAGGAGTTAAAGTACATAGGCAGAGTCTTGTTGATTTCAGAGACACAAGGTGAAACTTGGCTACCATGACTGAGAAAAGTGAAGATACTTGAGAGTGATGACTTTGACTCTGGTTATATTGCTATACTTGTCCTTCTCCATAGAAGGAATAGTTGCAGCAAATAGTATACTTCTTTGCTATATCCCATAAATTTTGATATGTGGTGTTTTCCTTTTTATTCAGTTCAAAATACTTTCTAATTCCCCCTATTATTTTTTCTTAGATCAGTGGGTTGTTTATAAGTGTTATTTTATTTCTTTTTAAACATTTTAAATATATTTTTATTGATTTCAGAGAGGGAGGGAGGGAGAGAGAGAAAAATTAATGATGAGAGAGAATTATTGATGAGCTGCCTCCTGCATGCCCCGCACTGGGGATTGAGCCTGCAACTCGGGCATGTGCCCTGACTGGGAATTGAACTGTGACCTCCTGGTTCATAGGTCAGCTCTCAACCACTGAACCACACTGATTATTTTATTTTTTAATATTTAGGGATTTTTTTCAGATATCTTTCTGTTACTGAATTCCTAATTCTTTTGTTGGCTGGAAAATTCTAGAAATGAAATTAGGTAAAGTTGGTTGAGGTCTTTTACATCCTTACTGATTTTTGTCTACTTGTTCTATCATTTTTCCTTTTGTTATATGGCTTCTCCCATATATTTTATATTTTTAAAATTTATCTTGTTGAATGTATTGCAGATGTTTCCTTCCCCCCCCATTGACCCCTTCATCCCCACCTCCTGCCTTTACCCTCCCCTCTACCCAGACCTTCACCACACTGAGAGAGATTTAAAACATGAATAATTCTTGAAATTTTATTAGATTTTCTTTCTTGTATTTTGAAACTAAGTGAATATTACTTAAATAAATGTTTAGGATCATTATGTCCTCCCAATGACTTGACCGCTTTATCATTATACAAGAATCCTTTTATCCCTAGTAATATTCTTTGCTCTGTAATCTACTTTGTCTGATAGCCACTGACACTCTTTTTATTAGTGATACCATGGTATATAGTTTATATGTTTTCACCTTTAAAATATTGTTTCTTCATCTTTCAAGTGGATTGTTTTTTGTAGATTGAATACAGTTGAGTCTTACATTTTATTCTGGTATCACAATCTCTTTTAATTTGGATGTTTAGACAATTTATATTTAATGTGAATATTGATGTGGTTGAATCTTCTTTTTATTTTCTTGTATTATCTCTTCATTATTTCTTTTTCTTGCTTTGTTTTTAATTTATTAATAATTTTTATGATTTTATTTTAAATCTTTTGTTGGCTTATTTCTTTCAATTTTTTTGTTTTACTACATTTCATGCTAGATTTACAATTTGTAGAAAACTATACAACTTATAATAGTCTTACTTCAAGTAATATTGTCCCACTTTACGTATGCTGTAAGAAGGAATCTTATACTAGTATACTTTCGTTTCTCTTCCCTAGCCTTTATGCTATTGTTGTTCAGATATATTACGTCTACATATGTTATAAACCTAAAAATAATAATTTTTGTTTTGAATAGTCAATAATATATACATATTTTTAATATATTTTTATTCATTTCGGAGAGGAAGGGAAAGGGAGAGATAGAAACATCAATGATGAAAGATAATCATTGATAGGCTGCCTTCTCCATGCCCGCTACTGGGCATTGAGCCTGCAACCCAGGCATGTGCCCTTGACTGGAATGGAACCTGGGACCCTTCAGTCCGTAGGCTGATGCTCTATCTACTGAGCCAAACCAGCTAGAGCAGTCAATAGTATTTTAAAGAGATTTAAAAAGAAAGAAACAGTATTTTATATTTACCCATATATATAACATTTCCAATGTAATTATTCCTTTGGGTAGATTCGGATTTCTGCTTGGTAACATTACTTTCTGCCTGAAGGATCTCTTTAACACTTCTTGTAAGATATGTATACTGATGAGCTGGTAAGATTTTCTTCAGCTTTTGTATTTCTGAAAAAAATCTTTATTTTGCCAGGTATAAAATTTTAGATTAATTTTTTTGTTGAATAATTTAAAGATATAGATAGATCCATGTCTTTTGTTTGCATTACTTTAAAAAATAAGTCTGTTGTAACTCATATATGTTCTTCTGAATATGATGTGTAATTTTCCTCTGCCTGCTTTTATGATTTTCTCTTTATAGGTTGTAAGGTATTTGATTATTTTGTAGTTTTCTTAATGTTTCTTGAGCTTGGGGTTTTTTGAAATTCTTGTATGTATGGGTTTAATTTTTTGACACGTCTGGAAATATTTCAACTATTATTTCTTCAAAAAAATTTTTTTTCCAGAAATTTTTTTGTTCACTGCAATTTTTTGTGTGGAATCCAATTACACATATGTTATGTAGCTCAAAGTTGTCTTACAGTTCATGATTTGGTCCACATTTTTTCTGTGTTTTAATTTTTATTGTTTCTATCGATTAATCTTTAAGTTCATTTGTCTTTTGTTTGGCATGTCTAATCTGGTTTTAATTCACCTCAATACATTTTTCATCTCAGACATTGTTATTTTTAATCTCTAGAAGTTAAATTTGAGTCTTTATGATAGATTCAAGTCTATACTTAATATAGTCTGTAACAAATAGAATGCAACTATGATAACTGTTTTAATATCCCTGTCTACTTACTTATTCTATTATCAGTTTCAATTGATTGATTTTTTCTCCTCATTATGGGTTCTATTTTTCTGCTTCTTTGAATGGCTGGTAGTTTTTATTTTTGGCATCAACAAAAATTGTGAATTTTACCTTCCTGAGTGCTGAATATTTCTGTATTTCTATAAATATTTTTGTAGTTTTTTTCTTGGTATACAGTTAAGATACTTGGAAATAATTTTTATTCTATTTTATGTTTTCTATCACCATTTATCCCCTCTATGCCTTCTTCCACCTCCACTCTCCACCCCCACAATCACCACACTGTTGTCCATGTCCATGAGTTCTATCTTTATTAATCAATTTCTCCATACCCTCTCCCCCTAACCCCCCAAATGTGATCCTTTTAATGTTTGCTTTTAAGCTCTGTCAATTGAAACTAGTACAGCCTTTATTGTGAGGTTAATTTTCTCCACTACTAAGGCAATACTGTTTTGAGTACTCACCAATGCTTCTTGTGTTTTAAAGTTTTATATTTTTAATGATGGGAAAATAAACTATTCCTGGGTTTATGTGAGCTCTGGGATTATTCTTTCTGATCCTTTTGGATATCTTGCTCTAACTTTTTTTAGTTTTCTTATATGTGTACCCATGAGCTAGCTGATCAGTAATTGCTTAAATTCTTATAATGGACTCTGCAGATCTCTGGAAGTCTAACTCTCCTCTGTTAGTCTGCCCTATGCACTATAGCCACCTTGGTCTCCCTAGAATCCCCAGTTCTATCTTCTTAACTCACCGAGACCATAAAGCTCTGCCTCTGTGCACTGCAGTCAGTAATATCTTCCTTCCTTCCTTCCTTCCTTCCTTCCTTCCTTCCTTCCTTCCTTCCTTCCTTCCTTCCTTCCTTTCTCTCTCTGTCTCTCTCTCTGTCTCTGTCTCTCTCTGTCTCTCCCCTTCCTCCCTCCCTCCCTCCCTTCCTTCCTTCCTTCCTTCCTTCCTTCCTTCCTTCCTTCCTTCCTTCCTTCCTTCCTTTCCTCCTTCCTTTCTTTCTCCTCACTTAAGGATATTTTTCCACTGATTTTTAGAAAGAGTGGAAAGGAGGGGAAGAGACAGAGAGAAACATTGATGTGAGAGAGACACATCCATTGGTTGCCTCCCGCAAGAGGGACCGAGGAACAAACCTGCAACCGGTACATGCCCTTGACCAGAATTGAACCCAGGATCTTTCAGTCTGCAGGCTGATGCTCTATCCACTGAGCCAAACCAGCTAGGGCAGTAATTTCTTTCTTTATGCAGTAAGCTGTAAGGATAAACTTACTTGTTTTTCCTTTCTCAGAAATCACTGTCCTTAATTACCTGCTGGTCAGTGTCTGAGAATTGTTGTTTTCATATATTTTGCTCATTTTTTTAGTTGTTTAAGCCTGAAAGGTAAATTTGCTCATTGTTTGTTCATCTTGGTCAGAAGCAGAAGTCTCCACATATATGAAGAAATTATATAATGCATTTTATTGAGTGCTTCACACATAGAAAAATTTCAATAACAGATGGTTACTATTGTTATTTCTCTGCTGTGTCCTGTTAATGAAACTTTATTTTATATACAACCTTCAATAGGAAGCCTTTCTGGACCATTATCTCCACAGATGGCTTATTAATTTTTATTCTTTGTATCCACATCACTTTTACATACTTTTATTATGGCAAAAATCTATGTTACAAATTTTGGTTTACTTATCTTTTTATGGTGGGTTGTAAGCTCTTAGACAAATAAGTTCTATCTTGTTTTCTGTTCTTAGTTTCTAGTAAATAATAAGTGCTTAGATATTCGTTGCAAAAAAATGAACAATCAAGAGTGTCTTACACCTTTTATGAAATATTCAGGAGTAGAATTTTTGATTGAAAGGAAAGAGCGGTGGTTTAGGAGTATAAGAACATTTGAGCAGATTAAAAGCAGGAAAATATACACTATTTTGGGGATCCAGAGAATAGCATGAGAACAACCTCATTTGTTTGAGGTTGGTAATATAAAGTAATAATGATAATAATAATAACAATAATAACAGTTCATCTGAAAGAGAGAGAGAATAGAGGAGTGTAGAATGGGAGAAACATACTGTAATGTGTCAATGAAACCATTTTCTGATTATATTGCTGTAATATAGATGATAATATTGGTAACTTTATGTAAACATATATTGTATGAATCCTTGTAACTTGAAGTGTTGTAATAAAGGCTTTTAAACAAAGTGCTGAGAGAATACAACATGCTTTTGGGGGTAGATAAAACTTGGAAGGAAGTGGTAGGGATGGATTATCTGAGAACCAGAAAGGAATTCTAGCTAGTAGAGAATAACATAAATACAAAAATAGTATAGGCTGTAAATAAGCATAATGTAGCAGAAAGAACAAATAAACCTTGGAGTTGCGTTCTAGGGCTTTACTCTCATCCCCATCATTGGTGTGACTCTGGACAAATTACTTAGCTTAAGACTCAGTGTCCTCATCTATAAAATGAGTGTGGTTGTTGGGAAGATTATCTGATGAATAGAGAACATTTATTTTATATCTGGCAGATAGTGGGTCCAATAACTATTAGTTTCTTCTTTTTAGACATTCTATATCTTCTGATGAGGAAAGGAAAATGCTTCAAGAAGGACTTTGTGACCTCTCATCACTTTGTATAAGAGCCCAGGTATAATATATATATATATATGTATATATATAATTTATGAGTATAACTAATGTTCCCACTTATTTCTTATTTCTGTGGCAAATGAGGATTGCATTGATTTTTTGTGGTTTAATACTAAGGCCTTCATAACTTTAACACCCAGTTTCTTTACATTTTCTTGTTTTAACTTGTGTTTAAAATTATTGGGATTATTAGCTAAATTTTATATACAAATTAAACCATTGTACTACCACAATTAAATCTTTTTTATTTTAAAAAATTTACCATTATTGTTTAAAGTATTGCAGATGTCCCCCTTTTTTCCCCATTGACCCCTTCTAGCCATACCTGCCCTGCCCCCCACTGCCCCAGGCCTTCACCACACTATTGTCTTGCTTTATAGGGGACATAGCTATTGAATGAAAGATTGGACAGATGAGTATCAAAAATCTTAAATTTTCCCAAGTTTCCAACCCATTTGTATTTGTCTATTTCTGATATAATTGGCATATAACATATTAGTTTCAGCTGTAGGTTATGCATTTTATGAACAAAATCACTTTTTAAAAATCCTCACCTGAGGATATGGTTTTCATTGATTTTCAGAGAGGGTGAGAGAGAAACATCAATCAGTTACCTGCCATATGTGTCTGGCTGGGGATCAAATCTGCAACCCAGGTATATGCCCTGATGGGGAATCAAACCCACAACCTTTTGATGTATGGGATGATGCTCCAATCAACTGAGCCACCCGGCCAGGGCAAACAAAATCAGTTTTGATCTGAATTATCTATCATAGAATTGATACAATATAAAGTACAGAGTAAAGTTTAGAAACCTTTGACTTTAAAAAATAATCATACTTTATAAATCTCCAAACAACTTACAAGTATAGTACCTAACGCTGCTGATCCTGGTACATGAAGAACCGCGGTTAGTCCTCTGCCTAGTATCTCAAGTGCTGGGAGCTGAGTTGTCAAGGCTCTGGCATGGAGTGGCACCTGGCTTCATTTGCTCCCTCTGCTATAGACTGGTTCTTTGCATTTATGAACCTTAGTCTGGCCTTGATGACAGTTTGCTTGGTTAGAGTCACTTTATTTTTAGTTTAAGTCATTTTGCCTCCAGGATGCTTGTAAACATGTTGAGAGGCTGAGTTTTTGATGGATCTCACAAAACTCCTCTATAGGGCATGAACTGAAACCGAGCAGCTGACAATATTAATAATTCAGCATTTGGCAGTGTTGTGGATATTAACGCATTTGTAGTTCACCTTGACAAACCTTGGCCCAATCACATTCAAAAATGAATTTAGTCGTCTCATTTTAGTCTCTGGTGAGTATTTTAATACTTTTTTCAATCCATATATGAAATAGAGAAAATATTAATCTCCTCTTAGAAATGCAAGGTTCATAGCCCACATGGCTATATGTTGTGAAATAAAAGAAAATATGTTACAATAAATTGCCATCTTGATTTAATGAAAATAATGTTTAGGAATTTTTATATCACATTATGGCTGATTTGGGATATTTCAAATTGCTCATTTATTCAAAATTTCAGAGCAAAGTACCTATTTTGGTATTTCAGGTAAACATTTAACTCTTAACTTTAAATAACCAGTAAATTTATGTACTTAATGCAGGTAAATTTTTTAAAGCATTTATCAAAAAAACTGAAACATGCTAATTATTATAATAACTACATATAATAGCTAAGTATATTCAGCATTTAGGACTTTACAGTTACTTTACAAAAGTTACTTTCATGGGGAAATAAATGTATCTTCTTGTATTAAAATGCCTTAAGAATGACACAATTTTATTAAGTTATTAGTAATTCCAGGACACGCCTCATAATTTGTGGGGCCTAGAAATAATATGGCAATGACTGGAGTGGAAAGATCCTGATTCTTAAAATTTGGTGGCTGTTGAGCTGTATGAATAATCTATGCCCTTCTGGCACATACCAAGTGTATTTAAAATTGCAAAGGAATTTTTTTTAGTTACCTAATCTAGCTTCTTTCAGGCTAATATAACTACTTTGTTGTCAGATTTCCTCCTTTGAAGGCTATAAATGAGGAATTTAAATTTTTATATAAATAAAAAGTGTATTATTTGGTCCTTGAAGTGTTTGGGTCCATATTTTTACCTAGAAGACCTTACTGTTACATTCAAGTTGAACTACAAGGGGGGAAAGCTTATAAACTTGAAGTAACCTTTTGTGGTGATATAATGTGGTTTAAATTACTCAGTGAAAAACATGACTTAATAAAACTGAAATAAGCATATCAAATGAAGACTATTTTGTTTTGTCTGCCTAAAAAGTGATTTTCACTTTTAATGAATTTTAGTATAGTCAGAGACTTATGTCTCAATATTATATTTTCATTAACATAAATCTTCAAATGGGCAATTATGTCCACATGATAAATATGTGGGGTTAATGAGGGTAATTTGCCACCTGTGTCATGAAGCGGCTCCTTTTGATTCTTATGTAAAAATTTCCATAGTTTTCTTGGTAAGGCTTTAGAGGCTAAAAAGTCTAAATTGAAAGGGAAAACATTTAACACTTTAAAAATCTCACTCTTGCCAAGAAATGAATCATGCGTAAGGTCTGAAAATAAATAGAAAATAATTAAAGGTATATTTTAGATAGCAGATTGGATCCATTCAAAGAATTTGTAGGAGTGTCTTTATTATGCTGTGATACTAATAAATGGCATTGTGCTACCAGCTTAGTAATAGAAATGGAATAGGTTTGAAACCATAAGCTAGTTTAATAACTTTAACTCAATTTATTTTCACTTCTGTTTTCCTTGCAAAGGAGAATGCACTACATCTCTGTTATCAACCTGAATTTCTCTTGCTCTGGGAAGTAATAAAGTCCAACTCGGCTTTTGACACAGCCTGAGTTACATGGATTAGGTAAAACTGATCTTAAAAGGGGAAAATTGGATACTCAGCAAACCCCAGCAGATATTTTGACACACTCTTCAAGCTGATAAGAGTTGTCATAAATTTAAACATAAACTTTCCTAGTACAGAAACTTCACTAATAAAAGGCTTTGAATATTTTATGAATGACTGAGCACCCTGCTTTGCTAATAAGTCCTCTGGAAGCTATGACTTTTGGGGGATGGTTTTATTTTTGGAGGAAGGGGTGTTGAAGAGAAGGTACTGATGAGGTGTCATATAATTTTACAAGTTGCATAACTGCTTTTAACTATGAAACTATTTCTGATTAAAATAACAATTGAGCTTGTAATTTTTTTCTGAACAGCTGCTGCTCCAGGGGGTCATTTCCTTGGAGAGCTTGAAAATAATCGTACTCCTGGTACATGAGTTACGTAGTCTTGTGTTTTACAGCAAAGCACAAAGTTTAAAGCCTATAGAAGAATGTTATTTGAAAGCTGTCAAACCATGTTAAAAAAGACTGCATCGTCAAAAGGCCCTGGTGGCCACGATTCTGCATGTAGCCTTGTCTTATTCATTATAAAATGCATGTTTATAAAGTTCCACAGAGCATCCAATTCCCAATTCACTTATATCAGCAAGACTTAACTTGCTCATTAATCTAAATTCTTTTGCAACTTTAATCTACATGTTTAATTAATCATAAAATGAGGCGGTAAGTAATTTCAGCAATGTGTGGCTTGTTATCAGATGCATTTAATCACTCTTCTGTGAGCTCATTTGGAAACACCTGAAGATGTCGAGTGCAGTTTGAATAAGCATAAATTATTCTTTGTCAGTGTACTTCACTCAACTAATAAGACATTAATTTAAAAGGCACTGTTTGTCATTTTTAGATCTTTACCAATATTTTTAGCTTGGCAATATAACTCTAATTGTATATATGATTCACAACTAGTGCCCGACATAGGAAAGGGTAAGAATTTAATTCATTTTTCTTATTTACATGTAATTATGTCATGTAATCTTAGTTTTTAATGAGGATTAACCATCTTGTAAGTATTCATATACTTTTGGAATAAGGTACTAATGAATTATAGTTAGAAAAATTATTTGTTGGTACAAAGAATGGTGACTCCTTGTTTCTTGCCTAGGTTAGGTCTGAAAGGGCGTGAGGTTTGGGAGAGGGCATTGATGTGAGAGCACAGGTATTGCAGAGGGATTATATAATGCAGATATTAATCTTTAAAAAGTCCAAGTAATATAACTATATTTAGCTATCTCACATAATAACATATGTAGTCCTTAATAGGTCCAGGTAGCCTAAAATAATACAGTTCTATCCCCCCTCTCCCAGTCTCTTAACATTATTGGACAGTTGATGATAACGATTTTTAAAAAGCCAAAAAACAAGCACAATAATAACAAAAAACCACTCATAGCTTCACAGCAAAAAAAAAATTCATGAAAGCTGACTGAGTTATATATCTCGATGTCAGGAGTGTAGGAATAAAAATTGCATTTTATAGGATGTCATCACCTGTCCTGTTTATGCCATGAGAGCAGTGACACACAGTAAGAATAATTATCTCAGTGGAAACAAATTTATTTACCTGCCGTGGAACATCCCTGTTTATCTTACTCATGAACTCATCTCACTCATATGCTATCCATGGATTGTCAGCAGTGAGCCAGAGGGGATGATTCCTGAAAAGGGAATATTGGTTTGAGCTGAAATATAGCCATATTCTCCATTTTTATTGGACATGCACATCTCCTGGGCTTCTTCCTTTTCTTCAGGGATACTATACACTGAGCTAACATTTATATGTCCATTTCTTACTCTATGACTCATGATTACATAAAAACTTTTCCTCCTGTTTTTCTTTCTAAGGGAAAACAAAATCCCAGAAAATATCATTTGTACTGTTGAAGTCATATACTAGACCATAGTGGCACAACACAGTGAACTGCCATTTACCCTTATTTCACTCAAAGAACTAGGAATTGTTGTTGTTTTTTTAGAACCTCTGATGAAAACCTCAAACACTGGGTCCTTCTTTAGAATCATCATTGAAAAACAACATTCATTTGAATTTAACTTTCTTGTTAAGAATACTTTTCTTATTCCTATAGAATCTTAGTGATAGACACATACAGTCTTGAATGCTTGTTGTTTTTCTGGATAAGGAACCTCTCAAACTTTCCTTACTCTCCTTCCCTTGGCAAAACCTGAGATAATTTTTCCAAACAGATTTATTTTCTAACTTGTTGTTTTGGGTGCAAAGAAAGAACACGGTGTCCTTCCACACCCCAACTGATGTGTGAGAGACCTGCCCTGTTGTCCTATTAGGTCCCTCCACACAAAGACAATGGTGTATTTTATAAAATATTATATTTCAGCGTAGCAATTTGTATGACATACTTCAAGAGGAAAATGATAACTATGTTCCATGCAGCTCTTATATGCTCAGATGTTCGCATATGTGCTTTTGCGTGCGTGCACGTGTGCACGCGCGCGCGCGCGCGCACACACACACACACACACACACACATACACACATACACACACCTTTATCCAAAATGCAAACAAACTACCTCTTCTACCCAGTCACAAACAAGGATATACCACTTAAACATGCTTCTTCAATGGTGGCTTCACAATTGGTTAGAATGCATAATACCCAGAATTATGCACTACTCCAATGGGTGCAACTGAATGAGTGGGCCTTCCATCTCCAGCTGACCTGACAGAGATGGCTAGCAGGGATCTGATTCTAATGCACAATTTCTATATCTGAAGGATAGCATGCTGGTAACGAAAGGGATTAATGATGGCAGAGAGGGTTGGGTGAGATGAGTGAGGAGCATGTGCAATGTGGTATCCACTAACACATGTGCTCTGGGGGATGATTTGGAAAGCCTGATTGGACATCAGAGTTGTCAGCTGCTGTGGGGCTTCAGGCTCAGCAGATGAATGAGAATGTCACAGTGCAGTTGGTTTCAGGCAACACTTCTGACCTTTCATTACAAGTCTCAATAGCTTATATTAAAATTGGAGAATAATGATATCTTAAGTTATGCTTCATGTTACACCTCAGGAGAAGGCTTGATATCTCCCACTCCTCTACCCCCAGTTTCTTAAACAAGTTAAATTCTATTCTAATTTTTACTGAAAACATTATATGTTATTTCCTACAAAAACTTTCATAATTCATGTCCATCCATCTTTCCTTGGAACCCAGGCTTTGTCTGTTAACATTGTTTGTTTTTCTATAGTGAGCTACTTTTTCTTAATCATTAGAAATTGGCTTTTATTAGATTATTAGGCATCATATCTGTACAGTATATTTGATGGCTTTATGAGAATTTCTGATGATAGATGTTCAAAGCTCTGCCCAGGTAACACTTTTACGGATCCACGTAGTCTTGCTCATATATGAAAACAAGGCATTGGGTTATACAGATGGTTAAGTGTGCATTTAGTTATTGCTCAAGAATTTTCATGAGAATGGACTGACTTATACTTTTGTTAATTTCTTAGTGTCCTTAGCTTAGAAACTTTGTGTATTTTTTAAGGCAGCATCTGAATCAATTATACTAGTATTCAGGAAAATATAATAGTGTATGTAGTTTTAGAAACTTTCTTTTTTTTCATTACCCATAGTACCTAGTATTGGCATGGTTATCACTCCTGTAATATTAACAACGTATTATAGCCATAATAATTATTTGTTTATGCATACTTCCAAGTACTATATTTTAAAATCCCAAACTTCATATATAGTAAATGAGAAAGTAATTTATAACTTAAACGTTGAATTCTCACTTTTCTTTTTTATTTATGCTTCCCTTTTTGTAAAGCGAATGACCTACTTAAAAAAGGCTGATAGTTGCCTAATATTTTAGTATTCCTTTATCTATTTCACAAAAAGACTTTTTGAAGTATACACAGGGATGTATTTGTAGGCAATTGTCAACTTACAGATAAAGTTCTGAAAGTTTGTTGTTTGGAATTTGGAATGGATACTCATATAGAAACCATGTTATAGATGGTGATTAGGTTCCTTGGGCAACCTAGTGAAACCCATTTATTCCATAATATGGCTGAATTATACTATTGAGAATACTATAGTAGCTAACCAACTACTGTCTGTTAGACGGCTTTGTTTGAAATGTCATTTTGAAATTTGACTTTAATCATATGCTTTTGATGAATTTCTGGTAGTTGGATTTGACTTTTTCTACCTCCACTCTACCAGTTCACAGCAGTGAAAATGAAATAACCCTTGGAATGGAATTTGGGAGGTGAGGATGACTTCCTGATGTCTCTAGCTATGGAAAGTAACTGGGCATTCTGCCTGGAGCAGGAGTGAATGGGCAACCCTGGTGACCTTGGTATAGAGGTGTATATCTGTTTATAAATGAAGGGCATCCTATTGGAGATTTATATATTTTTACAGTAAAGAAGGAACATTTTCTAATTTTACACTGATGAGCCAAAGGGTGGAGAAGGTCAGTTCTTCTGCTCATTCACTATGCCTCACAGTATATTCTAAGTATTATTTTTAAAGTTATTTAAAAATATTTTATTTTTAATCAAAGAAATTCATTTTTTATTGATTTTATTGGGTGACATTGGTTAATAAAATATAGGTTTCAGGTGTATAATTCTATAATACATTATCTGTGTATTGTGTGTTCACCACCCCAAGTCAAGTCTCCTTCTAGCACCATTTATTCCCCCTTAACCCTATTCTACATCCTCCACTCCCCTTACACTCCCATCCCACCTGCCATAATTTTGGCTAGCGCTGGTGAGAGTAGTTCAGTTTCTAATACCAGAACAGTTTTGGAATATATTATGTATTAGGATCATATAAGATGAGGTGATATATGCATGTAGGAAGCAGTTTAAATTGACTGAAAATTAAACATTCCCAAATACATGACAGTTCACCCAAATGATGACTAGTAGTCCTTTGCTATTAAACTACATAACATCCTTTAAGAGTTTCAGAAGTAAGTAATATGAAAGTGCAAATAGCTAATGGAAAGTTTATTTGGTCACATGTAAAACATTATCTTGAACCTCAGAAATTGAATTATATTCATCCTTTTTACTTCAAATCTGGCAAAAAAATTTTTTTTTTTATTGTCAACGGGAAAGTATGAAAAAGGAGAGTAATGGAGATAAAATGAGAGAAGTGGTATTTAAAAGGCTCTAAAGATTTAAGTTGTCAGAGAAAACAGTTTGATGAATTATGAGTGAAATAGAAAGAATTTAGTTTCCCAAAGAAATACATGGCTCAAAGTGTAGGGGAAAAGTGCTTGGCAAAACAAACTATGTATTTTTCTTAACCCAAGGAGTTCACAAAAACAAAAAAAGAAAGCATTTGGCAAAGTAAAAACTCAGCTGACTTCATGCCTACCAAGTGAAAAATCTGATTCTTTATCATCTAAGCGCATAGTTGGGTAACTCACAGAGCTACCCAGTGTATAGGTTGCAATGGCAAGAAGCCAACAGTGAAATCAAACTCATAAGCACTCTATAGAAAACCCCTCAAATTACTGCTGTGCTGTTGCCAGCTGTACTGCCAGGGAACAAGAGCTGTACATATTTCTGTGGAATGACTAGGTTACTTAACACAGCTTGATTGGCTCTGTTCCTGGCCCTGTTCTCTTTGGCTGACAGCTGACCACCATACTGGTTTGGTTTGAAATAAGACCAAAGTGAACAAAATCCCTTATATGCACCTTCCTTTTGTACATTGCTTTCTTCATGCCATCCCACACCCCATCCATATCTTATATATTTTGCAAAAGGAGAGATAACTGAGTTTCTTTAAATAAAGCATGTTGGGTGATACTTTGCTGTCCTTTTATTCCACAAATCATTTTTAGAGAGTGGTTTCTTCGGTCTTTTATTTGTAAGTGCTTGAATTTATTGAATGTGAAAAGAATGACATTTTAAATCCTTCTAATTATATTACTTTTCCTTCATTTTAAATCATCCCTTGCTTCATGATTCTAGAACTAGAATGATTATTCAGAAGCCATCTAGTCTTTCTCTCTTGCCCTTGGATAAACTGATAGGTAACTACTTTTGTCTTATAGTCTTTCAAATAAGAAGATAACACAAGATCTCCCAAAGGGCACTAGATGGCTTCAATTGCTACATTCCATGAATTAGAGAAGCCTTTATATGAACAAGGTGGTTGGCTCTTTCCCTGTTATGTGAGAGCCACGGTTTCATGTGTTCTAGTTCCTCTTAAGTTAAGAGGGTTTCAAACATTTTTTATTATGATGCAGACTAAGAAATTTCTATCCTGACCCAGTATGCAATGTTATATAACTGAGATAAAAAGTTTTCATGAACAATACTTACCCTTATTACATGTGCTGTGTTCTATTTTCTCTTTTCTCCCCTCTCATTTCCTTCTCTTCCTTTGTTCCTTCCTTCCTTTATAACCTTTTTTTAAAAAAAATAAAAATTGCTGATTGGCACTCAGAAAATTGATTATTATCATCCACTCAACAGTTTGAAAAATATTGCATTAAAATAGGCAAGTTTTTTTTTTTAAGTTTTGATATTCATGTTCTTTGGTCTGCCATTGTTTTTTAAAAATTTATCTTTATTGTTGAAAATAAAGAACTTATATGTATATATGCATAACCATGGACACAGACAATAGTGTGGTGAATTCCTGGGGAGGGGGAGGAGGTTAGGTGTGGGGTAGACAGGGTCAATGGAGGGAAAAAGGGGTCTGCCATTGTTTTTAAATAACTGAGTATCCACCATAGGACTCTAATTCCATTGCCTGTTTTGGTAAAATCATTAGGAAATAACATTTGTACTCTACTAGTGGCATATAATTTATTAATAACATCATGTATTAAGTGCCTAATTGTGCCAGATGTTGTGTTAAATGCTTTATATATATTTGTCATGAAACTTTTTTCATATAATCATCATAATTACACTGAGAGGGAGAAAATTGTTATACCCATTTTCATAATTGATGAAATTGAGTCTCAGAGTCATATATAAACTTTCCCAAGAGTAACAGTAAATGATAGAGGTCGAATTCAGATTCAAGATTGTTTGTCTCAATGACCATACTCTTTCTTTCAACTCTAATAATCTCTTAATTTTGGTATTAAAAATAAGTGCTAAGAAAACAGACTTGAAATGATAATTGTCACATATTTTTAATAATGTGAGTTGAAACTTCTTATGAAATAATTATTACTCTGTAAAAAAAATGGAAAAGAAAGAATAGAAGAAAGAAAAATAATATCTTCAGAGCCATGGATAGGAAAACTTGCTCTATTTAAATTTTGTAAATTAAATCTTATAAAAGTCTTTTTTTCAGGAAAAAAATAGGTATTCATGGAATTACATCTTATGTTACAGGACAGGATATTTTAGCAAGTCAGAGGAACTCAAATATGAATGAAGAGTGGAATTTTCCTTTCGTTTTCCGTAATAACTAGGTTTGTTGAAGAGAAAGACTGAGGAAAAACTGACCACCATGCCTGGTTTTGAAGAAAAACCTGTTTATATGTGTAACACATTAGAGAAATTGTTTGGAATCACTTTGACTATGCAAAAATGTGAGCACTGAAATTCTTAAGCAAGGTGTGGGGCTATCATCTCCACGAAACTAAGTGAAATAAGAATGAATATTCATGAAAGTAATTCACTTACCTCATTTTTCCACTGTCTCTCTGTAAAAGAGGAAATATTTTAGAAAGAAAATAATGGGTATGGTTGGCTTTTAAGACCTCTTTTCCTATCCTCAACCACTGCCACATTCTTAGGTTTAATGCAAGACAGTTTCTGTCTCTCTTTCCTCCTTTCTCTGTCTCTTTCTCTTTCTCTCTATCTCTCCTCCCTTGTCTTCCTCTCCCCTCCTCTTCTCTTCTCTCTTCTCTCCATTCCTGTAACTTTCCTCTCTCCCCCTACTCTCCCTTCTATCTTCTCATTTCCTCTGCCCCTTTCTTTCATTTTGCATTCGTACATGCAATCCTTATATTTTTCATGATAACCTTTATTCTTTTATTAGAAAGATGATTCTTGAATTTTTAAGTAAGATGAAGAAAGATCTTGTTTCTGCTTATTAAAGTGATGATTTAGAAAAAATGAAATAATTTCTGCCTTCTTATATATCTTTCTCCTATAAGCCAAACATATACTTTCAGAAGAAATGTTGAAAAGTTGACATCTACTTTGTATCTTCTTGGGAGTAAGAAGTGTCTAATGTCACTGTATGAACATTAAAGAGAAAACCAAATATTCCACAGTGAAAATTGGTATTGACTCAGGTACTTCTGCCACACTAACTATAAACATACTTTTGTAAGCACAGTTTTATACAAGGAGTTGGACTTGTTCACTATGTAATTGCTATATGATGTTACCCCAGAGGAGAATTTGAAAGCAGGCAGGTGTGCTAGATCTAAGCCTCATTGAACTCAAGGTCAAGATTCCAGAACTAGCTTTCTCAAGTGTACTCAGACAAGGTGGAATAAGATGAACTTGGATTCAAAGATACTACTACAAAAACATTCTTTGAAGTTTAGAGGAAGGTAAGAAGGATTATTTTTCAGTGATAGTAAAGTGTAATAAGAATATTATCAGTAATAGGTACATGGTTGAGATGTGTTGATAAAACTCCGAAATAATGCTGTGGGTAGACAGATTTGATTTATGAAAAAGGAATAAAAACACCCACAGACACATAGCTGCAACCATATAGGGCAGATACACAAATATACAAATCATGGGGTAATTTTGAGTGTTTTGGTAGAATGAAATGCAAAACAAGAAACAAAGCATATGCATACTCTGATAAGATGGGAATAGAGAAGAGCAACATCCACTATTATTCAGAAAAGATTTTGCAGATTTGGTGGGTTAAATGTTTCAGTTTCCCTGATTTATTGAGTCTAAAGGAACAAATATAATGTTACCATGGTGTTATTTTGCTTATGCATTTTAATGTGAATCTTTAGGTAGAATCAAAGCTTATACGTTTTTAGATATAGATTCTATTCTTGATTTAGGATTCTTCTGGATTTTAGGATTCTTCTGGATTTTAGGATTATGTGATGCTGTCAAGATAGCGCTTCCCTAAAGTACCATTGGTTCTAGTACCTCCTAAGGTAACCAAAATAAATGAATTTTTATAATGGAGCAAATGCAGCAGATGTTATGAATTTGACTTCTATGTGGAAGTTAATTTTGTTTTGTTCTATACTTTAGGCTTTAACTTTGGTCAGCTTTCTTGGTCACAAGGAGGAATTGGTTGAAAGAAAGTGGACCTATTACCAGCAATTTAGGATTTGCTTAGGCAAACTTAATCTACACTCTTTATCACTTTTAATTTCACTGTTTGTACATTCCACTATTTCTAACAAAGATAGATACTTTGCTTTTCACTATCTTAAACCTATTATTCAATGGTTCCATTGTATATGTGAAGAGTGCATGCCCATCTGTATACAATGCCAGAATAATTCCATAGTAACAACCTGCTTTAGGACATGTTCTCTGGGACAGGTGCATTTCAGGGTAAGAGGGATGGAAAAGGACTAATATTTATTGAGTACCTATATATGTTATCTCATTTAATTCTTGCAAGAACTTTGAGATAAACTGTTGGAATAGGAAACGCCCTTATTAAAGAGCAAAATTGCCACAGATTCTTATTTAAAGGACAACACTTAAAGAAAATGCCAACTTATCCTTGCCATTATAGTGGCTGAAATGAGAAATAAGTGAACTATAAAGATATAAGTGAGAAAATGTGAATGATAAGGCACTAACCATTACCATTTGCCTCCCCCTGACAGTGAATTATTGGACATAATGCATCTAAAAGAGAAACTAGCACTGTAATCATTGTGACTTTATAAAATGCTATCTCAGAAAAGACAAAGATTCACTCTTCTGCTCAAGTGAGGAAACACTTATTCTAATAGACTTTCATGTACATTGCCTAGATAAGGGAGCCTTGGTAGAACCACAGGCATAAACTGTTTTTAACATGTTCATTTAATTTCACTCCTGGGAAAGGGGTCTTTCATTGCAAAGGGCCTTTGATATAAAAGAAAATATCCTGAAATAACATATTTTCAGTTTTTATTTCTTGATGACCCACTCCAAGTTTGATTAGATAATAATTACCATTTTTAAACAAAATAATAAAAAAGTAGGTGAGGTTAAATGTTTTAAAAAATACAGAGAAGCTATCTTTTTCTTTACTTAAAATTTGTGGAGATTTTGTCAAGCATCTAGCACTATGGTTGATTTATAGTAGATGCTCAATAAATACTGAAATGAAACGTGGAAATAAATATGTGTACATTCATTTATTTATTCCTTTTTATTTTTATTTTTAAATTATTATTGAATTTATAGGGGTGACATTGGTTAATAAAATATAGGTTTCAGGTGTACAACTCTATAACACATCATCTGTATATTGTATTGTATGTTCACCACCCCAAGTCAAATCTCCTTCCATCACCATTTATCCCCTTTTTAGCTTCTTTGACCTTCTCCCACCCCCTTTCCCTATTTATTTCTTTTATAATCAACAGACATTTACAGAAGGTTTAATAGGTTTCAGATAGACATATTGGAGATTTAAATGTGAATAGCATACTAAAGCTAGCCTTTAGCCAGCATAAAAATCCTAGTGGAGAGACAAGTGAAGAGAGAAATTATAATAACACATCAGTCTTAGAATTAGGGTATGAAAGAAGTAAGAAAAATAGAAATTTGCAATTTGCCAGGGAGAACTGGGGGGGAAGACTTCATTGAATAAATCAGTTAGCATCTGAGCTGCTTCTTAAAGGAGTAATGAGGATGTGGAGTTAGACTATTCTAAGCTGAGGATATAGCATTTGTAAAAGTACCCAGACATTGAAAGGGTCTGCTATGTTTTGAGAATTGTAATAATTCAGTATCATTGCCATGGGTACAGCAGAGGGGTTAGGGAAAGAGATTAGACTGGAAAAAAAAACACAATACGTGAGAGTTTTGAGTAGTGCCATTGTTTTCTGATAGGAACCTGGAAAATGTTTAATTTTACTTAATTAATTTGAGTAAGATGGAGATTTTTCTAGAATATTAAACATTTTACTAGAATTTCCATGATATACCTTTTAGTGCTTTTACTATAGCATATGAGATGAGATATTAAGCTGTTAAAATAATGAAGTTATGCCAACTATGATGTGATATGAGAGTTTGGAATAATTTATTGAAAAAATTGCTAGTCACTTTCTCTTGAAATTGTGCTTTTTGAGTTGCTTTTTGAACTTACCTGTACCTTGTCAGCCTTGCTAGACAACTTGTAGGTCAGTCAAATGGATTTATTTCTAAATTCTAAGAAGTAAAGGCACTGAATGCTAACATAAATACAGTTTATTTATGGTTAATAGTTTTTATTTTTGCTTTTAAGAGAAAAAGAAGGCTATACAAAATATGTAAATGCATATCATCTCACTAGCTTCATGAAACTGCTAGCTGGGTATATCTTTGTTTTCTTCATCTTGTGAGCTTCTCAAGATATATACTTGTACTATGTGTTTTATTTGTACTAGGTGCTTTATATACATATGCTTTTAGACTTTATTCTAGATGCATTTTCACATCTGGAGATGTTCAGACTTTACAGTATTTGATATTTAAATTTTTTATTTTTATTCTAGAAAAAGAAACACCTCAAAGGTTTCAGACTTTATTTTAGAAAAGTTACAGTTCCTTCAACTTTAAATTGCTTCGATAGGTCACTACCAGATTACAGAGAGCATGATGTGCTTTTCAAGTTGAAAAGTTTTCCAAGTAATAACAGCAGTGAAAATTGTCAGAGAAACAACTAATTAATCTCTGCTCCTTTACAGCTGTTTAATGCAATGCATAACTAAAAGTCCTGTTAAATTAATTAATGATTTCAATTATGAACTTTTCTCCAAAATGTTATGATTCGTATCAGGCTGATAATGCAGTGACCTGGGAGTGTGAAATCTGTGTTATGAAGAGAGTCACCAGTTAATTGATTCACAAATTATTTAAAGTTTGTTGCACCCCAGGGAGTGTTCAGTTTCACGACAGTCATTTCTTAAAGTGTACAAACTCTTTTTTCACCTTAAGAATGTTTTCAGTTATTAAGCACGATAAAGTTGCCAGCTTGTTTCTGGGGCTTTGAGTCATCTTAACATTTATGCTTTAGAATTTGTATGTGAGTATGTGGAGATTAAATCTATGTTGAAGGAGAAAAAGTTTAGCAAATTATCAGTGACTCTTTTTCTTCATTGTGTTTACTTTAGTAATTTAAAATAATTTTGTAAATATCACCCCTTAATTTTTTTGCATTTGTTATACATTGAGTATATTTCATATTGAAAGATAATGTAATTATGCATTCTTAAGAAATTTTGAGTGGGTAAATAACTTAATAGAAATTGTTTTGATAACTGGTGTTTGAAGCATTTGGATTGCTGTTAGGTCTGAAATGCCAGTCTTAAGTGTTGGAGAAGGTGCTGACGTCTCAATGCAAGAGTATTAATTTCTGTAGGACGCCTTGAGTCTTTTTTATAGTATATAGGAAAAAATTAAGAGAGTCATATATACTTGCTTCCAGTCTTGTTATTTTATCCATCACTTAAATAACAAATAAAAATGTACATAAGGAGAAGGGAGGGGATCAATAATATCATTCATATTTTATAATACATTTATTAAAGTTTCATTAATGTTTCTATGCTGGGCTCGGGCTGATTTCAGAGTGGATGATAGGACCACGAGTGAAAACCTTTTTTTGGCTGCCCGTGGCTAGCTGAGGTAGAACGGTGATACTTGAGAGACTCTTTAGCAGGAGGAGAAGGAAGTAGGGACGTCTCTGGCCATTGAGTGGTAGGTACATCAGTGCTGAGTAATCTTGTCTGCTCCATACGCATATTTGGACTTAATGAATAGCTAAAAAGTCTAGTGCTTTTAGGGTGGTTAAACAATACCCTTATAAGTTTTACTCCGATTTGATAGGCAGTGTAAGAAAGACAGTTTGAGTTTAATATAAAAAACACATTTTGTCTCTCAGTTCTAAATTGGTAGATGTATTTAAAGGATGAAGCAGGAAGCTTGTATTTTGGACAAAGTTTATGTTTGCAAATTTTACTTATCCTTGTAACTCTTCTGTTTAACTTTTCTCATTTTTTTTTGACCCAAAAAATTGCCAAAAGAGAAGACAAATAGAGGAACAGTATTATTAAAAATAAGTTTATCTTTGTTAAACTTGCTGCAGGGCAAAAAGAAATTGACTTGAAAGGGAGTAAATTTATACTAATTTTTGCATTGTAGGAAATGTACTATTTCAGACACTGACTGACTGCTTCTGTTTTCTAAAATTAAGGAGCCTATAATCTCAGCACCATTAACAAGTGCTGTCATTCAGATACACAGTGTCTGGCTGATTTAAATAAAATGAAATGAAGATAGTTGTTTCTGGTCCCTTGGCTTCACTCATTGCCATAAACATATGCTCTGCGTCCCGCTTCTTTCCATCTTATTTATGACTTTAATTTGTTGTGTGGGCTGCGCTAGAAATTAAATTTAATATAATTCTCCAAGGGACCCTGTCATATAATAACATGGTAATTTCTGTGTATCCTTTTGAAAAATGAGGAAATTAATTCTTCCTGACATGTTCTAATTATTCCAGTGTGAACGGCAAATCCGTTTTTCCTAGCCCCTGAAGTGTTATAGGCAAATGGCTGGTGTTCAAAGCTGAGGTGCTAATGCTGACCAGCAGTGCGTTTAATTTGAAACATGAGCAGACACCTTTCAACACACCTTTGTAATATTGGAGTACTTTACAGAAATTAATTCACTACTTATTTGGCAGCTTAGCCTTGGGGTTATGTTTTTTTATTCATCAATAATATAGTCATGTTAGCATAATATTTCCTGTTTCCTTCAGTGCTTGGTGTCTATGTATGGAACTTAAAGTGTGCAATGGATAGTTCAACTGTACGAGTGAAAGAGAATCCACACACTTCAGAAGTACCAGTTGTATGCCAAATTGTGTTTACACTTTATAGAGAGGTGTAGTGAAGTCTTGAATGTTAACTTAATTATAGTCTGTGGTTAGCAGCTTTAACTGAAATTACACAGTGTAGAAATTATTGGGACAATCTTGCTATGAAAAGACTACTATACACTCTGCTGCCCTACTGTAGTTTCACTTGTGGAAATTCAATTTATTATATAGGCAATGACGCCATGAAAAGTCAGTTTGTGAATAAAATTTATGAATAGAAATCTCAAGTTCTGAACTCTGCGTGGAAAGAAGCACCTATACCTTGGGAGATAAAGGATTTGAACTTTTTTTTTTTTTTTTTGATGCTGTTGGTCATGTGAGGTGTGTGACTTATTCATTTGGATCATTAGGATTTATTTATAGAAGATTTATGTAGTATTTTTTTTTAGAGGAATAACAAAAAGAACTTCCTGATACTTGGTCCTTTATCTGTAATATTAATTGTAAAACCAGCTATTATATACATTTCTCTAATCATGTCAATCACTTGTGTCAGCCCTGATACAGTTCCTTTGTTTCAGTGAGCAGTTGATAAATGCTATTACATATTGGCCATTTATTGTTATAATTAACAAGAAAAATGAACGCCTGAGATCCTAGTTAGAAAATAGAAATACAATTAATATAAATACAAATACAGTAGAATTGTGTTTGGAGTAGCAGTAATCAAGGCTCTCTGTTCACCTATTTTTGTATTTCTATATTATACAGAGGCCTGGTGCACAGATTCGTGCACTGGTGGGGTCCCTCAGCCTAGCTAGTGGGGTTTGGGCCAAAACTGGCTATCTGACATCCCCCAAGGGGTCCCGGATTTCGAGAGGGCAGTTCTCGGGTGATGCACCCTGGAATCGGGCTCCCTCCTCTCTGATTCCAGGTGAATCACCCAAGAACAGCAGCTGCCAAGTCACCGCAGCTCGGCAGCTCCTGCGTTGAGTGTCTGTCCCCTGGTGGTCAGTGTGCATCATAGCTACCGGTTGGATGGTTGGACGGTCGGACGGTCCCTTAGGGTTTTATATATATAGATTACCTTTAAATTTTAACTTAAATGGGAGAAATAGGAATGGTAGTAAATAATTATTCTGAAAAATAGCATTAATATTTTCTGCTGACGATAAAGCTGCTAGATAAAATGTTATTCTTTTCATCAATCTAGTGGGGGCTACTGTCAGATTTAGATTACAGATAGGAGGGAGCTTATGACTTCTCTGTCTTAGCTTTCCCTTATACTAAACTGATGGAAAAAGTGAGCTTCTTTTGAAACAAAGGAGAAAAGACTTGGTTATCCCACCCTGGCCAGTGTTTCTAAATGGTTAGAGAGTCATCCTGTGCACCAAAGGATCTCGGGTTCATTTCCCAGTCAGGGCACATACTCAGGTTGTGGGGTTGATCCCCAGTCCGAACACATAAGGGAGGCAACCAATCGATGTTCTCTCTCATATCGATTTTTCACTCTCCCCCTCTCCCTGTTTCTCTCTCTCAAATCAGCGAAGAAAACATATCCTCAGGTGAGAATTAAAATAAATAAAAAAATAATAGTAAAAAGAAGACAGTAGGGAAAAAAAGTCTTGGTAGTCCCATCCTAGACAACAGACTGTACATGTTGCTAAAGATTACTCCAACTTCTGCTTTCCATCATCCATGGTGTGCTTCCTGTGTCTTTACATGCCCGTCTTCTGATAAAGACACCAGTCATATTATAGTAGGAGCTCACTCTATTTCACTATGATCTCATCTTAATTTAACTAATTTTATTTGCAATTATGCTAAAAGAAAGCTACAAATGTTCTAAGATCTTGATCTCTCCAGCCTTTAGGATGTCAAATAGAGTTTGGGTTGGTTGGAGCCTTGGGCCAAGCATGTCTAGCCACTAGCATCCTTGAGAGTTTCCTCCAACATGCCATACAAATATTAACTTTTAATCTGTATGCCATGGAATATAAAAGATGGGGAGCACTTCTGGGTTTACAGAGATGCATAAATTGTCCCCACCCTCCAGGAGATTATAATCTGGGTGGAAGCTAATGTCAATATATGAATGATTTAGAATGGAAGCCAGTGTATGATAAAGGCGAAATAAGAGACCAGAGAAGACTTTAAGGCAGCGGTTCTCAACCTGTGGATCGTGACCCCTTTGGGGGTCGAACAATCCTTTCACAGGGGTCGCCTAAGACCATCGGAAAACACATATATAATTACATATTGTTTTTGTGATTAATCACTATGCTTTAATTATGTTCAATTTGTAGCAATGAAAATACATCCTGCATATCAGATATTTACATTACAATTCCTAACAGCAAAGTTACAGTTATGAAGTAGCAACGAAAATAATTTTATGGTTGGGAGTCACCACAACATGAAGAACTGTATTAAAGGGTCGTGGCATTAGGAAGGTTGAGAACCACTGCTTTAAGGGATAGGTTGAACTGACATGGGCTATGAAGTCTGGGTAAGCTTTCATAAGGGGTGAAGAAACATTATAAGCAGGAAGTAAAGCAAGACTCAAGTTATGGGCTTGCAAAAATATGAGGTATTTTCATGAGTGTGAAGTAGGGCACTGTTTTTAAGAAGAGGTTTTATATAGGAAAGTTATGGAAGATGTAGAAAGGTGTGATGGGGTCAGCTATTGCAAATAACTTAAGGACTGGGATCATGTCTTAAATATTTTTGGTCATTTATAAGTCTGAGGATGTACCTTACATGAATTCAGTGTATTAACCCTGATTTCCTAGTTATTTTAAATATTTCATAGTTCTCTTTCTTAATGTGTACATTTGGTTTGTTTAGTTTAGTAATAACAGAAACTGTCTAATTAATTGATCATCTGCTAGTCTGACAACTGAGTATATTATTAAGGTGGCAGGGAAGGAGAACAATGACAATTGTTTTAAAAGCCTATTTTTGCGGGGGAGGTGGAGGTGGGAGGGGTCTAACTGAAAACTAAAATGCTAACCAAAATGTTAATTATCTCACCTTTTTGGCACCAAATTTCTTCATCTTTTCTTATTTTATTGATTTCAGAAAGCAGAGAGAGATAGAAACATCAATGATGAGAAAGAATCATTGATGGGCTGCCTTCTGCATGCCCCACACTGGGGATCGAGCCCGTAACCTGGGCATGTGCCCCCACCAGGAATTACACCCTGGCCTCCTGGTTCATAGGTCAATGCTCAACCACTCAGCCAAGCCGGCCTGGCCAAATTTCTCCATCTTTAAAATGAAGGTGTTGAAAATGATTTCCTATTTGGGTTCTTCTAGATAAAAAATTCTATAATTCTACAACTAATAGACTGTATTATCACATAGTTCATGTTCTTAAAGGGAAGCTTACATACAGATTTCATACTTTGGCTGTTACCCTACAGGTTGGTGTTTTATGTGTATATCTTTATGTGAAAACAAATTAAAAATAATTTGGATTTGCAAAATATATAAAAGCAAGCAATTAAAAGTAAGTACAAAGTATGTTGTAAGATTAACCTTTCAGTTCTTAAAACCATAACCCTCTTTTGAATAAATTTGAGTACATCTAAAATCATGTGATTTTTAACAGAAATTAATATACTGTGATTTTAACAGAAATTAATATGCATGTGTAAATCATTTGTGCTCTGCATAATTATTGTTATTCATATGTCTTTACTTTTAATAAATAGTAATTTCTTTCCTATTACAACAGTACACTGAAGAAGTAATTCTTGCAGTTTCATCAGCTGTGCGTCTAAGTTCTCAGTTAATAACAACTAAGCTTCAACTGTGGTGAATACTGTTATTTACCTCACATATTGAGGCTATATAATAGTTACATAGTTATGGCAGATGGGTCAAAATGCAAGTTAGATTGTTATTGTCTAATGTCTAATATAAACCTGAGCACTAAAAAGCACCCAAGTAAGATGTAAATATATCTTTAAATAGTTGTGACTATCACTTTTTCTGTGACTGAGTTTATAAATTAAACTATAGTATTTTTCTCTCTAGTCAAGATTTTTTTTTATTAAATCTTTATTGTTCAGATTATTACATTTGTTCCTCTTTTTTCCCCCCATAACTCCCCTCCTTCCAGCTCCCACCCCACCCTCCACCCTCACTCCCCACCCACTGTGTTCATCCATAGGTGCATGATTTTTGTCCAGTCACTTCCCGCATCTCCCACACCCCTTTTCCCCCCAAGAATAGTCAGTCTATTCCCTTTCTATGTCCCTGATTCTATTATAATCACCAGTTCATTCTGTACATCAGGTTATTTATTCACTTGATTCTTATATTCATTTGTTGATAGATGCATGTTTGTTGTTCATAATTTGTATCTTTACCTTTTTCTTCTTCTTCCTCTTCTTAAAGGATACCTTTCAGCATTTCATATAATACTGGTTTGGCGGTGATGAACTCCTTTAGCTTTTCCTTATCTGTGAAGCTCTTTATCTGACCTTCAATTCTGAATGATAGCTTTGCTGGATAAAGTAATCTTGGTTGTAGGTTCTTGGTATTCAGCACTTTGAATATTTCTTGCCATTCCCTTCTGGCCTGCAAAGTTTCTGTTGAGAAATCAGCTGACAGTCGTATGGGTATTCCCTTGTAGGTAATTGAGCCTCTTTCTCTTGCTGCTTTTAAGATTTTCTCTTTGTCTTTTGCTCTTGGCATTTTAATGATGATGTGTCTTGGTGTGGTCCTCTTTGGATTCCTTTTGTTTGGGGTTCTCTGTGCTTCTTGGACCTGTAAGTCCATTTCTTTCTCCAGATGGGGGAAGTTTTCTGCCATTATTTCTTGAAATAGGTTTTCAATATCTTGCTGTCTCTCATCTTCTGGCACTCCAATAATTCTGATATTAGTCCGCTTAAAGCTGTCCCAGAGGCTCCTTACACTATCTTCACACTTTCGGATTCTTTTTTCATTTTGCTTTTCCAATTGGGTGTTTTTTGTCGAATCTTTGGTTTGATTATTGTACTCCTCTGGTCTGCTATTGGGTATAATATTCTTTATTTCAGTCCGTGTATGCTTACTTTCTAATTTCTTTATCGTAGCATCGAGGGTCTCATTAGTTTTCGTGAGGCTCTGCACAAATTTATGGCAAGCCCTCAAAATTGCGATTCTTAGCTCCATATCCTCCATTTCTGTCATGTTTTTTTGTCTCCGCATCTTTTATGCTTTCTTGGTGCACCCCCTTGTGGTCTCTGTGCGCAGTCTTGTTCTAGCCAAGCCTTAATTGTTGTAGTTAACACTAGAGGGGTTTGACCCCCAGGCCGACTGGCTATAGGAATCAGCTGTATGGAAAACGTCTGCCTTCTGGGGAGGCGCTAATCCAGCCTTTGCCTGAGGCGATCGGCAAATGGCTGTGCGCAGGGTTTGGGTGGGGCGGGATCAGCAGGGCGGGCGGAGGGAGCAGTTATGGCCACGCTCAGTCCCGTTCCCAGAGGCTCTGCTTCTCAGAACCCCGGCAGCCGCTGCAAACCTCGGAGAGAAGGCTGCCCTCAGGTTCCAACTGATGCCGGATAATCCCGCTTCTCCCGTTTGAGTCTGGGTCCCTAGAGACTCGCCCGGATCTGGAGCCCAGAGTCTGAGACTCACTCCCGACAGAAAACGACAACCGCGCCCTCAGCCACCAGCCCGCTTTGCGCGCGCACCTCGGTACCTTTGTATTTTCCACACTGCGCCGCCTCTGAGCCTCGATTTGCTGTTCTCTTTCCTTCTAGTTGTAGAGTCTCTCTTCAGCCAGCCTTCCTGTGGTTCTGGGTGATGTCCGTTCAGTCTTTTAGTTGTATTTTTGAAATGGTTGTTTGCGGCAGCGGTCTCCGGCGTTTACCTACGCCGCCATCTTGGTCCAAGCGTCTCTAGTCAAGATTTTTAATGTTTAATTTATATAGACTATAGAAACAGACAAGTATTTGATCTAGTTTTCTATTCACTCACTCAAAGAATACTTGCTTATGAACCAAGTGTTCTGCTAAAGACAGGATACAGATCTAAGCAGGAAAGAGGGTCTTTATGTCAAAGAGATTATAGGTTAGAGGGGGAGATTAAGATAGATAAATAATTTTAGTACAATATGATATTCAATGGTGAAGGATTATATAAAGTGCTATGAGCAAACAGAAGAAATTAGTTTTAAAAGAATATATATAAAGGGAATTTTTATCAAAGCAGTAACTTTGAATCAGCTTTTCTTTATTTTTAAAAAATATATTTTTATTGATTTCAGAGAGGAAGGGAGAGGGAGAGATAGATAGAAATATCAATGGTGAGAGAGAATCATTGATTGGTTGGGGATCAAGCCCACAACCTGGGCATGTGCCCTGATCGGGATTTGAACCATGACCTCCTAGTTCATAGGTCGATGCTCAACCACTGAGCCATCTTGGCCGGGCATGCATCAGGTATTGATAGAAGAGTAGGAGTTAAAGGAATATAAGTCCTTTAATGGCCAAATTTTTGTCTTGCTCACTACTCTATCTCTTATGCCTACCTACTACAATGCCAAGCACAGAATTAGCGTTTTAGCACTATTTAGTTGGTGGAGGGGAGAGACAAGATTTAAAAAGAACCTTCCAAGATGTAGAGACAGAGAAGCATTGATCAGATGCTCAAAACTGGGAGGGAAAGCAGGGGAGGGTGGGGGTGAGGGGGAAAGATCAACCAAAGGACTTGTATGCATGCATATAAGCATAAGTGATGGATGTGGACAGCAGGGGGTGAGGGTGAGGGCAGGATTAGGGGGGATGAGGGGACATTAGGGGGGATAAGGACACATTTGTAATATCTTATTCAATCAAGGGAAAAAAAAATAAAATCACTTTGTCTCTGCAAAAAAACCCCCCAAAAAACAAAAACCTTCCCAGAAACAGGAGAAACATGGGCAAAAGCATGAAGATGTGGAAAGTCATGGTATATGTGAAGACTTATGATTTAGTTGTGCATGGCTGGAATGAGGGAATATGAAGACAATGAACTAAAATCTAATGACTTAGAGCATGTACATTGGAGTCAGACACACTAGAATTTTAATCTTGACTTCATCTTATACTACTTTTATGATTGTGGGTAAAAGGCTAAGCCTCAGTTTTCCTACTTTAAAATATAACTAATATATTTACTTGTAATGTCACTCTAAAAATTGCCTGGCAAATGGACAGCTCCAAAAAAATTATTAAAAGACTAGAGGCCCGATGCATGAAATTTGTGCAAAGGGCTCGGCCCTTGCAGCCCTGGCTGCTGCCTTGGCCCTTGCAGCAGCCCCAGCTGCCTCGAAGCCCCGCCCTCTGCCCACTGGTCATTCTGGAAGGTCACCCCGGAAGGTGGTTCTGCCGTCTGGTCTAATTAGCATATTAGCTCTTTATTATATAGAACTAGAGGCCTGTTGCACGAAGATTCGTGCAATAGGCCTTCCTTCCCCTGGCTGCTGGTACTTGTTTTCCTCCAGTACCTGGGACCCAGGCCTTCACTCTGGCCGCTGCCTTCTGTCTTTGCTCCAGCTGGAGTCTTCACTGCGGCTGGAGCCTTCAGTCTTCACTCCAGCTGGAACACCGCTCCTGTAGCATCCTCTGCCCCCGCCCTCCCCCTCATAGCAGGTGTTCCGCCCTGCCCAGCTGCTCTGTGTCTGCATACATGCTGCCCAGAGGCCCAGAGCGGCTGGGGGGTGGGGTCGCTGCCATCTTTGTTGGGTTTATTTGCATATTCACTCCTGATTGTCTAGTGGGCATCGTGGAGGTATGGTCAATTTGCATCTTTCTCTTTTATTAATGTAGATGATTACTTTAAAAAAGGAAGTAGAAGGTCCAGAGATTGGAAGAACACCTCTGGTGAAAATCTTGAAGGTCTTGTGACATATTTAGGAGATTGGACTATCCATTAGGTCAGTGGTTCTCAACCTTCTGGCCCTTTAAATACAGTTCCTCATGTTGTGCCCCAACCATAAAATTATTTTCGTTGCTACTTCATAACTGTAATGTTGCTACTGTTATGAATCGTAATATAAATATCTGATATGCAGGATGGTCTTAGGCGACCCCTGTGAAAGGGTCGTTCGACCGCCAAAGGGGTCGCAACCCACAGGTTGAGAACCGCTGCATTAGGTGACCGGGAGCTATTAAATTTTAGTTTGCTGTTAAACATTAACCACAACATATGTACAAAGCACCCTGAAAAAGGACACTTAGTAGTTATAAACTGTATCCTTTTCATAATATTCTGTTGTTGTCTCACAACTTCAGCATTCCAGATCCGGCTCATATTGCTCAGTTATTTGATGTTTACTCCAAACAGGGAATAGCCTGAATTTATCAACTTGGTTAAGCTAAATGTCCTTCCTCAAGTCTCCTGAGGTTAGGAGATGAGTTAAATAGCACATAGCAGGAAACCAAAATTTAAATACCGGGAATAAAATAAATGAATTGGATAGATGTTATTTACAGGACTACCGTATCGATGACCTAAAATATAGCTAGAAGTGGCAAGTGGATAATCATTGGTTGATAATTGAAAGTTGATTGCATTTTTATAGGTCATGTTCCAAATGTGGCTGACCCAGTAAGGTCTTTTAATAGACCTCAAGTTTTAGAGTTTATCCCTGTACCCAAACCTTCATACACAATGTCTTACATGTCATATATTCACACATTTGTTGTTTAATGGTATAATTTATATTTCAATTGATATAATCAGCTTTTACTCCTCTAAAAATGTCTTAAAAAACTCTTTTTTTCTTCCATAGGGCAAAGGAGGGAAAATAATGAGTAGATGTGTTTGTTAATGAAAAAAAAACAAAAACCCTCATATGCTATTGTTAACATTTTCAGAGTGGAAAAGAGCACAAATATTGCCTCTCAGTTATTTCAAGTGTAAGTAATACTGCTAGTCTGAAATTTTTGATGAGTCTAGCTTTGGCAGTCCAGTGTGGTGTAAGAAGGTGTGTTTAGGGAGAGAATGATGTTTAAGAAAGGCCTCGATATGTCATTTTTGAGTACTGCAGCAGAAATTACATAGTCTTCAAGCCTTGCAGTATTAGAGGATTGCTGGTGGTGTTGCAGGCCTTCATAGAATATTGACTGAATAAATGGCTTTAATATTTGAATCATGGATGTGGAATGAAATGTACTGGGACCTAGAATTCGTGGGAGAAGAGTAGTTTGTTAAGAATTGACCTAAAGTAGCTACTACTGGGTTTTCTAGATCAGTATTTTTCTAAGTATGATCTGAGCACCACTAATTGGATTAACTAACTGGATAAGTAACTAGATTTGGGTGCTTGTTAAAATGCATGTTCTTGATGCCCAACCTATTGAATTAGAATATCTAGAAGTCCAGGAATTTTTTTTTCAGGAATCTTTATTTAAAAAAATTCCACAGATGATTCTAATCACCACAAAGATTGAGAACCACAGTTCTAGAAAAGTAATTTGGTAAAGAGCTGATATTTAAAAAACTAAGACAAATGCAAAATTGAGTATCTGATTAAGGTAGCTTGTATCACTGAGTACATCTAAAATAACTCTGATATTAAAACTGACCTTTTAAATTAATTCATTTTAAATTTAAAACTCTTCACAGTAACAACATGTAAACAGCTAATTCATACATTATTTCAGTTTCATATATAAATTACTTTTGAATCCTTGGGCTTAAAGAGAGGAAATTCTACAAATATACTTTTGACTATAATTAACTAGATATATGCTTTTGAACTAATAATTGGAGTTCTGAACTCTCCTAAAGAGCTTTTAAAATGATGCTGATGTCTTTTCATTGTTGTTAAGTCACTGGGTGGGGTCCAGATAGTTGTCATAAATGGAGTAGTGCTAATTAAATATTATTATTCGTCTGTATCAATCAACTAAAATTAACTATATTTGTGACTTGGTAGGAGTGGAGGGATGGAAAGTGAAAGAGCTGACATGAACTCTATGAAATGAATGCCAGTTGAATACAGAGAAAGTAAAATTAGTAAGATTTGATGGTAATTAGTTTGTTGAAGGGACTTTTGGGGAAAATACCTAAACAGCAGTCTATCTTTGTTTCTGAAAATGAAATCATTTTTATTTTCCCTCCTCTTTCTGATCCCGCACTTTATTTCTTATAGAGAATGTAATGATTACTGGAATGTAGGAGAAGTTTGATAATGTCTAACTGGATGGAACCTTTAGTACTTTTAATAGTAAAAAATTTTTAAAAATTGATAATGTCTTATATAACTGAATAGATTATAAGAAATTGGGAAAGTTACCTACAATGAATATGCCACATGAAATTTAAACCACCAATAACAATTATTATTAATATGCTTCATAATTGTTAAAAATATGTATTCTTCTTTTTTTAATTTTAATTAAATCTTTATTGTTCAGATTATTACATTAGTTACTCTTTTTTCCCACCATAACTCCCCTCCACCCAGTTCCCACCCAGCCCTCCGCCCTCACTCCCCACCCACTGTCCTCATCCATAGGTGCACGATTATTGTCCAATCTCTTCCCTCACCCCCATACCCCTTCTCCCTGCCCCCCAAGAATAGTCAGTCCATTCCCTTTCTATGTCCCTGATTCTATTACAATCACCAGTTCATACTGTTCATCAGATTATTTATTCACTTGATTTTTAGATTCACTTGTTGATAGATGTGTATTTGTTGTTCATCTTTTGTATCTTTACCTTTTTCTTCTTCTTCCTCTTCTTAAAGGATACCTTTCAGCATTTCATATAATACTGGTTTGGTGGTGATGAACTCCTTTAGCTTTTTCTTATCTGTGAAGCTCTTTATCTGACCTTCACTTCTGAATGATAGCTTTGCTGGATAAAGTAGTCTTGGTTGTAGGTTCTTGGTATTCATCACTTTGAATATTTCTTGCCACTCCCTTCTGGCCTGCAAAGTTTCTATTGAGAAATCAGCTGACAGTCGTATGGGTATTCCCTTGTAGGTAACTGATTTTCTCTCTCTTGCTGCTTTTAGGATTCTCTCTTTGTCTTTTGCTCTTGGCGTTTTAATTATGATGTGTCTTGGTGTGGTCCTCTTTGGATTCCTTTTGTTTGGGGTTCTCTGCGCTTCCTGGACTTGTAAGTCTATTTCTTTCACCAGGTAGGGGAAGTTTTCTGTCATTATTTCTTCAAATAGGTTTTCAATATCTTGCTCTTTCTCTTCTTCTGGCACCCCTATAATTCTGATGTTGGTACGCTTGAAGCTGTCCCAGAGGCTCCTTACACTATCTTCGTATTTTTGGATTCTTTTTTCATTTTGCTTTTCCGGTTGGGTGTTTTTTGCTTCTTCGTATTTCAAATCTTTGAATTGATTCTTGCGACTCTCTGGTCTGCTGTTGGGAGTCTGTATAATATTCTTTATTTCAGTTAGTGTATGCTTAATTTCTAGTTGGTTCTTTATCACAACATCGAGGGTCTCATTAGATTTCTTGAGGATCTCACTACATTTATTGGCGGTCTCACCAGTCTTCTTGAAGATCTCACTACATTTATCGGCGGTCTCACCAGTCTTTTCGAGGGCCTTATTAAATTTATCGGCGGCTTCTAGACAGTTCTTTAAAGACCTTAAAAGTGTGGTTTTGAACTCTATATCCAACAATTTGCTTTCCTCCAATTCTGTCGTTTGTGTCCTGTTTCTATGTCTCGGCATTTTTTATGCTTCGCTGTGTCGATAGAGTGCCTTTCTGTGCTAAGTGTCCCAATTACCTGAGGTAGACACTCTTGGTACACCCCCTTGTGGGCTTTGTGCACAGTCTTATTGTAGTTAAACCTTGATTGTTGTAGTTATCACTGTGAGGAATTGACCTCCAGGCCAATTGGCTGTGAGAATCAGCTGTGTCTAAGGTGGGAGAACTTCTGTGCTGGAGACACCCCTCTGGGGCTAGACTTGCTTCAGTGGGGCTTTGGTGCTCACTGAGTCTGCCCCCTGAGTGTGTCTTTTATGGTTCCACGGAGCTGCAAACTGGATGGTCCCACTCTGACCTCTGGGCTTCCTGGCTCCTGGATCTCTAGGGAGGTGCTAATCTAGCCTTTGCCTAAGGCTATCCAGCAAAAGCCTCCCTTCAGGGCTTGGGTGGGGCGGGTCCCACGGGATCAACAGGGTGGGGTAAGCAATTATGGCTGCTCTCAGTCTTGCCCTCAGAGGCTCTGCTTCTCAGTGTCCTGGTAATCGCTGCAAGCCCCTCGTAGAGAAAGCTGCCCTAGGGTTCTGACCGATGCCAGACAGTCCCGCTTCTCTGGTATGAGTCTGGGTCCCTAGAGACTCGCCCGGAACTTGAGCTCAGAGCCTGAGACTCCCTCCAGATTGAAAATGACAACCTCGCCCTCAGCCGCCAGCCCGCTACGCATGCACTCCGAACCTTAGTGTTTCACTTCAGCACTGCGCCTCCTCTGAGTCACGGTATGCTTTTCTCTTTTCTCCTAGTTGTAGAACTTCCACTCAGCCAGCCTTCCTGTGGTTCTGGATGATGTCCGTTCCGTCTTTTAGTTGTATTTTTGAAGTGGTTGTTCGAGGCAGCAAACTCCGGTGTTTACCTATGCCGCCATCTTGGTTTCTCCGTATTCTTCTTTTATAATCCCTTGTTCCAGTTTGCTCTTCTTCATGTTTTTTATATCTAGTTTATAAATGTGTATATTAGCATTTAAAAAATATATTTTTATTTCAGAGATTAAGGGAGAGAGACAGAAACATTAATGATGAGAGAGAATCATTGATTGGCTGCCTCCTGCACACCCCACACTGGGGATTGATTGTGTCCTGACTGAGAATCGAGCTGTGACTTCCTGGTTCATAGGTCAACACTATACCACTGAGCCATGCTGGCTGGGCTGTCTATTAGCATTTTTAACCTTATGTTGTTGTTTTTTTCTTTCTTAACTATAGTTTAGACTGAAATTCCCAAGGAGCATTGGGATTTTGCCTAATTATTATGAGATGATTAGAACTTTATTTTAAAAAATTTCCAACTATGTAAATTGTTTATGTAGAAAATTTGTCTGGCTTGTTTTATGGAAATTATCATCTTAGATATAGTGTCCACTGTGTGCCAGATACTGTTTGCGACAATGGAGATATTACAATAAATAAAAATGACGGCTGCCCTCATTAAGTTTATATTCTAGTGGTAGTGGTGGGAAAGATACTAAAAAATAACAAGCAAATAAAATATAGTATGTTAGAAGGTGACAACTACTATGGAGAAACATCAAGCAGGATAAAGGAGGTAAAGAGTATTTTATTGTATAAGATACAATAAGATTTCATGAATAAGGTGATCTTTGGGCCTGAGACCAGAAAGCAGCTAAGGAACAAATCATGCTGATATCTGGGGAAGAGCATTCTAGGAAGGAGAACCAGTGTCCTGATGTAGGAATAATAGTAAAGAGGCCAGTGTTGCTGTATGGTGTGAATGATGAGGATGTGCAGGATTTAATCCACTGCAAGAGCTTTGGCTTTTACCCCGAGAGAGATGGGAAACCATTGAGGATTCTCAGCCAAAAAGTATCATAATCTGACTGTTTTAAAACTCTGGCTGTTATGTTGAGTATAGACTTTATCAGGGAGACTAGGAGTATTTTGCAGTTATCCAGGTAAAATATGATGGGGTCTTGGGATGAATGAATGGATAGATGAATGAATGAATGAATGAATGAAAAACTAAATAAACAGTGGTTGTATGTCATTCTGAACTGATCCAGGTAGGTAAGTCTTCCCTGAGGAAGTAGCAATTGAGCTGAGATCTGAAAGAATAATGTGTTACATGCTATTGTGTTGGTTCTGACTCCTGACAACACTATGAATGACTGATACCCACAATGTCCTATCCTAAAAAGCCCTGCTCAGCTTCTGTAGACTCATGCCTATGGCTTTTTTATGGAGTCAATCCAGCTCATATTTGGTCTTCCCCTTTTCCTGCTGTCTTCCCCTCCCTGCCCCCCCCCCATTGGTAGTATTGTTGTCTTTTCTAAAGAACTGTGCCTCCTCATGATGTGCCCAACTAGGACAGCTTCAGTGTTGTCATTTTTGCCTACAGTGATATTTCAGGCTTTATTAGCTCTAGACACACTTGTTCATCTTTATGGCAGTCCAAGGTATCCATAGAGCTCTCCTTCAAAACCATATTTCAAATGAATTAGTTTTTTTCCCTATCAACCTTCTTCCCTGTACAACTTTCACATCCTTATGTAATAATTGGGAATACGAGGGTGTGGATCTTAGCCTTGGTTTCTAATGTCACATCTCGCTCTTGGTGATCTTTCCCAAATCTTTCATTGCTGCCCTTCCAAGTATCAGCCATCTCTTGATTTCTTGGCTACAGTCTGCATTTGAATTGATGACTGAACCAAGGTAAGCAAAATCTGTAACAATTTCATTGTCTTCATTGTGTATGTTAAAGTTGTGAATTTCTTCTGTAGCCATGACTTTTGTCTTCTTGATGTTCAAATTCAGTTCTCCTTTGGCACTTCCTTCTTTCACTTTCATCAGAACTTATTTCAGATCATTGCTATGTTCTTCCAGTAAGATGGTGTCATCTGTATATCTTAAGTTACTGATATTTATTCCACTGATTTTCACTCCTTCCTATGAGTCTAGCTCATTTTTCCCTATGATATATTCTGTGTATAGATTAAACAGATAGGGAGATAATATGCACCCTTGTCTGACACTTCTGCCTATAGGAAACCATTCTGTCTCTCCATATTCTGTTCTGACATCGGCTTCCTGTCCACCATATAGGTTACACCTCAGGATAGTCAAGTGCTGAGGCACGCCTATATTTTTTGGGGGCAACTATAGCTTTTCATGAAAGAATGATAGTGATAAAAGGACTTGGGTACTGGGGGAGGGAGTAAACTATTTTAAGGAAAGGAAAGAGCTTATGCGAAGATGGGGTGGTGGGAAGGTGCATGTTGTACTCTAGGAACTGGAAGATTGCTGGTGAGGCCAGAGCTCAGACAGCTAACATTTATATGCTAATTATAAGACTTATTTTATTTCTCAAAATGGTCTTAGGGAGTTCTTATTTTTTCCATTTTACAGTTGAGGAATTTGAAGCTTAGAGAAGTGAAGTGACTTACCCAGGGTCAGATTACTAAGAAATAGCAGAGATTGTTTGGTTATTACATTCTCTCTCCCCATACCTACTACTACACTCACTCACCAGAATATAATTTTAATGATGGCAGAAACTTTATTTTATTTGAAGCTGTATCCTTAGCAGTTAGAATAGTACCTGCTGGTTGGTAGATGCTCAGTAAATAATTGCTGAATGAAAGAATGAGTTAGAATCAAGGTGTATCTAACTGCAAAGTCCATGTTCTTAATGACATCTTGTATATTCAGGCGTAAATTAGAGCTATCAGATTGTTTCTTAATAAGGTTTTGATAGAGAACAAAGCCTTAAGCCAGTGTAATCTAAAGGAGATGAAGGGGAAAAATCACTAAAGGGGAAATAGAGCTCAGAAAGAATAGACTAATTGTTTCAAAATAAATTTGCCATAAACTAGAGTAGGTAAGAAGAGAGGAGGAAAAGAAGGCTCTGATTCTAAAGCTGGTGGCTGACTTTCACAATAGCTTTCACTAGAACCTGAGTGTGGACATTTTCTTGCTTTGCTTATCCTCCAGTTTGCACATTGTCTTGACTTAGCTACTCTGTTTCCTGGGAAACAGAACACAGTCAACATGCCCTATATAATTCCTCTCTCTGGTCCCCTTTAATTTGTTCACTCACCAATCCCCCTCCCTCAAACATTTTTCTTATCAAGTGCTCTCAGATAATTTGTCCTCCTTGCAATGTGACCTGTGGGACACACGGACTATCTGTTAACTTCTTATTTCTGAGTTGGTAGTTCAGGTGTGTAACTTTACACCTGTCTATCCATAGATATTTCTCCCTGAAGTAGAACTTTGTGTCTCTCACTCCTAGGAATTTAGGCCTTAATCTTTTTGTTTCTTTACCTTATACTGTCTCGTGTGTGTGTGTGTGTGTGTGTGTGTTTTGTGTTTTTTTTTTTTTTTTACCACTTTAACATATTCATCTTTTCCCTTTTATCACAGAGGAAGAAATGTTTCATCTCTTTTCATAAAGTGACATCTCTACTTGTGTTTTTTACTTCCATTCCCTCCTACCTCTGCCAGAACTTTGCTCTGTTAATTATCCTCATTCTTTCTTGCAACCCCTATCTGTTCTTTTTCATGGAGTTGGAGATTCAGGTTTTAATTCCTGTTTTTCCACTTTCTGGCTTTGGAACTTTGAGCGAGTTATTTGGCTTCTTTGAGTCTCAATTCTTATCTTAAAATACCATTTGTTCTGCTAACCTTGCATGTCCATAGTGAATCAGTTACAATAAGGTATGTGAAAGCACTTTTTAAGAAGAAAATACCTTTCAAATGCAAGGTGTTATTATTACATCCTACATGCACAGATAATTCAAATCTCTTCTTAAAACAGTTTTTTTTCAACTTTGCTAACCCTTGAAATATCCTTATTTCCTTCTTTCTTTCTTCCTTTATTATCTATCTTTTTATTCCTCAGTTCATTAGAACCTGGCTTCCATTTGATTCTGGATAAGTCTATTGAGTCTGTTGCCTTCAGGATTACTAGAGGTGGCCTAGTTCCATATTCTCAGCTCTCATTCTTGCGATCTGTAGCAGTTGATATTTTTTACTAAAAATGGCTTAGCACAGTGTTTAATAGTAGCAGATATTTAATAATTTTTTTGTAAATCAATGTAGTCTCTTTGTCCTTTTTGGATGAATCTACTTTTCCCTCTCATAAACCCCCAATTTTATGCACCCCCAAATTTAGTTTGTTGCTGCTATTTCACTCTCTATTCCTCCTGGGAAGTTTGACCTGCTTTAAGGCTTTTCCACTCTATAGAGATGGATCTCAATCTGCTTTTCCAACTCAGTCCTGAGCTTTGGTTCTGCCTGTTTAACTCTAAATCTCTACCTGGATGTCCCATTGTCACTTCAAATTCACCAAGTTTATCATCTCCTTCCCCTAAATCAATTTCTCTTTCAGGCTTAAGTATTTTTATAGTAATACTAGCATTTAGTTATACAGACTTGAAGCTTCATAAGTATGTTGACTCATTTTTCTTCATATATCTCTACAGTAGTCATTCATTTGCTCATCAAATGCTTAGTCAGTGTTCATTACATATAAAATACTATTCTAGACACTAGGGATATAGAACTGAAACAAAAAAAGACAAAAAATAACTACTCAGAAGGATCTTATATTCGAGTCATTTACTTTTATTCATTTACTCACTAATTATTCACTGAGAATGATAGGGTCCTATTTTATATAGAGTTGCCAGAGAAAGTTTCTATGATATGGAAACATTTAATCAGAAACCTGAATGAAGTAAGGGATTGAGCCATGCAAATTATTGGGGAAAGAACTTTTAGGCAAGCGAAGATGCTGGGTTTTATCTAAGTGAAATGAGAAGCCATTGGAGGGTTTAAGAGAGAAGCAAGATGATGTAATTTCCACATTTAAAAGAATCACTGTTCTATGGAGAAGAACAGACCAGGAAAGCAGTTGTAGAAGCAGAGACATTAGTTAGAAGGCTAATATAAAAGTGCTCATAAGAGAGATGATATCTTGGACTAGAGTGGTAGCAGAAGAAAATGATACATGCTATGGTTGCATAAATTAGAACAAAGCCTTTTCTGTGTAGATGTTGCCTTGTCTGGTAGAATAGCTTGGTGAGTTGGTGGAACTTTTCCTCCTAGTGCCTTTTACTTACATAGTTTTAGTCCTATGCCAGGGTACGTGCTTTAGTGAGCAGAGAGAGCTAACTAGATTTGCAGCCTAGTTACTCTTTCATCTGAGCACCCTTGTGCAGTGAATGAACTGTATAATGGCTGTCCTAGATAGAAGTGAAAGGAATGAGAATTCACTCTTCTTTTATTTTTAATTCTCATTATTCTCATGCAGACTTTATCACTTCACATATGTAGGATGTCCCCAAAATGTATACACACTGAATAATTATTAATTCCAATGTTTTTTTCCTTTTCAGATTTAACCCATTGGAATAAATAATTATTCAAAGTGTGTATACCTTTTTTTGGATACCCCAGATTTAATCTCTCCAGCCACTGAAGACCATAACTATATCTAATTCTTTCATTCACTAGTGTCTGACATGGTGTCCCATCTGTAGTCTGATATTTGGTGATAGTGGCAATAATGAAGTCATTCATATCTAGTGTCTGCAGAGATCACTGTACTAAAGTTCTTGAGTACTAAAGTAGTTCTGCATATTCATAAGAGCTAATCATAACAATTCGTGTCCATTGGTAGGAGACAAACTGTTAAATGTAAAGCCCATTGATATGATCTATATAAGTTAAAAGTGGATGCAGCTTTTGTAACAGGTAGTATTAGTTGTCATTTGAGAGGCTGATTGTTTCAATGAGCCAGGGTTTGTTTTAATGGTTGGTACCGACTGCAAGGAAAGTGACAAAATACTTGATGTTTTTCATATGTGCCTATTTCAATAACCCAGCAATATCTTGCAAGACCTGGTGTAGAGGATGAAGCAAGTCTAGGAACTGCTGCCAAGTCCTACATAGTAGCAACATGTAAGTAGTTTAGTCAGATTCACTTAAACTTTGAAATCTAGTGTATTAGAGGCACATGCAGAAGCTGTGTTAATTGCTAGGTTATTTTCCATATGGTTCTGTTTTAATAAAGCATATTTGATGCAGATGGTTGGAAAGTAAGTTCGGTAATGTCTAAACTGGCCCTAATTCCTGCAGCGCTTCCACTCCAATACTTAACAGTGCCCTTGTAAAGTTTCTTCATTCACTGACTTTTTGTTTTTAGTTGAAATGTGGCCTAAGATAACTGAAAATGATTCTTTTTTATTTAAACTTCATCTCTAAAAGAACAAGAACAGTCATTTCCTCCCTGATTCCACATCAAAACTATACTTCAGCTTGGTTTATTTAGTATTATTTGGCTTCTATTCATCATTATTATGAATATATTTCTGAATATTTTTAGTGGAGGAAATGGGAATTACAAGGATCACAAATAGGAATTGAAGTGACTTCTCCAAATGCTGAAGTTAGCTTTGTTAAAATGACAATACTTTTACCTCTTCAGGGATATGAAATAGAATAGCTTAGGATATTAATAACTATGTCTTGTTTGCACATTCTCTATTTCTTTTGCAGTAAAATTGGACTTGCTAGATATTACTATTAAGTTAGAAATGAAATCAAGGGTAAATTGTTCAGCAATATTGCAAAAATATTTTCATTTTCTTTCCTTCTAGAATATCTACATATAGTCATTGTGTTTGTCTTAAATCTTTTTTTAAAATTGTTTAAAGTATTACATATATCTCCTTTATCTCTGATTGATCCTCCTTGGCCACTCCCACCCCCAAGGGCAAGCCCCCACTGCCCCATTGTCTGTGTCCATTGGTTATGCTACTATGCATGCATAAAATCCTTTGGTTGATCTCTAACCCCTTCCCTCCCCTGCCTTCCCTCTGAGGTTGGATGGTCTGTTCAGTGCTGCCTTATCTCTCGATCTGTTTTTGTTCATCAGTTTATATTGATCATTATATCCTACATATGAGTGAGATCATGTGATATTTATCTTTCTACAACTGGCTTATTTTGCTTAGCATAATACTCTCCAGGTCCATCCATGCTGTTGCAAATGGTATGAGTTCCTTCTTTTTTACAGCAGCATAGTATTCCATCGTGTAGATGTACCACAGTTTTCTAATCCACTCATCTGCTGATGGGCATTTAGGCTATTTTCCAATCTAAGCTATTGTAAATTGTGCTGCTATGAACATAGGGGTGCATATATCCTTCCTGATTAGTGTTTCTAGTTTCTTGGGATATATTCCTAGAAGTGGGATTACTGGGTCAAATGGGAGTTCCATTTTTAACTTTTTGAGGAAACTCCATACTGTTTTCCACAGTGGCTGCACCAGTCTGCATTCCCACCAGCAGTGTACAGGGTTCCTTTTTCTCCACATCCTCACCAGCACTTGTCATTTGTTGATTGTCTTAAATCTTTAGAGAGAGTTCAGGTATATTAACAGTAATATGCTGATTCCGTCTAACTATTTTATTATGGAGTACTTGTTGCGCTCTCTCTCTCTCAATATATATATATATATATATATATATATATATATATCTTCATATTTTCTCAAGAATATAGATAATGTCCTTGTTAAATTTGAGGTTGAGTTCTACAGAGCAAAGTGGGAGACATGGTTCAATAAGTTTGTGTCTGTTTTGCTGGTGTGTTTTTTTTTTCTTTTTTCTCACATTGTCACTAAAATATTCTCTTTGTTATCTGAATAGGACATCTGCTGACTAGCCTGACCCTCTTTACCTGATTGTGTGAAAAGTCTTGGTTAAATCTGTTAGGCCTTGGAGGCCCAAGAATCTGCTAAGTGCTTCTGAGCTTGAAAGACACACTGTCCTTGGTCTGTGTTGTCTCTCCCACTTATGGACATTCTTTGATAAATAAGCCTGATGTAGGTATGGGATAAGCCAAACAATGAAGTATTCTCAGCAGTAATTGACCCAAGGGCTAATTACCTCTTAATGAGCATTGGATTTTTTCTCATATTCTAGAGGAGGTTAAAAAAATGCAAAAAAAAAAAAAAAAAAAAAAAAAGAAGAAGAAGAAAATTAAATTTTTGTCCAACGAAGTTATCTTAATACAGGAGTCCTAAAACTGAAGAGAAAGAATTAAAAAAAAAAAATCTTGGCCCTAACCGGTTTGGCTCAGTGAATAGAGCTTTGACCTGTGGACTGAAGGGTCCTGGGTTCGATTCTGGTCAAGGGCATGTATCTAGGTTGCAGGCTCGATCCCCAGTAGGGGGCGTGCAGGAGGCAGCTGATCGATGTTTCTCTCTCATCCATGTTTCTAACTCTCTATCCCTCTCCCTTCCTCTCTGTAGAAATCAATTATACACACACACACACACACACACACACACAATCTCTCTCTCTAGGGGCCCAGTGCATGAATTCTTGCACCTTGAAGGGAACTGTGGGCTGTGAGGCTGCGGTGGGCACAGGGGTGGGTCTCAGCCCATCCTCCGTGTCCCTGCCTGGCCCCTCCACTGCGGCCCCTGGTCCTCTGTCCGCCGGCAGTTCTGTTCCCGCCACCGCTGCTCCCACGCATTGACAGTGTGGAGTGATTGAGGCCAGCACCAGCGGGGCAGGTGCTGCCATCAGCGGGTGCGAGCAGCGGCTGCTGCCCTGATAGCCCCTCAGGAGTAGGGGGAGGTGGAAAAGCCCTAAGGGGCAATCGGGGCTGGTATCAGGCGCTGTCAGGGGGTGTGAGCACCAGGAAGGACCGCAGCGCACAGAGCAAAGAATTTTCAGTAACCACCAGAGGCTTGCCGTAATGACAGTGACCGGCACCCTGCCTTGGTCTGGCGCCCCCGCTCACCTGCTCCACCATCCTGCCGTGGCCCACGCTCTCCATGTTCCTTGCTCGGCTGCCTGCTGCCTACACCTGTCATATTCCGCGCGCGCCCCCTGGTGGTCAGCATACATCATAGTGACTGCTTGTTCAGTTGTTCGGTTGTTCTGCTGTTCGGTCTATTTGCATATTAGCCTTTTATTATATAGGATTTGCATATTAGCCTTTTATTTCAGGTCTAATTCTTGAACTGTATCTCTTTTAGTCTTGATTTTATATAGATCTGGATTATAAGAAATCTTCCAGAATCACAATCCTTCATTTATCTACCTCCTCTGCCCAGATGTACTTGCATGTGTTTGGGGAGTTGTATTAAACATACCCCTTTGCCACAGAAACTATTCATCTTTAAATGTCAACTTCAATGTTGAAATTTTATGAGAATGGAAAGGAATACACATTTTCACTTATTTTAGACTTTCCTTTGGAAAATGTAGTTTGCTGCTGTTGTCTCAAGTTGGAAGGTTTTACAAATTTTTTTTTCAAATACTCAAGAAAAGCAAATGCAATCCTGAATTAGACTAGGAAAAAATGTACCTTCCTTTAAAAAATCTTAATAATTGTGGCACATCAGTCTTAGTCATTTCTTTTGACCTTTTCCTCAATTTATATTCACTCTGGAGATTTCTTTTGTCTTGCCTTGTTTGTTTTATTTCAAGCATGGTTTAACTTTTCACTGGAGCAAGAGCCTAAAAAGGTCAGAATAAGAAGAGAACAATTACCTTTGTAACAACTGTCAATTATTCAAGATAGAATATGTTATTTTCCAAACAATGTTGAAAAACAATTGAATAATTATTGTTGAGTTTGATTTACCTTGAGAAATCTCAGAAAAATTTTAAAGATCCATTCTGTCACTTTTTTTGTTTTCTTATGTGAGAATGCGTTTTAAACTCACAGAGAATAGCTTTTAGGGTTACTTTCTAACTTTGAACTTTGTGGAAAACCACTTAAAAGGTATGGGGGTGGGGGTGGGCCCTATGTTGAATTAGGCAGCTGGAGACCAGCTATTACCATGGTGCTGATAGTAAGTATGGGAAGGGCTCTGGAAATGAGGTTTAAATTACCCAAACAGCAATTTAAGGGCAAGAAAAATTCAGCTTTAGCTTTTTCACCATTATTGTATAGATGTTGGGTATTTGAGATGGTTTTTTCTTTTTCTTTTCAGAGAAACAATACTTATTTTAGAGATAAAAAAGATATTTAGTTGGCTTTGGGTTAAGTTTTAGGCTTAAAAATTTTTATTTTTAAAAATTTTCACTATGGTTTTCAGGTCTAATTCTTGAACTGTATCTCTTTTAGTCTTGATTTTATTTTCAAAGAAATAGCAGAGCTAGGCTTTTCATTTAATTGTAATAAAATATTGCCCTAAAGAAGAATGAAATATGATTTTTTACTGGTTTATATAGAAAAGCATATAACTCTAATAATATTTTAACTATGGTTTGTATAGACCATACTCATTTAAACTCTATGCAAATCTTTGTTACTTCAGGGCAAACAAGCTACAAAACCATAATGTGCGGTGTAGTGAGCACACACCATAAATTTGATAATCATACTTGTGAATTCATCATATTTTATATAGGGGATTGCCTTAGCATTCTGAATAGTAATGTGCAAATGACGTGAAAAAAATGTTTCCACACTCTTAAATGTTTAGGGATTTTAATGCTACTGTATTATCATTCTGTGCCAAGTTGCGTTGATTGATAAGTGAAGATATTAAAATAGCAGAAATTTTACATTGGCTTTAATGTGTGGAGTTTCTACAATTCCCCACGAATCTGGAATATTAATATAAATATTCTTTTTTTGGGTCTGCAGGAAGCATGCTGCCCAGACTACACATGTTACGAGGCTAGGCCTGCCTCTGCAGTTTAGAGAAGTAGGAGTGGGAGGCTGTCATAAGTGAAAGTGAAAAAAGGCATTTGTTTAGCTGCATGGCAACACAAATATTTCACTTAGTGAGGACTGACAATGCATTTCATTATGTGAACGGGTGCCAGCTTGTAAAAAATTTCTGTTTAACTTTCCACATTAGTGGAAGGTGCTTGTGCTTAACCGTTTGAAGCCTGGCATCTAGGCCCCCTTCCACCCCGCCCCCCAACACACACTTTTTGTCTACCATTGTTTGTTTGTTTTGTTTTTAATCCCAAAGTAATAGATGGGAGAGAGCCAAGGATATCTGGACTATTGAATGCTATTAGGAATATGCGGGGATGTCTGCCAGATTGAAGTCTGTCTCAGGCTAGACATTTGTCACATGTTTTCATTTCTCTTATTTCTGTGCACTTTTCTGGAGGTTAATTGTTATATTCTGCCTTGACAGTAGAAACATTCAATGGTATTTGTTTGAAGTTGACAGTTACCTTGTGTTGCTCCAGTGCCTGAGTAGCAGTCCCATGTTCTTAAGATCTTAAATTCTCCAGTCTCCTCTTATAATGCATTTGGATCCAAGGCTATCAGGAAAGCAGAGGAAAATAAATTAATGCTAATTGCCACATCAATTATTTAAAATTATTTATTTTATGGATTTTGATTTGAAGAAGGTAGAGAAGTACTTTTTTTCTTCAGGAGTGTTTGAGACCATCTCTATATTCTCATTGGCATGATGCCTACCTTGTGGGCATCAATATCAATAGCTTTACCGAGATATGGTAGTGTAAGGGGAGGAGAAAATACATTTTTAGATGTTTGTGACTATAATATACAAGTGAAAGATTCTCAGCATTGACAAGCATAGAATGATGTGCAAGGACCAACTGGATGAGTATTCCAGGAAATACACATTTTTTTTTCATAATTTTATCATATTTTTTAAAGTTGTGGCATCAGGAATTTAAGTTTGTTTAGAGAACATTTCAAAATGTTTTACTCAGTGAGAGAGTTCTAGTTCCAGAATAAAATAAGATAAATAATTTATAATGGACAAAGCATTTTAAAATTATATAAAACAAGAGAGTTAAAAGTAAGGATCACGCTGCATGAAAATATTGGAAACAAATTCAGATTGTTGACATTTTTTTTTTTTTTGCTAGCTCCTCCTGAAGTTTAGGGCATTATACTTAGTGGGTATATTTACATTTCTTGCATAAAAGTGGTTGGGGTATTTACCTTTTAAAAAATAAGAAATATATTCAGATATGAGAATTAGAAGTCTATTCTAAAACTGATTTCCTTTTTCCCCAAATTAAGTTGCTGGAAATTTGTAGTAAAATCTTTTTCTCCTCCTCCTTCCCTCTACTGCATTCCATCTCTATTCTATTTCATCTCTATTTTTAGTGTAGACTTTGGTCCTTTTGGAGAAAAGAATCCTTTTAAATCCTGAAAACTGTGGCATCATCTGCTAGCCAGAAGCCTGAACTGGCTGAGTATCTTAAATGCCTGCCAAGGATCTTTCTGACCTCTTTACTCCTTGCTAGCCTATAGTAGTTGTGGATTTTTACTGAATGAGTCACCTTCTAGCCCTGTGTCTGGGCCTTTCAGATAGAAAACACAATATGCCATCGGTTGATGGGATGGGCCAGGGTGTGGGTGTACTAGGAGGCAATGCAGTTACAGTCTGGATGGAACCCAAAGTAAATATTTGCCACTATCTTTCTCATCAATTAGATAGTCATAGCTAGCCTCCAAGAGCCAATATATGGATTTTTTTTAAAGCACATTTGGAATTTTCAATTTTCTGTGTGTCATTGCTTAGTTACTTCTCATCAAAAGCAGCTCACTTCCTCTCTTCAGGCAGATAATACTACACTTTTCAAGCAAATATTGCTTTAGGGTAGGTGAATTGGTCCAGTATCAAGGGCACAAATATGGGGCATCAAATTTACATAAGTACTTCTGACCCTTCATTCCATGGTTCAGAGAGGGAAAAGGCATCTCTGTCTCCATGTTTCTCACCCTGCCCATTAAATTACCAGCTCACATTTAGAGTACTTGGTGGTACCTGTTTGGGACACTGTTGTGATATTCTGTCACAAATTCCTTAGCCCCCAAAGTGGAAAAAGTACCTCTGGTTTCTTGTCATTTACAGTCTTTGGCAGTTCGTAAGCATCCAATAAATATTTGTGGAATGAGTAACTTGGTGGATGAGTGAGAATGTAGGACATGTTGACAAGAGGAGAATAGTACGAAGTTCTTCAAAGATGTGATTGGGAATGATTTAGTGTTGTGGACACTTGCAGTTTAAATTCTGGAATTAAGTGGAAACTTGTTGAAACGAGGAGTCCTTCATTCAAAACATTTTGGACAGATTTTTACCTTTCTAGCTGGTACAAATTAGCCACCAGTTGTTTCCAAGAATTGTCAGGTAGCGTTGAGGTTTACAAAGTTGATATTTTAGAAGGCAGTGGGATCCTCTAAAATGTCATCTTGGAAAACTGCCTAGGATTCAGAATAAATATTTGGTATAGTACCAGAGAAACTAGAAGACATCTGGGAAAATTCTGTACCTATCTGTAGTTTTATATTTCCTTTGCTAAAGAATAATGCTAGAAGCATGAGGCAGACCAGTGGGAGAAGTTGGCAAGTCAGTCTACAGGAAGCTTGGCAAAAGAATCTCTTTTTCTGGACAATCATTTTCTTTTTATTACCATCTGATTATGAATGACTAGTCTGCACTTGGTTCTAAATGTATAGATAGATTTTTCTAGATGACGATAGTATACATTCAGATATTTTTAGTTCTACTTCAACTAACAGTGGTACTAATGCCTCTGGAGGAAGTTTTATGATCATTTTCGTTGTATAGGGAGAGGTAGGCTAGTGGAGTGTGTGTGTTTTCTTTAAATAGCTACATATTGGGAAATATTCTTTAGGAAGTCACATGTGCTAAACTTTATGCATAATATTTAAAATCAAATATCTATTTCTAAATCCCACTAGCATTCCTCAAGCCTTTACTCCTTTAACCCAGGAACTTAAACAGTCAGGAGACATTATTTCTTCTAGGTTCTCTTTGCTATTATTTTGCCCAGTGCCATTCCATTTACTAGTAGACTGCCAGATATACTTGAGGTTTGCTGGTATCCCTCATGATTGATCAGTTATTTGTGCAAATGGTATATACAGTATTTTATTTGCTGGGCACAAGGTAACAAAGGCCCAGTTGTTTTTATAGTGAGGAGATACAGATTTTACCTGCCCAGGTAAGCAGGTAATTGACAAATCTAGCCTCTCAAACATTAAAACATCCTTTCCATTATGTGTGGGACTCTTCATATTTTATTGATCATTTGCTAGAATATAAATAATGGAAATTTGAGCATGTATTTATGGCACATAATGCCCAAAACAAATAGTACATGAGAGTCCCATTCTTTATACATTGTGAATATGATGACTGCCAAAATATTCTAAAATGCACTATTTATAACTCTTAAAAACCTTCTAATTTTGAATAATACAATGTTATAAAAATATGGGACATTAAAAATAGCTTGTAAGAATAGGATATCTTTAACTAAAATTATCTAGATACTTTTGTACATATTGGTATAGAAACAGTTTGTGTTTTTTAAAGATATTTCATGCCATTTCCTCTACTTGAAATACTTCTAACAAATATAATTTTTAAATCTTTATTGTTGAGATTATTACAGATATCCCTCTTTTTCTCCCCATTGCCCCCCTCCACAAGGGTCCCACCCCACCACAGGCCTTCACCACCCTATTGTCTGTGTACATAGGTAATGCATATCTATATATATATAAAAGGCTAAGTGACCGACCGTCCATCCATCTGACTGTCTGACTGACTGATTATCCAGTACATATGACACACACTGGCAATTTAACAATAAATGTTGACTCTCGCATGCGCAATACACATAAAGCTCTTGCTGGTGCCAATCGCATGGGTGTGTTTTGATCTGTCATTGTCAGTCGTGAATTTGGTTGTTTTTGTTGACATTCTGAAGCTGAAAGAAAGTGGTGTCATTGACATAATATATCTGAAGACCAACTATTGGCATAACTGTCCCTGTCTGACACTGGCCTCCCATTTAAATTAATTTGAAGACAGTTTCCCATGATACCAGCATTTGCAATGACTATTAATAAATCACAAGGACAAATTCTAGATAGAGTAGGAATATTCCTATCTGAACCCATTTTTGGACATGGTCAGTTATATGTTGCTTTCTCTTGAGTTCGAAGAGCATTTGATGTTAAAGTTATAAATACTTCATCACAAGAGAAATTAGTCAAGCACTCTGAAAGTGTTTTTACTCTTAATGTGGTATACAGGGAGATCTATATATATGTAAAAGCCTAAGCGACCATCCGACTGTTCAACCGTCCCACTGGTAGCTATGATGCGCAATGACCACCAGGGGGCAGACTCTCAATGCAAGAGCTGCTGAGCTGCAGTAACTTGGCAGCTCTGGTTCTTGGGTGATACACCCAGAACCAGAGAGGAGGGAGCCCGATTCTGGGGTGCATCACCCGGGAACCGCGCTGTCACAATCCAGGACCTCTTGGGGGATGTTGAAGATCCGGTTTTGGCCTGATCCCTGTAGGCCAGGCTGAGGGACCCCACTGGTGCACGATTCTGTACTCCGGGCCTTTAGTATGCATATAAGATCTTTGTTTAATGTCTTTCCGCTCTCCACCCCCCTTCCCTCTGAGAATCATCAGTCTGTTCCATTTCCAGCCCTCTAATTCTATTTTATTCACCAGTTTATTTTGTTCATTAGATTTCTTATTTGTTTATTTTGATTTTTAGATTCAATTGTTGGTAGGCATGTATTTGTTACCATTTTGTTGTTCATATTTTTGATCTTTTTCTTCTGCTTCCTCTTCTTAAAGAATACCCTTCAACATTTCATATAATACTGGTTTGGTGGTCATGAACTCCTTTAGCTTTTTTTTGTCTGTGAAGCTCTTTATCTGACCTTCAATTCTGAATGATAGCTTTGCTGGGTAGAGTAATCTTGGTTGTAGGTCCTTGCTCTTCATCACTTTCAGTATTTCTTGCCACTCCCTTCTGGCCTGCATAGGTTCTGTTGAGAAATCAGCTGACAGTCGTATGGGTACTCCCTTGTAGGTAACTGACTGTCTTTCTCTTGCTGCTTTTAAGATTCTCTCTTTGTCTTTTGCCCTTGTTATTTAATTATGATGTGTCTTGGTGTGATCCTCTTTGGGTGCCTTTTTTTGGGGTTCTCTGTGCTTCCTAGACTTGTAAGTCTATTTTCTTTACCAGGAAGGGGAAGTTTTCTGTCATTATTTCTTCAAATAGATTTTCAATATCTTGCTCTCTCTTGTCTTCTAGCACCCCCATAATGCAAATGTTGGTACGCTTGAAATTGTCCCAGGGGCTCTTTACACTATCTTCATATTTTTGGATTCTTTTTTCTTTTTGCTCTTCTGGTTGGGTGTTTTTTACTTCCTCATATTTCAAATTGTTGATTTGATTCTCAGAATCTTCTACTCTACTATTGAACCCCTGTATATCATTCTTTATTTCATTTTTTTAATTAAATCTTTATTGTTCAGATTATTACAGTTGTTCCTCTTTTTTCCCCCCATAGCTCCCCTCCACCCGGTTCCCACCCCACCCTCTGCCCTCCCCCCTGCCCCACTGTCCTCATCCATAGGTGCACGATTTTTGTCCAGTCTCTTCCCGCATCCCCCACACCCCTTTCCCCCCCAAGAATAGTCCACTCCCTTTCTATGTCCCTGATTCAATTATAATCACCAGTTTATTCTGTTCATCAGATTATTTATTCACTTGATTTTTAGATTCACTTGTTGATAGATGTGTATTTGTTGTTCATAATTTGTATCTTTACCTTTTTCTTCTTCTTCCTCTTCTTAAAGGATACCTTTCAGCATTTCATATAATACTGGTTTGGTGGTGATGAACTCCTTTAGCTTTTCCTTATCTGTGAAGCTCTTTATCTGACCTTCAATTCTGAATGATAGCTTTGCTGGATAAAGTAATCTTGGTTGTAGGTTCTTGGCATTCATCACTTTGAATATTTCTTGCCACTCCCTTCTGGCCTGCAAAGTTTCTATTGAGAAATCAGCTGACAGTCATATGGGTACTCCCTTGTAGGTAACTGACTGTCTTTCTCTTGCTGCTTTTAAGATTCTCTCTTTGTCTTTTGCTCTTGGCATTTTAATTATGATGTGTCTTGGTGTGGTCCTCTTTGGATTCTTTTTGTTTGGGGTTCTCTGCGCTTCCTGACTTGGAAGTCTATTTCTTTCACCAGGTAGGGGAAGTTTTCTGTCATTATTTCTTCAAATAGGTTTTCAATATCTTGCTCTTTCTCTTCTTCTGGCACCCCTATAATTCTGATGTTGGTACGCTTGAAGTTGTCCCAGAGGCTCCTTACACTATCTTCGTATTTTTGGATTCTTTTTTCATTTTGCTTTTCCGGTTGGGTATTTTTTTGCTTCTTGGTATTTCAAATCTTTGATTTGATTCTTGCAATCCTCTAGTCTGCTGTTGGAACTCTGCATAATATTCTTTATTTCAGTCAGTGTATGCTTAATTTCTAGTTGGTCCTTTTTCATAACCTCGAGGGTCTCACTATATTTCTTGAGGGTCTCACTACATTTACCGGCGGTCTCACCAGACTTTTTGAGGGTCTTACTAAATTTATTGGCGGTTTCTAGAAAGTTCTTGAAAAACCTTAAAAGTGTGGTTTTGAACTCTATATCCAGTAGTTTGCTTTCCTCCATTTCTGTCATTTATGATGTGTTTCTTTGTCTCCGCATTTTTTATGCTTCCCTGTGTTGGTAGAGTTGCTTTGTGTGCTAGGTGTCCTATAGGGCCCAGTGGCTCAGCCTCCCCAATTACCTGAGTGTTGTGCACTCTTGGTGCACCCCTTTGTGGGTTTTGTGCACAGTGTTGTTGTAGTTAAGCCTTGATTGTTGTAGGTATCACTGGGAGGAATTGACCTCCAGGCCAATTGGCTGTGCGAGTCAGCTGTGTCTAAGGTGGGAGAACTTCTGTGCTGAAGACACCCTTATGAGGCAAGACTTGCTTCAGTGGGGCTTTGGTGCTCACTGAGTCTGCCCCCTGAGTGTGTCCCTTATGGATCTGAGGAGTTGTAATCTGGATGGTCCCACTCTGACCACTGGGTACACTGGCTCTTGGATCTAAGGAGGTGGTAATTTCGCCTCTGCCTGAGGCTACCCAGCAGGAGCTATGAAGAGATCTGCAGATTCCCTTTCCTTGTTTGGGGTTTGGAGGTGCCCAAATGAGGCCCAGCTGTGAAGCAATGCAAGCTGCTGTGGGGCCTTGGTCTTTCTCTTGGAAGTTCTGGGTCTGTTTCGCCCAGCTGCAGTTTGTTAGGTAATTTTCAGATTGCAAAGGGCCAGGGCATTCATATGCAAAAGTCTGTGCTGCAGCTTGGGTGGAGCAGGGTCTCAGGGAATCAACAGGGCGGAGCAAGCAGCTATGGCTGATCCTCAGCCCTGCCCTAAGGGGCCCCGCATCTCAGTGTCCCGGTAATTGCTGCAAGCACCTCTGAGAGGAAGCCACCCTCAAGTTCCGAGTTCTGCCCGCTGCCAGACAGTCCAGTTTCTCCCTGTATGAGTCTGGGTCCCCAGAGACTCACCCAGAACTGGAGTTCAGAGCAGTCGGGGGCTTGTGACTCCCTCCTGATTCAAAAAGACAGCCGCGTCCTCAGTTGCCAGCCCTTGCCGCATGCGCCTCCGTACCTCTGCACTTCCGCAGCTCCTCTGAGTCTCAGTGTGCTTTTCTCTTTCCTTCTAGTTGTAGAATTTCCACTCAGCCAGCCTTCCTGTGGTTCTGGATGATGTCTGTTTTGTCTTTTAGTTGTATTTTTGAATTTGTTGTGGGAGGCAGTAATTTCCGGTGTTTACCTATGCTGCCATCTTGGTTTCTCTCCTATCATTTTTTATTTCGGTCAGTGTATGCTTGATTCCTGACTGGTCCTTTTCCATTTTTTTAGAGGTTTCCAGAAGATTCTTGAGTAACCTTATAACTGTGGTTTTGAACTCAATATCCAGTAGTTTGCTTTCTTTTATTTCTTTCATTTTTGACATGTTTCTTTGTCTCCACATTTTGGCTGCTTCCCTGTGTTTGCTTCTATGTATTGGATAGAGCTGATATGTCTCCTTGAGTTGGTAGAGTGGCCTTGTGTAGTAGGTGTTCTATAGGGCCCAGTGGCTCAGCCTCCCCTGATCTGGGAGGTCTAGGTGCATCCCTTTGTGGGCTGTGATCACAGTCTTGTTGTAGTTGAGACTTAATTGCTGTTGGTGTCACTGGGAGGAATTGACCACCAGGCCAATTGACTGTGAGAACAAGCTGTGACTATAGTGGGAGAGTTGCTGTGCAGGAGACACCCCTGTGGAGCAGGGTTTGCGTCAGTGGGGCTTTGGTGCTCACTCAGTCTGCCCCTCGAGTGTGTCGCTTATGTAGAGTTATAATCTGGTATGGTGTGACACTGACCACTGGGTACATTGGCTCTTTGGTCTCCATGGAGGTGCAAAATCAGCCAATTCCAGGGGCCACCCAGCAGGAGCTACAGAGAGATCTGCAGATTTCTTCTCTTTGTATAGGGTTTGGAAGTGCCCAGATGAGGCCCAGCTATGAAGCAAGGCAGGCTGGTGCTGGTGCCAGGTCTTGGACCTTTTATTGATAGGTTTGGGGCTCTCTGACCCAGCTGTAGCTTGTTTGAGAGATTTTAGCCTGAGAAAGGACAGGCCATTCATATGCAAAAGCCGCTGCACATAGCTTGGGTGGGGTTGTAAATTGGATGAGGTGGGGTCTTAGGGAATCACCAGGGTGGGGCAAACATAAATGGCTGCCAGTCAGCCCTGCGACCAGGGAGGTCCTAGCATAGGAACAATGATGCCTGTGAGCACCTCTGGCTGGGAGAAAGCTTCCCGCGAGTTTCTGCCCCGCTGCCAGACAATCCAGTTTTTCCTCATATGTGTCTGTGTTCCCCAGAGCTTCACTCTGGTGCTAGAGCTCAGAGGAAGCAGGACGTTGTAAGTTCAGTTCGTGGTGCTGGCCTTGTAAGAGGACAGCTGGGTCTCCAAGCAGCCTCTGTGTCACTGAGCCCCAATCTGCTCTGGTTTTTACAGCCCTTGGTTCTTACTGCTCGTAGGGACTTCTTTTCCCAACTCTGGGACCCTGGGCTACGGGGTCTGGTGTGGGCCTGGGACTTTGTTCTTCTCCAGGCAGCCTCCACAGAGACAATTTCCCTCCCAATTAAAAAAGTGGCACACGTGGGTACCGGATCAACCTGTATGCGCCTCCAGACCTCCTACCAGTCTCAGTGTGCTTTCTTCTTTACTTCTCTAGTTGTAGGACTTCCATTCAGACAGCTTTCCAGTGGTTCTGGATGATGGTTGTTCTGTATTTTAGTTGTAATTTTGATGTGGTTGTGGGAGGCGGCGAGTACAGGCATTTACCTACGCTACCCCTAACAAATATTTTTAATTGTAGAATTTCTATCTATCTTTCAAGGCCCAGATACTTGTAGTCTTCTCTAATTTCACTTCATTTGAACTTCCATAGTATATTGTATTTCTCTTGTGCTTGTCAAAATTTGTCTTTTTAGTTTCTGTGAACATTCCTTACTATTAGTTTCTGATAAAAAGTATTTTTCTTTTTTAGGGCAGGGATATTAAGTCAAATTCATCTTAAATAACTTACATGACCATATACTACCTACTACTTAATAAGCACTCAGCTTATAATTAATGAGTTAATTAAAAATTCTGAAAATCTCCACACTCCCAATTTTTAAAATAATATACCAATTTTGCATTTAACTTGTTTTATACATGTTGTTTGCTTTTACTGTTTTCATGTGATACTGGGGTTAGGGAAGAAGTAGTTCCTTGAATTTTCAGATGAGTTGAATGAAACTTTTAAATGATGCAAAGTGTGAAATTTATTGTGAGACCCTGACAAAATCTGGAAGTTATGATGGGGAAGCGGGGAAGAAATTGACATGTCACCCTCATCATTACTGTTCTTGACCCTTCTATCCCAATTGCAAATTATGATTTTGGAGTAGAAACTATGTCATATTTCTTTGTATCATCTCTAGCATAGTTGTTTGCTCATAGTCAGTGCTATAAACATATGTATAAAATGAACATGGGAATGAATTTGACATTACTGGTTATTTTCTTTCATGCCTCAGTCACTCTTTCCTTTAATGGCTTTCTATTCTAAGTGCTTTTTTGCATTCATGTTGTCCTTCCATTCTCTTATATAAAACTCTTCTTTCAAGAAGCATTTGATGATCACATTAACTTAAGACATAAATGGCCAATAATAGTTAACATTTTGTTCTTTTGTGGGATATGCAAAGTTTAGAACTCTTTTCAAATAAAAATTAAGGTAAATGAATTAAATTATATGGGATGTTCATTCAAAATAAAGATGTTGGTTTACTTGACCTCATAGAGAAACATTTATAACTTGACTCCATAAGACAGTTTTGTAGTGCTTAGGGGGACCCATGAATATGATTTTCTAGAGAAATTAACTGAAGATAGGCCTCTATATATCGTTGAAAATGTTCTAAGGATTTAAACTTAATGAGTAAAGATAGAATGAAGGTAGAAATAGTTTTTTGAGATAGATGGCTCTGAAGTGAGGGAATGGAACTAACATTATCAAAAGAAAAATTCTTTTGGTACATAGATTAAAATGGCTAGATTTGTGGGTTTTGTTTCTCTTTTGGGACTAGCAGAAACAATTCTAAGAAATCTTTGCTTTGCAATTGCTCTTCCAATGAAGAGTTTGCAATTGTTTTAATTTTTTCCCTGAAGTTACCTCACTGTAATAATTATTGAAAAAAGTAACTCCTGAATTTAAAATGCACTGTTTATTGTACTCCCTGCCCAGCATTTTTTTTTTTTCCTGGTAAAAGCTACCTCATTTTCTTTTGGGGAACAATCCTTCTTTCACTTTTGGTAAATGTGTTTGGGGTAGAGCTGCTCTTACCCTCCCAAGTCATAGGGTGTGAGCATTTTATATGCCTGGCCAGTGATTGGTTCAGAAATGAACATATTATTCAAGCCAGGCCAATGAGGCTTAATCCTGAGATCTTTGCTGGAATTACTGGGGAAAAAAGCACTGTCTTTCTATTGTGATTCCTAACCTGGAGTTCCTGATAGTCCTATTTGCCCCTGAAGGGGGAGTACCTGCCTGAGAGATGGAGAGAGACCAACTCCTGATTACATTATTTTAGCACTGAGTCCAGCTGTGTCAGACAGAAGCCAGGACTTTTCAGCCCAGCTACTTTGAGTTGGCTTTTTGTCACTCACAGATAAAAGTGTTCTAACAAATATGACCAGAGTTGCACAGTTGACTGCCCAGCTGATATGGTAGATGGATATATGTCATTTAGAGTGCCATTATGATGTCTGTTGATTTGTCCAATATGTGAAATTTATTTATTCCACTATATTTTCTATGAGTGTTGATGGTATGATGAAAGTCATTACTGTTTAAACAAGAATAATTTTTACTGAAATAATTTAGTATTGTCAAAGAATAGTAAAATGCAAATAAGATAATATGGCCAGATAAGTTCTAGACTTTGTTATGTTATTTTGAAGATAGAACATGTTTATGTATTTTTTCCCCTGGGATAAAAATATAGTTTTCCTTTTTCATAAATAAAATAAGTTGTAACTTGTTTATATTTTTTCACATTTGCTTGTCTATTGCAGTTTGATATTTTTGCACAACTTGGGTGGGAATTGGAGAAAATATTTTATTTGCCTATGCTCTGAAGAAATATCCTCTGCCTGTGACATTTTAATGGTAATCCTATTCATTAATATATAATTCTACTTAAGATTAACTTTAATGGATTTGCTTCAAATTAGAGATCTCACTAATTTGGAAAACACAAAAAGAAATGGATATTGTAATACATATTTTGCTGTTTTTCTGGGAAAAAAGTAATCTCAACTTGGAAGAAAATGTATACAGTTATGCAAATTCTACTTGACTTTGGTAAATCACATTTAAATGTGCAATACTTTTAATTTATCTTTGTTATGTGGCCTTTAGGAGGTCTCCATTTTATTTTTGTTTGTTTTTTCATATTGTTTGAAATATCTATGTAAAGACTAAGTTGATATTTGATCATCTCTCTTAAAAATGTGCTGGACCACAGTGGCTTGTGGGCTCAGTTGGTTGGAGCTTTGGATTCAATTCCTGGCCAGGGATATACCTAGGTTTTGGGTTCTGTTTTCAGGGCGCATACAGAGGGCAACCAATTGATGTTCTCTCTCACATCTATGTTTCTCTCTCTCTCTCTCTCTCTCTCTCTCTCTCATCAATTGGTTTACCCTTGGTAAGGATAATAAAAATGTGCTGGACCATTTTATAGTAACATTTTATTGCTTAAAAAATTTAAAGAAAACCCTAACATTAAAATAAGATCCTAGATTTTCTTGTTCTTTCCCCTGCCATTCAGGAATGCCAGGGTGGAGCGAAAGTAGGTTTACAGTTGTTCATATGGAAAATAATGCAATAAATGATAAATAATAGAAGAATAAACTTTGTGTTTCACATATTCACAACTGTAAACCTACTTTTGCCCCACCCTGTATATTTACTTGGAAAACATTAAGTGCTAAGATTTTAAATTTGCACTGTTTTCTCCCTAATTCATGTAGATTACAGATATGTTCCTCAGAGCTAAGAGCCACAAGGCTAAGTCTCTTGGATGTTGCTGTTTTCATTAGGAAATAATTGTGCTTAGAAGTTGGGATGCTAACTGATTGATGAAAGGAAGGTCCTCATTAGAACCATTTTAAGATTAAGCAAAAGTTGCAGAAACCTTAACCTTTAAGAATCCATCAGACAACAGCACATTTGGAATGGTGTGCACACTTGTTATATGGGTGGAATTTCTCAGAAGTGGTGGATTTTGAACTTTTATTTTCCATCATTATGTAGCATTTCCTCTTTCCTCAAATGACCTCAAATTTTCAACCAGACCAAATAAAATTTAACAATAGATAAAATTCCTAGGAAGAACCTGAGCCTCACTTTTCTTTTTCCTATAACCCTTCTATATGATGGTCTTTCTTTTTTTCTGTCACCCACTGTCTATTTCCCCTACCCACACCTTCTCATACGGTAGTATCCCTGGGTAAATGAGTGTGGATGATATGTCATTACTGGTTAAGAAGTCAATATACTTTTATTATCATTATTTTGGGTTAAAATTTACATTTATATTAAAACAAGGAAAACAGTCTCACACAATTTTACAATTTGTCATTTTTACCTGCATATTTTTTAGTCTTGTCCATATATTTAAAAAAAATATGATGATGGAAGGTGACTTGACTTTGGATGGTGGACACACAATGCAATAAATTTAATAAAAAATAAAATAATTTAATTATAATCATAGTATAGATATCATTGTGTGTACTTTGTCATTTAATATTAAATAATAAACATTTTCCACCACAAAGGACTTGCCATGACCTATACAAACACTTAGGTAAACCCTGGTGTGTCTTACCTTCTTTGGGTGGGAGCTGCCATTTGAGCCTTGTTTTAGCTAGTCTTCTTTCTGATCTTCAGAAATATTCACAATATTCACAATATTCCCGTAGCCTCCAGCTCTTAGTGAGGGGAGACATAGTTTCTGTCTTTGATGGGAATGTATCCTAACATTTTACCAATAACTATGAAGTTTTCTGTAGGATTTTTTCTCCATCTCTGGTATCTATTGAGACGTTCATACATTTTTAGTTCTTTAACCTGTGCCTATGATATTATTGGCAGATTTTTTTAAATATATTTTTTACTGATTAAGATATTACATATGTGTCCTTATCCCCACATTACCCCCCCCCCCCCCCCCCGCTCATGCCCTCACCCCCCTGTTGTCCGTGTCCATTGGTTAGACCTATATGCTTGCATGTAAGTCCTTTGGTTGATCTTTTCCCCTTACCCCCACCCTCCCCTACCTTCCCTCCAAGGCCCGACAGTCCATTCAATGCCTCTCCGTCTCTGGATCAGTCCTTGTTCATCAGTTTATGTTGTTCATTATATTCCACAAATGAGTGAGATCATGTGGTATTTTTCCTTCTCTGACTGGCTTATTTCACTTAGCATAATGCTCTCTAGTTCCATCCATGCTGTGGCAAATGATAAGAGTTCCTTTTCTTCTTCCTCTTCTTAAAGAATACCTTTCAGCATTTCATATAATGCTGCTTTGGTGGTGATGAACTCCTTTAGCTTTTCCTTATCTGTGAAGCTCTTTATCTGACCTTCAATTCTGAATGATAGCTTTGCTGGATAAAGTAATCTTGGTTGTAAGTTCTTGGCATTCATCACTTTGAATATTTCTTGCCACTCCCTTCTGGCCTGCAAAGTTTCTATTGAGAAATCAGCTGACAGTCGTATGGGTACTCCCTTGTAGGTAACTGACTGTCTTTCTCTTGCTGCTTTTAAGATTCTCTCTTTGTCTTTTGCTCTTGGCATTTTAATTATGATGTGTCTTGGTGTGGTCCTCTTTGGATTCCTTTTGTTTGGGGTTCTCTACGCTTCCTGGACTTGGAAGTCTATTTCTTTCACCAGGTAGGGGAAGTTTTCTGTCATTATTTCTTCAAATAGGTTTTCAATATCTTGCTCTTTCTCTTCTTCTGGCACCCCTATAATTCTGATGTTGGTACGCTTGAAGTTGTCCCAGAGGCTCCTTACACTATCTTCATATTTTTGGATTCTTTTTTCTTTTTGCTTTTCCGGTTGGGTATTTTTTGTTTCTTCGTATTTCAAATCTTTGACTTGATTCTTGGGCTCCTCTTGTCTGCTGTTGGATCTCTGTATATTATTCTTCATTTCAGTCAGTGTATGCTTAATTTCTAGTTGGTCTTTTTTCATATCCTCCAGGGTCTCACTAAATTTATCGGCGGTTTCCAGAAAATTCTTGAAAAACCTTATAAACGTGGGTTTGAGCTCTATATCTAGTCGTTTGCTTTCCTCCATTTCTGTCATTTGTGACCTGTTTCTTTGTCTCCGCATTTTGCCTGCTTCCCTGTGTTGGTAGAGTGGCTTTGTGTGGTAGGTGTCCTATAGGGCCCAGTGGCTCAGCCTCCCCAGTTACCTGAGGTGGACACTCTTGGTGCACCCCCTTGTGGGCTTTGTGCACAGTCTTGTTGTAGTTATGCCTTGATTGTTGTAGGTATTACTGGGAGGAATTGACCTCCAGGCCAATTGGCAGTGAGAATCAGTTGTGTCTGCAGTGGGAGAACTTCTGTGCTGAAGACACCCTTATGAGGCAAGACTTGCTTCAGTGGGGCTTTGGTGCTCACTGAGTCTGCCCCCTGAGTGTGTCCCTTATGGATCTGAGGAGTTGTAATCTGGATGGTCCCACTCTGACCACTGGGTATACTGGCTCTTGGATCTAAGGAGGTGCTAATTTAGCCTCTGCCTGAGGTTACCCAGCAGGAGCTATGAAGAGGTCTGCAGATTCCCCTTCCTTTTTTGGGGTTTGGAGGTGCCCAAATGAGGCCCAGCTGTGAAGCGATGCAAGCTGCTGTGGAGCCTTGGTCTTTCTCTTGGAAGTTCTGGGTCTGTCTGGCCCAGCTGCAATTTGTTAGGAATTTTCAGGTTGCAAAGAGCCAGGGCATTCATATGTAAAAGCCTCTGCTGCAGCCTGGATGGGGCGGGGTCTCAGGGAATTAACAGGGCGGAGCAAGCAGCTATGGCTGATCCTCAGCCCTGCCCTAAGGGGCCCCGCATCTCAGTGTCCCTGTAATTGCTGCAAGCAGCTCTGAGGGAAAGCCGCCCTCAAGTTCCTAATTCTGCCTGCCGCCAGACAGTCCAGTTTCTCCCTGTATGAGTCCTGGGTCCCCAGAGACTTCCCGGAACCGGAGTTCAGAGCAGTCGGGAGCTTGTGACTCCCTCCTGATTCAAAAAGACAGCCGCATCCTCAGGTACCAGCCCCTTTCCGTGCGCTCGAGCCTTCGTACCTCTGCACTTTACTTCCGCAGCTCCTCTGAGTCTCAGTGTGCTTTTCTCTTTCCTTCTAGTTGTAGAATTTCCACTCAGCCAGCCTTCCTGTAGTTCTGGATGATGTCCATTTTGTCTTTTCATTGTATTTTTGAAGTTGTTGTGGGAGGCAGCAATTTCCGGTGTTTACCTATGCTGCCATCTTGGTTTCTCCCCCAGATTTTTTGAATCATGCAGAATTACTGGGATTAAAATCTACTTGTTCTTGGTAGATTTTCATTTACACTGCAAAATAAGTTAATATTTAAAGGATTTTTGCATATCTGTTGATAAATGAGATTAGTGTGCAATTTTCTCTTCTTATAGTAGTTTTATTTCGTTTTGGAATCAAGGATATTCTAGCCTTTTAAAATGAGTTAGCAGTCACTTAGATATAGTGTGGAAGAACGTCATGGTAATATCCCTCTTAAAGGCATGTAAGTTTAAACTCTAGGAGAAGAAATATTTTTATCTTTAAAGGATTTTGAAACATCAACCTAAGGTAAGTGTATTTTTTTAGTGGGGGCAGGAGATTATTGGTGGGAGGGAAGTTGGGGATAGAGAAAATGTTGGTGAGTCCTGGAAGCTGCTCCATAGTCTGTCATAGCAGTGCAATTATTCTGGTGTTTATCTCTGAAGATAGTTTGGCAGACCTGAGAGGTACTCAATTGTGAGTAAGAGGAGAGCAGGTTGATGACATTGGTTAGGGAAGGTTCTATCAGAGACGTCTTAAAAGGGTTCTGCACCAAAATTGGAGCTAAACATGATCCGAGATTTTAAGTACATCCCAATTAGTCTATGTCCCTAATGTCCTTTAAAAGGAAAAAAGGATAGAGTGTCTCCTCAAGGTCCCACAATCATCCCTTTGGTTAAATTAAGCCATTTATGATGTCCTTCCTCCAAGTTTCTCATTGGAGATAATTTCAGTAAGATTTTTGTCTCTATAAAAAATCCGAGAAGTAGGTGTGGCTCCATATGTAATTTGTGTATAATCTCATTTCATTCTATAACACATAGTTTAACAAATCTTAGGAACTCTGAAGTTTGGGCTTTCTGAATATCTAGACATTACTACTTATGCAATTCCTAACCAAAGAGGTGCTCACCTTCTTCTATACTTTATCTGTTCTTTTCGAAGTATCACAATTGGATTCACAGTTTTTGAGCCCCTACGATGTACCAGATACTGGATATTCAGAGATGATGTTCTTAAGGAGTTCAGTCTTCCCTTTCTATCCTTGTTCTCAGAGCCCCTTTCCTTTTCTAGATAGCCAGGTGCTTTTTGCTTCTTTCTTTTTGCCTCTCTGTCAAAGCAGAGACTTTACAGGAAATTTTGAGTTAAACCCAAGCTGCTTCTCTTGAAAAGAATTACTCCAGCTCTCTGAACATGGGCCTATTGTTTGTTTAGAACCCAGTGTTAATGAGGGCACAATGCTTGTCTTGATTCTTATATGGACCTATTAGTTTTGCTCTGTTCCATGGCCTTGGATCACTGCTCTGATGATTGATGCTTGCTACAGACCAGGTGAGAAGAGTTGGTTGACCAAGACAGTAGAAAACCCATGCAAATTGCATTCTTATCAGGTATCATCCCTGTTTAAAAAGGGCAAATCATAATTTAGGGCTTCATTTTAAAACAAAATTTTTACTGAAATAAGGTGTAAAGAAATGTGGAAAAGTAAGAGGAACTTAAAAAGCATTGTATGCATTTTGTTTTCTGTTATCCATTAATTGGATAATTCTTAAGCTAGTTTTCTGCATGTTATTCAGTTTTCCTTTTAATATCTTTGGATGCAAGATTGAGCTTTGCTGACCTTTCTTTCTTGTTCTTTGGGTGTAAGTGCCAGCTCTGGCAGCCCTCATGTCAGCGCTGGCTCAAATGAAGGAGGGCTGAAGGCTCCTTTTGGAGACCCACTTCCCTGGTTGTTTTAATTTCTCACAGGGATAATTGTTGAGTGGTGCTATATAGGATAGTATTTCCCTTGCAACAGAGTTCAGGAATTCTGCCCAGTAATCACTCCTACTCCTGCTGGATGAGTGTATCTGTGTGGAAAGACTGGTAACTGGCTCTAGGTATCTCCCTAAAACTATATGTAGGACTTCGCCAGATTAACTCTGGGAAAGTCTTGCAGCCACCATGAATACTTTCCTCAGTGATCGTCAGCTTCATATGGTGAGAAACAGAATTTGTAGAGTTTAAAATTAGCTTATCATCTTATTCCAGGACACCCTCATATAGCCAGTCCTGTGAAACCAAAGGTATTTTTTTTACATCCTCACCCAAGAATATGTTTATTGATTTTAGAGAGGGGGGGGGGGGAGAGAGAGAGAGAGAGAGAGAGAGAGATAAGAGAGAAGAGAGAAGAGAGAGTCTGTCTCCTGTATGCACTGCAACTGGGGATCAAACCCTTAACCTAGTAACTGAACCCACAACCATTTGTTGTATGGGATGACACTCCAACCAACTTAGTCACCCAGCCATGGTGAGTGCAACGGTATTTTTTGTTTTCTTTTTTCATAGAGATATTAGAAGAACAATCGGGATATGAGTGATAAAGGCTCAGATTTAAAAAAAAAATTTGTTTGAACATTGCTATTGTGGCTATATCCATTCTGGTGAAAGACTGTGATTTACTGTTTGCTGGTATTCTGTAGAATGGAACTGTCAACAATCTGAGATACACTGAAAAAGAAAATTGTGGATCTAACATTTCCTCAAATTTAGTTGCTTCTCTGGGTGGAAGGTGAGGTTTTTGAGACACAACAGTTTGTAGTTTTGACATCTTTTATCAAGGAAACACTGATTCACAACTAGTCAGTAGACAAAAATAAATGGTGAACTTGCATAGACCATTTTTTAGAATTATCTTTATAGTTACAGTTTTTAAATTGGAAATCAATGGCTGTAAGGTGGGATGGGGTTGTTAATTGTTTTTTAAAGAGTTCTTTTCTCTTACAAAAATAAAATAGATCAATTTTGAGTAGCTATCTAGACTACATTAGTTAAAATGAAACAAAACAGAAACTTCTGCTGAAGAACTTTGGGAATCATCAAAATGACTTTGCCTTCCTTGCTTAGATTGATTCGCTTTAGAGGTCCCAATTCTTCTTGATCCTTTCTTCCATCCACAACCTGTACCATGAAACTTTCCAGTGCCCTTCCATTCTGGGAAGGACATTCTGTCTCACCTCTTGACTCAGACCTGTCATTTAACTTGCTTTGGTAAATGGGATGTTAGCAAATGTGGCTGACACACGGAGAGGCTTGTAGAAGCACGTGTGCATTTCTGTATACACTCTTGCCCTTTTCTGTCACTATGAGAACAAACCTGGGCTAGTCTGTTGGAGGACGAGACTTATGGAGCAGAGCTGAATTACTCCCGTCGTCCCAGCCAGGCCATTCTAGATCAACCCAAATTGGTCAGCCAACCTCGAGACATGTTGGTGGGCTCAGCTAAAACCAGAAGAAATGCCCAGCTGCAAATAAATGCTTATTGTTTTAAGCCACTGAGTTTTGGGGTGGTGGAACCTGCAGCATTCTTCTATCCATAGATAATGGAAACAGTCTCTAATAACTCCTTAGGAAAAAAAAAATTCAACTAGGCAAATGTCACAGAGGATCCTGAGTGATTTTTTGCTGTTCTACTGACAATATATGTTTTGCATTGATTTCAAGAAAATCCTAGAGCCAGCCACTCAGTGATACTTGTGTGAGACTTGATTTAAAATGAAGCATTTTTTTTGTGTGGGTTGATTTCAGATACTCTGGAGATACTTCCACTTAGTCTATACCAGCCGTGGGCAAACTACGGCCCGCGGCCGGATCCGGCCCGTTTGAAATGAATAAAACTAAAAAAAAAAAAAAGACTGTACCCTTTTATGTAATGATGTTTACTTTGAATTTATATTAGTTCACACAAACACTCCATCCATGCTTTTGTTCCGGCCCTCAGGTCCAGTTTAAGAACCCATTGTGGCCCTCGAGTCAAAAAGTTTGCCCACCCCTGGTATACATTCCACTAATGTATGTTAGCATTACTAGGCACACAATAGTTCAGTCCATAAAGAAAGGTAAGGCAGAAAATGCAAGTAGTTGAGTTAAATTCATATGGTAATAAACACAAATGCCAATATATTCTTTGTCAAGAGCAAATTTTGACGAGGGAGGGGTAGAGGTGAGTGGAGTCAGTAAAATGGGAAAAACGAGGCTGGCAAAAGGGAAACTGGATTCATTTTGTTCCATTTAAAGACAATGAGGTGTAAAAATGAATGTTGTGAACGAAGACCAAGCTTTCAAATCTTAACCCTATTTATACTCTGCAAGTTCAACTTATTAATAAAAGGTTGAGTGAAAAGAGGCAAAGGGGTAGTTTTGGTTAGGAGTATGATTCTTTAATTCTTTCTTTGTGCTTTGAAATCAAATGAGTGTTGTCTTTTCTACTTTCAGACTCTCTCTATAGCATTGCTATTTCATTCACTTTCTTTTGTGGTAGAAAGAAGTCGGCTTTTTAGTAAATATATAAGAAGTAGCAGGCTGAGAATCAGAGCCCCCTCCACCGAACACATCTTAGCAGTTATTCATCTGGAGCTGTGCTCTGAGAAGGGGTGCTGGTTGGGGGACCTGTACTCAGTTAATTCATCATATTACTTGGAAAGGTCCTTGTTATTTTGCACAGCAGTGTGGTCACCTGGCGGTAGGTCATTAGCATTTTAGTCTTCTTTTCCTCACAACAATGCACAACATGCTAATTAGAGGATTCTGAAAGCTAAGTAACCGGTTTTAAAATCAGACATTTTAATTTGCAGCTTTAATGGCTGTTTTTATAATAACTGGCTTTATTGGGGGTAAAAGCACTTCTCATGTTCCACTAGCAAGGCAGAGTATAACAGAAGCTGACAAAATTAAAAACCTCATAATGTGACCTTTGCCTGGGATAAAAGGCTGTTTCATAACAATTTCCTTTTGTTCTTTGTTTAAGCCATTACTCTAAAAGGAGCCTCCGATTAATCTAAGTAAATGCATCATTACAGTACTAATCCATGTCCTTCTGTCAGTGTCTGTTTTAATTAAATAAGAAATGCTAGCAGAAAGATATCGCGCACAAAGCTGTGATTGGAGAAAGAAGCACTGGTTGATCAGGGAAAGACTTAAAAAGGGCTTAACTGTTTTGTTCATTTGCATAGTTCCAGATGCCACAGTGTTCCAGGTTGAAAGAAAACTTACAAAAGAGTTTAACACATTTCACTCTTATAGATTTAAAATAATGGGCTTTACCAATGAAATTCTAATCATCCAATTTATCACATGCTAGACATTCCAAAGCAGGGAGCGGAACAGTTTGGGGTGTGTCTTTTAAACCTTTTATGCTGTCTTGTGTTGTATCTTGTGAAAACATACCTGCCAAATTTGCATGTGTTCCTTCTTATTTTGGGTGACAGTGATAGTAAAACCTGGTTGTGGACATACAGTTGATTTTTTTCTTTCTTTTAAAAGTCTATTGCAGTTTCTAGTTTAGTTTTTTTAAAAAAATGGTTTTCTGTTGATATTATGTAAAGAATTTAGGTAATTGGTTTTTAACAATGAAAAGTACATTTAATAAATGCTTTTAAAATGAATGTACCCAGTTAATATTGCTACACTGATACACAGAAACTCTTCGGAGCAGTAGAGTTGCAGAATTCCCGTGGTGAGGGCTTTCTCCATATACAGGCCCTTATTTGATGTAATGAAAAGAGAAAGTGTGCAACAGTGAGACTGTTAATTAATTTAGCCTAACAAGATGAAGATAAATGAAGCAAAGCACAGATTGAATGAAGCAAGAGGTCTTATTTACAATTTAATACATTTTTATATAATGCAGATTTCACTTGATAAAAAATAAACAGACCCCTGCCCCAAATACTTGCTAAAAGAAAAGTACACTCCTAATCTCCACCATTCAACACTAAAATGCTGATCTGACTACAGAAAACATGTACTGTGGCTCAATATAGAAGACACTTTTACAGACTGTAAACAGTGCTTTTCTACTGCTAAGAATCCTACACTAGTTAACCTTTAACTTCAGTATTTTATTCTTCTCGTTATAGACTGGGGATGACCATAAGAATAATTACCTGAAAACCTTTGAGTTTCTTGTTCGCTAGGTGATCCTGAGACATCTTGCTTCAGTTATTTAATAATCATTTTATTTTAATCCTCTTTTTTTAACCAAAGGAAAGAAGCTCTAAAGTGAGAAAATAAGAAGAGCCGTGAGTCTTTTTACAATGTGCTTGAATCTGTAGCAATTGTGCAGAATTCTTAAATTAGCATTATTTTTAAAAGTCTCCCTTTCAGAGATTAATGAGCTATATCCAGTATTTGACCTTTTATCATCCTTGCTTTCTGCTCAGAAGTACTTCCTTCCTTCCTACAGTAACTAGAAAAGACGGTCTCTTATGTTACTGTAGGCAGTGTAACAGGGCTCTCTACAAATGGTGTTATTATGGCCACTATGTATTTATCTCAGGGGTCACGAACAAATCCATGCAACTGCTTCTAAGGATTTCAATAAATAGGACTTTTTATCCAGACAATCGCCTTTTATGTTACTTTTAAACAAAACTACTAGTCCATCAAGAGTTTCAAAAGAAAACAATTCTACAGAGTGCCGGTATGGCCGCACAGACCAATCATCATGGCACCCATTCTCCAGTCCTTTATTTTTCAAGTCCACAACAATAGGTTGTTGATTCAATGGACAAGACCAGAACAATCAAGTTCTCTGTTTAGCAGCAGTGCAGCATTTTAATGCCCTTCTCTAATAATGGTCTCATTATTGTTATTCTAAGACTGGGCCTCAGGAGGAGGAATATTTGCTGGAGGTACGTCATTATTTTGCAAATTTCTATTAGCTCATCATGTTGTCTGTAGTGTGAAAATCGTAGCTAATTAGGGCAGCCAGTTAGACTACCAGCTTTTGAGCTTATGAGTTAAAAGGTAGCATACTTGATAGGCCAGTGATGTGAAAAAGGTGGTAAAAAGGAGGATTAGAGCAGTTGCCTTAGTAACTCCAACTTCCATCTGTGAGGGAACAATGGACTTGTGTTTCTCCCCCACCTTGGTGTAAAAATTGGTTTTGTTTTGAAAGGACAGGGTTCTTTTTATGACAATCTGGAATTCAGCCCAACTGAGTGTAGTTTTAGTTGTTAGGAGAGACCATTGGGGATAGGAAAGATGAAAGGTCATGGTGAGCTTCAAGGACATGAAAGGTTGTTGTCTCATGTAACAATGGTAGATTGTTTTTTCTCTAATATTTCTAGCCAGCCCCTAAGTCAGGTGATGGAACAAATACCTACAGTTTAGTCAGGTGAAACAGGAGGGGGAGGGGGAAGGAAAGGAGAAAAATGGGGTAAGAGAGAGTTTTTACTTTGTTAGAAAAAATGAAAGGGTAACTTCAATTTGCTTTTATTAAGCAAAGTGATTTTTCTTTGTCACCATCTCTGAGATTCCAGTGTGCTTTGGATGGTTTGCCTCTGTGGGCCATCACATCTCTGGGAAGCTCTCCAATGTGTTAGGAAATGTGATTTAAGCTTTCTTCCTGAACTCCTGGGAGGACCAATGATGTGATACTTAACAATAAATTTAGTTGTTGTAGCTTTCTCACATTATTGGTGTTCTTAAAAGGTTTTCCTTCAAATGCACAGTGAGTAAAATGAATGATAAATATGAAAGAAATTTGTTTCACCACTCTACAGGGTTTTATCATAAATTCATGACTTCCATCACAGAAAGTTTACAGGAAACTGTCTAGATGTTGCTGCAATAGCAACACAAATTTTTCTCTCTGTACATAAGAAAATGCCACAATTTTAAGAGCTATTGGGGGGTTTTGTATTACAGAGAAGGTGATAGAAAAGGATTGGATCCGGTGCTATTTCTTAAAAACCCTCACAACCAAATCACCCTTTCTGGGTTTGAAATAATTATATTTCAACAAAATAAGTGACTTCTATTTCCCTTCCATATCAATATTAAAACAGTTGGTTGTGGGGTGTGTGTTTGTGTATGTGTTTACAACCAGACAGAGTATAGGAACATTCTCTTTTAAAGCAAAAAGATCATCTTTTGGTGATCAAAGGAACCCTCATATTTCTTCCTCTCTATTGTCTCCAAACAACCCTTGTGTAATTGAAGCTGGATTTGGTCCAGGGGGCTGGGGGATTTGGAAATTCTCTTTTAATCCCAGGTCTTTGTGTTTTTTTCCCCCGACAATGTACCCCTAAGGTACATGACATTCAGAACCTGCAATCTTTCTTGATCCAGGCACTGTATAAGATACTTTCATATACATTATTGTTATTTAGAATTTAAACACTTTTCTTTCCAGTGTGGCAAATTAATTAACTGTCTGTTTCTTAGCTTTTGCATTTATAGAAAGGGACATGGTGTTACTCAACTTTATTAAATGTTGTAGGTCATAACAATCAGTATATGATTGAAAAAGGCAGTATACATTCCATAAAATATTATGAGTATAAATTTGTGCTTTATCAAAAAATATATTCATATGAGCCATAATAATTAGTTCAATATAAATGGCATAGTTTATTTTGGAATCATTCTAACATATTTAGACATTTTGGACTTTATTTGAACATAGAGGAGAAAATAAAATAATCCATCATGTCAGTTTCTTAATTCATAATAAAAAATGTACTCCCTAGTAACATTTTGATATATTTTATTTCAGTCTTTAATCTATGCATGTATAAGAAAGAACATGTCTAGCTTGTTTACTGCCCTCTCTCCGGTGCTCAGGACAGTGTGTGGCTCATAGCAGCTACTTGAAAAATAGTTGTTGAAAAATGAAAAAAAAAAAAAGAAAAATTGGCTCATACTTTAGATATATATCTATATTTAAGAAATCATTTTATTGGATTTTCCCATGTTTATAGTCTTATGAAAACATGATTTTTTGTTTGTTTTGTTAATCCTCACCCAAGGATATTTTTCCATTGATTTTTAGAGAGTGGAAGAGAGAGGGAAAGACAGAGAGAAACATCCATGTGAGAGAAACACATCGATTAGTTGCCTCCTGCATGAGCCCCGACTAGGGCCTGGGCCGGGGAGGAACCTGCAACCAAGGTACGTGCCCTTGACCCGAATCAAACCTAGGACCCTTTGATCCATAGGGTGACACTCTATCCACTGAGCCAAACCAGCTAGGGGAAAAACACGATTTAAAAAAAACACTTTGATTTCTTTTTTGAGAGAGGGAATGATTACAATCATGCACCACATAAAGTTTTGGTCAATGATGGATTGCTTATACAACGCTTGTCCGGTAAGATTATATTGGAGCTGAAAAATTCCTGTTGCTTAATGAGGTGTAGCCATAGGCATACTATCACCTTCTTCAAGTTTTGCTTAGATGTCATCTTCTCAGTGAGGTCTACCTTGACCACCGTATTTTAAAATTGCAACTCTCCAAACATTCCTGATCTCCCTAATGTTATACTATTGGTTTCCATAGCTTTTATTAAATTTTAACATACTGATTTATATATCTATTAAATTTAATGGCCACCTTTTTCTTATATTTCCTAGAAAATAAGCTCAGATAGCAGAGATTTTGACAGTTGTTGTCACATATATTCCTCAGTGTCTTGAACAATGTCCAAAACATAGTAGGTTTTCAATATTTATTGAAACTTAAAAAGATGGAAGTATTTTTTAAGTCAAGAATCAACCCTTTTTTTCTTTATGTGGGAAACTCTCATCAGCCCATTTGTACACTGGCTAAGGACTACTGCTTTCTCAATGTTAAAATGTACATATTAATCCAGTTAAATTAAGTCATAGCACTAGACTGACTCTTAGGCCATGTTAGATACAGTCTAAGTTTCTTGCAACAAATGTCCCAAACTTTTTCTATTTGAAATCACTCTTATTTTAGCTTTAAGGAGATACTTCTGGATGAGAAATGTCACCAGTCACTTCAGATGATCCCTTTTCTATCTAGAAGCTCTTCTGGTAAGACACTTACGGTTTGTGTTTTGACCTGGGCAAATTCAGGTTGACATGATTATTTATCTATATTTTGGGATAATTTTATTTTATTCTGCCCCTAACTGATATTGGTCCTATTCTTGATATTTTCTTTGGAAATATATTTCACAAATTCCTGTTTATGTCTTTTACTCTATATGGTTTGCACTTTCATTTAAAATTAGTTTTACCATATGACCCAGCAATTCTATTTCTGGTATTTATTTGAAGAAAATGAAAACTAATTTGAAAAGATATATGCACCCCTGTGTTCATTGTAGCATTATTTACAATAGCCAAGATATGGAAGCAACCTAGGTGTCCATCAATAGATGACTAGATGAAAAAGAAACACACACACACACACACACACACACACACACACACACACACACAGGAATATTATGTAGCAATAAAAAAGAATGAAATCTTTTCAACATGGATGGACCTAGAGAGTATTATGCTAAGTGAAATAAGTCAAATACTATATAGTTTCACTTATATGTGGAATCTGAAAAAATAAAACCAACCAACAAATAGAACAAAACAAAAATAGACTTATAGAAATAGAGACCAAAGGGACAGTTGCCAGAGGGGAGGTGGATGGAAGGATAAAAAAAAGCTGAAGGAGAATATAGTTAATAATATTGCGATAAGTTGGCACGGTGATGGATGATTACAAAAATTAGTGGTATGATCACATTATAAGGTATAAAAGTGTTGAATCACTATATTGTATACCTGAAACTAATATAATTAATATAATATTGTATACCAACTATACTTAAATTAAAAAAATAAAATTGCCACTTTGTGTCCTTTGTGGATGTGTTATTATCTTTATATAATAGCAATTTATATAGCTATATATAATTTATATAGTAACCTCATATTTATATAGTATTTATAGTTTCAAAACTCTTTAATAAAGACGATCTGGTTTAATTATCAAAATAATCTTAGGTACACATGGCATGATTTATTATACCCATTTAGGGACCGAGGCACATAGAAGTTAAGAGACTTAATCTAGATCATAAATATAGTAGTGGTAGAGAGGCCAGGATAAATCCAAGTCTTCTGAGTTCTACTAGTCCAGTACTATTTTTATTTTGGTCACTTTAATCTTCTCTCCAGGTTAAATAATCATTGTTTTGTTGACCTTTTAAAATAGGTTATTCTATAAAAATAAAAACAAGTGATTAGAATTAAAACATGTTTTTTACTTCATTTTACCTCGTCTCCTATTCCCATTCTCAAGGACTTTTTTTTTTTTTTTTTTAGCTTTCCATGATTCTTCTTTTCCCAGTCATTTTCTTTGGCTACTGTAGCAACTTTTGAAACCACTGGCTGCCATGTCTGTTTTCTCACCCTTTGGCTAGTTGTTTCTTTCACATCTCTAGATGTGATTAAGCAAGTCTGTTCATTATAATAGGCATAGAGCAGATTGGAGGGGTCCATGGGAATGGGAGCAGCCTTGGGAGACAGTTAATATAGCAGGCAAAAAGCATTAGCTAAAAGACTGGACAATGAACACTAATAAGTATAGTCCATGTGATGTATAAGAGAGGCATAAAACAGGAGATTAAAGTGTTTTCATAAAGCACACAAAGCAAGAAAAGTCAGGTGTTAAGGCAGCTAGGCCACAATAAGGCCATAGACAGACACTAAGGAGTTAAAGGACAGATTCTAGTTTCTGCGTAGTCTGCAAGTGGATGGTTACCAAGACCATGGGAGGGTCATGGTCTTGGATGGACTAGTGCCCTCAGATATAGGGAAATAAGGTAGAATCTTAGTTATTGTAATCAAAGCAAAAAGCCAAAGTCAAACTAGCAGCAAAAGTAATTAATCTCATTCTGTGTCCAAATTTCATTCTGTGTTGGAGTCTCTTAGATATGGTCAGAGATGGTCCTAGAGCAGTGACTCTCAAACTTTTAATGTGCATAAGAATCCCCTGGGGTGCTTCAGATTTCTAAAGTAGGACCCAGGTGTCTATATATATCTATATTTAGGTGTCTATATTTTTAACAACTGCCCCAGATTATTCTCTTGCAAGTGTTTACAGATCACACTAGATAAATTTTCTGTAACGACTGAGATGGCACTACTTGTATGATAAGGGACCAAGTGATTGCAAGCATTGAGAGAGGAGGCATTTAGAGGTTGAAAGTCAGACCTTTCTACTAAGAGAAAAATATATCTGTTATTCCCAGAGCCGATTTGTATTTAACTGAATGTAAGAAAGCAGGAAACATGGTCTGATAATGCACTAGACTGGTGTGTTAGAAGCCTATTGGGTTTCTGTTCATGTCTCTTGTTTCTTGTGTTTATGACCTGAGTGTTTTTGTAATATCTAACATAAAGGGTTATACCTATTAGTGGAAAAAAGTAAGGCTGATTGTTCTTCTGTGCCTAATCTAAACTGCCCCTCATTTTTATTTTAACATTTTTTTATCTATGTAATTGAATTTAATCTTTTTCTTTCTGCTTCATAAATTGATTAGCATGAGTTGGGCAGACTGCAGTAATGCTAAGGGTTAACCAGAAGAGAATTACAAATGAACTATCTAGAAAGTTGATTATTAATCCAGCTAGAGAAGAAATATCCTTTTACTTAGCAAGAATGAGTATCTGAAGAGCTGATAATATTGTTCAGGCAGTGAGGTGGAATGGCAGAGCTTGGTAAGTAAAACAAAACTTGGAAGTAATCTTTTATATCTAATTTTTAAAATGTGTAGAATTTTGATCTATTTAAACAGTTAAATATAATATGAATTTACAAGCTGCCGGAACAAATCTAAAAAGTTCCAAATGTGTTTGTTAATGAGATCCCTACATAGACTATCGGTAAAAGTTAACTGAAAAGTATTTACATAAGCAGATAAACATATTTAATTTTGAATATTTATAAAAATACACGATTAGATTTGTGATTAAGAACAAGGAAGTGGGCATGGAGGAATGATTACTAAAACAATCTAAAGCCAAACCTCAAACTGAAGAATATTGAGTGACAAAGTTGTTTTTTCACAAGAGTGAGTTCTGAGTTCTTCGGTATGAAAATATAATTTAAAATATAATGTTCACAGAAAGATTCAGTGAGATATTTTTCAGACTTCTAGGTTACAAAAACTATCTTAAGTTCTATTTTCAGGGTTTAGTGCTCATTTCATCATGATGTTTAATTTAAGGACCTTTCTAAAGCCAGCTTTTTATTGTACTTGTGAATTGGAAGGAAGGAGAAATGAGAGGATCTGTGCTATTTGTACAAAGAAAATTAAGTGAAAAGATATGATTTTAATAATATTCTTACATCAAAGACTGCTCTTTCTGTTGTAGAAAAATTTTGATGTCAATTCGATAAGATTGAAGTTTTGTACGAATTACTTGATATTGCAAAAATGAGCTTTTAAACACAGTATAGCCTATATTGAATATTATTGCAGCTTTATGCAATCATAAATCACTTCAATGCAGCATTGGACTTAGGAGAACTTAGTAAACTTATTAAACTTATCTTAAATTGTAATCAGATACCATTAAAGGATGGATTTTAACCCTTTCTTTAAAGTATTCCTTAGTGGCATTAACAAAGCCTCAAATTAGCATTTTGTTATTTATTATTTAAATGAGCACAGAAAAAGTGTGTTTTTAAAAAAATTCAATATTACAAATATATGATATAAGTGTGTATGTGTTTGTGTATGTGTGCTTTTGAATATACGGAGTATATATGCTTTCAAAATATCGGAGCACCATTTGGCCATATACACTCAGCTTTTTGTTAGTTCTAGTGTTCTGGTTCATAGTTAGGACCGGGAATATAGTATATAATAAATGAAATAATAAAAAACAATAGTTAAAATTTATTGAGCTCTTGTGTGTTAAATGTTATGATGTTAAATGCTTTATCTCATTTAATCCTTACATTAACTCTGTGGTTGTTGGAAAGCTACAAAGGTTATAGTGTATGCTAAAACTAAAGATAAGCTAATTAAAGGGTCTAATATCTGATGCAAAAAGTCTAGAAAATAAAGTTTTAGGAAACAAAGTGTTTAAGAGGGGAGATCCCTAAATTCTGTGTGCTTGTCTTTCTCAAAATTAAGAGATTTAATATGAACCTGGTAAAGCAGAAGAGAAGGAAATGAACTGGTGAATTCTTAACATTCATTAATTCTTTCAAAAATTTATTATGAAAAATTTAGTTATATAAAATGTATAAAGAATAGGTTAAAATACCTATGTTTTTATAAGAAATAAAACATAAGCAATACAGTTGAAGCCTTCTGAGAACTCTTTCCCAATTTTATATCTCCCTCTTTGTGCCAGAGGTAACCATTCTTTTGAATTTGGTGTTTATCATTCCCATGCTGTTCTTTATACTTAAACTTAATTCCATCTTCATTATAGGAGGGAAAAGGAATCCACTTACCATATTTTTTATTTTGAGATTGAAGAAAGACCATTTCTTGGTTTCCTATTACATTTTAATTAAAACAAAAATTCTTAACATAATCTGCCCTGGCCCTGCACAGTATGGCTCCTGCATTGCCAACTCTTGTCTTTCTCCCACTGATTTCTTCAGATTCAGCTGCTTTACTGGTCTACACAGCCCAAGCTTCTTTCCTGCTGTAAGGTCTTCAAAATAGTGCTATCTTCTTAACTGGAATATACTTCCCCCCATTCTTATTCAGAGTAATCCCTGCTATCCTTGAGGTCCCCATCTAAATGTAATTTCTTCAGAGAGGCCTTCCCTGTTCCTTTAATTCAAATCTTACCTGTGTGCAAAAGCCTTGCTTCCCACACATTAATTTACTTCATAGCTCATATTGCAATGAAAAATTATGTGTTTATTAGTGTGATTTTTGTTTAATGTCTGTCCTTCACTTGGACTGGTCCAGTTTGTTTTCACATGTTTTCCCTAGCATTTAGGATACATGGTCTTGTACTTACAGGCATTCAATAACTATTTGTTGTTATCAGGCGGAGGAATGCATTGAATTAGAAAGAGGAAGAAAAGGATATTGAGAGAAAGAAAACTGCATAAAAATAGTCTGTGGGTTAGTTTGTATATACTGTTTAGGTAAAATTATGCAAAACGGGGTGAGGGAGGTGATTGGGACGGTTTAGTTTCTTATCATCTAGCTGTAGAGCGTGTGACAGCTTTTCTCCATAGTTGCTTCCTGTTTTTCAGTGCAGTCTTTCAGTTTCGTATTGTCATTTTGAGGAATCTGCATTCCTGATGTAAGAGCAGAGCTTTCAAATTGAACTTGTTGAGCAGCCCTAGTGGCTATAATCTTAATGTGGAAACACTATAACGAGCTCTGAAAATCTGGAACAATTTAGGATAGACACACAGTTGAAAAAAATATATTTGGTACTTTTGCATAGTAAAACCATGAGGCCACTTAGTAAGAGTTTCAAGGTGGGTAACTATAACTAAAATATTTATATTGATGACATTTGTTATATTGTTAGGCAGTTTGATTTTTTTCAAGAAAATATAGAAAGGGTTATAAACAAAGGAAAAAGAAAATAAAGTCAGTATGAGAGGAAGGCTGGGGTGTTCAAAATGTCAGAATATATTTATGTTTTACTCTATGCAAATATTTGCTGGTATTTGTAATTAAAGTCCAAGGTTACATGATTATGCTGAGAAAACTCTTTTTTGGTTGGTGGTGTGAGAAAAGAAGATAAAAAAAAGAGAATTTAATTAAAATGTCTTAGTGTTAAGTAAAAGGAGAGGCTTTGTAGAATGTCTCATTTGTCGTCATAAAAGGTGCCATTATTTTTAATAACTAGAGGCCCAGTGCATGAATTCATGCACGGGTGGGGTCCCTTGGCCTGGCAGGTGATCGGGCATGATTGGGGCATCTTGCCCAGTCCCGATAGGGGCCCATTGGGGCCGGCTTGCCTGGGGGGGTGGTTAGGGGCTGTGGGAGGTTGGCTGTGGGAGCACACTGACTACCAGGGGGCAGCTCCTGCATTGAGCGTCTGCCCCCCTGGTGGTCAGTGCACGTCATAGTGACTGGTTGACCAGTCATAATGGTCACTTAGGCTTTTATATATATAGATATTGTACCTGGTATTTTCATTGCACTTTATACTTTTAGGTGAACTTTTTCATATGTTACCTTATACAATTTTTATAGTAACACTGTGAGATATTTAAAATAGGGATCTTATTACTTTCGTTTCATAATTAGGAAAACTGGGATAGAAGTGAGGCAGAAGCTGGGACTAAAACTTAAAAAAATTTCTAGGTATAATTTCCTAGGCAAGACTCATATTCACTACACCTTTGCCCATCCAGAAAGATTTAGATTTGAGGGTATAATAAGGTTATTCTAAGGACCAGGATGAATTAGGTGAATGTCCTCTATAGGTTTTCCAGACGTAAACATTTTTTTTTTCTAATTTCCTCAAGATGCAAAGTAGTTAACCATCTCCAACAAATGGAACTGAGATGGTTAAGTGCATATAACTAACAAACACATTGCTAAGCCTATTCTAATTGAAAATTTGCTGGATAAAGTTTAATAGGCCTAATATCTTAGGAGTCCAAAAATAAGGAGAAATAAATGTGAACTCTTAAGAATGAAATACCATAATTTGGGGTAACTGAACTGTGGCTCAAATAAAACCATGTGATGAAGCGAGGGTACGAGCCCTTTGGGTGTAAACCCAAACCACCAAGGATACATACTTCTGGTGCTCATTTAAAAGACTTTGAAAGAAAATGTGAAAGGCAATTTGTATGTTGCATATACACACATGTGCAGGCAAGTGGAGGGATATTTCTTTGAAGGCAAATGCCAGGAGGTCTTTGTAATGATTAGCTAAGAAGCTGTTTGCTGCATTAAGGTAAAAGCCAAATCTTGTATTTTTCAATTGGACAAATAGCCTGGTTACAGAGAAATTAAATTTCTCATTCTTTTTGGGCCAGTTGGCAGAAGCTTCCCACAGGTTAAAAGAACCAAGCATGTTTACTCAGAAGAACAGAAGTCTTAAGAGAATCTGAAAGCTTTCCTGAGATGGCTAAAGTGCTGCCACCGGGAAAGAGTGTACATTGTGGAGGGCCAAACCAAGTTAGCAGGTGAAAGTCACAGGTAGCCAGTCACAGGAGCAGCAGGAGAAAAACTTTGTCCAGTTACAGCTGTCTAAAAAGGAAATGAACTTCCTTGTTGAGGTAGTGAAGGCCTTGTTACTAGAAGGAATTGGGAACAAAGATTAAAATGTTGAATTTACACCAAGTTATTTCCATATCAAAGTTTATAGGAAGATGTCCTCTATGTGTCAGATGGCTAAGACAAGTAGGTGTGTCAACATAAAGGACAACGATGTATTCCTTTATTATGTGAAGCCAAGAACGAACTTCATGAAGGCCAGGTTTACTTTCTGGATTTCTCATCCATACTTTAACATGTGAATAAAAAGATTGGTGTATTTTTATCCACAAGCAGCCATTTGATGCCTGAAATTACCCCAGGTAGGAACTTTAGACTTCACCATCTATTTCCAAACCTCAGAAGAACTGCTGTGAGAGGATGGAATTGTATTAAAAGGGCAAAAAAAGAGAAATTGTTTGTTTCTCCCGTGGGTCCAGATCTAAGCAATAAGAATTTAATATGAGTTAGATAGAACAGATTAAAAAATAACACTAAATTCATTTTTTGCCTTTAAAAAGCTCCCGAGCTTCTGGTACAAGATAAGGGAATCACATTTTAAAGCACCTTTTCTGTCATTTCAGTTTCTCCTTATTGAGTTAATAATTTCATTAAAAAATAAAATATATTTTAATATTATTCAAGTAATACACAGATACATTTCTGTTGTAGAAAAGTGTCTGACACGTAGCAGGTAATCATTAAATGTTTCTTTTTTTTTTTTTTTTTGTATAGCAAAGGTGGAAATTTATTGAAGAATAAGTACAGACTCCCACATGGGGAGAGGGAAAGAGTCCCACAGAACTGACTCCCATGTAGGGAGGGGGAAGAGTCCCCAAATGTTTCTTGAATAAATAATTATTGAAGCCCTAGCCAGTTTGGCTTAGTGCAGTGGTTCTCAACCTGTGGGTCGCAACCCCTTTGGTGGTCGAACGACCCTCACAGAGGTCGCCTAAGACCATCCTGCATATCAGATATTTACATTATGATTCATAACAGTAGCAACATTACAGTTATGAAGTAGCAACGAAAATAATTTTATGGTTGGGTCACAACATGAGGAACTGTATTTAAAGGGCCAGAAGGTTGAGAACCACTGGCTCAGTGGATAGAGCGTTGGCCTGCGGATTGAAGGGTCAAGGGCACGTACCTTGGTTGCAGGCTCCCGGCCCTGGTTGGGGGCATGTGGAAGGCAGCAACCAATGTGTCTCTCTACACCAGTGTTTCTCTCTGTCTCTGCCTCTCCCTTCCACTTTCTCTAAAAATCAATGGAAAAAATATCCTTGGGTGAGGATTAAAAAAAAAATATTGAGAAAAAATCAAAGGAAATTTTCCTTAATTTCTCTCCTCACCCTAAATACTGTATTTCTTCTCAAGCTTATTTACTATTTACAATCTAGTACATTGAAAGTTTGTACACTTTCAGACTTCTTTCTATATAATCATGTACAAATATACACAAATATGTAAAAATATGCACTTTTTTTTTGGTAAGGTTAACACTCCCCTTTTTACACATATTACTTTATTCTTTATCCATTTTTTCAGTAAAATTATGACTTTTGCTTCTTTGTCAATTTATATAGCTTTACAATATTTTCTTCTATGTATTACTTTATGCTATAGCTATACTAATGTTATATTGATAGACATATAGATAGATAAATTGGACTTAGTTCCAATTTAAATATTCTCAGTTGAAATTTTAGATATCTAAAACTTGGGGAATGGCAAAACTTGACTGTGCTCTTCTAAAATATACAAAATGGGCATAGAAAATGTGAACCTGGCAGGGTTATGAGAATTAAGGACATTGTAGGCAAAAGTATAGAATGTGTAAAGACATGGAAGAATGAAAAAGAATGGTATCATTTAATTCTTCATTAAGGCAATATAAGAAGTCTTTATTATCAGAGAATAATTGGTAGTGGGAAAAGGCTGTTGTAAATTAATACATTTAAAACTGAATAGTGACAACAACTATGAACTCTGAACAAATTGTGAAGAACAGCTATTTGAAGATACTGGAGAGTAACCCAAAGCAGGTTAAATCTTGAGAGGAGATGAATTTTGGAAGCAGGGGGAGGGATGTGGGTAAGTTGTGGGAAAATAATTTTTTAAGGATTTCAGTATGAGGGCAGGCCCCAGTCTATGTAAGACAGGGAAAACTAATAAAACTGCATTAGGAAATCAGCAGTCTTTCTAGCCTGAAGAACCAGGATAGACTTTGGGGCAACCACAGCTACTAGGACATGAGGAGGTAATCCTGGAAAGAAAAGAGCCACAGAAAGGGAGTCTCAAATTCTGTGTATAAACTTTGCCCCAATTTCTGACTGATCCCCAAATCATGCATGCACAGGATAGGGTTTAAGCAGCCTATGTAAGGCTAAAAGAAATAAACAGATATTTGAGCTGCTGTCCACCGCAGGAGAGACAGAATATGCAGCTTGGGCCTAAGCAACTAAGAATTCTGTTAAAACAAACGAACAAAAAATGACATGCTATAGAAGAATTCAGAGTTTCCAAAAACATTAAGATTACTAAAATTACCCAACATATGAAGAATCAGGAAAATGTGGAAAAAAATAGGGCATTTCAGAACATAGATTGAAATTTACAATAATAACCAAATGGGAACTTAAAGCCGAAAAATGTGGAATAAGAAAATAACTGATGGGCCAATCAGCAGATTAAAGATGACTGAGGAAAGTGTCAGTGAAACTGAATATACATGAATTAGAAATTATCCAATTTAAAGAACAGAGAAAGAAAAAAGAATTGGAAAAAATGAATATAGTATATGGGATAATGTTACATGGTCTAACATCTATAGGTCTAAGAAAAAAAAGGAGAGCAATAGTAGGGCAGAAAAAACACTTGAAGAAATAATGCCCCAGTTAAATTTCAAGATTCAATAACTTCAGTGAACCCCACACAGGATAAATGCAAAGAAAAGCATGGCTAAGCACACTATAATAAACTGCTGAAAATATGAAAATTTTATAGGTAAAAGTTTTTTTGTAAAGGCCAAGAGAAAAGAGAACACAACTTACCAATATCAGGAATAAAAGAGGAAGTATCACTACAAAATTTGTAGAAATTAAATAAACAATAAGGGCATATTATGAATACCTTTATGCCAAAAAAATTATACTACTTAGGTGAAGTGGATAAATTTCTTAAAAGATACAACTTACTAAAACTGACGCAAGATGAAACAGAAACTTAAATAGCACTTTATCTATAAAAGAAATTGAGTTTTTAATTAAAAAGTAAAACTTTCTGTAAAGCAAACTGTGGGCCTAAATGATTTCACTGGTGAATTCTGTCAAATATTTCAGAAATATACCAATCTTACATAAACTCTTTCAAAAAATAGAGGAAGGAAGAATAATTTCAACCTCATGAGACTAACATAACTCTAATAGCAAACCTGAAAAAACATTACAATAAAGGTAAATTTTAAAACAAAATTGCTCACGATCATATATACAAAAATCCTTAATAAAGATCAGCAAATTAAATCCAGCAATTTAAAAAAAGAATAATATATTATGATCAAGTAGGGTTTATCCTAGGTTGCAAGGTTGACTTAACATTTGGAAAATCTCACCCTATGAATAGAATAAATAAGAAATATCATATGATCATTTTAATAGACTAGAAAAAGTATTTGACAATACTCATAATTAAAAACTCGTAGCAAAGTAGGAATAGAAAATAACTTTCTTAATCTGAAAGGGTATCTTATTTGACATTGTTTGGCAGTCCTAACCATTGTAATGAGGCAAGAAAAGAAAACAGTATAAAATATGAAAGATAAAAAGTGGAACTATCTCTACCTGCACCTTTGGCAAGGTCATGTGACATGTCTTTTGTATTTGAATAAATAAGTGGATAAGTATCAAAATTTCATGGTAAATAATGGGAAACATGATTTTGACTCAGTCTTAAAAATTAAAACCAATATTAATAAAAATAAATTTTATAATTGGCATTATTTCACTTGTAATTCTAATTACACATTATTTCTTAGGAGAATGTGTTAACTGCATATGTTTTGAGTAATTTTTTAGCATAATAACTTTTGGGATAGCATAATCACTTTTCATTATAGTACCATTGTAACATGGGTAATTTTTATAAGGAAAATTTCCTAAAAACTTTGCTTAATTTTTTATATTAAAATCATTCCCTCTTGAATAATGTACCATATCAATTATCACTCTTGCCAATTTTTGGCTCCTCAGTTTCTATCTAGTCTAACGGCAAATTCTTGATTTGTCAGTGATTTAAGATGTTTTTCAATAATATATTTCTCATGAATTTCCCCACATCTTTTGTAAGATTTGCAACTTCACTTTGCAGTCACTTTACATTTTTATTTTAAATATTATTTACAATCGTCCAAAATGCACTATACATTTATCAGTTAGCTGGATTCTCAACCTAACTGAAAAAATTATCGGGCAATTTTAAATAGTATTTCTATTCTTAGGCTCCACTTCAAACAATTAAATCAATCTTTGGGAATGGGACCCCGATATCAATATTTTTTTCAAAATTCCGATGTGCAGACAATTTTAAACCACTTAACAGTGATTATCAAAGATACAAAGAAATTTAACCAAATGGCTGAGATACATGTTATTTGTAAGGTATGTTTGAGTGAAGACTAATTTTATAAATGTTAAAATCATTAGTGAATATTCTTATGTTCACTTCCTATGTGATTTTGGAGACTCACACAATGAATCTTTGGATAATGAGAGAATCACCTATATCCATTGATTGCCAAGTATGTATTGTCTAGTAATACAGTGGTGAACTAAAATGTATACTCTTTCTCTAAGAGTTTATAATACAAAGAAGAGGGAGACATTTAATATTTAATTATCTATCTATCTATCTATCTATCTACCTATCTATCTATCATCTATCTATATAAAAGCCTAAGCAACTGAATGACCGGAACAACTGGAACAACTGGTCGCTATGATATGCACTGACCACCAGGGGGAAATGCTCAGTGCAGGAGCTGCCCCATGGTGGTCAGTGTGCTCCCACAGCCAACCTCCCCCAGACAGCCAACCTCCTGTGGTCCCTTTTCCTGGCTGGCAGGCCCCAATTGCCTGGTCAGGGTCAGCCCCTGGGATAGGGAACTGGGGGTGGGTGGCGGCAGATGTGGCCCCTTTCCCAGGGGGGCCAAGGACCGGATCCGTTGTTAGAGCCAGCGGCCAACCTCCCATGCCCTGTCCCTCCCCCTGGCTGACAGGCCCTGATTGGCAGTGAGGGGGGGAGGTGGGGAACCACATGGTACCGGGGTGCTGACGATGGTGGCGGCAGTGGAGGCGGCTGGCGTTCGTTCCTTCTGTGCCCGGCCCGGCGACTGTTGGCTCCTCTCCGGCCCAGCCCTGATCGCCCTGGCCCCAATCGGCCCTGATCACTGGCCAGGCCTAGGGACCCTACCTACACGTGAATTTCATGCACTGGGCCTCTAGTGAGATAATAAATACTATTAAGGAAAAAGAGACCTAATCTGGGTTTGGGATCAAGGATGGCGACTCCATATTAGTGATATTAAAGCTGGGTTTTACAAGATGAGTTAGGAGATGACTTGTGCACTGGTGAGGTCCCTTGGCCTGGCCTGCGGGGATCAGGCTGAAACTGGCTCTCCGACATCCCCGGAGGGGTCCTGGATTGCGAAATGGTGGTTCTTGGGTAACGCACCCCAGAATTGAACTCCCTCCTCTCTGGTTCTGGGTGCGTCACCGGAAAACCACAGCTGCCAACTCACCGCAGCTCGGCAGCTCCTGTGTTGAGTGTCTGCCCCCTGGTGGTCAGTGCGCGTCATAGCTACCGGTCGGATGGTCAAATGGTCGGACAGTCGCTTAGGCTTTTATATATATAGATAGCCAAGATTTGGAAGTAGCCCAAGTGTCCATCAGTAGATGAGTGGATAAAGCAGCTATGGTACATTTACCCAAAGGAATACTACTCAGCTGTAAAAAGGAAGATAATTTTACCCTTTGTGACAGCCTGGATGGATCTAGAGAATTCACCTGTCAGAGAATGACAAGTACCATATGATTTTACTCATATGTGGAATTTAATGAACAAACTGAATTAATAAGCAAAATAGAGACAGTCTCATAGATAGAGAGCAGGCAGACAGCTCTGGTGGGGGAGTGTTGCAGGCTGAAGGGTCCTGGGTTTGATTCCAGTCAAAGGCACGTACCTAGGTTGCAGACTCAGTCCCTGGCCCCAGTCAGGGTGCGTGCAGGAAGCAGTCGATCACATTGATGTTTCTCTCTCTCTCTGTCTCTCCCCCTCCCTTCCACTCTCTAAAAAAAAACCCCAAAACAATGGAAAAATATTCTCAGCTAAGGATTAACAAGAGAGAGAGAGAGAGAGAGAGAGAGAGAGAGAGAGAGAGAGAGAACTCATGAATATGGACAATAGTGGTGATTGCCAGGGGTGTGTTGGTGGATGGGTGGGTGGAGGTGGAAGAGGGTACAGGGGGGATAAATAGTGATGGGGAAAATAAAGAAAAAATTACATCATAAATAAAAAGAGCTATATGCCTACCAGTTTTTATGAGGTTTTTTAGTTTGCCAAAACAGCTTTGAAAGAAGGCCAGAAACTTGAGAATCATATCCAAGGGATTGACCCCAGAGAACAATGTGGCTCCATAAACCACAGATCTCTGAAGATACTAAAGTGGCCCAAGGCAATTAATTCGACAGCAACAAACATGAAACTGTTCTTTTAGTTTGAATGACTATTAGCTAGTAGGTTAGGAAGTGGAAGAGAGAAAAATGAAAATTTTAATTAAATAATGTTTTACATATTTTTCTCCTTTAGACTCAATTCAGTCACAAATGATACAGCAGTTGCCTGGGATTTCCACAGCATTAATTAATTCAAAAGAGCAGAAAATGAATCAGAACCAGAAACTTATTTATTATGCCCTCTTTCTTTAAGCACCACGAAAAACCCAGTGTCTCTTGTGATCACAAGAGTTTGCATTTCTAAGACTTGGATGTATCCAATTTAAAAATGGATTAAAATATGCTCCTGAACATTATAATAAAGGGAAAGATATATGTTTTATCTTTTTTGTCACCTTTTTCTTTATCAAAAGTAAATAGTCATAGAAATGTTTAATATTGTATTTATTTGTATATTTAAGTTATGGAAATAAGACATGAAAATAAGGACAGTATTGAAAGCAAAGCACCATCTAAAGAGAATTTTTGTTTGTTTTTCAAAGATAAAATGCACATTAGGGAAAAATTTACAGGCATGTTTTAGACTTACTAGTACCCTTCTATTATTACAATCTATAGATTCCTCTGGCATTAATGGTGTCCATTGCCTTTAGCCCACTGACAATAGGGCTAAAGGCAATATGAAATGTGAAATAAAATAGTCACAGCTGAATCAACTAAAGTGCCTATTAGATCTGAAGATATCAAGTTGTAGGGGAAATTATGAAGAGGTGAATTGAATATTAACTTGGATGGGGATGCTCATAATCTAAATTCTATTCCTAGATTAACTATTTGGCTGTGTTTCATTTAGTCCGTCTTGAATCTGGACCAGCACTGAACTATTTCTCCTGATGATAATGCCAGTGCCTAAAGGAATTGAGAGTTTCAGTGTCCACTAAGTTGTTTATACTTCTACTTTTCTCTACTTTAAAATTAGAGCCCTAGTTATGAAGAAATAGGAAAAAGACATACTAGTATTTCTAAGAAGAAGCACTTTTTCTAAGTGACAAAGTCCTCTAGGATCTGCTGTATTGCTCACTGGCATTTTCTCTACTAACTATGTAGTTTTCAGTGTGACAGTTCCGAAGAGAAATGCACACTATAGATCATGAAGGAAAAATTTTGTCACAGATTCATTTATGGTATTTTAATTTGCTTTTTGTGCTACCACATCCTTTTGCTTTTTCAGCTATGCAGTCAGTGATTACTCAGTAATGTATTAAATTTGCCTACAGCATTCTAATTTCTATTTTAGAAGGTAAAAACAGTGCATTTCACTTACGACTATGCTTTCTGAAATTACTCCATTTTATCAGTTTTATTTTGCTCTTTTCTTAGAGTTGTTTAAACATTTTTTTTTTTTTTACCCTAGAGGGAGGGTGTGTCAAATTGTTGCAAGCAAAGATAGAGGTAATCATATGTCATTCCTGTTATAAGCTTTGTGTTGATATTGACTGGCTATTTAAAGTAGTACCTCTAAGATGAATCTACTTTTAGCATTTTTTTGTTTGTTTTTCAAGTGAATTTATTGTGCAACATTTAAACATCAGTTGCATTTTTGTAATGCCTTTATTGTATTAAGATCAATGTGGCTATTTGAACAAAGGACTCAATATAGGAGTTAATCCTTCTATTACACATTCATATATTTCTTAGATTTTAAAAGACTCTCTCTTTAAGCACTAACATTATTTTTAAATTTTACCTATACATTCTGATTTCATAAACAGTTGGTTGTTTAGAAAATATAGAAAAATTAAACAGGAAAATATTTAAAATCACCATGACCAGAAATAGCCCCTGTTAAAATTTTGATCTAATATATATGTAGTTGAGGTTATATCATATCCAGTTTTAAATGACAACTTCAAAATTTAATTTTTAATGCTTATCTTAATGGCTCAGAGTTATCATTATGGACATCTGATTCCTTGGAGCTTCTCCTTGAATTGAGGGTCTATTAAGGCTAATTATCTCTATAATGAGTGGCCCCCCAAATGCTGTGCGTTTTGAGTTCCTGTGTCTCATTTTGGGTTTCCTGTCTTTGCCTGTGTTTTCAGACTTTAAGTTGTCATTTCTCTGTAATTAGTGTTTTTGCTTCTAGTAATATTAATCCTTCTTCCATACTCCCTAGAAGCTGCTATTTCTATTTGGCTATGGGCTGTTCAATTAGATAAGAAGAGAATGAAATGAACATTTCATAGTTCCTTTTTGTTGTACAGTACTAATGTAGGTGCTTCCACATAAATTATACAATTTAATTATCACATTAAGTCCTTGAATTGTTATTAGTTCATTTTTCAGATAACAAAGAACCATTTATTGAGCACTAATATGTTAGGCACTATGCTAAGAACTTTACATATACTATGTCAATTGCGTTCCTGCAACATTCCAGTGAGGTGGACTATTTTACAGATAAAAAATACCTAGACTTAGAGAAGTTGAGTATCTTGCCCAAGTTTATACTACTAATAAATGGTAGATTCAGGATTTGAGCCCAGGTATGCTCCTCAAATAGTTAAAAGTGCTGTAATTACGTCTGAAGTAAGAGTAAATAGCTTCTGAGCTCAGGAATTCTCCTTTAAGTAAAGCAAATAGGCTTTAGTGTATTACCTTCTTCCTTCGATATCTTCTTGGGTTTTGCTTCCTTTCTAATTCTCCTCATTGCTCTATTATGGAGATGCTGCTGTACAAGGGATCTATGGAGAGATGCAGTGATGTAAGTGTGGAAGTGTCTAGGAACTCAATATTCAGAAAAAACTAATCCTAAAAGAATGAAGTAAAAGAAAAATCTACCAGTGAAGGACCAATTCTTATTATTGTTAAATAGGCCTCTGTTTCATAATTCATACAATTATGAGGGTATTCTTTGCTAAATTTCCCATATCAAAAGGTACTGATTTATAGAATTGCGTAGAAGTTAATACAGTAATTAGCCAAAACACCATTGTATTAATTGTTCATAGCTGCATTTCTTGAAGAGACAAGTTTTAATCTCAATGTATATTTCTAATTATGCTTGAAATGAAGATGATAATTTCAAGGAACAAAAAACTTCAATTAGATTTCTTTATAGTGGTTAAGAGGTTAAGTGGTGGTTAAGAACTTGGTCTTTCAAGTTTGTCTGCCTAAATTCAAAGCCAGACTCCACCATTAATAGTACAATCTTGGACAAGTCAATTTCTATGTGCCTCGTTTCTCATATGTAAAATGGGGATAGTGATAATAATTATCTACATAATCATACCTCCTCCTATATGGGTTGTTTGTTTTGAAGACTAAATAAATTAATGTATGTAAAGGAATTAGAATAATGCTTGTTGTGTTATAACTGCTTTACAAAAGTTAGCTATTATTTTAATTTGAATTTTTAATCATTCTTTAATCTCAAAGTTCTATAGAAAGTGCTAGCAATCTTAAGTCTTTGCCTATCAAAACATTTTATTTTTCATTCCACAAATAACTCAATAGTGTCTTCATCATTCACTCTCTTTCATTAAGACCTATACTAAGTTGGCAATGACCTCACAATGAAGTCTGTAACTCCACGTGTTAAACCTAAGAACAGAAACACTCAAAGTTGCAGTATTTTATTCAGACTCAACACAAGCTTTATGTGAGGTATCAAATGTAGCATCTCTTTCCCTTCAGATAATTTCTCCCCAAGTTGTGAGATTTTCCCTACCTTTTGAAAATGTGAAACATTAGGCAAATACAGTAACAGTGCGATTCAGTGGTTGACTTGAGTGTTGAATGTGCAATAGTATCCTGTAATTGAGACGATTCCTTGTTTATTTGCTGTTTTATTATTGAAAGAAATTGCAAAAGGCAATTTACTTCTTAACCCCCACTATGGTGTGCATGTGCAAGACAAAGATAAAAGCTGTTTCCTTCGTGGAAGGGTGTGGAGTTAGAGGATGATTTCAAATTAGAAATAATGACAGCAATAGAGCTTCCAATGAAGATACTGTGGCCACCAAAGGACAAAGGGGAGAAGCTAATTCCTGAAGTTAAGGTATTTTGGTTAAATAAATATTTAGGTTGCTCTTTAAGTGTACAGGAACCAGGTAGGTTGTTATTTATGAGCTAAAGAGATAGTGTGTTTGACAAAGATGTTTATTGGATGGTTTGATGATGGTTGGGAGAGAAGCAACCCTGAGATATTCAGAAAACCTGTAATAAAATAAGGTAAAAAATAAAATACTTTGATAGGCAAGGACTTTTGTATTATAAAACTTTGCTTCTCTAATGGTTAACTATGAAAACTGGCTTATTAAAATGGTGTCTTAACTTATTTAAATATTTTGGATAATAACATTAACTTAGAAAAAAGTCACCAGACTTCAATTAGAATGTCTAATGTTTTCTTTTATTACCTTAAATATTTTTTTGGGAGAAGCACTTTCAAACTTTGTCACTCTCAGATGATTTTATGTTTAAATGTTTATTTTTAAAAAGTCTGACATTGCATGTGCGTGCGCGTATGTGTGTGTGTGTGTGTGTGTGTGTGTGTGTGTGTGTGTGTTTGGATTGGTAGAGGAGGTGAGGAGAGAAGGTGAGATTTTAAGGAGATGGAAAGCCTGTGAAAGTTGTTATAAGAGACTGGAAGAGTTTTGTACTGAAAATTAAAACATTTCAAGTATGTTTTCTCTCTTAGTGGGAAAACTGAAAGTGACTATATTATGTATATTTCCATGAAGAATGAGTATAAATATCATGCAAAGTTACAAGAACAAGCAAACTTTCTAAGAGATGGAAGAAAATATATGACTTAAAAATTGTAGCAGAGGTTTTTTTTTTTTTTTTAACATAGTTTTAAACATAGTGTCCAATTGGGATAAAGTTTTAACAGAACAGGCTGGGCATTTATAGATTACAACACTTTTAATTTTCTCAATATTACAAAGTGTTGATTTTGATAAAGAATTTGTTGATGCTGTATCAGCTTCTCCATGTGGAGAAGTGCTACTGGATGATTAGTGCAACTTGGGGCTCACAGCCAAAATTGAGAAATTTGTTCCCCAGTTTTTCTGACCTTCTGAGAATAAGAAAACAGCTACTAAATTTTCCTGAGCCTTGATTCCCTATAAAAGAAATTTTTCATTATCAAGAATGTCAGCTTTTTCCCCTCTTTATATTCTTTATTTTAATTTAAAAAATTTATCTTTATTATTAAAAGTATTACAGATATCTCCCTCTTTTTCCCCATTGACTCCCTCCTCCCAACTCCCTCCCCCTCTCCAGACCTTCATGGAACTATTGTCTGAGTCCATGGGTTTTGCATATATGTATATAAGTTCTTTGGTTAATCCCTTCCTGCTCCCCTCCCCGCTTCTCTCTGAGAATCATTAGTCTGTTCCATGCTTCCATGTCTCTGGATCTATTTTGTTTGTCAGTTTATTTTGTTCATTAGATTCAACATATAAGTGAGATCATGTAATATTTATTTTTCTTTGATTGGCTTATTTCACTTAGCGTAATACTTTCCAGGTCCTTCCATGTTGTCTTATAGGTCAAGAGATCCTTCTTTTTTACAGCTGAATCATATTCCATTGTGTAAATGTACCACAGCTTCTTTATCCATTCATCTACTTATGGGCACTTGGGCTGTTTCCAGATAATAGCTATTGTAAATAATGCTGATATGAACATAGGGGTGCATGTATTCTTTATCTTCTTTAAAAAGTCTTTTGTGTATCTCATGTTGTTACCATCTTCATTTATCATTAATTAGTAAATACTAAATTTGAAGCTACTTCAGGGTTCATGTTAGCTTAGTTATATGAAAATTCTTTACAATTGTATAAATGCTTAGTGCAGTTTTAAAGCCAAAGAGTTTAATTTTTTGCTGTAAGTTCAAAGCTGAGAAATCTAAAACTTGGTGAGATTAATTGATTTGCTTAAGATCATATATATTTAGGAATCCAGGCCAGGTATTGCCACACTGCCAAATAATTGATCCCTGTTCAATTTTTTTGTCTTTCTGTATTGATGAGCAGTGTCAGCATATTTGTTTATAATCATCTGCTTAACCATTTGTAATTATTTTATTTTACTGTACCTACCTATCTATCAAATAGTTGGACATATATCAAGGAGATTTGCCTGATTGCCTTGTAGGTCTTATTTAGAACTTTATATAGTACATTTACAGGGTTTCATAATTTTAAATAAAATTTCAAATTCTATGAAATTTGCTTTCATAGAAAAACTCTCATATCATTTTGTGTCTGTATTGACAATAAGAAGGTAGTATGCAATTTTTTTGCTTTTCCATAAATTACGGCTTTGTCAAACAGAATGGATTGGGAGAAAAGTGTAAAATACAGTCTTACTGCTTTTTCTAATTAAAAAAAAACAAACAAAGCATGGTTATTTGAGAAAATTTGGAAATTATAAAAAAGAATGTAAAAAATATTTTCTGTACTGACACTTGGACTTACCTCAAAATGCTTATTCTGATTATACTAAAAGTTTATTTCAATACACATTTTTTTAAAAAAGAAAAATGTTATCTTATTGCACAGGCTGTTTTGCAAGCTACTTTTAAACATTAATATATCATGATCATTGTTTCTATGTCATTGTCCTGCATACATTTTCTTGTTAAAATTAACGTTATAATCTATTACAAAAGTAATAGATATTGCATATAAGAAATTTAGGAAACACATATCAAAATAAAGAACAAAAGAAAAACTGCACTTGTTTTCCAGATGTAATCATTAAATATAAAGGTGTATATACATTCAGTAATAAAATTTTACGTCTCTCTCTATAATGTTTATATATATATATATATATATCCTATTGAAACAAAAATAGAATCATATGGTAACTTTAATAAATCTGCTTTATTAAACAGTATATTATATCATTTATATTTTCTAATGATACCACTATTCTTTTACATCATTCATTTTAATAGTTGCATACTCTTCTATTTGTGACATTTCATAGATGCACTGATCATCTATAAGTAGGTTATTTTTTATTTCTACTATCATTAACAATATTGAAATAAACACCTTTATAGCTCAATTTTTGCAAACATCTTTAGTTCAAATTCTTGGAAATGAATTGTTGGGTAATATCTTTTTTAAAAATTATCTTTATTTTTGAAAGTATTACAGATGCCCCTTTGTTTGTTTATTTTATTTCCCATTGATCCCTTCCATCCTACACCTGCCCCTCGGTTAATCTCTTTTTAATGCATTTGATTCATATTGTCAAAATGCTATCCAGAAAAGTTGAACCAGGTCACTCTTACCAGCAGTGTATGACAGTATTCATTTTATCACATTCATACTTACACATACTATTGTCATTATTTTCAACCATTAACAATATTACAGGGAGAAATAGCAGTTTAGTTTTAGTATAATTTATATTTCTTTAATTAGTAGTGAAATGGAATATTTCTTTTGTTTATTATCCATTTGCATTTTTTTCTTTCTTTCTCCCTCTCCCTTAAATTTCTTGCTCATATCCTTTACGAAGTAGAATAGATTTTGGAGTCAGACTATTGGTGACTCTATTAATACTTATCAGCTTTTAATCTTGTGTCTTTACTTAATCTCTCTGTGCTTCAGTTTTCTTATCTGTAAAAGTTTCCCATATGTTACAGGATTGTTGCAAGGATCAAATAAATAAACATGAATCAAATATTTAGAACAGTCCAACACAAAATAGTGCAAATTATTCTAACAAGCAGTTAATTCTTACTAATTTGTAAGAGTTCTTTATTATGCTAAAAATATTAACCTTTTATGATATGTGTTGCAGATTTTTTTTACAATCTTGATATTTTGTCTTTTAATTAAAATTTTAGAATGTCTTTTCTCTCTAATCAAATCTAGTTTTATTTTTCTCCTTTTGAGTTTCTGCCTTTGTTATTATTTAAAAAATACCTTTCCCACCCCAAATTACATAAATATTGACATATATTTTATTACAACGTCATTGTGGTTTTATTTTTTTTACCTTTAGGTTTTTAATACATCTGGAATTTATTTTGTTGTGTAGTATGCAGTTAGAATTTAAAAACCAATTGTCCCAACAATATTAGTTGTATAATTTATCTTTTACATACTATAATTATCATAGATTACATTCTTAGAGATATGAGGCTTTATTTTTCAGCCTTTTTTGTTAATCAATCTGGCTATTCATTTGGCACATTTTTATTTAGTGAGATTTTATATTTTTAATTTACTTTTCTTTTTCAAATTATCTTGTTTTTCTCAAGCATTTGTTTTTCCAGATGGACTTTATAATAATTTTATTATCTTCTCCCTCCCACCCCCCAGAAAAACCCTATTTGTGATTTATATGGAAGTATATATTAAATTTATAAAGCAATTTGGGATCATATAATTTTTAAAAACTGATACATTATATTTTACTTTAAGGATACATTTTTAATTTAATGAATCCAATGTGCTTAGCTCATAGTAGGCACTCAACACAGATTTTTGAATAATTATTAAATGTTTTGCTACTAACTGTTAAAAATTTAGATTGATTTCATGTTTTTCTCTATCATAAGCAATACTTCAATGAACACATTTAATATATATACCTTTGAATACCATCATGATTGCTTCTGTGGAATAAATTCCATCTAAAATCTAGTTCAAAGAGTATTTTTAATGATTTTGATATATTGCCAAGTTGCCTTCCAGAAAGGATGCACCAATTTATATTCCCCTCAACAGTTTGAAACCATACTGTTGTGAGCAGCTTCTTATTTCTCTCCCCCTTGTAAGGTGCAATACTGATTTCTAATGAGCTTGAAATTAATATTTCATGATGAATGAAACATTTTCACTTTTTAAATGCTTGTTTATATTTAGAGTAAAATGCATGACTCCTCTTCTGCAGGGTAGTAAACCCACCAATGTAGATGTCATTGCACATGCTTGGGCAGAGGCATATGTGCGGGGGTCCAGATAATAATAATGGTAATAATAAAATATTGCAATAAATATTATTTTATGACAATATCTTCAGGTAGCCTTTCATCTCTATCCTAAATTGTTTTTCTTATTTTTTCATACTACAAAGTCACTTCTTCCTCTCTTCTGATAACAGCAGATGCTGATTACTTAGTTTGAGTTTTTATCCGATTTTAGCTCTTTTCAGAGTGACAAACTATTTTTACTGTTACACAGTATGAATAACTTACTCCTTCTATGACCCACGGGCTTTAAGTTGTAATTTTTAGTTGGAGGGGAAAAAAGTAATATTTTGTTTTGTCCTTGCATACCTGAGATGGAAACAAGAAAGTAAACTAATATTATAGTTTGAATAGTTGGATGGAAAGACACTAGACAAAGCGCTTTAAGTTCCCTGTTTCCTTCAATATTTATTGATCTATTTATTCACTTTTCATTCTTTTTAACTCTGTCTTATTGCAGTATACATATACAAAAAGAGAATACGGGTCAATCGTGATAGTGTAATTATTACTACTGTAGTTTAAAAAGTAAAATACTCTTTGCCTAGAAATAAGTACTAACAACTTCAATATCTCCATAACTACCAACTTGACTTGTTTTTTTATATAAAAGATTTCTTTGTAGATTGTTTGTAAGAGACTTTAGTTTCCTGAATAACAGTACCTCTTAATACTTTTTTCCATTTTCTTTTTCTCCTCTTCTCCTTTCTACCAACTCTCCATCTCCACTCCTCTTCCCTCCCCTTCTTATTTCAGTCAGGGTTATGTTAGTGAGTGTTAGAGATAGTTGTCAGCTCCGGAGTCTGGAATGTTCCATCAGTAATGCGTAGGTTTCCCCATTTATAACAATTGCCTGGGGAGATTGGAGTTGTTCTATGCTGGGTCTAGAGAATATAGTCATGGGTTTCAATGATGATCATGAAGAATTCTTTCCTCATTTTCTTCACTTTAAGAGATCATGTGAAACTCTTACCCTTAGCAGGAGTGCTGTGATTTTAAAACCCAATTTCCTCATGTTTTCCCTTATTCTCAGTTTTTGAAATGATATTTTAGCCATTCAGAGACAGGAGTTGTAGAGGAAGTGGGTGAAAGATTCCACTTATAATCATTGCTAACTCTTTATGAAACATGAATAGATTATGTCTTGAACATTGAGTGCAAAATTTTACAATCCTGGCATGACTTTCCCTTGACAGCCAGCATGCCCCTCTCTTCCTATTCCCACTCTTCCCTTTACTCTCACCCCTTGCCAGTGGGTTTTTTTTTTAAAATTCTAGTTTATTTTAATATTTACCTTAAATCTAGTTCAGAGGGTATATATCCAGAAAGAATAAAAAATTCACAGTATGTATGATGGAACTCTACATAAGTGGCTTGAAATTATTCAAATTGTTTTTTTAAAAATCCTGTTGGTGTTAGATCTGCAATTGGCTCCCTTACGATCCTATATAATAAAAGCCCAGCGACCGAAAAGGCAAAATGACCAGAATGACCAGAACGACCGCAGCCCCTCACCCCGGCAGGCCCTGCCCCCAGCAGGGAGCCTCACCCCAATCGGGGGCGTGGCCAGCATGCAAACCCCAGTGGCCCCTCACTCTGGCCAGCCCCACCCCGATCTGGGGCCCTCATCAGGGCTGGCCAGCTGGCCCCCACCCATGCACCAGGCCTCTATCCTATATTATAAAAAGCCTGTGGTTGTGATGCCCTCATGCTATAATAACTGATCATCAGGAGGCTGCATGTGTGGCAGGCGTGCACAGGTGGGCGGGGACTTGACACTGCGTCCTCACAGGTGCTGGCGGGGGCTTGACACTGCGTTCCCGTGGGCGCCAGTGGGTCTGGGTCTCACACGATTTCGAGGCACGCAGGTGGGCGGGGCTGTGTGTGCGGCAAGGCGCGTGCAGGTGGGCAGGGACTTGATTCTGGGTCTCGCAATTCTGGTGGGACTTGACACTACATCCCTGTGGGCACCGGCCCAGACTCTGACAGGAGGGAGGAGGGAGCCGGATACCTGCACCCAAGACTTGACTCTGGGTTTCGCGGCACTGGCGGGACTTGACGCTGCATCCCCGTGAGTGCTGGCCCAGACTCTGACAGGAGGGAGGAGGGAGCTGGATACCCACACCCAGGACCCAGACAGCAGGGCAGTGGGAGCCTCATCCCTCGCGGAATCGGTCATTGGTTAGTTTGCTGTCGGCGGCCTGACAGCCAGGAATCCCATTCACCCACACCCTGGCCCCTGACAGCAGGGTGGCAGGAGCCCCATCCCTCGTGGAATTGGCTGTTGGTAAGCTTGCTGTCAGCGGTCTGACAGCTAAGAATCCCATTCACCCGCACCCAGGATCCAGACAGCAGGGCGGCAGGAGCAATATTAACATATCTCCTCTAATTAATTCCCTTTTAATGTGCACGGATTTTGTGCACCGGGTCACTAGTAACCATATATAACTCATTAGAGAAGTATGCAGCAATAGATTTTTAATCAGTTTTTTTAATCTTCACCAGAGGATATGTTTTTTATTGATTTAAGAGAGAGAGAGAGAAAGAGAGAGAGAGACATTGATTGAACCTGCAACCTAGGTACCAGTATATGCCCTGACCATGAATTGAACCTGCAACCTTTTGGTGTACAGATTGATGCTCCAGTGAACTGAGCCACTTGGCAAGGGCATTAGTGAGTTTCTTTAGGACTAGTGCCATTTCTTCTCTTTTCTGTATAATGCTCAGCACTTTTGAGTTTGGACATCTGGATTTTAGTACCAAATTTTCTCTGGTGCTTTGGATAAACCTGGTTCTATTCCCAACTTTCTGTGTTACTAATTAGTAATTAGTTACTTGCTTGAGCAAGTTGCTTAGGTCTTACTCTTCTTTCTGTTTTTTATATAGATTAAAAAATATTTTTATTGATTTCAGAGATGAAGGGAGAGTGTGAGAGATAGAAACATCAATGATGAGAGAGAAACATTGATTGGCTGCCTCCTGCATGCTCCACACGTGAGGATCGAGCCCATAACCCAGGCCTGTGACCTGCTCAGGAATGGAACTGTGACCTCCTGGTTCATAGGTCAATGCTCAACCACTGAGCCAGGCTAGCATAGTAGTGATAGCATACCTCAGAGTACTTATATGTTATAAGTAGTAGATTCTAATTAACTGAAGAAAAAATGAGTTTCTGACAATCAAACTTTTCTAAATAGGTTTTGCAGATTTTCTGATTTTTTTTGTAGACTTTTATAGGACTTTTTATGTTTTTACAGAGGTAGTTCTCAGGTATGTGCGTATTCAGACCAGGATGTTCTGAATGATAAAGAAGCACTGTTTTAATCTGTTTGAGCTGCTGTAACAAAATAAGCCACAGACTGGGTAGATTATAAAAATAGAAATTTATTTCTCACAGTTCTAGAGGCTGAAAGTCTGAGATTAGGGTGCCAGCATAGTCAGGTGAGGGCCCTCTTCTGGGGCACAGACTTCTCGCTGTATGGCAGAAGAGACTAGGGAGCTCTGAGGGATCTCTTTTATGGCAGCACTAATCATATTTCGAAGGGCTCTACCCTCATGACCTACTACTCCCAACTGCCCCACCTACAAATACCTTCACCTTTGGGGGTTAGGATTTCAACAAATCTAGTTTCGGGGAGACACAAACATTCAGACCATAGCAAGCATATAGGACGCTCAGAGAAAGAAAGATTTGGCTTTATGATTTAGGCAATTATTGTCTAATGTTGTGAGATGGTATCTACACAGAAGCTGTAGTAATTACATTGAGCTAAAGATGGGTTGAAGTACTTGAGTACTTTAAAAATATAACAAGGTTGTATTAGTAAAGATAAGTAAATTCCTCACCCCCTCCCTTTTTCCGTGTTTCCTTCCCTCCTTTCCTTCCTTCCTCCTGGTTATTATTAATAATGCACAGGATATCTAAGTTGAAAAATATATTTTACTTTTAATATATTTTTAAATTTATTAGTTATATACTTTCATTCTTGAAGATTATAGAGTTAAGCACATGCAACCATAAAACCACAAATTGCAATAAAAATAGAGTAATGCCTAGGTATGATTGTACCTCTGGAAATTATAGAAACCCACCAATTAAATTTCCAGGTATTCTCAGGTGATACCACATTATTTATGTGCAAGATTCACTATTTTCCGAACAGCAGAGAAAGACATTGTAGATGACAAGAACTATCTAGTAGGAGGTTAAGTTTATTTAGTAGTGAAAGAGTAACCCAGAGAAGGAAGTTGGATCCAAGGGAAAAGAACAAAGTATGAAAGGAAGAGCGAGTTAAAGGAGGAGCCTTCAAACAGTGCAGAAAGGGAAGAGCCCATTTGCTTGGACTGGCTACTCACACATATCTGTTTGAGGATGCATTTAGAATTTGTTTCTTTACATTTTGTAGAAATGCAGAATTGCACATTGTGGACTGTCCTTTGCGGCTGTCGTTGTACTTCTGAGTGATGTAGGCATGCTAGGGACATAAAGCTTAAATAGTCTGTGTCATAACTAGAGTTTGATGACAAAAATATATTTCTTTTATGTGCTGGTGCTCAGAGATGTGCACACTCACATATGAACACACTACTGTGAATAATAATATGCACAGTTCCATTGTCCTCTCCCGTTGCTCTTGACAAATAAATCTGCACACTATGGCAGTACATGTGTGAAGAGTTAAAAAGTGGTTGTGTCATATAACCATAGCAAGTTCGAACATAGTTCACTAATATGAGTTTTTATAGCATTAGAAAACACACACAATAAAATGTCATCAAGGTGATGAGGAGGGATTTGTAGTAAGCGAAACATATTTATATACCAGAACCTTAATCTAAAAGGATCTTTCTGTTCCAGGTATTCCAGCCAGGTTCCCAGCCAGTGGTGTGACAGTTACTAATCTATACTGGCTTTGCCTATCATCATTTCAAAGATGGTTAATAACGACTTTTTTTCTCTGTTACTTTGTTTTTATTTTAATTCTTCTGGAGTACCCCTTCTGTGAAAGACTTGAAGCTCCTTGTGACCAGTGGTTAACTGCATACTTCTTTTGGAGTCAGTTGTTTTGCTTTCACTTAGTTGGGCTTATCTTTGAATGATTTTTTGAAGAAGCAGCCTTTGCAACCAAGTCTCACTCTCAGCTGTCAACCTGAGTCCTTATGACTCGCAGAACTTTGATTGGTTGATGCCTCAATTTCAAAGCTTGCTATCTGTCTCTTCTTTCCCTTTCTTTTTGCCTTTTTTTCCTATGCCAATAATTTATCATTATTTCTTTTTTTAAGTTTTATTGAGATATAATTGACATATATCACTGTGTAAGTTTAAGGTGTATAACACAATGATTTGACTTACATGTATTGTGAAATGATTACCACAATAAATGTAGTTAACATCCATCATATCATTATTTTTTCCTGCTAGAAAAATCTGTATATCTCTTATACAATTAAAAAATCTTTAGTAAACTTCCTAAAATTTTTTAGTATGCTTTAGTATACATATACATTGTATAATAAAATAAGGAGTCAGACCTGACAAACTTGCCTTTCTTTCCCTATAGTTTTTATTCTGGTCATCTTGACTAACCTGACTTTTGTAACCTATATTTTTAGTATGTTTAATACTACTACTACTATATATATAGATATACATATATCACTAATAAATCAGTCAGTAAATTAGTCAACTATTGAATCAATATGTTCAACTCTATGACAGATATAAAGAAGTATAAAATATGATTCTTGCAATGTAAACACATTCAGGCTGTATCAAATGTTGAATTTTAGAGCATTTACTTGTCTTCCAACAAACATTAGATGCCTTATATAATAACTAAAGGCCCGGTGCATAAAATTCATGCCTGGGGGGTGGTCCCTCAGCCCAGCCTGCACCCTCTCGCAATCCAGGACCCCTTGGGGGATGTCCAACTGCTGGTTTAGTCCCGATCCCGGATCTCACAATCCGGGACCTCTAGCTCCTAACCACTCTCCTACCTGCCTGCCTGCCTAATCGCCCCTAACTATTCGCCTGCCTCCCTGATTGGCCCTAACCGCCTCTGCCTGCCTGATCACCCCTAACCGCTCTGCCTGTCTGCTGATTGCCCTCAGCCACTCACCTGCCTGCCTTATCCCCCCTAACCGCCTCTGCCTGCCTGCCTGATTGCCCCTAACTGCTCGCCTGCCTGCCTGATTTCCCTTAACCACTTGCCTGCCTGCCTGATCGCCCCTAACTGCTCACCTGCCTGCCTGATCACCCATAATGGCTCACCTGCCTGCCTGATCGCCCCTAACCACTCTGCCTGCCTGCCTGATCGCCCCTAAGCACCTCTGCCTTTGCCCCTGCCACTGCCACCGTGACTTCATCCAGAAGGGCATCTGGAAGGTCGTTTGGCTGTCTGGTCTAATTAGCATATTACACTTTTATTATTATAGATATTAACTAACATGTACTGAATATTATCTATGGACTAGGCACTGTGCTAAAGTTCTTTACATGTGTTACATAATTTAATCTTGTATATAATTTTTGTGAGCTAGGTTTATTATTATTATAGTTACTATTTCATGATGAAGAAAATGAGGCACAGAGGTGAAGTCACTTTCCTAGGGTCACAGAGCTAGTGGGTGCTGGAGTGATTATGTAAGCCAGGTGGGAGACTCTTAAGCACTGTGCTAGAGAGCCTCCATATATTACGTGGTAGGATTATAAATGCATTTTGCGCTGCATTTCTTTGATAAAAGAGGATAATAATTTACTACATTATTAGTAATGCAGTATTACTCTGCAGAATATATTCAAGATCATATATACATATGGGTATATATTTCACAATGTATTTCTGTGTGTGTTTATATTCATTTATTCTTTGGTGGTTTGGAGTTTGGAATTTCATTCAACAAATATTTTCTGAGCACTTACTATGAGCCAGGCACCAGCTTGATATTGATTGTATATTGATGAATGAAACAGTGTGTGATGGGGAGCCAATGGAACTTTTCTATTTTATTTTTTGCCATTGGAACATTTTGAACAAAGGAGTGATATTATTTGACTTAATTTTTAAAAGGATCACTTTGAATGTTGCTGGTAATAAATTATAGGGGAACAAAAGAGTGGGAGAAAAGTGACCATGTAAAAGGCTATTATAATAATCCAGGTGAGAGTTATTTGTGACTTGGAGTAGCAGTGGAGGTGGTGAGAAGCAGTTATATTCTGAATATATTTTGAATGAGGAACTAACAGGATGTTCTAACAGATGGATTTGGAGATGAGAGAAAGAAAGGACTCCAAGATTCTAACTTGAGAAGTTCTAAGGGTAGAGCTGCCACTAAACAGGATGGTAAAGGCTTTGGAAGGAATGGGTTAATTCTTTGGTTCAGATTTGTATGTTCTGTATTATGTTTAATTCTGAGCAATGCAAATCTGTTGTCAATCTTTTGGTCTGCCTGAATGTTATACTGTATAGTCACACGTAGTGGGGAGAACAAAAAACCTGATAAACAGTTCAAGTAGATAGGATTTAGTTGGGGGAATTTTTAACAAAGATATTGGAATAATGAAAAAGCAAAAAAGGAAGGTGAGGCTACTCAGATATTAATAATTATAGGGAGCAGCTACCAGCCATAACACTGGTGGAATAAAAATGCAAGAAATTGGGTTACTTGGACCTGGGAACTTGGAAAAGCTTGTAACTAGGCTTGTACCTCTGGGAGAGGGTGTGCTGTGTGACTTGTGCTCAGACCACTGAGGGAAACACAGCATGGCTTAGGCTTTAATCACCGAGAGGAGTGTGGCCAGCTGGTGCTGGTATCTCTGCAGGGGTTAGGCAGCTGGTATTGGGAGTGTGTAAGAAGCCATCGCTGGGAATGTAAAATGTAAAATGGTGCAGCCATAAGTGTGCTTTGCTGCTGGAGTGATGCTGACAGGAGCTGGAAAAAGGAAGTCTCTCTTCTCCTCCTCCCACCTTCTAATTTCCCACTAGTCCCTCTCATTGGCAGAACCTAATAGGAAGCCAGCTGGCAAGGGAGCCTGGGAAATATAGTGCCCCAGAATCACAGAGCAGAGGATTGAAGGGTGATGTGAGTCAAGAGACAGTAAGTAAATAACTGGCACATGTACTCTGGATGTTAAGATGAATAAAAATTTGAGACCTTTTATTCCATTGAAATGTTCAGTAGAGTGGAACACGTTACATTTTAAGCCATAGTACTTTGGTATTTATTGATGACAAATATTTATAGGTTTAGCTTTTAAGTTTGGTGTTAAAGAGGATAAAAACTGATTAATTGAAAGAATGGTTTGGTTTTCAAAACTTTTAAGCTATTTATTCCATCTCTAAACAAGAAATTAGTCATTAATTCATTCAGCTAAATGTACTGTATATTAAACATTTGTCACTTGCTAGGTACTACCAGTCTTGCACTTAAAGTATATTAGTGAATATGACAAATAACTTTAGTTCTCATGGAGCTTAAATTGACAATGGGAGAGACAGATAATAATAAGCACGATAGTTGCCCAGCTGGTGTGGCTCAGTGGTTGAGCGTTAATGTATGAATCAGGTCATGGTTCGATTCCTGGTCAGGGCACATGCCCGGGGTTGTGGGCTCGATCCCCAGTATGGGCGTCCAGGAGGCAGTTGATCAATGATTTTCTCTCATCATTGATGTTTCTATCTCCCTTTCCCTCTCCTTTCCTCTCTGAAAAATATTTAAAAAATAAGCATGATAGTAAGTAAATTATATAGTATATAGGAAGTCTTTGAGTGCTATGGAAAAAAATAGTTGGATAAGATGACTTGATAGTGCAAGAAAGCAATTTTAAATAGGATGATTAGAGTAGGACTCATTGAGACCATGATATTTGAGCAAGGAGTTGAAAAAGGTAAGGGAGTTAGTCAAAAGAGGGGAAAATGTCATTTTCCTTTTTTTTAATAGTAGCCATCCTAATGGATGTGATGTTGTATCTCATTGTGGTTTTGATTTGCATTTGCCTCATGACTCATAAGGTTGCATATGTTTATTGTCCATAAGTAGATCTTTGAAGAAATGTCTATTTAATTCTTTGCCCATTGTTGAATTGGGTTGTTTGATCATTGAGTCATATTTAATTCCTTATCAGATACATGGTTTGAAATTTTTTTTCTCCCATTCTGTGGGCTCTCTTTTCACTCTCCAGATAGTGTCCTTTGATGCACTTACATTGTTTAATTTGATAAAGCCTAATTTATCTACTTTTCTTTTGTTGTTTGTGCTTTTGTATCATAACCAAGAAGTTATTGCAAATCCAGTGTCATAAAGATTTTCGCTATGACTTCTAAGGGTTTTATAGTTTTAGCTTTTAAGTTTAGGTCCTTGATCCATTTTGCGTTAATGTCTGTGTATAGTGTAAGTTAAGGGTTCAACTCCATTGCTTAATAGATATCAAGTTTTCTCAGCAACTTGTTAAAAACATATCTGTTTACTTTTTATCTGAACATTTTGTGAATTTAGATATTGGGAAAATGAAATTAAAGATTTATAGTTTTTAGTGATTGTCTAGTGTTCAGCACTCTTTTGGTATGTCTCTGTTGCCTGCTATAATTTGCAAAACATAATAAAAACTCTAGTTAATTGAAGAATTATTTTGTGGCCAATAGACAGTTAAAAGAATATTGTATTATTTTTAATACTTTCTAGGAAAGTTGCTTCTGTTATGTACATGGGCTTTATGTTTGTGTATATATATGTTACCACAAAGTGCTCTACAATAATTTTTCTGTACGCTACGATCAGTGTTTAGTCCACTGGAAATGTTGGCCATTGTGACTTTATGTACATATTTCTGCCTATAAGGTCCTGTTGTTAACCACTCATTTTCATATTGAGATGTGTCTAAGCTGGGGTGATATTGAAAGGTGTATTCCAAGGTGATTTGTAATTGTTTGGGATAATTGTCTGAGGTAAATCTCATACTTTACTGCACAATTCTCTCTTACTTTTGCCTTGTGCTGTGGTTATACATTACTGTCTGTGGTTTGAGAGCCAGTTTTTTCCTTTAAGCCCCAAGGGAGAAAATGTGGTTGCATTCTGTGTCATAACTGTGTGAATGGCTTGGGCTCCCCGTGGCATCATTAGGGATCTTAGTAGAGAGCATGCTGTCTCTCTTAGCCTGGTTTGTGGGAGAGTACATTTAGAATATTGTTCTTGCCTGTGCTCTTGTTAGCTTGACAGAGATAGTTTCAAAAAAATAAGATAATGCAGTGTGCTTCAAGTAAGGAAACAAAGCAAAACCAAAATCAGAACACACATAAAAGCAAATGTGCTTCAGCAAGATCCAACCTATACCTTAGATCTAGTCTGAGGAGGTAGACTGCAAATTTAGATTTCCCTTTTCTACTTATTTCACTTGAATAAGCTTCACTTGTGTGAACCAGTTATTCTAGCAAACTTCTTATTTCTATACCACCTATATCAGCTGCCATCTTTATAGGAGTTATTGATTATTTAATTTTTGTTGACTCAATGGGGTCACCATACTTTGATGAAAGCTTGTAAGGTGTTTTGATGGTTTTATGCTCCAACATTTGTCCTGTGATTATTGTACATAGGTTACAAATTTGGGACCTGACATTACTATTATGGAAAAGAAATGAAAGAACCAGATAGAAAATTTATAAATTATAACACGATGTTCATTAGAAAGACTTTTACATTAAACAGTGATTCATTTTGAGTACTACATTTACTTAGTAAACCTGTATGTATCTCAATGTAGAAAGAAAATAATTATGATAGACTATGGATTATCAATTAATATATCCCCTATTACAGTTGTTGAATAGTGAAAGCCTGTGATTTGGACCTGGGTATAAATCTTTATTCTGTAATTTACTTGCAGTATTCTTAAGCCTTTCTGAATATCAGGTTTTTTGTTTGTTTGTTTTTATCAAATAAGCTGGGAATAATATTACTATACCTGTCATAGACTTGGAGGATTAAATGAGATATTATTTGCATCTCTTTTTTTACTTGAAATAATTTTTTATAGTATGAAAAGCATTTCTCTATGTGGGATTTGATTTCATTGCATGTAGATGATTTTACAATTCATTCCCTTTTCAGGATATCAGGATCCAAAAAGAATAGGAGTCCTTTTTAACCAGTCCCTAGCAGCTGATTAAACACTGTACGGGAGAACTGGGAAATATGAAAGATGGCAAATGAAATCCTGGCAGAGAGAACAGTGTAATCCCAAAGGACATTTTCAACAATAGCCTGGGCCCTATGCCTAGTACTTAGAGGGGCCTGTGGTAAGACACTCTTGCCCCTCACTGTACCATTTCCAGAATCTTATTCGTTAATGCTTGGCTTTATTAATAAAGTCATGACCACTTGTTAAGCACTGCATATGGTTGGTTGTGATTTCCAGCTGCCCTTTGGGCTAAATGTAAACAGTGAGTAGATTGTTATGTTCTTCTATTAAGCTTAAAGCTGTGATCTCATGTCTGTGCCACATATGCCAGCAACCAGAAATATACCCTTTTCCCAATCTCACGGAAGAGAAGCAGCACCGTGTCTGAAACGAGTCTGAATTCATTAGTCTAAGGGCTTCCTATTTTTCTATTTATTGAAACCAAAGAACAAAATAAAGGCATAAAAAGTCATGAACATCATCAATAGGATGTCAACATGACTCCAAACAGTATATTATATTGTCAAGATGAACGTTTAATCTGGTGACTGCAACTTCTACATGTTTGGCTTTTCTTAAAAGATAGAAATGCAGGCAATAATCCAACAATCCACAGTCACAAAGAGAGCCTCCGTGCAGTGGACGTGGACGTGAAATAAGCATAACCGTTGGGGTGACTGTGAACATGCCCCCTGATAGAACTGGCTCCTAAACTCTGGCTCAGTTGCTAATATGCTGCGTTAATTTTTGCTTTAATATGTTAATCAGGGATGCTGTTATTGTTGGTGGTGATTTTTTCGTTTTAAATCAGCTTATACTGCTTGACATTACAGATGTTTTGACTGTTCACATGGTATGAATGCTAGATAAAGCCCTGAAGTTCTAAACTCTCTAGCAGAGGAAATTTATAATAATGATACCATTTTGCACCATACAAGCAAGAGACTTTTAGGTGTGTACATATGTAAACATGTTACTTATTCTTCATAGGAATTTCACAGGAGAACGGTTCCATTTTCAGATGAGGAAACTGTTTGTTTAAAAGTTTGAACAACTTGCCAAGATCACAGTCTGGACTTATCCCTAGGGCTATGTGACTCAAAAGTTTTGATCTTTCTGCTGTGTCACACTGCTTTTTGCCTCTTTTTAACTGATTTTACAAGTTGGCTTTATGCCTCTGAAATAAACAATAATTCTGACTACTAGTACTAATAGTGAAGTGTACTACCTTACATATGTATGGTGTTTTATACTTTCAAATTGATTTTATGGCCACTCATTCATGTGTTCCACCTGAGTACTTGTGAGGTAATCAGGGTAAGTACCATTATCCATATTTTACAGATGAGTAAATTAACCCCAGAGAAGTGACAGAACTAGAACTGGAGTTCAAGTCTTGTTGCTCCCAACTCAGTGCTTCTATGCAGTTCATTACTTCCTTGGAGAAGCTTGACTGCAGAGGGGATTAGCTTTGTAAGTGCAGCTTAGAAAAATTCTCTTCAGCTAGCCTAGTAGGTAAAGTTTTTCTTTCCTTGAAAATGCAAGTCTTTGGGCCATCCAATTATTTTCCCAGGAAACCTCACCTGGGAAGGCCTTGTCCTACAAGGCCTCACACTTTTTCTAGGGATAGGGTTATTCTTGCTGAGTAGTGAGCTTAGGTAATTCTGCTAGAATCTTTTGGGCCAGAAACTGTTAAAAATTCTCTAACCCAGTGATGGCAAACCTATGACACGCGTGTCAGAGGTGACATGCGAACTCATTTTTTGTTTGATTTTTCTTTGTTAAATGGCATTTAAATATATAAAATAAATATCAAAAATATAAGTCTTTGTTTTACTATGGTTGCAAATATCAAAAAATTTCTATATGTGACCCGGCACCAGAGTTATGTTAGGGTTTTTCAAAATGCTGACACGCCGAGCTCAAAAGGTTCGCCATCACTGCTCTAGCCTAACTGGAATAGAGATTTCAGGAGGAGCAAAATATACATTTAAATAACCCATGGACACAGATAATAGGGTGGTGGAGGCCTGGATTGGGGGCAGGGGGGGCTATAAGAGATCAATGGGAGGAAAAGGGGACATATATAATACTTTCAACAATGAAGATTTTAAAAAAAGATATATAAAGAGAAAATGTACATAAATATTTAAAAAATGAAATTTCCTTATAGTTACTTTTTTGGGTAATGTAATATGCCAGTAGTAAAATATACTAGGTATAGCTTCTGAGTGTTAGTGGGAATTTAAAAAAATTAACAAATCCTTTTTACTATCAAGGAACCTGAAGGACACAGCGTGGTGATGGAAAATAATGTTGGGCTATGTGTTAGAGGAGTTGGGTTTCAGTGCTAGGTCTGCCCTGCATTGACTGTGGGACTTCAGGCAAATTTCTACCCTTCTCTGTTCAGTCCCCTCATTTGAAAAGTGAGGAAATAGAACTAGATGACTTTAAGGGTACATTCATCTCTAAATTCTGAAATCTTATCTCATGACCCCAATTTGAGAAAAAATTGTGTTAAATTGTGCGGTTCTAATAAGTAAGTAAAGATACAGAGCGAAAATGTAGAGACTCACTCTTGGGGAGCTGACTTTAGTAATTGAATAGTCCCTAAAAAAGGTCTTAAGTGTTTTAGAAAAATTGTCAGGGGTTCATAGAATAGTACTAGGTTAGGGTGTAGTTTTTAGCTCTACCACTTACCTTCTGTTTAACCACTGTTAACTATCCCGAATCTCAGTTTCCACATGTGTAATGTAGTGATTACCTCCAGTCACTTAAAAATCTTTACTGAACATTAAGAATTATGCTAGATACTGAGGCTAGAAGGTGATTCCTTTTCCTTTAGGTGCTCAAAGTGCCCCCCTACCAAGCACACTTGAAACTTAAGCCTTTTTTCTAGTAGTGGAACCATAGAGTCTTCCAGGTGGAAGAAATCTTGGAGGTAATTTAATTTGGACTTAGAATGCAAGCTCATGAAGGCAGGGACTTCATTCTGTTCACTACTTTATCCCCAGGATCTAGAATAGTGTCAGGCATATACTTATACATCCTGAATTAATTCATAAAAGAATAATAGTGAGAAGAATAGTTGGGTGAAGTAGAGCCTTCTTTATCTGGAACCAAGTGTTTACATGTTCGACTGGCAGTGTTCCAAGGCTATGGAACTGGAGTTGTACACAGGGATATCCTCTGTGAGCATTGTCACACTGGCTGCCTCTGCAGTGAGGTGTCTGACTTGTCATTCCTTGCATATGAATGCTGAAAGAGTTTTATGTGTTAGTTCTGAGAAAGGGTAGGTTTGTGTGTTGATCTCTGTTGCCAGGTAGCTCAGTTGATTAGAGTGTCCTCCCAATTCATCAAGGTTGGGGGTTTGATCCTTGGTCAGGGCACATACAAGAATCAACCAAAGAATGCATAAATAAGTGGAACAACAAAATTGATGTTTTTTTTTCTCTCTCAAAATCAATCAATAGCCCTAGTCAGTTTGGCTCAGTGGATAGAGCGTCGGCCTGTGGATTGAAGGGTCCTGGGTTTCATTCTGGTCAAGGACACATGCCCAGGTTGTGGGCTCAATCCCCAATAGGGGGTGTGCTGAAGGCAGCTGATCAATGATTCTTTCTCATCATTGATGTTTCTATTTCTCTCCCCCTTTCCCTTCCTCTCTGAAATCAATAAAAATACATATATAAAAAATAAAATCAATCAATAAATAAAAGTTTAAAAAAATTATAGAACTCTGAAGCGGGCAGTTTCCTTTACTTTGCAGCATAAAGTTCTATAGCCATAACAAAATCTAGATAGACTTGCCTGCTTCTACATTTTTCTTTCAACTTTAGACCCTAGCTCCCTATACTCTTCATCATACATGCAGTATACCACACAACTATTCTGCATAATTATGCGTTACTTTATTTTCCTCTGGAGAATGATTTTTGTTTCCTATATGGGAAATTGCTTTATTTTCAAGGTTCTAGATTTTCTCTGGTTTTCCTTTGGCATTTCCCTGAATTGAATCTTGGGGCTTATTTTTCATGTGTCTTTGATCTCTGTGGTGGTTCTGTGTTACAGATTATTACACTGTCCCGACCCACGAGGAGAGGTGGGGATTCCTCCCGAGAGCAAAGAGAGATGAGACCTGTCATTCCTATGCTTCAGTCTTTGTCTATTTTGAAATTACTATTACTTTTTTATTTTCAATATCACAAGCGCCTCTTCTTTTCCAATTTGTTCAAGAGACAACCACATGATACAAGGAAAGGAGGCTTGTCGTAGAGGACTGGGAATTTAGGTGTAGCTTCACCACTTTCCAGCTACATAACCATGGAAAGTTTTTTTCTCTGGGCCATATTATAAAGGCTGATTTTGTAGAGATAATAGCATTACTGATTTCACCAGATTATCGTATGAGTTAAAAGAAATAAGGTACAGGAAAAGGTTTTGTAAATTATAAATTATGAATTATATATAAACCTATATCACTTACTTCTACTTACCATCATCTCTAAATAATAAATACTTTCTTATTGCCTTTTAAAAAGTAGAAATGTGTCTCGTACTTTTCTTCCTGACTTTTGCAACAACCTAATAAAGTTCAAAAGATTTGGAAATCCACATTCTGTTTTCCATGTTTCCATTCTGTTTTCCTTGAACTGTTCATCCGGCCCATTTCTTGAAGCTCTGAACAGCTGTTGTGTGTCCATCCAGAGGTGATGGTGTTTCCCTGGTTCATGATGACATGATTCTGGTGTAGAGTTGCAAAGTTTTTGCTAACAATCGTTGCTCACTCTGAAGTATGCTGTATAATTTGGTGTATCAATGAGAGAAAGTCGTCATGGATGCTTTATAAATCACAGAACCTTTGTGTGAAAATGGCACACTTGGCACACTCTAATTTTTTTTAGAAAGAGAAATACTTCTCAATTTATTTATTTTTTGCTTCTTATTTTCCCAGCATCTTTGTATCTGCTGCTCAGGTTTTCTACTATAAGCAGACTCTTCTTCCTGTATCTCCTCCCAACTACTCCTATGTTTATAGCAGAAGTAATGAGTGGGTCTTAACATTTTCAAGGCATGAGAGTTGTTTAATCTTAGAACAATGTCTATTTGAGTGAAAATAGCATGTAAAGTAGTCAAGGGAATGTTGACTCTGGAGTGAGACTACATGGATTTGGATCCTGACTGTGCCACTTATTAGCTGTGTGATTTTGGACAAGTCACTTAACTTAGTTCCTCAGTTCCCTCTGTAAAATGGGCATAAGAATACTACTTACATCATTGGATCATTGATCATTATGAGGATTGAATACACACACACATACACACACACACACACACACAGTTTGCTGTTACTGTTGTTAGCATTATGACTGAAAACTTTCTACTATTAAAGTATATTGGAGCAAATCTGTACATTAGTGAGACCTAATATGTGCTTAGGATTCTGCCAGGTCCTCGAGGGATACAAATTATATAACAGAATGCTTATCCCCCTCTAGAGGCTTATTGAGAGTAGTGTAAAATATTTGGATGGTACTAACTGCTGAAGAACCTGCTACAGGGCACTTATATGAAGTCACTGATTGGGACATAGAACACAAACAGATAGAACAGGGAACTGACAAATACAAATCTGTCTTCATCAAGGAAAATGAATGTTACACAAATAATTGCAATAGGCATGCAATGATGGGCTATGTTTCTGAAAGGCTTCTTGAGGAGGTAAGCTATTAGCTGAGCCTCAGAGGTGGAATCTGGAAATGTAGAGATGGGGAAGGGTCTTATGGGGAAGGAGGAGTAGGGAACCGGAATATGCATATCATAATATGGTGGAACGGGTGCAGCCAAACACACCAGGGTTAAAGCTCTGGTGCTGCTTCTAATTGGTTTTGTGACCTTTGGTAAATTACTTAATCTCCCAGAGCCTATGTTCTCTACTGTAAAGTGGGTACAATGACATTCACTCTTTTAGGTTATTATGGGCATTAGAGCTAACCTACACAGCTAGCGTAGTTCTTAGCATACAGTCAGCACTCAGGAAGTGATATCGTTGGGACTACAGTATAAAAGTTAAAAGCTTGGGATTTATAGTCAGAACAAGTTGAAATCTTCTCCATCATTTATTAGCATTATAACCAAAGCCAAGTTACTCTAAGCCTCACTTTACTCATCTAAAAATGGGGATAAGTTACAGCGTTATTGTGGAGTTGTTTGAGATTTAATGAGACACTTTGAAGCATACATAACAAGCATGGCACATAGTATGTACTCAATACACTTTAGTTATTATGTTATTTTTATTCGTGCAGCATCTCTGTTCTTCCTCTCAG